>NC_057794.1:58347540-59059338 GCF_018294505.1 Triticum aestivum
CACATTAACACCCCTCTCTCTTGTAAAGTCCGGACCCCAACATAGGTCTCTATCACTTTGTCTCTCGGGCATGCACACATCTCTTCCCTCACTACCTAGGTCTCCCGCTATCTCTCTTACCCAAGCACACACACTATCTAGAGTGTATATTTCCCACACACACAAAATGTCGCCCTAAAACGTCTATCTCCCTAGTTATGTGGTTCTCGCGCACTCACCTCACACACCACCCCCACTACAAACTAGCACACTTTGTCTCCTTGTGCACCACTCTCCTCTTTCTATCTCTCCCACATGCGGACCCGCCCCAGCTCGTTCCCTGTATACATATATGTCGTGACTCTTTGCATAGCTCCCTAATGTATAATCGTTCTCGATTTCTCACATTGTTCTCTACACCATCTATTCTAGAAATCTCATGAAGTCCCTATCACACACACGATGACTTGCTTCCCTTGCGTCTCCATTCATAGGGCAATTTTTGACAACATCAACATTGTCTCCCTATCTATACGCCATTTATGGACACAAACGACCCCTCTCGCCCCCTCTCTTCCTCTCTCTCTCTCTCTCTCTCTCTATCTCTCTCTCTCCGCCTCACTAGCTCTCTCTTTCTCTCGCTCTCACACCCCTCTCCCACACACACACTCGATGTCTCTTCCAAATAGTCTGCTCCCCCCGCCCGCACCCGTGGTATCTCACTACTACACATGTCACACCATTCCCCCTTCCCTTATACTAGGTTTACATCATCAGTGGTCTCTCTACTCCACATACACTCTCTCCCTCTCACACACAAACGCGTGCACAAACAAACACAGACATGCACAAACACCCATTTATCTGGATCCTCATCTCTCCTCATGTCCACATGTGTATCTCACACACTCACTCTCTAATTATGTATATGTGTCTCCATGTTACACAACACAAAGCCCCATGTACATGTCTCTCTCTATCCTCCACACACATAGACACAAAGATTCTGTTATCATTGCCTCAGTCTCTAACATATCACATACGCACACTGTCTCTCTCTCTCTCACAAACACGCTCAACAAGGGTTTCCCCGTGAATAACTTACCGTCTATTCATCAACAGTCATGGCAGTACGGTGAACACGAGACGTGAAAACGAATAAATCTACATGTGCTTAGACCACCTATTATGACTACTAGGACTAGAGCAAGCCAAAAAGCACGCCGCCGTCACCCCCTCGTCGGTGACGGGAAAATCTTTGTTTTACACAGTCGAGAAGTCATTGTGCTAAGGCCCAACATCCCGAGGCGTTGAATAGAATGTAGATGCTAGTTTACGGAGGCAAGTATCAATAATACGTTTGTATCTCCATACTTATATTTCTTCTCTATATCTGACGGATGAAAATTAAACTGAAAGATACCTGCACCCCTCTCCACATTTGCAGACAAGGCCTTCCCTCGTTCATCCTTATCTCCAGCAAACCTCATTGTTGAGAAATTAAGAAAGGAAGCCTCTAGAACAAACTGGCCTGGTGGCCACTTCCACTACAAAAAAATACACTTCCGTGATGATACGTGTTTGTCACAGTAGGTCGCTTTTTTGTCATGCATGTACATCCATGACAAATTTATGACAGAATCAAGATAGTCATACCTGTGCTGTCGTAGAAGTGTTCCATGACATTACCAAAATTATCATCATGGAAGTGTCAACTTCCATGACGATAAATCACGCGTCACAGAAGTGCTTACGTCAAGGGTGACTGACACGTGGCATCCACCGTAACGGAACGTCGTTAAGCTATCGGGTCAGGTTTTGGATCCAATAACCCGTTAACAGCCCCAACCAATGGGAAATTTCCACGTGTAAAATTCTTATTGGCTGGACGAAACACGTGTCAGCTCGTCAGTGGGTCAGATATGCGCCTATGATACGTCGATATGTGGCACGGCCCAACAGAGGCCCATTCCTGTGAAAAGGCCGGCCCGTTTGACTTGGTCAAAAGGTGGCGGGACAGCCCATGGAAAGCGTGTTTACGGCCTGTTCGCATATAGCCCATTTACAGCCCGCTAACCCAAGGCCCATTACGCCCTATGCAAATTAGGCCCAGTAGCGTCATCTGGGCCATCCAATATGATTCCAGCCCGTTTTCACTTCTGGCCCATGTATGGTCCATGATGTCTTTCGAGCCATATGAGGCCCTATGTAACTCTTGGCCTATTAATGGCCCATGGTGAAACTGGCCCGTAATGAACAGTGTATCACTTTATACCCATTAACGGCCCGTTATTCCGTTGGGCCGTTTCCAGCCCATGTTATCTTTCGGCCTTCTCAGAGCCCATTTATTCCTGGGCTCATTTCCAGCATTCGTTTACTTACGGGCCGTTACTGTCATTTTTTGCTTGTGGGTCAAATTCATCCCGTGGTTACAGTCGGGCCGTTTGTGGTCCGTAAATACGTTGGGCCGTTTTCATAGCGTCATCAAATACGGCCTATTAACGATGGCCCGTTATGGTAGGCCCATGAACGGACGATTCCAACTCTAGCCTGTTTACGGCCATAATGCGGCCTTTTATTGGCCCATGTTTGGCCAATCGATCATACGGCCCGTATAAGGCCCATTGATGATACGGCACGTAGAAGGCCCAGGTTTTTGAGCTCCGCGAAGGCCGAGATGCTTTGATAGAACAAGACGGAGATAAGATGTCCGTGTCGAAGATGCAAGCTGAAGAGCCTTATTCCGGACCCGGATTCCGAGGAGGTGCGGGACCACCTACTCTTGCGTGGTTTCATGGATGGCTATCAGTGGCAAGGTGATGAAGATGACTGTGAAGTCGTCCATGGGGGTCGTGCAAGAAATGAGGAAGGGCGGCAAGAAAACCACCGCGGCGAGTGCGGGCAAGAAGACGAAGAATCTCTAGGACATGATCACGATGGTGATGTTGTACGCAGTCATCATGTAGAAGATGCCGGACATGATGATGAGGAAGATGAAGATGCCGGAGCAGACGACGATGGACCATCGATGGGCTGGGTGCAGGACCCTCATATTCAAGAGCTGCTTCTCAAGTAGACGTATAACACAAGAGCTGCCGCCCGAGAGAAAGCCAAGCTGGATCAACTGGAGATAGACGCGGTTACTCCATTGTATGAAGGATGTAGGCCCGAGGATACCCACCTGAAAGTAACGCTCATGGCTCTGGAGATGAAGGTAAAACACAAAATGACCGACGCATGCTTCGACGAGAACATGTCATTCTGGCACGAACTTCTTCCCAAGGGGAAAAAGTGCCCGACCAATTTCGAGGAGGCAAAGAAAATCGTGTGTCCTCTGGATTTACCGCACATGAAATACCATGTATTCATGAACAATTGCATCATTTATCGGGACGAGCACGCGGAGTCTACCATATGTCCGGTGTGTGGCATCACTCAATACAAGAAGAGGAAGAAAGCTCCTCGAAAAGTGGTGTGGTACTTTCCGATCACTCCTTGTCTGCAGCGGTATTTTGCGGACCCTAAGATAGAAAAGCTCCTGCGTTGGCACGCGGATAGGGAGGAGAAGAAGCGACATATGACGGAAATGATCCGGAGATAAATAAAAAAGACAAGATGCTGAGTCACCCTAAGGATGCGAGCATGTGGCAAGTATTGAACTTTGAACACCCAGAATTTGGGGACAATCCAAGAAACATCGTGTTGGGCACGAGAACCGATGGAGTCAATTCGTTTGGCAGCCAGAGAAGCACACATAGCACCTGGCATGTGTTTGTGTGGATGTACAACCTTCCCCCTTTGTTGTGCATGAAGAGGAAGTACATTCTCATGAGTATGCTAATTGAAGGGCCGAAACAACCAGGGAATGACATCAATCTGTATCTGGGGCTGCTGAAAGAGGAGCTAGACACGCTGTGGAAAACGCCAGCCAATACGTGGGACGCCGCAGAGAAAGAATATATTCCCTATGAGAGCCGCATTGCTCACGACGGTGCATGACTATCTTATGGATATCTCACGGGGCAGGTGGTCCACGGATTTTCTAGATGCGTCAGTTGCATGGATGACACAATGTATTGCCAGCTAGATAGAGATCCAGGTCTTCGAAAACCGTGTTCATGGGACATCGAAGGTGGCTTCGCAACGATGACCCATGGAGAAAACGCAATGATCTGTTCGATGGTGAAATCGAACCCCGAAGACGCCCGCGTGCGATGAGCGGCGAGGAAATAGACGAGCTGTTAAAAAATTGGAAACATTGCCCACTGCTGGAAAGAAGCAAAAGGCGCCAGAGTCGGGAAAGAAGCGAAAGGCGCCAGAGCCGCTGCTGAAGGTATGGAAAACGAGGTCTGTTTTCTGGGACTTGTCGTACTGGAAGATCCACCGTGTGCCTCACAGCCTTGATGTCATGCATATCACGAAGAACGTGTGCGAGAGTCTGCTTGGTACCCTGCTCAACATGCCAGAGAGGACCAAAGATGGGCCAAAAACAAGGGCAGACTTGAAATCAATGGGCATCAGGGAGGAGCTTCACGCTAATGACGACAATGATGATGATGATGATGATGATGATGAGGCGAAGCAAGACACGGAAAGTTGTCGCAAAGGCAAAAAGGCCACGGAAACCGGAAATGACTACCCTCCCGCCTGCTTCACTCTAACTCAGGAGGAGATCGAGCAGTTTTTCATCTGCCTCGTAGGAGTAAAACTTCCTTACGGTTATGCAGGGAAGATAAGAAGATACCTAGACCCAGCGAGGCAGAAGTTGAGCAGGATGAAGTCTCACGACTGTCACGTGCTGATGACACAGATACTTCCAGTTGCAATCCGTGGGATCATGGATGCGCACGTCCGTGAAATGCTATTTAGCCTATGCAACTTTTTCGATGTCATCTCTCGAAAGTCGGTTGGCGTGAGGCAACTCAAAAGGCTACAGGAAGAGATCGTGGTGATACTATGCGAGCTTGAGATGTACTTCCTGCCCGCATTCTTCGACGTTATGGTCCATCTGCTGGTCCATATCGTGGAGGATATCATCCAACTCAGGCTGACGTTCCTGCACAGCATGATGCTGTTCGAAAGGATGAATGGTGTCATCAAAGGATACGTTTGCAACATGGTACATCCAGAGGGAAGCATAGCCAGGGGCTTTCTAACCGAAGAGTGCATCTCCTATTGCACGAATTATCTAGGCATCGAGAACCCCGTTGGTCTGCCCGTCAACAGGCACCTCGGCAGGCTCGCTGGATGGGGTCACCGCAAGGGTCATCGCGAAATGCATGCCGACTTCGAGGGTCGACTCGCCGACTTTGAAAGAGCAAACCTAGTCATGCTAGAACACATAGACGTGGTTGATCCTTGGGTGGTAGAGCACAAAACCTTTATTGAGAAGACGTACAATGACCGAGGCCAACAGAGGATGGACGGAGATATAATCAAAGAGCACAACTCAAGTTTCACACGTTGGTTCAAGCAGAAGATTCTATCGCACCCTTTACATGAGGATTCTTCTGCGGAAGAATAACTCATATTCGCCTTGTCACAGGGCGCCGAGCACAACCTGTTGACCTATGGGGCATACGATATCAACGGCTACACATTCTACACCGAGGACAAGGACATGAAGAGCGATGGTTATCAGAACTCTGGGGTAACGATGGAATCCTACACTGGTAACGAGAAGGACAGATACTACGGAAGGATCAAGGAGATCTGGGAGCTGAGGTACGCGGGAGAGAAGGTCCCGATGTTCCATGTCAGATGGGCCAAGAGCGTCATAAAAGAAGACCGGTATTTCACCACCATGGTTATACCCGAAGCCAAATCCAAGACCGCGGGCGCAAACGTCACCGCGAGAAATGAGCCATGGGTACTGGATTCCCAAGTGGACCAATGCTTCTTCATTACCAACCCGTCAAAGCCCAGTCGTGTTGTCGTGAGGAGAGTAAAAAGGAAGATCATCGGAATGGATGGAGTCGCCAATGAGCAAGACTTCGACAAGTACGGCGACCCAAAGATGGAACATGACGACGACGATGAAGTGCCATACACCACAAGAAGAAACAGGACCACCCTACCTAAAGGACGCCCGTTCCACAGAAGAACTCCATTTGCAAAAAAGAAGGGCAAGAAGATTGTGAACAGACAGCTAGCTAAGATCGATTGTATTTAAATTGTAGCCTACATTTCTCGATTGTAATCGTATTCTAAATTTGTTAATACTTTTGGAACTCATGAATATTTTTAAATTTCATGGGAACTTTTTGAATTCATGAATATTTTTTCAAATTTTGATGATATTTTTTCATATTCTTAAATGTTTTACCAATTCACAAATGAATGCAACTAAAAATCCAAAAAAATATTGATGATATTTTTAAATAACAAATTTGATGATATTTTCAAATAACAAATTTGATGATATCTTCAATTAAAAATAAAAAAACAAATTTGTTGATATTTTCAAAAAAACAAATTTGATGATATCTTATGTTCTAGTCCTCATGAAAATAACAAATTTGATAAAAAAACAAATTATTAGATGCAACAAAAAATAATGAAAAAAAGTTACTAATGGCGCACTAGAGGAGGGTGCGCCATTGCTATCAGAAAAAAACATACTAATGGCGCACCAGTGGGTGGTGCGCCATTGCTATCAGTATTTTTATGGCACACCCCTGGATGGTGCGCCATTACTATCCTTCCCCCTTGTCTGTGTTGTCCATCTCGCGTTCGTCCTTCTCTCTCCCAATCTCACATCTCTCCGACCCATTGCCCGACCCACTGCGCCGCCGCCCGTCCTCCTCCGCCCGTAAGCCCCCTCCTCCTCCGCCCATCCTTCTCCGCACGTAGCCCCCTCCCCCTGACTGACTCGACACCCCTGGCCTCCGCACGCAGTTCACCGTCCCGGATCTCCGACTGCATTGCCTCCCACAGCGGCAACATCCACAGCATCGACGTCTTCGTCCCAGACGACGCCCCTGTCTTATACGCCCGCAGGTACCCCATCCAACTCACCCCCACCTCCATTTACCACCTCTCCCTCTCTGCTCCTCCCTCCTTGCTCTCTCCCTCTCTGCTCGAACCGCTCTCTTCTCTGTCTCCACCTTCTATTGTTGCCTGTGAGGTGTTTGATTGAATGTCAATTCAAATGATTGATGTAGCCGCGTCCATCGGAGCACCACGACCGTGTCTGCGACCTTGTCTCTGCTCCGCCACCATCTACGACCTCTTCTGCGACCGCGTCCATCGAGGTGAGTTCTAGTCTGAAACTCTCAATGCTCAAGTTTGGAAGCATCATGGATTCATTCTTCTTCAGACCTTGTTTGTTTCTTTCTGCTTGAATGAATGGAGTACAATACAAGTTCAGGAACAAGGGACATTTTTTGCAATTATGAACTCTCAATGCTCAAGTCTGGAAGTGTTTACAAATTTAAAGAGTTCACATGACTACTGGTCCAATACTCCAGTGTATTTACTATAAATCTAGTCTGAAACTAGTAGAGCTCTTGGTGATTTGCAAATTCAATTTAAATAAAAATTGGTACATGACTATTGATCATGTATGAAAGATGTTGCTACTAGATGAGCACAAGAACTACTCAATAGATTTTGATGTACTCCTGATCATGTATGCAAGATGTTGCCACTGGGTGCATGGATGCATCACTTGAGCATTGATAGTTTCTGACTAGAACTCTCTTGTTGAAATTATAAAAAGGGAAAGAAAAATAACCATTGAACCAACCGATAATTGATTTTGTAGAACAAGTCTTGTTGCCAGTCTTGAACCAACAGATAATCTTAATTGAAATTTGACCAAGTCTTGTTGCCAGTCCTAATGAAAAAGCAACTGAATTTCCAACAACCTACAAGGTAGAACAATCCATTTATATCATGAATATATGAAGGGAAGGACATGATTGCTACATGATTGCCATTATACTCCTTGCTGCTAGTTTCCAGTACTGTAGTGAGTAGCTTAACTTGTTTAAGTACTGCCAGTTAGTAGTACTACTACTGAGTAGATGAACTCCATTTAACTAGCTTAATTGAGTTTCAGTTGTGTAGTGAAGTTCTTCTATTTTGTATAATGCGGTTCACGCTTAAACTGTCCTGCTATGTAGTCTGTTGGATCATCTATGTACTATGTATGTTGTGGCATGTGGTGTGGTTGATGCTAAGATGTCAACTCTATGTACTATGTATGTTGTGGCAAGTGGTGTGGTCCGAGTGATCAGGTTTCAAATGATTCTATTGTAATATTGTGGGGTTCTACTCCTAGAACACTTCAGGAATTTTACTACATAAGTGGAGTATTTTGATGATATTGGGGAGTTTTGTCTCCGACCATCGTGTCGTGATGATATTGTGGGGTGTTGTGGGGTTGCAGCTGGGCGGGGGTGGGCTAATGATTTTGCAGGTACCCCGAGAGACCCTTGAGTTTACCGGAATGTCGATTAACTTCCGTTCTGGCAAATTCGGGTACTCCATATGTCCTATTTTCAGCAAAGGTCATGCTGAAATTTTCCGTGAATTTTACCATGGCTTTGCTAAAAAATAGGACAAATGGGGTACTTGCGACTAATGCATGGGTCGGGGTATCTTAATACTTAATTAAGTAGGATCAACTGTACCTTTAGGGTGCCTCGGTGTCGATAAAAACCTAAATGATGAAATCTTAGGCTTTTAGGTTGCCTCGGCATCGACAAACCCTAAATGATAAAACTTAGCTTTTAGGATGCCTCGGTGTCGACAAACCCTAAATGATGAGACCATGATCTTGTTCCTTCACAATAGCCAAACTTTTGGACAAACCTTTTTCCTATTTAGAGCGAAACATGGCCCACAACGATGAGGCCGGCGGTTTGGGCAAGCAATTCTGGGAGCTGTCCCAGGAGATGGAGGAAGAACCTCACCGCTATGAGGACACTATGGAAGACACCGATCCTGACTACACAACCCCTAGTGGCGTCGGGGATGACACCAATGATGGTGCCGCCGAGGATGCCACCACTGATGATGGCAGCGCACACACAGATGGCAGCCAACCGAAGAGGCATCGGAAGGACCGGCGCCTGAACATGCTCTGCACCGTCAAGGAGGAATTTACTGAAATGAACTCCGACGGGCATCCAACGGCGCCCAAAGAATTAGTGAAGGGGTACTCGGTTCAGCTCGGGTGCATTCTCCAGAGCATCGTCTCGATCAACATCGAGAACCTAAGGCATAAGGACCGAGTGAATTTGCGCAACCTCCTCTTCCCAAAGCTGCACGAACGATACATGTTCCTCGCTGACTTTGCAAACACACGCCTCTCAGTGAATAAAGTGAACATTGCCGACCTCACGAGTATGAGCACGACCCTATCTACTTGGAGAAGCGCGGTGAAGAGAATGATTGACAAAGGTGATAGTTATGAGAAGATCAAAGCGAAAAATCCTTCGATCAACGAAGATGACTACAAGGAGTTCAAGATCAAGTGCGAGAGCAGCGCAACCTCCGAATCAAGTCAGTGGGGGAAAGAAATGCGGGAGTTGAACTTAGGGGAACACAAACTCGGTCCCGGTTGTTACAGAGTGGCGGAGCCTATATGGGACAACAAGGACGCAGAGCGTGCCGAGCAAGGCCTACCGCCCCGCTTCGAGAAATACCGTGACAAGCAGACCAGGAATTATGTCAGGGCCCGGTACAAGGAGGACCCAGTAACAAAGGAGCTTACCACGGATCCGAAGACCAGGGCGCTTGAGCGTGTTCTGGTAAGGAGTACACCCCCGTGTAATTAGCTCCATATGGTTGCATTCTAATTAATGAAGCCAAATTTCTAAATGGTTCACATTCCTTCCGTAGGAGACTGAAAGCAGTAGCGCGAGGTCGTCTCAGAGCTCCCCTTGGGACAACACTCTAAATAGGGCATTGAACGTAACGAAAAACAAGGATAAGCTCAGTAAGCCGTTGTCAGCTGGTCGTGTGGCCGGCAAAGGCTTGTCCACAAAATGGTCGTCATACTATAACGCTGGTGGGCGAAAGGAGAGAAAGACCAGCTCGGAAAGCCAGTCGCGTGAGGTTCAAGAACTCAAGGCACAAGTGGCGCGGATTCCGGAGATTGTCCACGAGCAAGTGCAACAACAACTAGGAACGACACTCGCCGCCATTGTGTCTACCTTGATTGAGGGGCTGCAGGCGTGGATTGTGGGCGGCCAACAGGGTCAGCCCTCGGTTCCCAGCTTCACAGCCAGCAACTCGCACAACACGTAGGCGGTGCCATTGGCGTCTCCGGCGGAGGCGGTATTGGTGTCTCCGACACGGCACGGGCATTGGATCTTAATGCACCCGGGTGTATGCCCACCGGCACCTCGGCAGCAAGGGGCCCCTCCGTCAGTTTCACGCCCGCTGTTGGCGGTGCCTCAACATTAGCCGAGCTCGACGCCATCATGGTAACTAAGCCTCTCGGCCGATGACTTCATCTCCTTGCCTTTGACTAGGCATCCCTGGAGCCCTACATGTTTTCGCAGGGCACCGCCAATGTTCCATCCACTCTCCTGCACTTCGTGGGCGGCGAGTTGATCGATGTCGCCAAGGGTAGAATCGTTCAACCGGGCAACCCCGTGTTCCACGGTAATCCGATGCCACCCACCGTGTATAGGGTTGAACTAGTTCGGGTGCTGCCAGGCTGCGACGAGTTGTTACCTCCGATTCGACCCACTGGGGCCGACGAAGATGATGTGATGACCCTCAACGCCTGCGTAAGCTGACCCCTGCTTTGGCCAAAGAGCCAAATTTGTTTGGGGGCGGGGGAACCACCCCACAGACAAAACCGCCAGTCGTGCCAACGCCAAGCCATGGCCAGACCGCCGCAACGCTACCGGGCATCCCTATGGCACGGGATCCGAACATGCATATGGCACAGGATCCGAATGACGACGACAACGACGACGGTACATTTACCAACGTCGATAAGTACTTTGCCAAACATGGGTACGGTGACGAATTCTTCGGGCCTCCTTCTCAAGAACCCAACCCTGAAAAAGACGACCGCGATCATGCTGGTACCCCGGAGAAACCAAATTGCAACAGGCGTCGTCTGGCGTTCAGTTCTCAGGAGACGCCTCCAGCTGCCGCCTTCACCGAGCCTCAGATACCCGAGGTGCCAAATATTATCAGCCCCAACACACTCAAGAAGGCAGTCTGTGAGCAGAACTCGATCCCATTACAGCAGAAGAAGAAGGGACGGAAAAGAAATAGTAACAAGGGTGCCAGCCAGCCGACACCGAGTACGATCCGTGCTCAGGACGGTCCACCTTCACCTAAGGATATCTCGAGGAGGGTGCATGTGGAGGGTAGGCCGATGGTACCGACTAATCTGCTCAATGCTGCAACCGGTGCTATGCGGAGTCTGCATGACAGTGTTCTTTCTTTGGAGAAGTGGCGTCTCTTCGAGAATGATGTGGCGTACCCGGTTTTCATGGCCAAGGTGCCAGAGGGCAAGGGCTTTGTGGATAACACCGTCGGGGTATGATCGTCCTGCGGTTTGATGACATCTTTGCTATGTTTAACCTTCATCTGCTGCACTACACCTTCGTTCGGCTATTTTCGCTGAGTATGGAGATGCGGGTCATTAGAGACAAGACCCCGGACATTGTGATAGTCGACCCCTTCTACATGCGTGCCTAGATCTTGGGCAGTGCTGGGGACCGACAAGTCGCGAGTTCTTACCTCGAAGGCGTCATTCTGTCAAACCCAGATAAGGATAACTTCCTCGTGCCTTACTTTCCCGAGTAAGTCATCCCCTCACCGCCCCGTAACATATGATTTCTTATATTTCGATCGTTCTTTTTTTTCTAACATTCCGTGTTTTGTGCAGTGACACACATTGCACACTCATCCTCTTAAGCCCGAAATATTCCATGGCCACGTATTTCGACTCGGACCGTCAGTCGAAGAAAGACTACACAAATATCAAGAAAGTTCTTGATGATGTTCTCCTCGGCTACGCCAGTTCTTGAGGCACCTTCACCAGCCAGTTCGTAGGTACGGCAAGCATGTGTTCACCCACAATACGACATTCCCCTGCATCAAGCAGCCGCCTGATGGTCATAAGGATGCCTACTATGACCTCCATCACATGCGGGAGATCGTACGGGACCATAATCACCTTTTTCTACCAAATAATCTCAAAGATTGGGCGGCAATCTTGTCGGCAATCCAGGACACGGACATCAGACAAGAATTCTTTCGCATCCAGTCGGAGTTTGTGGAAATCATCCATCAAGATGTCCTTCGTACCTCGGGGCAGTTCTACCTCAGATATCAACCATCCAATAGTGAGATAGACACAATGCTACAAAAGCAGGCTGACAACGCCCGCGATTTCATGACCATCACGAGAGATGGCGGCTTCATCCACGCTCCGGTCCCTGAGTCGAGTCGAAAGTAGTGATGCTATGTGTAGTTCTGAAATATCGTTTAGCTCATGTTGTAATTAAACATTAATGAACTTGTATGTCTCTTTGGTTTGGACAGTCGTTCAACTTAGATGTAATCGATGCTATTTATTAGTAGGACCATGAATCGTGCTATTAATGTCTTGCTTTTCTCTTCCGATCCTTTTGTTGCATACCTATATATGACTTATGTATTGTCTATGAATTGCTACTAACGTTTCGTTTGGCTAGTGCATAGACATGTCGTCGTATGTCGTGTACAAGGGTAAGGTTCCTGGAGTCTACGACGACTGGGAGGAGTGTCGGAGACAGGTTCACCATTTCAGCGGTAATAGTTACAAAAGGTACACCACTAGGCACTACAAAAAAATACACTTCCGTGATGATACGTGTTTCTCACAGTAGGTCGCTTTTTCTATCATGCATGTACATCCATGAGGATTTTATGACAGAATCAAGATAGCCATACCTGTGTTGTCGTAGAAGTGTTCCATGACATTACCAAAATTATCATCACGGAAGTGTCCACTTCCATGATGATAAATCCCCAGTCACAGAAGTGCTTTCATCAAGGGTGATCAACATGTGGCATCCACCATAACGGAATGCCGTTAAGCTATCGGGTCGGGTTTTTGATCCGATAACCCGTTATCAGCCCCGACCAATGGGGATTTTCCACGTGTAAAATCATCATTGGCTGGAGGAAACACGTGTCGGCTCATCGTTGGGACAGATGTCATCCACTGATTGGACAGAAGGCGCCTATGATACATCGACACGTGGCACGGCCCAACAGAGGCCCATTCCTGTGAAAAGGCCGGCCCGTTTGACTTGGTCAAAAGGTGGCGGGTCGGCCCATGTAAAGCGTGTTAATGGCCTGTTCGCATGTAGCCCATTCACAGCCCGCTAACCCAAGGCCCGTTACGCCCTCAGAATTAGGCCCAGTAGCATCATCTGGGCCACCCAATATGATTCCAGCCCGTTTTCACTTCTGGCCCATGTATGGCCCATGACGTCTTTCGGCCCATATGGGGCCCTATGTAACTCTTGGCCTATTAATGACCCGTGGTTAATCTGGCCCGTAATGAATAGTGTATCACTTTACACCCATTAACGGCCCGTGGTGAAACTGGCCCGTAATGAAAAGTGTATCACTTTATACCCATTAACGGCCCGTTTTTCCATTGGGCCATTTCCAGCCCATGTTATCTTTCGGCCTTCTCAGAGCCCATTTATTCTTGGGCTCATTTCTAGCATTCGTTTACTTACGGCCTGTTACTGTCATTTTCTACTTGTGGGCCAAATTCAGCCTGTGGTTACAGTCGGCCCGTTTGTGGTCCGTTAATACATTGGGCCGTTTTCATAGCGTCATCAAATACGGCCTATTAACGATGGCCCGTTATGGTCGGCCCATGAACGGATGATTCCAACTCTAGCCCGTTTACGGCCATAATGCGGCCTGTTATTGGCCCATGTTTGGCCAATCAATCATACTGCCCGTATAAGGCCCATTGATGATACGGCCCGTAGAAGGCCCATTGTTTCTACTACCCGTAGAAGGCCCATTGTTTCTACGGCCCGTAGAAGGCCCACTGTTTCTACGGCCCGTAGAAGGCCCACTGTTTTTACGTCCCGTAGGAGGCCCAGTGTCACTATAGTAAATATTAGCCCATGGTTATTGTGGCCTAGTTTTAAAAAATAGGTTATTGCAGCCACTAGCAAACCGCGGAAAAAGAACTACAATGACTACAAGAAAACAAAGAAACAAGATAACAATGAAATAAATATGCAAGCAACTACGCTAGGCTATCACGGCTATCACACATATTACATCCACTGGGCAACAAAGTTCGCCACCAGTGCAAATAAATGTGCCGACAAAAGAATATACAAAACTGAGAGCACTTCAGAAGGCACTAGGCCTGGCCAGGTCGGGCCCCCCAAACAGCTGAAGAAGCTAAGTAGACCTCAGTTGTGTCAACGATAGATGCACCAACACTAGATTTAAGGCATGATGGTGCGCACGGTAGTCCTCTGACATCTTCATTGCATCTTCGACTTCAAGTCGGAGCTGAGCTGAAGCAAGCCTTTCCGCTTTAAGTTGAGACTGAAGAAGTCGAACTGATTGAGGCAGCGACTGCACAGAGGTTGTCTCACACCTGCTGGTGAGTAGCTTTAACTCACTGTCTTCATCAAGACAGGTCCTTGGGGTCATCTCACTGTCCTCAAGATGGTTTGGCTCACTATCTTCCCTAAAGTTCTGCCAGGCGTAAGAGATACGAGTCTGAAAGAGAAACAAGGAGACACGTAACAGGTTCCACAATTATATAAGCAAATAAATGGATCTGTTCTGCATAAGGAACATGCTTTTACAATTACAATTGGAAACTGGTAGTTGCTGCAAACATCCAATCAGATGTAAACAGCAAAGGAAACAGCAGTGGAGGAAATGATGCCTATCCAAATCTATACTAGAACAAAGTTTGAAGGCTTGAGAAGGATGAACTTACATTAAATGTTAACACGGGCTGGACAAAGCCCTTCTCCATGTTGATGGAAGGATAATTCAATAAATTCCCCAAAGAAAATTCTTTATAAGCGTTGCCATTATTCTACATTTTGCAAAGAGTAAATATAGATCAAATAATATTGGAAGAAACAGAGGATAATGAAGCTCGGGTGCAGACTGATGATACATAATCAAATAGCAATTAATTAAGTACAACATTACAAGGCAAAAGGGAGAGAGGTACTGACAGGAGCAATGTAGAGCCCATTATTGTTTTGAGATTGTATGATCCTTTGAGCAAGGAGAATCATCTGAAATTAGTTTTCATACAAGAGAGAAGGTAAGGCACAAGTAGAAATTTAGGAGTTCAAATTTTGAATTGATATCATAAACAGTACCTGACACTGGGCTCCCAGCAGTTCTATTAGGGGTTTGGCCACTGGAGTAGGGGTAAAGTGTGGTAAAGTTGGGCCTGTGTTTTCTGTGGCTGCTGATCTATCTGATTTAACAGGCATCACTACCTTTTCCAAATACCTAGTTTGTACTCCTTGAGGATCTGCACTCACCTTCTTCCTTTTGGACATCTATTATGAAAGAACAACATTAGACTGGAAAAACATAGTGTGACGACACATGGAATAGGTACAGAAAATGGATAGGTATGGCATATACTCATATATGATGCTTAAACTACGCAGATGGTGTAACAAAGTAGAAGTAATGCAAGAGGTCATATGCAAAATATGTGCGACCAATACAACTTTGCAAAGTTAGAGCAAGCACCTTGATGGGGGAATAAGATAGGCCATCCTCCACCATGCCAAGTTTGTTAGCCAGTGGATCGTTCCGCAATATTCCTCTCATGCCCCCATTCTCATATTCATTTTGATAATGTTCAATATCTGGAATGCATGAAAACATAAAAACAAGTGAGATTTTCTTTGTAATGCAGAAGTGATTATAATCCAATACTGCCTCCCTGTAAACCCCTTTGTGCTATCTCTGCAATTCTTTTAAAAGGTGCCATGCATGCTATAATTTGTTGTGTGCATTAATATAATGTGGCCTACTACTCAAAATACGAGAGCTCCAGAAGTGATGACACTTCGCAGATGATAGCTTCAACATATAGTAAAGAAGAACAAGTCGACCTGACCTGACAGATTCAAAATATACTAAGGGGGAACAACTCGACCTGACCAGTCGACCGCAAGAGAAGAGTGTCATCTTAAAGAAGAGCAGAAGAGCAAGCAGATTAAAGATATTACAAGTCTTTCAATACAATGTCGGTTGGCCACCCATGATGAACCAGAGCGCACAGAGAAACACTATTCTTTCCAGTCTCTCCATATGTGTCTCACATGCATTTCGAAACTAAAGTAGGAACATTTAGCTAACCAATTAAACATCTCTCAGTTTTAGTAATATCAGCAATAATATCAGATATGAATTTGTACAACTAAGCTTGTTTAGCTCGATGGGTGGAGCAGTGCTATTACGACACGAACCATGTAGGCTGATTGTGGTCATCATAAAATGGGGAAAACATAAGCATGATGAGTACATTGTTGACCGTGGCAGTGTGATGGCAGATCGGAAGCTGCAAACCGCGCAAAGCGTAGTTAGCAACTGTTGTTTACTTTGAAATAACAACTAAGATTTGGTATGGACAAGAAAGTACAGTCAACAAGTGACAAAGAAATGCAATTATGTTGTCTCTCTATATGTCGCGACATGCACTTGGAAACTCAAGTGGGACCTTTAGCTAACCAATTAAATGTGTCGGTTAACTAATATTAGTATCATATCACAATCGTATTTGAACAACTAAGCTTTCGAATTATGAGTGTTGTGTTGTTTAGCTTGAAGGGTGGAGTAATGCTAGTACGACATAAAGCACCTACGCAGATCATAGTAGAGTAGATAAAAGGGGAAAACCATAAGCATCAAGAGAAAAATCAGGAAAGTGGAACTAGATGGACCAGTGGGTGGCGCACATGCTTTTCGAAACGAATATAGGAACATTAGGTGACCAATTAAACGTTCTCTGTTTCAGTGATATGAGCATCATATCAGATTCGTATTTCAACATGTAAGCTTTGGGTTGCGGTCTTGAGGAGCAGTGCTAGCATGACATGAAGCACCTACGATGATGGTAGTGTATATAAAGGGGGGAAAACATAAGCTTTACAATTATAGTGCCTGTGCCATGGCGGATCTGAAGGTGCAAATGGGACAAAGCTACTTCGCAACCAATGTTTGGTTTCAACTAGCCACTATGATTTGGTACGGACAAGAAAAGTACAGTACACAAATTATGATCTATTTTCCGGGTGAGATCAATAACTTAAGCACATATGGAACAGTACCACCTCTCTTGTGACGCCGTGTAGGCCTATGCTGATACGTTGAGGGTGCTGCGGGTGCGATGGCTATCGGCGGTGGGGAAGAAGACTTTAGACGGTAGACGGCCAGGTCGGGGGATATATCCTGTTGCCGTGGACGAGGCGGTCGTAGGAGCAGCAACGACAAGGTGGATGACTGTGCCGATGAAGTGAGAGGAGGCGATGAAAGGATCCTGGTCCAGCGCCGTGGATGAGAGACGTCCATCTCTTGCAGTGGACGACGGGGTAGGGGTAGCGGCTCCGGCAAGGTGGAGGATGGGGTGGCGGACGGAGGAGGCTGGCCGCAGTGCGGAGGTTGTCGTGCCGCCGACGGTGTATGAATGGGGAAATGGAGGGGAGGGGGGATCTCAAACTTTGGGACGCGCTTCTCTGAAATGGGGGAAAGTTACGAACTTATCCCCCGTTTAAAATTTCGGACATCGCGTCGGTTGGGGATAGGACGGTAATCTCGCATCTCCCAAATATTTGCCGGTAACTATTTCGGGCGAGGAGAGGGTGTTTTTCCGCCCACGGTTGGCGCCCACGGTGTATGAACGGGGCTGACAGGTAGGGCGGTTGTGTCACGTCTGATGGAAGTTACACATCTGCCCCTATTTAAAATATTAGCCTACATCGATTTCGGACGAGGAGAGTTTGTTTTGCCGCCCACCGTGTATGAATGGGGAAATGGAGGAAGAGACACATGTCTTTCGGACGAGCTTGAATCAAATGTGTTTTGCCGCCCACGTTTGGCGCCCACCGTGTCTGAATGGGCTCAGAGGCCGTCGTGTCACGTCTGATTGAAGTTACTAGTCTACCCCTATCGACAGCAGTGTAAATCCGGTCGATAAGGATGTCAAGTGTCAGGGGTAGACAGTAATTTCCATCTCGCAAACACTTGCTTCGGGCAGCCCACAAATTATAGTGGGTGTTTAGCCGCTTCATTCAAAACTTGGGAGAATTAGCATTCACGTTTGCCCTGGGACCTGGCAAACTAAATTCAAATCCAATTTGTATTCGATTACGAATATCCATAGATAATTATACGTTTTGTTATTTATTTCTTCAAAACCACAACAAAGATTTATTCCACCTTTATATATGATTATGATTTAGAAATGTCGTGATCTTCGAATTCAGTAGGTTGGATACACTCTGAGTCAAACAGTTATTTCATCCAATACAATATGCTCACACGAAAAACAGTTCACCTTATGTCAATCATACAAGTACTGAGGATTACCTCGCCTAAAAAATTCGGATCATTACAACACATGGACAACATAGGGGGTCTTGCAACATAATCCATTCAGAGACATGACACAACATGCAAGTACAATAATCTAATGACAATTTCAACTGGTATCTAAAGAAGAACCGGGATTACCTTGGGCTTCAGATAGCAGAAACAGCAGGACCTCCTCCGTCTTCAAATGCAACATTCTTACTTCCTCCAATTCTTGGGTTGCTTGCATAATGTGTGCCGCTAATTCCGTAATTTCCAGCCTCAAGATAAAGATTACCTCATTCATGGCAGCCACACCATCTCTTTCTGCCTCTAGTAGAGCCTCAAGCACTATAATATCTGTGCTCAGACTGCTCTCCGGCGGTGTTGCCTCTGAACTGCTACCATCTGGTAACATGGATGGCGCACTGCTTCCACAAATAGATTCTGGGGTTGTACATTGTGTCCTAGTGTGAACGGCATCCTGAAAGGTTTCCGCTGGACATCAGTAAGAGATAGTTATCGTATGATCCAGGCAGTAAGCTTACATGGTAAACGACGGACGAATTATTGCCGAGCATGGCAAACTATATTTAAATGGTTCGAAGCAGCATCAGCCGAAAAGAAATTAAAATGGTAAGATGAAACTAGGGATGTAAGTGGCAAATAAACGACATCCGCCAGTCCCATCTAGTTAGTTTTTGCTACCTCCCTAGTTCATTTTCCTCAAAAAACAAAAACTCTTTTGAACTATCATACCACTAGTGGACTTTAATCGGGATTAAACGGGACCCAGTTGACATCCCTAGTTGAAAGGGAGTGTACAACCGCTATATTTAAGTTGCCAAGGCATCTAAGCAGTTGAAATAATCTGAGAAAGCACTTAACAGTGTGGCCTCATATAAACTACGAAGACAGTCTTGTGATGAAGTTGAGAGGAAAAGTTAAGGACTCAAATGAAATAGGCATGCATTTCTTTACGATAGTACAGCAGGCACTGCTGACATATTGGCCAACTCAGGTATAGCGTAACAACAAATAAGCATTCGAATCAAGCAATACAGCAAAGCAGACAACTGAACTATTTGTAATTCGGTAGGATTACACGTTGAGGGCACAAGCCAAGAAAGCAGCCCACTCGCATTACATTTCACATGTACTAAAACACACTGGCTTACCATATGTTGCTGTGAAGCCTAGCTGCTGTTGCAATGTTCTTTGAAGATATCGTCAGCATCCCGTGGTTGCAAATCTAGTTGTTGTAGTTTATTCTGCACCATCTATTTAGGTAAAATTAATTTTAATCGCATGCACTGGTCCGAATTGATCATCAATGGTTCATCTAAACTAATGAAAGAAGGGTGTGTGCATACACGACAATATATCTGCTTCCCTCTATTTTTATGCTTGTTCGAGGTGCCAGCCCCAAAAGAACAAATATTTTGCTTGATGGGGTTGGCAGCTCCATAATTAATAGAAGCATCAAATTAGTCATGCAACTTGGGAAGATCAAGAACACACAAACAAGTAATGAACAGAGGCTCGGAGCAGTGATGTAATAGCTAGCATCAGAAAATGTAGGGTAAAACGAACAAAAAGCAGCGGAACCACATGCTAGTTTGCTGATGTGTAATTAAGCATAGAGAACATTAAGCAGTCTGATGGAACCAACAGGTGGCATCAGAACAAAACTAAAGCATATTAACTATATGTGCACTGGTATGTAATTTAGCACATGTAACATGTTCACTGCCAGAAGTATGGCCCTACAGGTGCAAGCAGAATAACGCCTCTCATGAAAAACTGAATGATGCCCTGAAGAAATTCAAAGGTGCGGTGCTTATGCTAGGAAAGTGAACGTAGGCACCGGCCGTTGGATAATAGTACCTGATTCTCGGCGGCGTATGGGTATCGTTGTCATACTTGATAGCTAAGGATCGTCGATGGTGCTCGTGTTGCGGTTGAGTTTGGGCCGGCTGTCGCCGTCGCTGAAGCGGCTCCGGTGCTACGGTTGCGGCGCCTGTCGACATACAAGAAAGCTCATCTGTGGTAAGTGAACAGTTGCACGATAAAGAGAAAAACCGAAGGAGTACAAATTGAAATAACCTGATGAGGCTGCGGCGTCGGTAAAGCAGGGCCGGTGGAGTTGAATATGGCGTCCGTGGAGCGGGTCCGGTGCAGTGGACGAAGGCTTCGGCGGGCGCGTTGTACAGTGCTTTCGGTGAGGCGGATCTGTTGCGGCGGACGAGGGCTTGTATGAAGGGCCAGCGAAGGGGCGGACGAGGGAGTCAGTGAAGGGCCTACGCTGTGGTGGACGAGGGCGCGGTTAAGCAGATCCGGTGCGGTGGACCATGATGGCGGTCAAGGAGATCTGGAGCGGTGGACAAGCCAGTCGCTGAAGCGGCTCCGGTGAAGTGGTGAGTTGGCAGTTGGGGGTTCCAAGGTGCGGAAGGTAGATCCGGTGGGGTGTGAGGTCCACCGCTGCGGCAGAGGACTAGATTCGGCGGCTTGCCGTGGTTGGGGGGTCGGGGAGGGGAAGGGGAGGGGCTCTGGGGAAGAATGTTGGGGGCAAAGAGGGGAAAACAATGGAGTTACCAAAGCAGCCCTTTTCCGTTCATGTGGCAGGGGTAAAACAGGAATATCGCAGGGCTAAACTTTCGGGCGCGTGATATTTCGATGTGAGCGGGAAGTTTGAAAGCTTTTGGCGCCTAAAATTATAAGTATTCTGCTCTCGTACGGCCGACTATGATATCATGGCCGACAATTTGTTTGTTTTGCACGCAAAAAAATGTGCAAGTTTTGAAAATCAATGTCTCCAACTCGAAACTTAGATTGTCCATTCAATTCAAATATGGATCATTGAGCTACTACAAGCAAATACCATCATACGGTCCAATTCAAATGAAATTCCAAATGTGTTTATCCTAAATATGATGACAAAAGCAAAAATGTGTATGTGTATGAATAAAGTGGATGATTATAAAGTTTGAACATGCCCGTATGTGTATATCTCTAGGTTTGATATATGAATTTGAAATCACGAAATCCCGGCTTAAAAATGTACCTCCGTTTAAATGAATTACAAAAGCTAATGATGGAGTCGAATTCCAAAATTCCAATCTTAGGTTTGTAATTCTGGTACATCAAGGTATATCACGCATGTTCAAAAGTATCGTTATCTCATAGTACAAACTGTGAAACAAATTGATCAACCATGAGTGCACAATATCTCAATTACGCTAAAGTCCCTCAAATATAGACACCTCACTCTTTATCTTAAGTCAACCCCCCCCCACCACCACCACACACACACACATAGAGAAGTCGTTCTCTCCCCCAAACACCAACACACGAGCACATTAACACCCCTCTCTCTTGTAAAGTCCGGACCCCAACATAGGTCTCTATCACTTTGTCTCTCGGGCATGCACACATCTCTTCCCTCACTCTCTAGGTCTCCCGCTATCTCTCTTACCCAAGCACACACACTATGTAGAGTGTATATTTCCCATACACACAAAACGTCGCCCCCAAACGTCTATCTCCCTAGTTATGTGGTTCTCGCGCACTCACCTCACACACCACCCCCACTGCAAACAAGCACACTTTGTCTCCTTGTGCACCACTCTCCTCTTTCTATCTCTCCCACATGCGGACCCGCCCCAGCTCGTTCCCTGTATACATATATGTCGTGACTCTTTGCATAGCTCCCTAATGTATAATCGTTCTCGATTTCGCACATTGTTCTCTACACCATCTATTCTAGATCTCTCATGAAGTCCCTATCACACACACGATGACTTGCTTCCCTTGCGTCTCCGTTCATAGGCCAATTTTCGGACAACATCAACATTGTCTCCCTATCTATACGCCATTTATGGACACAAACGACCCCTCTCGCCCCCTCTCTTCCTCTCTCTCTCTATCTCTCTCTCTCTGTCGCTAGCTCTCTCTTTCTCTCGCTCTCACACCCCTCTCCCACACACACACTCGATGTCTCTTCCAAATAGTCTGCTCCCCCCGCCCGCACCCGTGGTATCTCGCTACTACACATGTCACACCATTCCCCCTTCCCTTATACTAGGTTTACTTCATCAGCGGTCTCTCTACTCCACATACACTCTCTCCCTCTCACACACAAACGCGTGCACAAACAAACACAGACATGCACAAACACCCATTTATCTGGATCCTCATCTCTCCTCATGTACGCATGTGTATCTCACACACTCACTCTCTAATTATGTATATGTGTCTCCATGTTACACAACACAAAGACCCATGTACATGTCTCTCTCTATCCTCCACACACATAGACACAAAGAATCTGTTATCATTGCCTCAGTCTCTAACATATCACACACGCACACTGTCTCTCTCTCTCTCACAAACACGCTCAACAAGGGTTTCCCCGTGAATAACTTACCGTCTATTCATCAACAGTCATGGCAGTACGGTGAACACGAGACGTGAAAACGAATAAATCTACATGTGCTTAGACCACCTATTATGACTACTAGGACTAGAGCAAGCCAAAAAGCACGGCGCCGTCACCCCCTCCTTGTCGGCGAAGGGAAAATCTTTGTTTTACACAGTCGAGAAGTCATTGTGCTAAGGCCCCACATGCCGAGGCGTTGAATAGAATGTAGATGCTAGTTTATGTAAGCAAGTATCAATAATAGGTTGGTATCTCCATACTTATATTTCTTCTCTTATAAAAAACCGAGTTGGTGATGATGGTACGTGTGCCATCTTGCAATATAGACCGTCCGATCTATATCTGACGGATGGAAATTAAACTGAAAGATACCCGCACCCCTCTCCACATTTGCAGACAAGGCCTTCCCTCGTTCATCCTTATCTCCAGCAAACCTCATTGTTGAGCAATTAAGAAAGGAAGCCTCTAGAACAAACTAGCCTGGTGGCCACTTCCACTACAAAAAAATACACTTCCGTGATGATACGTGTTTGTCATAGTAGGTCACTTTTTTGTCATGTATGTACATCCATGACAAATTTATGACAGAATCAAGATAGTCATACATGTGCTGTCGTAGAAGTGTTCCATGACATTACCAAAATTATCATCATGGAAGTGTCAACTTCCATGACGATAAATCACGCGTCACAGAAGTGCTTTCGTCAAGGGTGACCAACACGTGGCATCCACCGTAATGGAACGGTGTTAAGCTATCAGGTCGGGTTTTGGATCCGATAACCCGTTAACAGCCCCAACCAATGGAAAATTTCCACGTGTAAAATTCTTATTGGCCGGACGAAACACGTGTCAGCTCGTAAGTGGGTCAGATATGCGCCTATGATACGACGACATGTGGCACGGCCCAACAGAGGCCCATTCCTATGAAAAGGCCGGCCCGTTTGACTTGGTCAAAAGGTGGCGGGACGGCCCATGAAAAGCGTGTTAACGGCATGTTCGCATATAGCCCATTTACAGCCCGCTAACCCAAGGCCCATTACGCCCTATCTAGATTAGGCCCAGTAGCCTCTTCTGGGCCATCCAATATGATTCCAGCCCGTTTTCACTTCTAGCCCATGTATGATCCATGATGTCTTTCGACCCATATGAGGCCCTATGTAACTCTTGGCCTATTAACGGCCCGTGGTGAAACTAGCCTGTAATGAACAGTGTATCACTTTATACCCATTAACGGCCCGTTATTCCGTTGGGCCATTTCCAGCGCATGTTATCTTTCGGCCTTCTCAGAGCCCATTTATTCCTGGGCTCATTTCCAGCATTCATTTACTTACGGCCCATTACTGTCATTTTCTGCTTGTGGGCCAAATTCATCCCGTGGTTACAGTCAGGCCATTTGTGGTCCGTAAATACGTTGGGCCGTTTTCATATTGTCATCAAATACGACCTATTAACAATGGCTCGTTACGGTCGGCCCATGAACGGACGATTCCAAGTCTAGCCCGTTTACGGCCATAATGCGGCCTTTTATTGGCCCATGTTTGGCCAATCGATCATACGACCCGTATAAGGCCCATTGATGATACGGCCCGTAGAAGGCCCATTGTTTCTACGGCTCGTAGAAGGCCTACTGTTTCTACGGCCTGTAGAAGGCCCACTGTTTCTACGGCCCGTAGGAGGTCCAGTGTCACTATAGTAAATATTAGCCCATGGTTATTGTGGCCTAATTTTAAAAAATAGGTTATTGCAGCCACTAGTTAACCGCAGAAAAAGAACTGCAATGACTACAAGCAAACAAATAAACAAGACAACAAGGAAATAAATAAATAAGCAAGCAACTAACGCTAGGCTATCATGGCTATTACACATATTACATCCACTAGGCATCAAAGTTCGCCACCAGTGCAAATATAGGGAACAAAGCAGCATATCAAATACACTGGCCGTCAAAATTGGCCACCAGTGCAAATAAACGCTGCAGCAAAAAACAAGAGCATAACTGAAACAACTTCAGAAGAGCTCAACAAAACGTTATCCTGGGTATCCACCATGCTGGCAATAAGCTTAGCAAGCTGATTAGCTTTGTCCTGTTTGGCGCTAAAATCCTCCAATGATTGCTGTTGCACCAGAAAGTATGCATCTGAATGCTCCAGGGACTTCCGCAGTCCTTCCGCTTCTTGTCGCAGCACAGCTGAATGATGTCTTTCAGCTTGTAGTTGAGACTCAAGAAACCGAACTGATTTAGACAGTGAGTTTGAATAGCTTGTGTAAGCAGTAGTGGCCAGTAACTCCAACACTAAACCAAGACAGGATGTGTCACTATCCTGAACCTTATCTGCATTACTTCCTTTACCGTTGCTTAATAAGGCACTCTTCCCCAATATTCTGTCAGCATTCTAAAAGAAGAAACAAGCAGACACATAACAAGTTTAGCATGTACTAGTATATGAAACTCATTTTGGTGAACCAGTTCATTAGTAAGGTGGATAGGATTAAACTACCAAATCTTCTATTGCCAAGTACTAGTACATAATAAAAGCATCAAACAAACATATATCTATGTCCTATGGTACCAATGGAATCTTAAATTAGAACAGTTGTTCTTCAGGTTTAGGAACTTGTTCTACATGAACAGAGTATAGTAAAATGCAAGAATATAATACTTAAAATAGAAAATGAGCTCATAGACCTTACCACATTCTTGGTTCGGGACCAGTATAGAACAAGGCATTCCCAGTCATCGTCCAGTAAATGTGTCACAGGAGAACGTAAGGGAATTTGACGAGTTTCTTTGCCGGTGAAGTACGTTTTCTTCAGGTAATTCCGATACTGCCACCAAGCATTCTTGAAGATAGCAGAGGTATTAGCACAGGTTACCTCATCATGAGTTTCCAAATTGGTCCTTCTTTATAGAGAAAAATGGGAAAATTTGCTGTATTATAACCATCATGGAGGTAGGATGTATGGGACGAAGCAAAGTAATTGCCATGACTAACATTACTTACGTATAACTCCTGGACAAACACCTGCAATTGGCATTTTCCTTCATCTTCAGTATAATATTTCCAAGATGGGAAGATACGCACATACGATTTAACAACATCAAATGCGATAGATGCTAAACTACGACTAGCTGGTTGTGCTTCCTCCACAGGAATAGGCGTACTAACTGGTGGAGTTGGGGTTCGCCATGATAGTACTGGCCCTTTGGGCACTGGAGCTGCCTTACTAACTGCTCTTGTTTGGGAGCTCTGTGGTGGAGATGGTGTTGTGTCAACAGGAACTGGGTTACTATCGGCTGGGGTTGGGGTTAGATTGGGTGAAGCTGGTTCTCTGTCCATCGTAGTAGGGGTACAATCTGCGAGAGTTTGGGTTATGTGTGGTAGGGCTGGTTCTTGTGCATGTACAACCGGGGTGCTATCTCCACCAAGAGGTAGCACTGTTTTATTTGAAGACCGTGTTTTTAGTCCGCTAGATACTGGCATCACCCGCTCCAATTCAAATGGCTGATAAACAGGAAACATAGTTGAATGTACAGACATTGTATGAGAGACAGATGCAATAGATAGTGTGGAAAAAAGAGGGCATGAAATAGTTGACATGTATATTGTTTAACTAAAACGGATAGCATGACATAATTTCACATATATGATGTCTATCTAAACTGGATAGCATAGCATAACATAATTCAAAGATATGATGAATAACTAAACAGGATCGCATGACATAATTCACCTACATGTTATCTAAGTAATCAGGATCGCATCATTTAATTCACATATGTGATTTATATGCTAAACAGAGGGCATTCGATATGATGTCTGAACTAAGAACATGGTGTTGAATATTGTGTATATGATGTCTAAACTATGCAATGCAAGACACCGTATGCATGATATGAGCAGTATAACCGTGCCAAGTTAGAGCATACACCTCAGTGGGGGAATAGGACTGGTCATCTGTCTCTGAATCCATCTCTGAGGAGCTATCGGGACCCAACAAGAGATCTGCTTCGACAGGTAGCACTGTCTGCTCTGAAGGCCTTGTTTTCACTCCAGATTTTTCCATCTCCCACCCAAATGGCTGATTCACAGGAAGAGTAGTTTAATGTACAAACATTGTCGACAAATGGAAATGTAATGAAGAAAAGGATGGGCAAGATATCATTCAAATATATGATGCCTGGTTAAACAGGATGGCATTGCACATTTCACATATATTATGGCTGGCTAAAAGACATGAGACTGCATAATTCCCATATATGATATAGAAACTAAACAGGTGGCATTACAGAACATGTCTAAACTAAGCAGATGACATATATGATGTCAAAAGTAGGCACTGCAAGGCAACATATGCATGATATGACTAACATCATCATGCCAAGGTAGAGCAAACACCTTGGGGGTAAATAGGAGTGGTCAGCGGCGTCCGAATCCGCCTCAGAACAGATATCTTCCTCTGGATTACAATCTGGAGAGGGGTGGGGAGGGTTTGCCATTGAACCCACCATGGAGCGATGTCTGCATGACATTGTATTGCCGCGCAAAACTCTTCTCTTTTTCTCTACATGTTCAACATGACTGTGTACAATATCTGACATGCATATGAAAAACATATGGTGAGATTATGTAAGGAGAGCATGCAGAAATTTAGAGTGATGGTAACAACCAGTGGATCAATGTTTTTCCGTTGAACCAAAATAGCCCTAATGGATCGACGTGAATGTATAGTAATAAGTGATGCAACAAGTGTACAACCTCTTTGCCGTAGCCGTGTCGACCTCAGCATCATTGGGTTGGTCATTGAAGCAGTTGAGGCAGAGGTGGATGTCGAAGGTGTGGAGGAAGTTCTGAGGAATCTGTAGACGGCGTCCAGGGCACTGCTCTGTTGTGATGAATCGTTCTGTCATTGGAGCAGCTCCGGTGAGCGGTAAGACGTCAAGGCTGAAGCAGCACAAGGCAGACATTGTCAATCTCAAGTGGGATTCCAATAGCATCTCCAATAGATGATATAAAATGGATGTAAAATTAACATCACCAAAAAACACCTGACTACAAGAAATGAGGTAAAAACTGTTGACTCTGAACTTAACTGTCGAAACTGAAATTTTCTGTGGAATCTGAATGCTACAGTCGAAACTGAACGCAATGGTAGCAGAGAGGCACTTGACATGTAGTTTAGGGAGGGCCTACAGTTCATCTTCAACTTGCACCCCCCTGAGCCGCCAGCCACCACCGACCGAACCGCCAGCCCCAGCGCCGCCTCGCCACCCCGAAACAACTCGCCATCGCCGCCCCGGCCAGCCCTCTAGCCCCCCACCCTGAACCCTAAGACAGATAGTGGGGTACCTCTCCGGCGAGCCCCCGTCCCCACTGCGGGTGGTTCTTCCTTAACTCCGGCGAGCCCCCGTCCCCGCTGCGGGTGGTTCTTCCTTAACTCCGGCGAGCCCCCCCAACCCCTGAAAATCGACTGACCCAAAAGTCGATTCAGTCGACTGAAGTGTGGCTTAATCAGAGCAGAGCAGCAGCACGAGCGAGGGGGAGAGCAGCAGCAACAGCTGGGCGAGCGAGTGATCGAGCGAGAGCCGGAGCAGCAGCAGCAGCAGATTCGGCTGGTATGGCCGCCGCCGCCGAAGGGGCCTCGCACTAGGGGAGAGCCGCCGTGGAGATGTCGCCCACGGCGCCGGCTTCAAGGTAGCCGCTATATGGGGGTGCGGGATGGAGCACCGTCGGTGCCGGGAGGTCGAGTTAAGGAGAAGGTGCGACGCGATGAGTGTACAACCTCTTTGGTGGCGCCGAGTAGGCCTCGGCTTCGTACGAGGAGTCGGTGAGGATGCTGCGGTTCCGGTGGAGCAGGTTAAGGAGGCGTTGTGGGGATGGATCGGCCGTGATAGACGAGGCGATCGTCGGAGCAGCTCCTTGGAGGTGGAGGACGGGGCGGCTGAACCGGCGGGACGACGAGATGGACGACGGATCCTCATCTGGGGAGGTGGACGACGGACGTCGAGCTGTTGCGTTGGACGACCTCATCGGGGAAGAGGCTCCGGCTGGGCAGCGGTGACATGGCGGACGGAGGAGGGTGGGGTTTCGCGGCTGGAGCGGAGAGGTTATGGCGGCCTGGGATTTCGAATGGCGTAAAGGGGGCGATGGGAAGGGGTGAAGCATGACTTAGGAACGCGCTTGTCCAAAATGTAGGGTGTGTTACAAAAGTACCCCCACCGATTTGAACTAGCTGCCCTTTCGGCTCAGGGTTAGAAGGGGGATTTCGCGTGTCGGGATTTGGCAGCTGGAGGGAGTTTTCGCGCGTGTTGTAATTTCGGGACAACAAGGCGCGGGTTGTGAAGGCGCCAGTTTTGGGAGCACAATATCTCAATTTTCGGGATATAACAAGACGTGGGTTGAATTTTAGGGACAAGCCTAACATGTAGTAATATTGTACTTGTACGTACCAAATCAATTCGCACTTCCCTCAACCAAAAAGAAAACGAAAAAAATAAAACTATTCACACCACACAAAGAGAGAGTCTTGCCCCGTTTTACTATACAAATGCTATTCAAAGCTAC
Source organism: Triticum aestivum (assembly GCF_018294505.1). Classification (NCBI taxonomy): domain Eukaryota; kingdom Viridiplantae; phylum Streptophyta; class Magnoliopsida; order Poales; family Poaceae; genus Triticum; species Triticum aestivum. The sequence goes on from NC_057794.1 coordinate 58,377,082, forward strand.
TCCCTCCTTCCATCTATATAGGGCCTAATGCATTTTTCGAAGCTAACTTTGACCAAATATTAGAGCAATGATATATGACATGCAACTTACACGAAGCACACCATTAAATTCGTTTGTGAAAGGTTCTTTCAATGATATAATTTTCACATTGTGCATGTCATGTACTATTAATCTTGTCAATAGTCAAAGGCGGTCTTAAAAATCTCATTACACCCTATATAGATGGAAGGAGGGAGTATGAATCCATGTTATGTGCGATTAAATTTTTTTGGCTTGTTGTATAATGCATGTAACCTAATCATACCAACATTTTAGTGCATTCCAAATGTCTATACTACCGCTGCAATTCGAACCAAATTTGAATTTGTTTCTCTATTTCAATAAGAATCTACAATCATGATTGTTGCCAACTTCAACCATCATAGTTTCCTTGCTATCTGCCAGATATAAATCAGACGGCCTATAATGCAGGATGGAAGGCACACCATCATCAACAACTCCATTTTTATAAGAATAGAGATAAAATAAATTAAATGTAGTATACCAAGTTCATAACCACACCATGTGTATCACCGTTATATATATTCACACATCCGTCGGTTTGAAACACTATGATAAATTCTTCAAATATCCGAATTCGCTTTTTATAATGAAGTATATATGATCTCTATTCGTCTTTTACACCCACAAAACCCTCTTATCTTTGTAGCTAGCGCTAACTTTCTCTTGTGCATGCACACTCCCGCATCCCTCTCACCCTCACTCAGCATTCTCTAGCTCCATCGTGCAAATTCGTCTTTTCACTTTAGGTCGTTCACCCATGGTGTGTGTAGGCCCCCCAGCTCCTTCTTTACGGCACACATCGATCGATATGCCTCTCTAGCCCGGTGTGCCTAGCACAAAAACAAGCTTCCCCTATTCTCTTGTTACCGTCCATGCCTCACTCGCACCACTCTTTTCATCGTTCTCGTACTCGCACACTCCTCCCCCTCGATATAGTATGCCTCTCGTACCACCTCCTACATGCATCCCTATCTCTCTATCCTTCTCCTCGTGGCTCATTTGCTTCTAACACACACATGCATGTATATCGATCAATCTCCCAACATATACCTAGATCGACTCTAACTACCCCCGCATCGTTCGATGTACCTCACAAGTTATGTCTCTCCTTTCTCTTACAAAGGGCGATTGATCTTCCTATGTAGTTACATCTGCTTACCACAGCCGCATCGTCCCCCCTCATCATTCGTGCATGCCTCCTGACCCGTCTCTCGCACGCACGTGCACAGACAACAAGCAGCCATCTCCTCCCTTATTGATATTGTGGGCGTGCCCTCCGTTTGTCTAGCAAGCTTATCCCACCATTTGTTAGAAGCAACTCCACTACCACCCCCTCCAACACTCTAGCTCTGTCTCTCTCCCAACCTTATTCATCACCTGCACATATGCATGGATGCCAATCGATCTCCCTTAATACATGAGGCAGATCGATCTCCTTAACACATGAGGTAGGCCTCTCTCCTCCTCCACACATATACCATCCATTGTACCTCTATAGTTAATTGGGCCTCCCTCTTCCCCCACCACACACCGATAGTCGAGCGCTGCAGGTAGGTATCCATGCCACAGAGACAAACTGCACATGTCCCATCTCACGTTCCAGTAGGCCAGCCACTCTATATCTTTGACGTGGGCACACACAAATTCGATGGCACTCTTTATCGATCGAGCGCGCGCACACACACACACATATCATCCCTCTCTTCGATTCTATAGACACCTCAAGCCGATGATACCTCCACTCTCTTCTCGTGGATCACCCCCTCTATATATATATGTTATATCCAGGACTCTATTTCACACACATTGCATATGTTAAATATTTTGATTAACCCCCCCCCCCCCACACACACACACACAAAACTCTCAAGAACCCACACACTATATCTCTATAGGTTTGTATCTCTCTCACACAACCCCACGTAGGTGGTGTATGTATACAAGAAGAGAATATGTGCACCGTGCACGTACTCACGCTTCGTGCCCAGCAACACCCGCGCGGGTACACGGTGGAGCTCATTTCTCCACAGAAGCTGAATTTGTTTTTGAAACATCAAGTGGCCAGAGACTCGAAAACTTATTTGCCCATTAGTGACTTGTCAGGGTGGTGGATTTTAGTTTGTACGATAATGCTGCATCCACCTAAAGTAACGAAAGTTCTTACGTAAACTTCCTAGTAATTCCCTCTTCGTAGGTGCAGCATTACTCCTAACATTTGTAATATCAGTTTGAAACTTGTAATATTGCCGTGTCCTATTCCTGCGTTTTCAAAATCCTGCGAATCAAACAGGTCCTGGGTTGGTGATGATGTTGTGCCTCCCATCTTTCACCAATAGCCGTCGGATCTAGATCTGACGCGTACAAACCAATCTTCTCCATTTTTGCAAAAAGATGCCCGCACTTGTTCCCTATTTACAAACAACTCCTTGTCTCTCACAATCAGCCTCATCTCTTCCGTACCACATCTAGGAGTAGAAGGCCGTGGAAAAACCTGGCGCGATGGCTGCTGCCGGAGCCGTCCACCCCCAATCTTGGTGTTCCGTGCAATGCACGGGCATCTACGCACGGGAAATTATGTCAAACAGGGCTAGTTGTAAGCAGGCTAGCTCTACAGCCATGATGATAGTGACTGCAGATGGTGAGGCTGACTATGGTATGCCGAACACGGCGCCTATACTCAGGTGTCATCTCCGGCGTAGGGTCTTGTCACTTCACTATGAGGAGCAGCACGTAATAATTTGACCAATGGATATTCACTGTGAGGAACTGCCTTTGGGTGAATGACATGTGGCCCTAGGGGGTGGCTGGCCCACCTATCATACAGCCAAAGGCAGGTGCAGTAGAGGGCCGAGGAGTAGTACGAAATCCTACGCACCTACGCACGCTAACCTAGGGCTGAATGATCACTCGAATCGCAAGATCGGTTGACTAGAAGCTACGCTAGACCCATGGACACTACTAGGGAAATCCCTAGTAGTAGCGCGGGATAATTGCTAGTAGTAACGTGGGGGGCTGCGCTACTGCTAGGGCGCTACAGCTAACTTTTAACAGTAGCGCGAGTGGTACCCGCGCTACTACTACTTCTAGTAGTAGTAGCGTAGTTGCCACCCGCGCTGCTACTACTTAGTTGTAGCGCGGGTCAGCGCCCCGCGCTACTACTAACTAATTCAGAATTAAAAAAATTAATTGCAGCCATGGCGGCTGCTTCTGCTCAGCGTCATCGTCCTCTCCATTCATGGCTACTACTAGTCCTGGAGGGGATGAAGTTGTTCGTGGTGATGGTGCTTCCCCACCCAACTTGTGCCCGCAGCAATCGTCTACTGCTGCTACAAAAGAAGAGAAAATTATTAGAAAGGGAAGAGAGAGATAGAGAGCAGTAGGAGGAGTAACTCACCGGTGGCCGCTGGAGTTGGTGCCGATGCCCGAAACCCTAGATGGAGCGCGGGGACCTGCTGCTGCTTGTCGTGGGACCCTTGACCCGGCGAGGAGGTGCAAGTGGTTGTGTCCATGCATGGATCTAGCCGCCGCCATGTGGTCGACGCTCTGCGGGTTTCCCTCTCCTTCCAACAACGGAGAAGGAGGAGGATGGAGGGGGAGGGGAGGGGTCTGCGAGAGGAGGTCGCCGGATTTGTGAGTGGCGCCGAGGTGCGAGGCCGGCAGTGGTGCTGGGCGAGGAAGGGAATGGCGAGTGGGAGGAGAAGGGGAATCAGAAGAGTGTGGGTTTGGATTTGGGCCTCCGCGCGTAGGGGAAAGGGAGGGGAGGGGGAGGGGGAGGACGGGTGGGGAAAAGGTGGTGGGTGCGGATTAGCAGTAGCGCGGTACATAAAACGCGCTGCTGCTAAGAAAGTAGCAGCAGCGCGCTTTCGGTACAAGCGCTACTGCTAACTGGGACCAAAAGTGTGCCCGATTTGAAAATCAGCAGCAGCGACCTCAGAAAAACCGCGCTACTGCTACAGCTATAGCAGTAGCGCGGCTCGCGGCACCGCGCTGCTGCTAAATGGAGTTGGGTGGGCACTGTCGGTCGATATTTGTAGCAGCGTGGGTTACGCCGAGCGCGCTACTGTTAAGCACTTGTTAGTAGCGGGTTTTCTACACCCGCGCTACTGCTAATTAGCAGCAACGCTCCTTTTTGAGCCGCGCTGCTGCTAAGATTCTATGTATAGGGTTTTCTCTAGTAGTGGGAGGCGATGAGCGCGAGCACTAGCCGGCTGTGCCAGATGGTCCACGACACCGGCCTGCGGCCCGGCACCGAGGAAGGTCTCTAGGTAGTATTGCTTGAGGCCGCCAGGGCGAGGGGCCGCTTGGACGACAGCTTCGTCTCCTTGTTAGATGAGGTCCTCGTCGGTTTCCTCGACAAGTTCACCGTCGTCAAGAAGCTTGTGGACGACTTTGAAGTAAGCCTCCAGCCGACGCACCCAGGCTCTGCGAAGCCCGCCACCCTCAACAGCCACTATGGTAACAACCTCTTCGATGCACTGGTGGCCCTGTGACAGCCCTTCATCGCGCCGGAGAATGTCCACCTCGAGGTCGTGCTCACCGCGCAGCGCCTGGCGCAGCAAGACACCATCGACATAATCACCCACGTATACGCGCAAATCATCCACAAGGACTACTACATGCAAGAGGAGGACGATAGGATGTTGGCCTTCTTGGAGCGCAGGGCAACCTTGACCGACACTGTTCAGAAGCACGTTGAGCTCGCCACCAACGCCGCTGCTCCTCACACGTCGGTTGGTGACCCGGCTCACGTTGAACGTTGATGGATCCGTATGTATTTTTATCTTTCCGTCAAATCCATGTAGTAGTATATGATACTACAGTAATTATCTTACCTTTTGCATCAACTTCATAATTTTTGTACGTACTCCATGCATGAACGGCGCCAGAACCAAACTTCTCATTACTCTAGGCAAAATCGTTATTTTCTATCTATCAGTCGCGCGATGGAGCTGAACCAAATTTTACAAGTTACGAGTTCAAAAGGAAAATCCTGCCGTGTTCGCGTCGCACCCCCACATGGTTGGTCTGGCATGACGCTCAAGCGGGAATGCGTGCGGTGCTGCATTTTCACTTACAAGTGGGACCGCAGTTGAGCAAACCGACTATCGGCAAACCCCCACCCCGCCCACCGCGCGATGGTTGAGAAAACAGGAGGGAGAAGAGATGGCTGTAGCATGGACTCCAAGAAAATTGGTGTCGGATGGGACTCGTGTGGGTGACGTGTGCCACACTGCTAGACGTGAATGCTAGTTATGGCCCATGCCACCCCACTATATCGAGCCTATATCGAGGTACATAGAACAAATTTCCCGCAGTCCCTGCTCAGCCCTCCTCTATCTCTCTTCTCAGCCAGCCAGCGGACGCGTGGAGCCCATGTCTGTTTTCTCACATGCGGCCCCACATGTCAGTGAAAACGCAAGAGGACCCACTGATCCTATGCATCTTTCACCTCGACGTGCTAGTGATGAAAAACAAATCCAATAAAGATCTTTGGTGACCGCTTTTGGAGTTACTCAAGAGTAGTAAGATTCTATTTATAGTTTAACCCAAGATGCACATCTCGTGGCTTCAACTACCACTCTATTTTCTTTCATGACACGACCTGGATGCTGGATGTCCCACGTGTCAGAGGAGGAAGAACCTGACCAAATCTTCGGTTCTGCTCTCGGATGAGACTAGTTGTGCTAACTTAAAAAAATTATTGTGTACTCCCTCTGTTCCAAAATACTTGACTTCCATTTGTCCAAAAATGGATGTACCTATATACTAAGACATGTCTAGATACATATATACTTTGACAAATAGAAGGCATGTATTGTGCAACGGAGGGAGTAGAATGGATGCAAGTTTTTGTATTGGGAAAAAGAGTACATCCATATATTGATAGAGCGCAATTTAGTAGATGTTCTATCACTTTTAGCTAGCACAGAGGCTAGAGATGAGATTAGTCTACTTCTTGATACTCCTACTAGAATAGAGGCTAGACATGAGACTAGATGCGAGGAAGCAACGTCTACTTCTTTACACTCGACGAAGAAAGAAGCACGCAAGATCGAGCCTCCGCAGATCAACAATGAATGCATCGAGAAGGAACTCATCCAACTTACAGGAGTAGTAAAATGTATTCTTGTGGTTCTTGTTTTCTTTGGTCTTGCTTTTCTAGTCAAAATTATCATTGGAGTTCGTGCAAAATGAAGGTGCATTTGGGGTCGTGCGTTGGAGTTGGCCTTACAAGTGGGACCGCAGTTAAGGAAACCGACTATCGGCAAACCCCCACCTCGCCCGCCGCGTGATGGCTGAAGTTAGAGAAACGACGAGGTTGAAGAGATTGCTCTAGCACGGACTCCAAGAACTAATATGGTGTCAGATGGATGTCGTGGTGGTGGCGTGTGCCGTACTCCTGGTCGTGAATGCTTGTTCTGGCCCATGCCACCCTACTACTCCTACTACTTACTCCTACTATATAGTACTATTATATAGTATACTAGTATCGAGGATTCGAGGTGCTGGTTATGTACGACGAACACATTAACATATGGCTACAGTAAAAACACCTGCCCAACGCGCGAAGCATGTGAAGCTAGTACAAATTTAGAGAAGCGACTCGAAAGCCATTCATAAATTTAGTAAGTTTATCACAGGCATATCATTTTATTACATACAACAGGTCATCAACCCACATCGACAACGAGGATACATTATAAATTCTAAAGTTTTCACCACACAACAAATAACAAGCCATGAAATGAACTTCAACTCAACCATTCCGCGGCATTGGAAATGCTTGCTTTGAACCACAAGTGATTCTCTGGGATGGGCCAGCCGTTGTCGATATGGAGACCAACGCAGGGCCGATCATCCAGGCTGATGCGGCCTACTATATCAGTACCAGGGTAGGGAACCACCCAAATGTCCGAGGTATAGACACAGTTGCTTCTCATAAATGTGTCAACAGTAGTAGGATCGCCTTTCACCATCATCAGATAGTTTTGTCCAAGGAAGAGCGAGTTTTCTCCAAGACTATCAATTCTGTGCCAGGGAGAAGGAGTTGGCGCTAGCACACTTGTATCCATCCCGAATACCATGCAACGGGTGTTAGAATAGGTCCGGAGAGTGCGACCATGGGAGACACCTGCTTCCTTAGCAGTAACATCATCAGTGGGCTGTATACACACAAGAAGAGGTGATCCATCAGAATTAATTGCCAGGCGCCACAGAGTATATGGGCGCTACTCGTCCTCATGCTCGTGATCATCACCATCGGCATCTCCCCCTTGGTTATAAAAATTTTCAAGTATAGGTGGTGGGATGTTCATAGGACCATGGAAACACAAGAAGAAGGTTAATTAGTAAAGGGAAACTTGCTAACCTGCATGCATGTGGATGAAACAATTATAATTACGGTGGAAGACAAACGTACCGAAACTACTAGGATGCCATGCAAAAACAGCGCCACGAGTGGTGGCAGCAAACACAAGGCCCTCGTATTGAATTGCATCACAGTACTCATCTGTGTACATAAACTGATTTTTGAGCAATATCCATTGAGTCGAACCACGAAGGACGGAAACAAGCTTGTCGAAGATAGCAACAACTTGATAGTTGTTGTACTTCCAAGAGCGGTTGGGAACTCGACAAATTGCTATCTTTCGTAGAAGACAGTCACCATGATCGTATTCGAAAGTGCGTACATTACCGGTGTGCTCAACCTCTGGATAGTGTGCTGAGATTTTTGGAAGTTGAACCCAGTGACGAGTGTACACATTCACAAGTTCCGACTCGCAGTTGGACCCAATGTAAACAACCCAATCTCCATTTGCGCCCGCCCAAGCCTTGCCCTCAAGCGATGGCATCTTAACATCATACGTATCATTATCAAGCGGCATGAACTGGCACAGGGCGAGGCCTCCGTCGTGCCGACGCCAGTCATCAGGGTCACGGCGAAGAAGATAGGGGAGATCAAACCGCTCCTTGACTCTTCGGTTCTTTGTAATGATGTTATTAGTTGAGTCAAGAATGGGCTTGAACAAACCAGCCATGCTAGCCGAGGTGATGACGTTGCACCGATCAATGAGTTCCTCCACCACGTCATCTTTCAGATCGGGGCAAGAATAACGGGGTCATTTGCGACCTGTTCCCTCCATGGAGAAGACGATCGAACAATGGCAGAAGAAAGGGTGAAGGGCTGAAGGAAAATGGAGGAGGGAGAGGAAGAGCGTGCGACAGCAGTTCCAAATCGAGAGGGAAAGGCGAAGAGTCGGTGGACGGTTGCGAGTTTGCCACGGTTCACGAAGAGGCGCCCTGATGTCTACTACACAACCTTCTTCTTGTAGACGTTGTTGGGCCCCCAAGTGCAGAGGTTTGTAGGACAGTAGCAAATTTCCCTCAAGTGGATGACCTAAAGTTTATCAATCCGTAGGAGGCATAGGATGAAGATGGTGTCTCTCAAGCAACCCTGCAACCAAATAACAAAGAGTCTCTTGTGTCCCCAACACATCCAATACAATGGTAAATTGTATAGGTGCACTAGTTCGGCGAAGAGATGGTGAAACAAGTGGTATATGGATAGTAGATAAAGGTATTTGTAATCTGAAACAATAAAAACAGAAAGGTAGCAAGTGATAAAAGTGAGCGTAAACAGTATTGCAATGTGTTGAAACAAGGCCTAGGGTTCATACTTTCACTAGTGTAAGTCCTCTCAACAATACTAACATAATTGGATCATAAAACTATCCCTCAGCATGCAACAAAGAGTCACTCCAAAGTCACTAATAGGGGAGAACGAACGAAGAGATTATGGTAGGGTACGAAACCACCTCAAAGTTATTCTTTCCAATCAATCTGGTGGGCTATTCCTATAAGTGTCACAAACGGCCCTAGAGTTTGTACTAGAATAACACCTTAAGATACAAATCAACCAAAACCCTAATGTCACCTAGATACTCCAATGTCACCTCAAGTATCCGTGGATATGATTATACGATATGCGTCACACAATCTCAGATTCATCTATTCAACCAACAAAAAGGACCTCAAACAGTGCCCCAAAGTTCTACCGGAGAATCACGACGAAAACGTGTGCCAACCCCTATGCATAGGTTCATGGGCGGAACCCGCAAGTTGATCACCAAAACATACATCAAGTGAATCACATGATCTCCCATTGTCACCACAGATATCCACGGCAAGACATACATCAAGTGTTCTCAAATCTTTAAAGACTCAATCCGATAAGATTACTTCAAAGGGGAAACTCAATTCATTACAAGAGAGAAGAGGGGGAGGAGAAACATAAGATCCAACTATAATAGCAAAGCTCACGATACATCAAGATCGTGCCAAATCAAGAACACGAGAGAGAGAGAGAGAGAGAGATCAAACACATAGCTACTAGTACATACCCTCATCCCCGAGGGAGAACTACTCCCTCCTTGTCATGGAGAGCACCGGGATGATGAAGATGGCCACCGGAGAGGGATTTCCCCCTCCGGCAGGGTGCTGGAACGGGTCTAGATTGGTTTTCGGTGGCTACGGAGGCTTCTGGCGGCGGAACTCCTGATCTATTGTCTGTTCTGGAAGTTTTAGGTTACGTAGATATATATGGGTGCAGGAGGTACGTTGGAGGAGCTACGGGGGGCCCATGAGGCAGGGGGCACGCTCTAGGGGGGGCGCCCCCCACCCTCGTGAGTACCTCCCGTATCTCCTAGCGTGGAGTCCAAGTCTATCCGGTGGCTTTCGTTCCAAAAATAACTTCTCCAGTTGATTTCATTCCGTTTCGACACCGTTTGATTTTCCCTTTCTTCGAAACACTAAAATAGGCATAAAACAGCAAATCTGGGCTAGGCCTCCGGTTAATAGGTTAGTCCCAAAAATAATATAAAAGTGGAAAATAAAGCCCAATATTTCCTAAAACAGTAGATAATATAGCATGGAGCAATCAAAAATTATAGATACGTTGGAGACGTATCACGCCCCGGCCTACACGTCCGTTCGGAAATACTCCTACTACTCGCCGTCGTCTCACTGATATGTTGGAACGGGACCACATGTCAACGGAACATGGTGTGTAATTTCTCGTGCAAAATGCAATCTGGCCGCGTTGGCCCGAGGTGTCGCATTAGTTATCGACCTTTGTTTTTTGAATGGCATGCCGATCAGTTTTGAAGCACGACTAACTGGTACTCTATGTGGAGAGGATGACAGTAGGGACCCGCCAAGGTCATGGCAGTACGCAAGCAAGTGCCTCCTTATTTCAAGTCAATAAAAAATGGCTCCTCCTAGTGGATTCCTGACATCTGGGTCCCATGCCATTGTCAACGTAGTCAATAAACGAGAGAATTGCACAATGGGCGGCTGGCACCAGGGACCCAGCAGCTCGCCCGATTATTTTTGTTTTGTGTTAATTTGATAAATGCCACTCCAAATCTGGTGTATTCGAGAAATGCCACTGCAATTTCCAAACTTTGAAAAATGCCATTTATAGTGGCATTTTTCGAAGTCTGGAGTGGCGTTTTTCAAAGTTTGCAAACTGCAGTGGCGTTTTTCAAAGTTTGCAAAAATTGCAGTGGCATTTTTCAAAGTTTGGAAATTGCAGTGGCATTTTTATGAATCACCATAATTGGAGCGGCATTTATCTAATTTGTTTTTGAGACGGAAGCAGGGTGTCAACTGGGCTGTGCGGGACACTCTGGCCTGTCTAGACAACCTTTTCTTTTATGTTTACCACAGACCAGCCCAGTAGTTTTTTTTTCTTTCTGAAAATGGCTAGCCCAGTTCTTTTGTGATTTGTCAAGTAAGTCGCCTTATCAAGCCTGCTGGGCTGCAAATCTTTCAAGACGAGGAGAGCTTCATTCGGCTGGCCGAGAAAATGGCCTATCAGTAATGAGAAATGGACTGTACATTTTTAACACAAATCAAACCGGCAATTATTTTAAAATATATTTTTTTATTTTGAGATTTTAAATTGCATTAATTTTTATGCGTGGACAATTTATTGGATTTTATATTGATATACATTCATTTTTAAAATCAGTCTGAATGTTACTCAAAATTTCGGGATTAAAAACAGTTCAGACCGCACCGACATATGCAAAATTTCGTATAATTTTTTAACCATGGCCACAATATGGGTTGTAATGCTAACATAAAGACTATGGGCTCCAAAAAAACCCGTAAGAATTAGCAAATGGGCTGTAAATTATTTGAAATAATGGCAGATGGGTTGTCTGCTGTTTTCCATCCAACGGCCGTCGTGCTTCTTCAATCTCTGCCCTTCCTGCTCCAGCCGCTCAAACAAGCGCCGGCGGGACTGCCTGCTCCCTCCTCCCCGCGGCCAGCTGTGCTGCTGCGCAGGCCTCACCTCCCCACCGTACTACCATTTTTGGCCTAGCGATCCCTCTACTCACCCACACATGCTGTTATTCTCCGGCGATGGCAGACGAACCAGTAAACCCTCGTACAGTCGTACTCCCCTCCACGTGGGAAACAAAATAAACGGCCAAGTCTTCCCTACCTCCGTGTCGTTCACTTCCTAGGCCTCGCCGTCGTCCACCGCCCTGGTGCTCTCGGCGTGGCGTGGTCAGCGTGGTCAACGACCGACATGCATCTGAAGTGGACTGTACATGGAGAGGCTGACAGCAGGGTCCACGGCCGCACGCAAGGCAATGCCTCCTTATTACGCGCAAAATAATGATTTCCTCCACCGGACATCAGGGACCCACCGAAACGGCCTCTATATTTTGCGAAAAAAACGTTACCGCCGTTGATAGCTCGGACCCACCAGCTATATCTTCGCAGGCAAGGAAGTGCCTCCTTATTACGCACACAAAAATGAATACTCCCCCTGCTAGCTGGGACCCAGTATAGTGGGCCTACTAAGTTGACGGGGACGAAGGGCTTTGTCAACTTAGTCAATATGCACGATTCTAGCTCACTGACCGTACGATGTCCATCCAACGGCCGTAGTGCTTCTTCAACCTCTGGTCTTCTTGCTGCAGCCGCCCAAAGCAGCGCCGGTCATGCCGCCTGCTCCTGCCTTCCGTGGCTGGCTGCGCTGCCGCGGAGGCCTCACCGCCCACATACTACTCCCACCGCTAGCCAGGCCATCCCTCCACTCCACTCACCCACACCCCCTGTTATTCTGCGGCGACGGCAGCGCAGCCGAACCAGTGAACCCTCGTACTCCTCTCCGCGTGGGCATCCACTGCCGCATCTTCCCCGGCCCCGTGCCGTCCCCTTCCTAGGCCTCGCCGTCGTCCACCGTCGTGGTGCGGTCGGCGCGGCGTGGTCAATGTGGTCAACGACTGAATTCCATCAGAAGAGTACCGTACGTGGAGAGGCTGACAGCTGGGTCCATGGCAGCCGCAAGGAAGTGCCTCCTTATTACACGGAAAATAATTATTCCTCCACCTCACAGCAGGGACCCACCAGACGCCCACCAGTATATCGCAAAATAAACGTTTGCCCCTGACTACTGGGACCCACTCGACGGGCCACCGTATTTCGCGAAAAAAACGTTCCCCCTGCTGTCATCTCGGACCCACCGGAAGTGCCTCCTTATTACGCACAAAAAATGAATACCCCCTGCTAGCTGGGACCCACCTTAGTGGCAGGCTGACTTGTGGGCCTACTAAGTTGACGGGGACGGAGGGCTTTGTCAACTTAGTCAATATGCACGATTCTAGCTCCAGTGACCGTACGATGTCCATCCAACGGCCATAGCGCTTCTTCAACCTCTGGTCTTCTTACTCCAGCCACCCAAACCAGCGCCGGTGATGCCTCATGCTCCTGCCTCCCATGGCCGGCTGCGATGCGGCGGAGGCCTCACCGCCCCCTACTACTCCCACCGCTGGCCAGGCCATCCCTCTGCTCACCCACACCCCCTGTTATTCTGTGGCGATGGCAGCCTCACACCGCAGCGAACCAGTGAACTCTTGTACTCCTCTACGCGTGGGCATCCACTGCCGCGTATTCCCCGGATCCGCGTCGTCCCCTTCCTAGGCCTCACCGTCGTCCACCGCCCTGGTGCTCTCGGCGCGGCGTGGTCAACGTGGTCAAGGAACGGCTTCCATCGGACGTGGACTGTACATGGAGAGGCTTACAACTGGGTCCACCGCCGCACCAAGGAAGTGTCTCCTTATTATGTGCAAAAAATCATTCCTCCACCTGACAGTGGGGACCCACCGGACGGGCCACTAGTATTTTGCGAAAAAATGTTTCCCCTTGACTGCTGGGACCCACCGGACGGGCCACCGTATTTCGCGAAGAAAACGCCCCCCCCCCCCGCGCTGTCAGCTCAGACCCACCGGAAGTGCCTCCTTATTATGCACAAAAAAATGAATACTCCCTTGGCTAGCTGGGACCCACCATGCTGGGAGGCTGACTTGTAGGCCTACTAAGTTGACGGGGACGAAGGGCTTTGTCAACTTAGTCAATATGAACGATTCTTGCTCCAGTGACCGTACGATGTCCATCCAACGGCCGTAGTGCTTCTTCATCCTCTAGTCTTCTTGCTCCAGCCGCCCAAAGCAGTGCCGGTCGTGCCGCATGCTCCTGCCTCCCGTGGTCGGCTGTGCTGCCGCAGAGGCCTCACCGCCCCCTACTATTCCCACCGCTGGCCAGGCCCTGCGGCGACGGCAGCCTCACACCGCAGCCGAACCAGGAACCCTCGTAGTCCTCTCTGTGCGGGCTTCCACTGCCGCGTCGTCGCTTTCCTAGGCCTCGCCGTCGTCCACCGCCGTGGTGCTCTCTACGCGATGTGGTTAACATGGTCAAGGAACGACTTCCATAGGAAGTGTACTATGCATGGAGAGGCTGACCGCTGGGTCCATGGCCACAGCCCAGTTTTTTTGTGACTTGCCAAGTAAGTCGCTTTGTCAGGCCTGTTGGGCTGCAAATCTTTCAAGACAAGGAGAGCTTTCATTTGGCTGGCCGAGAAAATGGCCCATCAGTAATGAGAAATGGGTTGTACATTTTTAAAACACATCAAACCGGCAATTAGTTTTGAATATCTTTTTTTTTCATTTCAAGATTTTAAATTACATTAATTTTGATGCATGGAGAATTTGTTGGATTTTATATTGATATACATTTATTTTTAAAATCAGTTTGAATGTGAGTCGAAATTTCGGGATTAAAAACAGTTTGGACCGCACCGAAATATGCAAAATTTCATATAATTTTTTAACCGTTGCCACAATATGGGCTGTAATGCTAACAAAAAGAATATGGGCTCCAAAAAAACCTTAAGAATTAGCAAATGGGCTATAAATTATTAGAAATAATGGCATATGGGCTATATGCTGTTTTCCACAGCTTTGAGGCTTTCCTAAAAAAAGGTTGACGCACAAGCACTGACTGTTGGATGTCCATCCAACGGCCGTCGTGCTTCTTCAATCTCTACTCTTCCTGCTCCAGCCGCTCAAACAAGCGCCGGCAGGACTGCCTGCTCCCTCCTCCTCGTGGCCGGCTGTGCTGTTGCGCAGGCCTCACCGCCCGACCGTACTCCCATCGCTGCCCAGCCATCCCTCTACTCACCCACACCTGCTGTTATTCTCCGGCGACGGCATACGAACCAGTAAACCCTCGTATAGTCGTACTCCCCTCCGCATGGGAAACAACTGCCGAGTCTTCCCTGCCTCCGTGTCATCCCCTTCCTAGGCCTCGCCGTCGTCCACCGCCCTGGTGCTCTCGGCGCGGCGTGGTCCACATGGTCAAGGAACGACTTCCATCGGACATGGACTGTACGTGGAGAGGCTGACAAATGGGTCCACGACCGCAACAAGGAAGTGCCTCCTTATTACATGGAAAATAATGATTTCTCCACCTGAAAGCTGGGACCCACTGGACGGGCCATTCTATTTCGCAAAAAAAACATTTCCCCCTGACTGCTGGGACCCAGCAGCTACATCTTCGCACGCAAGGAAGTGCGTCCGGGCAAAAAAAACGATTCGCCCCCTGACTGCTGGGACCCACCAGCTACATCTTCACAGGCAAGGAAGTGCCTGACAGTCGGGATTCACCTAGTCGAAGCGTACGTAGCGTTGTCATTCTAGTCGCGAATGTGTACGTACATATTGGTCAATGTAGAGGCGCGCATGTGTCGTAGTAGAGGCGCACACGTAGCATGTACACGTACGTACAGCGGCCAAGGTGCAAGAAAGAAAATATGGCTACGTATGTGTACATATGGGCGGGGTCTCGAACACCTACTCGCGCATACATACGGCCAGCGCTTGTGTACATGGCTGGGTCAGAACGGAGAAACTGCGTCGTCGTCGTGCTCATGGGGAGGCAACGGAATGCGTCATGTTCATGGGGAGACAACGGAATGCATCGTGTTCATGGGGAGGCAATGGAATGCGTCGTGTTCATGGGGAGGCAATGGAATGTGTCATGTTCATCGGGGGGCAACGGAATGTGTGGGAGCCAACCGGCTGGGTCGGAACGGAATGCGTGGTCGTGTTCACCGGGAGGGCTTGGACGGAACAGGCGATGGAAATGAGGCCTGGCGTACCACACAACGGGGGAAACGGACCTCCTACGTTTGGAACGGGGTCCTGTTGATCGAGAGGGGTCTGGCGTACCACAAAACAGAGGAAACGGACCTCCTACGGTCGAAACGGGGGTTCTTTTCATCAGGAGGGGTGTGGCGTACCGCAAAACGGGACTCCACGGGATACTGTTCATCTCCACCGTCGACCCCCTCCAGCCTCCACGAGCTACTGTTCATCCACCATCGACCTCCTCCAGCCTCCAACTGTGACTGTTCACCCACGGGCTCCTGTTCATCCAGCCTCCACTGCGCGCTACTCCACCGGCTACTGTTCAACCAGCCCTCTCCACGGGCTCCTGTTCAACCACCCCACCACGGGCTACTGTTCATCCTTCCCTCCACCGTATACTGTTCATCCAGCCCTCCACGGGGTCCTGTTCATCCAGCCCCAACCAGCTCGATCGATCGCGGTCCTGTTCATCCAGAGGCAACACCATGGGGTCCTGTTCATCCACCCCCACCGGGAACTATTCATCCCCCCCTCCCCCGCAACGCTCACTGTTCATCCAGAGGCAGCATCAATCGGCTTCAGTTAGCTGCAGTAGCGAAGGAATCGCTCGGGTTCAGTAACGCGTAGCCTGCAGTGCAATCGCTCGGGTTTAGTTAGAGCCAAACGCCTTGCTCAGGTTCAGTTAGAGCCAACGCCTCACACACACGCGCGTACGTGTACGAGAGAAGCGCGCATCGCTCGGCCCCCGACCTCCCACCGTAACCGGGAACTCCCAAAAAATTTCCTCGCCCTCGCTTCTACCATGGTTTTTTCCGTCATGGATGGCCCAAAGAATGTCATGCAGGTGCGTCTTCGGCCCGCCCAGGACGAAAAGCCCATTTTCTGTCATGATTTTTTGTCATAGAAGTAGGAGCCCACCACATCTATGATGATACCGGGTTTTGTCACAATTATCGTCATAGAAGTGTCATATGTATGACAGAAAAAAATTTGTTCGGCCCAAAATGTCACGGATGTGTCTTATTTTTGTAGTGTTCCGGCGTCGTCAATCCCCATGCCTCCGCTCAGTCCGACCACCAACCACCACCACACCCCACTCCTCTTCACCTTATTTCATATTTCTCATGGGATAACTCCCGCAAGGGTCAATCACAACAAGTGTTTTATAAAAAAATGCATCTTGATGTTCCGTGCAATGCACGGATCTTGCTAGTACTCCTACACAAGACTAAGTTGGTGATGCTGGTGTGTCTGACATCCGTTGTTTCTGACCATTAGATCTACATCTAACGATTGTGACGTAAGTTGTTGATATCTACTACACAACCTTCTTTTTGTAGACGTTGTTGGGCCTCCAAGTGCAGAGGTTTGTAGGACAGTAGCAAATTTCCCTCAAGTGGATGACCTAAGGTTTATCAATCCGTAGGAGGTGTAGGATGAAGATGGTCTCTCTCAAGCAACCCTGCAACCAAATAACAAAGAGTCTCTTGTGTCCCCAACACACCCAATACAATGGTAAATTGTATAGGTGCACTAGTTCGGCGAAGAGATGGTGATACAAGTGGTATATGGATAGTAGATATAGGTTTTTGTAATCTGAAAAAATATAAAAACAGCAAGGTAACTAATGATAAAAGTGAGCGTAAACGGTATTGCAATGCTAGGAAACAAGGCCTAGGGTTCATACTTTCACTAGTGCAAGTTCTCTCAACAATAATAACATAATTGGATCACATAACTATCCCTCAACATGGAACAAAGAGTCACTCCAAAGTCACTAATAGCGGAGAACAAACGAAGAGATTATGGTAGGGTACGAAACCACCTCCAAGTTATTCTTTCCAATCAATCCGTTGGGCTATTCCTATAAGTGTCACAAACAGCCCTAGAGTTCGTACTAGAATAACACCTTAAGACACAAATCAACCAAAACCCTAATGTCACCTTGATACTCCAATGCCACCTCAAGTATCCGTGGATATGATTATATGATATGCATCACACAATCTCAGATTCATCTAGTCAACCAACACATAGAACCTTAAAGAGTTCCCCAAAGTTCCTACCGGAGAATCATGACGAAAATGTGTGCCAACCCATATGGATAGGTTCATGGGCGGAACCCGCAGGTTGATCACCAAAAGATACATCAGGTGAATCACGTGACATCCCATTGTCAACACAGATACGAACGGTAAGACATACATCAAGTGTTCTCAAATATTTAAAGACTTAATCCGATAAGATAACTTCAAAGGGGAAACTCAATCCTCAAGAACACGAGACAGAGAGAGAGAGATCAAACACATAGCTAATGGTACATACCCTTACCCCCGAGGGAGAACTACTCCCTCCTCGTCATGGAGAGCACCGGGATGATGAAGATGGCCACCGGAGAGGGATTGCCCCCTTCGGTAGGGTGCCAGAACGGGTCTAGATTGGCTTTCTGTGGCTACGGAGACTTCTGGCGGCGAACTCCTGATCTATTGTGTTTCCCGGTCGTTTTAGGGTATATGGAGATATATAGGAGGAAGAAATGCATCAGGGGGGCCATGAGGGTGGATGGAGCGCCTAGGGGGGGTGGGCGTGCCCCCCTACCTCATGGCTTCCTCATTGATCCCCTGACGTGCACTCCAAGTCTTCTGGGCTTCTTTTGATCCAAAAATAAGTTCCGTGAAGTTTCAGGTCAATTGGACTCCGTTTGATTTTCCTTTTCTGCGATATTCTAAAACAAGGAAAAAACAGAAACTGGCACTGGGCTCTAGGTTAATAGGTTAGTCCCAAAAATCATTTAAAATAGCATATAAATGCATATAAAACATCCAAGGTTGAAAATATAATAGCATGGAACAATCAAAAATTATTGATACGTTGGAGATGTATCAGCATCCCCAAGCTTAATTCCTGCTCGTCCTCGAGTAGGTAAATGCTAAAAATAGAATTTTTGATGTGGAATGCTACCTAACATATTTATCCATGTAGTTCTCTTTATTGTGGCAAGAATATTCAGATCCATGAGATTCAAGACAAAATTTTAATGTTGACATAAAGATAATAATACTTGAAGCATACTAACCAAGTAATCATGTCTTCTCAAAATAACATGGCCAAAGAAAGCTATCCCTACAAAATCATATAGTCTGGCTATGCTCCCTCTTCACCACACAACATATTTAAATCATGCACAACCCCGATGACAAGCCAAGCAATTGTTTCATACTTTTGATGTTCTCAAACTTTTTCAATCTTCATGCAATACATGAGCGTGAGCCATGGACATAGCACTATAGGTGGAATAGAATGGTTGTTGTGGAGAAGACAAAAATGGAGAAGATAGTCTCACATCAACTAGGCGTATCAACGGGCTATGGTGATGCCCATCAATAGATATCAATGTGAGTGAGTAGGGACTGCCATGCAACGGATGCACTAGAGCTATAAATGTATGAAAGCTCAACAAAAGAAACTAAGTGGGTGTGCATCCAACTTGCTTGCTCACGAAGACCTACGGCATTTTGATGAAGCCCATCATCGGAATATACAAGCCAAGTTCTATAATGAAAGATTCCCACTAGTATATGAAAGTGACAACATAGGAGACTCTCTATCATTACGATCATGGTGCTACTTTCAAGCACAAGTGTGGTAAAAGGATAGTAGCATTGCCCCTTCTCTCTTTTTCTCTCATTTTTTATTTTCTTATTCGGGCCTTCTCTTTTTTTATGGCCTCTTTTCTCTTCCCCCTTTTTTATTTGGGCTTCTTTGGCCTCTTTTATTTATTTATTTTCGTCCGGAGTCTCATCCCGACTTGTGGGGGAATCATAGTCTCCATCATCCTTTCCTCACTGGGACAATGCTCTAATAATGATGATCATCACACTTTTATTTACTTACAACTCAAGAATTACAACTCGATACTTAGAACAAGATATGACTCTATATAAATGCCTTCGGCAGTGTATCGGGATGTGCAATGACTCATGAATGACATGTATGAAAGAATTATGAACGGTGGCTTTGCCACAAATATGATGTCAACTACATGATCATGCATAGCAATATGACAATGATGAAGCGTGTCATAATAAACGGAACGGTGGTAAGTTGCATTGCAATATATCTCGGAATGGCTATGGAAATGCCATAATAGGTAGGTATGGTGGCTGTTTTGAGGAAGGTAAATGGTGGGTGTATGATACCGGCGAAAGGTGCGCGGTATTGGAGAGGCTAGCAATGGTGGAAGGGTGAGAGTGCGTATAATCCATGGACTCAACATTAGTCATAAAGAACTCACATACTTATTGCAAAAATCTATTAGTTATCGAAATAAAGTATTACACGCATGCTCCTAGGGGGATAGATTGGTAGGAAAAGACCATCGCTCGTCCCCGACCGCCACTCATAAGGAAGACAATCAATAAATAAATCATGCTCCTACTTCATCACATAACGGTTCACCATACGTGCATGCTACGGGAATCACAAACTTCAACACAAGTATTTCTAAAATTCACAACTACTCAACTAGCATGACTCTAATATCACCATCTCCATATCACAAAACAATCATCAAGTATCAAACTTCTCATAGTATTCAATGCACTCTATATGAAAGTTTTTATTATATCCCTCTTGGATGCCCATCATATTAGGACTAGTTTCATAACCAAAGCAAACTACCATGCTGTTCTAAAGACTCTCAAAATGATATAAGTGAATCATGAGAGTTCATTAATTTCTATAAAACAAATCCACCACCGTGCTCTAAAAGATATAAGTGAAGTACTAGAGCAACAACAGACTACTCCTAAAGACATAAGTGAAGATCAATGAGTAGTCGGATAATTATGCAACTATGTGAAGACTCTCTAACATTTAATAATTTCATATCTTGGTATTTTATTCAAGCAGCAAGAAAAACATAAGAAAATAAAATGACGCTCCAAGAAAAACACATATCATGTGGCGAGTAAAAATATAGCTCCAAGTAAAGTTACTGATGAACGAAGACGAAAGAGGGGATGCCTTCCAGGGCATCCCCAAGCTTAGGCTCTTGGTTGTCCTTGAATATTACCTTGGGGTGCCTTGGGCATCCCCAAGCTTAGGCTCTTGCCACACCTTATTCCATAGTCCATCGAATCTTTACCCAAAACATGAAAACTTCACAACACAAAACTTAACAGAAAACCCGTAAGCTCCGTTAGCGAAAGAAAACAAAACACCACATCAAGTTACTGTAATTAACTCATTCTTTATTTATATTGGTGTTAAACCTACTGTATTGCAACTTCTCTATGGTTTATAAACTCTTTTACTAGCCATAGATTCATCAAAATAAATAAACAACACACGAAAAACAGAATCTGTCAAAACAGAACAGTCTGTAGTAATTTTTAACTAACGCAAACTTCTAGAACTCATAAAATTCTCAAATAAATTGCTGGACCTAAGGAATTTATCTATTAATTATCTGCAAAAATAATTAACTAAATAGCACTGTAGAGACCCGACCTCAAACGGTCAAGTATTTGTGCCTCAGTGTCATCCCTGGATCGGTAATGCTGACACACAGAGTACTCGAGGATTTATAACAGAGTAGCAATCACACACTTATTACATTGAGAGTCTCCAAAGAGAACTTATTACAATAAATATGGCTTAAGGCCATCTAATACGATATCAACGGAAGGCTTGGAAGATAAAGTGAGTCCATCAACTCCAACGGCATAGCTGAGCTGCACGACAACGACCTAACGAACCTTACTCCTCGTCTGAAAAGTCTGGAACATAATATGTTGCAGCTCGAAAATGGGTCAGCACATGGAATATGCTGGCAAAATAACATAGTAGAGCAAAAACAGAATAATGCTATCACTACATGCATATTTGGCTGGTGGAAAGCTCTATGGTTATAGTTTTGCGAAAAGCCAATTTTTCCCTACAACAAAGGAATAGATTTTAATTTAACTATCATGGTTGTTGAAACATCATTGAGAAGGTTCCTCCAACTCAATCCCAATTAAAGTAATTATCAACCCAACAATATTAATTTAGAGTGATGAGATACTTAAGATACTCCAAGTACTAAATATTCAAGATTGTCCATAACTGGGGACACGACTAACCATGATTAGTTTATACACTCTGCAGAGGTTTGCGCATTTTTCCCCACAAGACTTGATCTCCTCCGTTGAATTTCTCGCACTTCATGGTGTTTGAGAAACGGATGACCAAGACACAGTCATTCAGAAACATTAACTCTCTACTCCAGGCAGACCATACCAAACCTACAATCCCACTACCTGCTGATCCACCTCTTCAAGAGCTTCACGTAACTTACTCAACTATGCTAGAGCCCATCATAGCTTGTGGCTGCACACGGAAGTTTCCAGCATGAATAATCTCAGTTCCCTTTGAGCCTGGGTGGCGGTCCATAGGAAGATCACACGGGTACTCCGGGATTTCCAAAAATACACGCAACACTGGGTACTCCAGGTGCCTCAATCCACCCAGATGTGTATTTAAGTTGCGACCTTAAGTTGAACCATTAATTATCAATCTCACATCTCTCATGGATTTCACTCACCCAAACCACGTCTACGAGCATAGCATAGCAATATAAGCAATGCGTAGAAGTAACTCCCAAGGGTTTGAATGTAACAGGATAATAGGTTCTACCTCATCAACTATTTCCCAACCCACATGTTAATGACATCCTAACCATGCAATGTTTGAGGATTGGAACTAATGCATAAAAACTGGGTGATAAAGGGGTATGATCAAAGTGTTACTTGCCTTGCTGATGATCCGCGTAACCTAGAGACTCCAAATAACACGCTTCACACTCAGGGAATTCTATCGCAAACAAACAATAGCACACATAAGCAAGTGAGCAAAGAAACACGGGTAAATCTCAAATAAGAAGATCTAACCAGAAAGTTCAACTTAAGAACTCCGGTTTGCAAAAAGAATCAAATCGAACGGAGCAACGAAACTCAAACGGCGAAAGAAACAAGATCCGTTTACTAATTTGGACCTAGGTCAAATTTACAGTAGCAAAAACTTGTGCAAGTTGGTTAAACGAAAAGAGGGTCTCGAGACAAAGATCTAGGCACTTGAATCGCCTGATTCCAACTAATGAGCGAAAAGATAAACCAGAATGAAAATCCTATCAGAAATCACGATGTGGAATAATCGCTGATTAATCCGATAAAAGAAAACTGACCAACAGGCTAACGAACGAGCGTTCGTTATCTGTAACTAACGAGCAAAAAAATTTCGTTAAAACGAACGTCCGCTAAAAAGCAAAACCGGGGAAAACCGGCGAACCAAAAAAAATGACTAGGGTTTTCTAACAAAAACGGAACCGGTTTTCTAAAAAAACCGAATGGCGCTAACCTCCGGCGAGGTCCGGCACGGCGGCGGCTCCGGCGAGGGGCGGCGCAACGTGGGGCACCGGCGACACGGGCAACGGGCGGCAGCGGCGGCTCGCGGCGGTGGCTCTCGGCGAGGGGATGCGCGGCTGTGGGCAAGGGGCGGCGAGGCAGCGCGGCAGCGGCGACGGGCAGCGCGGCGGCTTGCAGCGGCGGGGTGGGCGTCTCGCGGCTGGGTGGGGCGGCTTCCAGGGCGGCGGGGCGCGGCTTTTAAGGAGGGGGCGGTGCCTTGGGGGAGGGGGCACGGCGCGGGGAAACGGAGTCCGAGCCGGACTCCGCTTCGGCAGAGGCGGTGGCGGTCTCCCGGTAGGAGATGGCGGCATGGGGCGAGGTGGGCCAGCGCTGGGCTTCGGCCCAGCTAGGCCTTGGCGCGTTTTTTTAAATAATTCTGCTGAAACTAAACAAAATCCTAGAAAATAAAATAAAAATCTAAAAATGCCAAAACAAATTTTCTCCATCTAAATAAAATATTTAGAACGAGATGAACATTTTATTGGCCCTAAAATGCAAATTTTGAAAACATGCAATTTTTCTAATGCTACCAAAATTGCAAATAAAATCCAAATAAAAGCAAAAATTGATTTTAATATTTTTCCTGCAATATTTCATTTAATTTGGAGAAGTCATATTATCTCCTCTCATATATTAATATGAAATATTTTTGAAGAGAAAAATAGTTAAAACCAAAATCCTCGTTTCGAAATTTGATAAAATCAAATTAGAAAACCGGGGAAATCACCAACTCTCTCCGAGGGTCCTTGAGTTTCTTAGGATTTCGAGGATCGCGAGACGAAATGCAATAAAATGTGATACGCGAGAATGATCTATGTATAACATTCCAAATTAAAATTTTGGGATGTTACAAGCACTGTCCATATAAAAATGGCAGCAATTCTTGTGAGCGCTAAAGTTTCTATTTTTTTCAGCAAGATCAACAAGACTTTCCCCAAGTCTTCCCAACGGTTCTACTTGGCACAAACACTAATTAAAAGCATAAAACCACATCTAAACAGAGGCTAGATGAATTATTTATTACTAAACAGGAGCAAAAAGCAAGGAACAAAAAAAAGTTGGGTTGCCTCCCAACAAGCGCTATCGTTTAACGCCCCTAGCTAGGCATGATGATTTCAATGATGCTCACATAAAAGATAAGAATTGTAACATAATTAGAGCATCATGAAGAATATGACTAACACATTTAAGTCTAACCCACTTCCTATGCATAGGCATTTTGTGAGCAAACAACTTAAGGAAACAATAATCAACTTGCATAGGAAGGCAGCACAATCATAACTTTGAAACTTTAAGCACATAGAGAGGAAGCTTGATATTATTGCAATTCCTACAAGTGTATATTCCTCTCTCATAATAATTTTCAGTAGCATCATGAATGAATTCAATAATATAACCAGCACCTAAAGCATTCTTTTCATGGTCTACATTCCAATTGAAAACTAAAATCATGATGACAAGTTTCATGGAAATCATTATTCTTTATAGCATACAAGTCATCACAATAATCATCATAGATAGCGACTTTGTTCTCATAATCAATTGGAACCTCTTTTGAAATAGTGGGTTCATCACAAAATAAAGTCATGACCTCTCCAACTCCACTTTCATCAATATAATCATCATAAATAGGAGGCATGCTTTCATCATAATAAATTTGCTCATCAAAACTTGGGGGACAGAAAATATCATCTTCATCAAACATAGCTTCCCCAAGATCGTGGCTTTGCATATCATTAGCATCATGGATATTCAAGGAATTCATACTAACAACATTGCAATCATGCTCATCATTCAAAGATTTAGTGCCAAACATTTTATAGATTTCTTCTTCTAGCACTTGAGCACAATTAACGGAATCCTTATTTTCATGATAGATATTCAAAAGATGAAGCATATGAGGTACCCTTAATTCCATTTTTTTGTAATTTTCTTTTATAATGCAAACTAGTGATAAAACAAGAAACAAAAAGATTCGATTGCAAGATCTAAAGATATACCTTCAAGCACTCACCTCCCCGGCAATGGCGCCAGAAAAGAGCTTGATGTCTACTACACAACCTTCTTCTTGTAGACGTTGTTGGGCCTCCAAGTGCAGAGGTTTGTAGGACGGTAGCAAATTTCCCTCAAGTGGATGACCTAAGGTTTATCAATCCGTAGGAGGCGTATGATGAAGATGGTCTCTCTCAAGCAACCCTGCAACCAAATAACAAAGAGTCTCTTGTGTCCCCAACACACCCAATACAATGGTAAATTGTATAGGTGCACTAGTTCGGCGAAGAGATGGTGATACAAGTGGTATATGGATAGTAGTTATAGGTTTTTGTAATCTGAAAATATAAAAACAACAAGGTAACTAATGATAAAAGTGAGCGTAAATGGTATTGCAATGCTAGGAAACAAGGCCTAGGGTTCATACTTTCACTAGTGCAAGTTCTCTCAACAATAATAACATAATTGGATCACATAACTATCCCTCAACATGGAACAAAGAGTCACTCCAAAGTCACTAATAGCGGAGAACAAACGAAGAGATTATGGTAGGGTACGAAACCACCTCAGAGTTATTCTTTCCAATCAATCCGTTGGGCTATTCCTATAAGTGTCACAAACAGCCCTAGAGTTCGTACTAGAATAGCACCTTAAGACACAAATCAACCAAAACCCTAATGTCACCTAGATACTCCAATGTCACCTCAAGTATCTGTGGGTATGATTATACGATATGCATCACACAATCTCAGATTAATCTATTCAACCAACACATAGAACCTCAAAGAGTGCCCAAAGTTCCTACCTGAGAATCACGACGGAAACATGTGCCAACCCCTATGCATAGGTTCATGGGCGGAACCCGCAAGTTGATCACCAAAACATACATCTAGTGAATCACGTGATATCCCATTGTCACCACAGATACGCACGACAAGAAATACATCAAGTGTTCTCAAATCTTTAAAGACTCAATCCGATAAGATAACTTCAAAAGGGAAACTCAGTCCATTACAAGAGAGTAGAGGGGAAGAAAACATCATAGGATCCAAATATAATAGCAAAGCTCGTGATACATCAAGATTGTATCACCTCAAGAACACGAGAGAGAGAGAGAGATATCAAACACATAGCTACTGGTACATACCCTCAGCCCCGAGGGAGAACTACTCCCTCCTTGTCATGGAGAGCAACCGGACGATGAAGATGGCCACTGGAGAGATAGTGCCCCCTCCGGCAGGGTGCCGGAAAGGGTCTAGATTGGCTTTCGGTGGCTACGGAGACTTCTGGCGGCGGAACTCCCGATCTATTGTGTTTCCCGATTGTTTTAGGGTATATGGAGATATATAGGAGGAAGAAGTGCGTCAGGGGGGCCACGAGGGGCCCATGAGGGTGGAGGGCGCGCCCCCTACCTCATGGGTTCCTCGTTGATCCTCTGACGTGCACTCCAAGTCTTCTGGGCTTCTTCTGATCCAAAAATAAGTTCTGTGAAGTTTCAGGTCAATTGGACTCCGTTTGATTTTCCTTTTCTGCGATATTCTAAAAAAGGAAAAAAAACAGGAACTGGCACTGGGCTCTAGGTTAATAGGTTAGTCCCAAAAATCATATAAAATAGCATATAAATGCATATAAAACATCCAAGGTTGATAATATAATAGCACGGAACAATCAAAAATTATAGATACGTTGGAGACGTATTAGTTGTTGTCTTTTCTCACCAACATCCTACTTGTCTACCAATTTGCAGAAAAACCCATAATTAGTATCTTTAAACCAACCACATCCCTCCCTGACCTCACCAAAACAGCCCAAGGAATATATTCTAATTGAAACATAATATATCTCTAGTGACATATGTATATCAAAATTAGAGTGTTTTGTACCAAGTTTGTGTATAAGTATTGTTCTAGTTATGATTCGTTGCAACAGACATGAACATTGCTAGTATTTCCAACCATGCATTTTTTCTTAGTATTCCATAGTTTCGAGTTTTCCATCAAGATATTAGTCACTCATGGTTGATATTTACTTTCAATCATGTACACATATGCACTATGTAACTAGCCTTGCTTATTGGCTTCCAAAGCTTAACTTTCACTCCTACTTACAATATGTAGAGTATTTAACAAAAAATACCACTTCCAACCAGCCCTAGGAAGAATCTATTGTACAAAAAATAGCAAAAACTTACCCAAAGTTTCTTAATCCACGCCAAAAACTACCTAGTACTCGTACCGATTAGGTTCGTTTAAACCCATTTATGACAAGGTTGGCCCACACGTCCGTGTTGACGAGGCAGCTTAAACCAACACATTTTGTTTGACCGTTGACACGAGGGACCCACATCTGACCTTCTATCATGTTATTCCCCCTCAAATCACTATTTTTCCTGAACATTACTTCAAACAGTACTGATGCGTGTTCGTCGGTGGAGCCGGTGATGAGCGAGTTGGCCGCCGCTTCGTCGGACGTGCTAGACGCCGCGCTGGCCTCCGCACGGGTTGGCAGGATGGCCCGAGCGTGACTCACGAGCGAGCAAGCCACCATGCTGGCCTTCACTCGAGCCAGATGGCTGGCCTTAGCATGGCGCGCGCGAGCAAGCCGCCGCGCTGTCGTGCCAATCTAGCTAGCAAACCTTGCAGACAAGCAGCTGGACGGAGCTATCTTGGCTAGCTAGCGACCATGAGCGCCGGACGGAGCTGGCATCCGGGCTGCCGCAACATGGGCTCCGCATCGCCAGCGGTTTTGACCTTGCCTTCTGCCGGCGGCGGTAGCTGCGTCCCATGGCCGAGGATGACTAGGTGGACGGGCTGGAGGTAGGAGGTCAGTCGAGGATTTTTGTTGGTAAGAGCATGTACAATGGTTGATAAGGTAGTCTTATCTTAAGTCTGCCACATATGCAAGTGGTAGTAGTTTCTTGGCATTTTAGTGGTTTCTTACATTATTAGTGCACAACATTATTATGCACGGACCTTGACTATGTACGTCGCCATGTGTCCAGATCTGGGATGCCGCGTGTACCAGATGAACGGCGCCGAGTTCGACCCCTATGATGCTACGTGGGTGTCGAGGAACACTCTTGGAGAGTACTCGCTTTTCATCGGGGACAGCTAACCCATTGTGAAGAGGATGCCACCTTCCGTGCACGACAAGGAAGGCCTGCCGTTCATGAAGCATGGTTGTGTCTTCAGTGCGCACCGCCAGATGAATGACATGCTGGGACACGCTATCCCTGATTTAGGCCACTTCAGCTTGGATGAATATCCATCATGGGGAACCGGACTAGAAGCTGCGACAATGATTCCCGTTGCCCGCCGCAGTGGATCGTGCCATCCATGAAGAACACCTGGGACTATAACCTGGAGGATGACATGTAGCCCATCTATAACGTGTAAGTGGAGTACTGTAATTGTGAATGGTAGCGCTGTGAATATATGTAGACTAGTCGTGCTCAAATTTATCACATGAATTGGAGATGAACTTGTGTGGTTGTTGCACGGGCTCCAACACGCTCTTTGAGAAAAAAGGTGGCACAGCTTTGGATATACGTGACGTGGCGGCATCATACAGTAGCATCGTTCGCTATAGTTGTAGTACACTCCTACTAGGACAACAACTCCTATAAAACCTTGCGCTTGGCTCTTTGCCTCTTTGCGAGGTTCAATAGTTCATACTCGTGTGAAGCTTGCACTTGGCTCTTCGCCTCTTCGGAAGGTCCAACAATGATGATAGTACAGTACAATATGCTTCTGGCAATCTGACACCGATTGAACTGCTGCATGTCCACCGCGAGGGCGAGGGCGAGGGCCAGGGAGAGGGATAGGTAGAGGTAGAAGGAGAGGGCACTGTAGTCAAAACCCTCTCCTCGTCCTGCGAAACACCGCGCGCGTGGGCGAGGGAGAGGCGTAGTAAGCAAGCATCTCCTCGTTCAGCAAGTTGACGGGACACATCAAAGCAGTACTAGTACTACTAGTAGTAGTCCATACTACATCCTTTCCAATTAATATGGCTTAATTTGAAACGAGAAAAATACACTGGCTGTCAACGTATGTAACAATACTCTCTTTACGGTCACTATATATAGTTTTCCGGCGATTATACAATCACTAGCTCATCGTAGAGCACCGTCTTGCACCCTACTGACCGGCCACATAGTCGACGTGGAAGTTTGTTGACTGGTTAAATTGTCACCTGGTTTCTGGGTCCCACCTGTTAGCTAGCAGAGCAAAGAAATCAGTTAAACAAAACTTTACGCAGGCATGACATGAGTACAACCCTTGCGCACGAATTGCCCTGGCTGTGTATGTGAGTGCATGCACGTGTCCTCCCTCGGTCTTCCAACGAAGAGTGTACATCGGCTATAAAACAAAGAGTGTAGTACATGATGTACATCTACATTCCAATGCATTTAGCCTTTAATCTAAATCAATATTGATTGGCTAATGCACCAACTTGTGCCGTAGGTATAGGCTACATGTCTATCCTTAGTTACACCATGCAACGGCCTTCATTTAATCTTCTTATTGCAATGGTCGCATGCACACATAAGTCTGCTACTTTTGGGCACTAATTATGCCCTGGTCAATGTGTAAATCTCTAAATGTCCAGTCTTTCACGGACGTAGGGAGTAGGTTGATCACTTGAGCGTGAGCGTGTGTGTTGCGTCGTGTGCTGTGTGCCGCATGGGTGCGTAAGTGTTGCGTGCGTCCATGTGTACGTGTAAGTGTTGCATGTTGCATGCATGCATGGGGCTTACTCCCTGCCATTGACATGTTCATATTTCAAGCTTCCTCTGTTCCCTCCATATGGTGATACTCCCTCTGTTCCCAAATAGTATGGAGTAAAAGCCTCCCTCTGTTCCCAAATACAGATATTTGTCTTTCTACAGATTTCAACAAGTGACTAGGTACAGAGCAAAATGAGTGAAGTTAGCGTGGAGGCATAGGGATACTGTAGAAAGGAAGTCCTCGCGATCCATTATTCCCCATCTCGGTCAGAGAGAACTATTCAACTAGTCTTCGCAGTGAAGTGACAATACATGCTGCAGCAGATGGGACACGTAATTAATAAGCTGAACCAGCATGTTGCTATTACTAAATCAGCCTTACCCAGTACTGCCATCATGTTTTCCAGTAGAGCATGCTTCCGCAAATACGCCTACGCACCTCTGTCCTCCATTAACTGACACATGGGCCCTGTTGTGGTAGACCCACATGTCATCGGTGTAACTATTTACACCCCGAAGGACGGTATATCCTGGTAGTAGTACTAGTAGAATTGAGATTGAATGCACTTTCTTCCCCGTCTTCCACTCTTCTTCCTCCTCTCTTCCCCATCGTCTGCCGCACACCATTTACCCCCGCTCACTGCTCGCCCGCCCACGCCATCTTCCTTGGTAGCTCGCGCGTACCATATCCCCCCGCTCACTACTCGGCCACACAAGGAGAAGCTTCTCCCCTCACCCGCCCGAATCCACTTCCGCGCTGGCTCGTAGGCACCGAAAACCGCAATGGCAGAACCGAAAACCGCAATGGCAGAGCCGCGATTGGAATCCCCTCCCCGATGTTCTCTTGGAGCAGATCTATAGTCGTATGGACCTACTCAGCACCGTCCGTCTGGCCACATGCTCGGTATATTTGTACTGTCTACTCGTCTGCAACCGGCCGGCTCTTTTCAAGACACCCTGCTTGCTGATGCCCGATCCTCGTAGGTGGCCCAGACACCGACTTGACGATCCTACGGAGGTTGCCATGGTGCCCCTCGACATGCTACCACTACCCTTCCACCTGTCCTTCATGCACGGCCACTACTGGGCGGGCATGAAGGCCACCTGGATCGTCCTCATCCACCACACCGGTAGTCCGTGGCATCTCGTGGATATCTACACCCAGCGAGAGATCACCCTTCCATCGTTGGATACCACCGCCATCGAGCCTCGTGGCCCGATGTACACTCCTGCCTACTATGCACGAGACGCGTCAAGCTTTTGGCTCGACCTCTGTTTGCAGAAAGTTGTAATCTGCGAAGTGCCCACACCATCAGAAGACTACATGGATTACAAGCTCATTGCCTTGTTCAACATGGGATTAGTCTATCTGTAATCCGGTCGCCATACATGGTTATGGCTCATCATCAATCCTGTCGAGGCAACATTTCTGTCTGATGCTATAGTGCACGATGGCATCGTTTACGCGATTGACGCACAGATTGGCTGCCTATACTGGTGGAATCTATCGTCGTGTAATTGTTTTATCTCATCTCATCTTTACCTTATGAATACGACTGCCTGTTCATTTGTTACAAATTTAGAATGCATAGCATGTCTATAACCACATCATTGCTATATGTTCCTCTCATTTCATAGATTTTTATGACCACACATGTTATTGTTAGAGTTGATATGAGAACAATTGGCATCTAATGATTGTTAGAACACATATTATGAGCATAACATCATGATTGCTATATGTTACTCCCGTTTACAAGATTTTTATAACAACGCATGTTATTGCTTAGAGTTGATATGAGAACAGTAGTAGTAAGTGCTATGGTAGAATATGAGTAGGCGCTGTCATAGTTGTTTTCCTCTCATTGTTACATGACGTTTGAACCATGACATATTGCTAGAATATGAAAGCCATTGGCTTATTTTTTTAACTTGGGGTATGATTATGACCACGGCATTGCAATTCTCTGTCTATGATATGTGTCACTGTTATAGTAATCTTAATTCCACACATACTCTGAACATGATTGTTTATTTTTGTCCTTTTGGTCTCCAATTTGAATTGTTGCAGCAGATGCAAATGCGCTGGCCTTCATGATTCCAGGACCTAGAATCATACCAGCCGATGGGTGGTGGTTTATCGCTTGTTCAGCTGATGGCGGTCATTTGATGCTCATTCGCACGTACCAAATTGACCAAACCATTACATCAAACCACATGCAGTATAATGCGTGGGGCATTCGTGACATTGATGGCTATGGCTGCTTCGTGTTCGAGAAAGACCCCAGCTCCGTTGGGCCAGGCGTATTCAACTGGCGGCGGTTTTACATCCTCGGCAACCACTCCTTGTTCCTCGGGCTCCATTATCCGATCATCCAACCAATCATCGATCATATCACCAGCGATGATTACTGTGCTATGCAACTTCCATTCACGAGGGGGGCTGCGTTTACACATCATACCATGGGTTTCATGAATCACCATATCCATAGATTCATCGACACAGCTTGTTGCCAGATAATCTTCAGTGTGTGAAAGGCATCAAGCTTCCATGCGATGGATGGCTTTTGCAAACCCGACATGCGGCGATGTGGTTCATGCCAACAACAAATATGCACAACTTGATCCGTGCTGATATCTAGACTAAGCCATGTATTCTGCTGCTGTAGCACGACCCTCTTTTGTTGGATATTATGTATTGTTGTTAGTTTGAAGCACTCCTCTGGTTTGAAGGATAGATACCTTCCTGGGATCAAGTGCATCCTAACTCACCTGCTTAGGATGTACTGATAATGATGATGGAGATGTTGTGCAGAAGCCATATATATATATATAGGCTTCAAGTGCGTACTTGTTAGTTAAACCTATGTATAAATTGTGACACTAAATACTACTAGTAAGTAGTACAGTAGCAGTACTAGTATACGTCGGTCAAATTATTCATCATGTCCACACATTGAATTGACGTGACAACACGCTGCATGTGAGGTGACACAATAATCCCGGTGGCGTGTTCTGGTATTCTGGACTTCAGATTTGGAGTACCACTTATCTGTCGAAATCTTTCATCATTCACTTCAAACAGTCGAATGATCATACATTGAGTACCATATAACTGGAATTACCGATGCAAGTCGAAGAAGGATTGGTCGGTGCTACCGGCTGGTGTCAAGTTCGATCCCACGGATCAGGAGCTGATCCAGCACCTTGAGGCCAATGTGAGTGCTGACAGCACGAGATTTCAGTCTCTCATCGATTTTTTCATACCAACCATCGACAGCGAGCAGGGCATATGCTACACCCAACCTGAGAAACTTCCAGGTAAGACACCGATCGGCCGTCTACTTGCACAAACATATTCCTTTGTTTATAGCTCTATTTTTCTTTTTAGACGCAGACCTGGTGAAGCAATTACAATTTGACAGTTAATAAAAAGTGAAACAAGTGACCGCAACATGCCAAAGATGTTATGAAAATGCCAACTAGGTACACTAAAACCTGTATTCCACAATACTGCGGGTATCACACTGAGTGGCCTAAGGAAGCATTTCTTCCAGCGCAATTCCAGGGCGTTCAAAAGGGGCACGTGGACGCGTCGCAAGATACAGTCGGAATGCGGCATGCACACGATGTGGCACAAGGCCGGCAATACCTTGCCGGTGATGGTCAACGGCCGGCAGACGGGCAACAAAAAAGATTCTGGTGCTACACACCAACAAGAACTTCGACCAGCAGAGGACCAACTGGGTGATGCACCTGTACCACCTCGGGGACCTGGAGCAAGAGAAGGAGCGGGAGCTGGTCCTCTGCAAGATTTTCTACCAGACGAACACTAGGCCAGGAGTAAAAAGATTATAAGTTAGTTTGGTATTGGTAGTTGTACTACCTTGTCGTCCGCAAGTTGGTATTTTTGTTAACGATCTTTTGGTATGAACTTGCATTTGCTTCCAACCATCATGTCAAGGGTCGATGTGGATATAAAGCTGAATCATTTGTTTCAAAATGAATTTTCAGGCACCTGATTTTTATTTGATGGGTAGCATAAGCACTCGCCGTTCGAATTCCCAGTTCTCCAATTTTTTTGAACAAGTGCATGCACTTATTATCATGATAAAAAAACAATATCCGTGCTGCATCCCAGTTATCAGTTTGTACTTGTAGAATTCTCTTGTTTATTGAGCACGTATATTGTTTTTTCAGGTCGAGCATGCCGGAGTAAATAGCCATGGGTAGCCTAGCCGGCTTCCCCTAGCCCTTCTGAAAAAATCATGAGCCCGTCCGACTCTCAAGAATCCAAGACATGGAGCCGACTCCCCCTTGCTGGCTGCCACCCAGGCCGGCTTTCGGAAGGCGGCCCAACTTTACCCCTCATGAAGAAAACCATGGGAGGCCGACTCGAAGAAGCCGGCTCCCCTAAAGCGGTCGAGACCGTACCCTCAAAGTTTGCACCCACCTAACGGTGGTGCGACGGGGTGTGGCTACAGTGAAGCCTGCCACCCCCGAATCCCGGAGCACGCCTGGCACAGTGCGCCGTACGGAGTGGCCATGACCCGTCCAGCGCGGCACTGTTGCCATGTTGACCCTGATGTCATCCACGACGGGCTACCAGTACGGCCTATGGGCGGCGGGCCCCTTCGGGAAGAGAGACACCCGAAGGCGGCCTGGCCTCCCCCAGTCGGCCTGAAGGCGGCCTGGCCTCCCCCAGTCGGCCCGAGACGGGTCCGGCTCCCCGCAGCCGGCTCGCTTCCCCTCTCGAAGAAGACGCCCCACTGAGGAGACAAGACGCGGTGAGGCTACAGTAATCGCCCGCCGGACGGCAGCACTGTAGCCACGCCTACCTTGACGAAGCCCTCATCATCAGGATGAGTCAACAGTGACCAGCCATCGACAAGACCCTTGGCGGTGGGGCCTGTCTACTGCCAAGGAGTTGGTAGCCGCCGGGACCCACCAGCCGGCGGGCCCCAGCGGTCGGCGCAGAAGCCGGCGAGCGCGGTCACAGACGGCTAGGCCCCGCGCCCAGTCGGATTACCATTGTACCCCCGGGGGGTAGGCCTATATAAACCCCTTGGGGCACCCATGCAAAGGGTTCGACCCCCTGCTAGTCTTAAACACCACAGAAGGAGAGGAAGCAGGCCAGCCGTGCCCTTCTACCTCCTCCCACCAAACCGCTCAAGGAGCATTGTGTAGTTACTTGTTCATCTAGTGATCATGCGGAGACCCCGCAGAGCAGCAGTAGGGGTGTTATCTCCACGGAGAGCCCCGAAGCTGGGTAAGATCCGCCGGCGTGCATGTCTTCGCCTTATCCCGTTTCCAGGCACCGGCGATGTCTTTCTGGCTCCCACAATGATAAGCCACCCGTTGGCATATGTCGCACCTACCACCCAACATTTGGCGCCCACCGTGGGGCCAGGTGCACCGTCGTCCGGAGACCTGTTCTGGACGGGAACCCTCTTCCTCCCCAGCGAGCGTAGCCAGCCCGGCACGCCCGATGGCGCTTGCCATGACGCGCTGCAAGGCGTCACCAGCATCTGCGCGGCGAGCAGCCTCGCCGATCCCCTCGACGAAACCCTCATCTCCGACGAGCTCGCCTCCGATGCGGGCACCGACCACCTCGCCAACCTTCTCGGTCAGCTCCATGTCTCCAGCGAGCCCGCTGCGGACCTGGAGTCGGTTTGCTCCTCCGACCCGGTGCCTGTCGACTCCGATACGGCCTCCTACGACACCTTCCCCACCAGCGTCACGATCTACAACGACCCGCTTCCCCGAGCCGACGGCTGCGATGCTGTCACCACCGAAGTGATGGTCATCGGCCACGGCGGCCCGGCCGGCGAAAGCGCCCACGGCATCCCGCACGTGGCGGCCCATGACTTGTCCACCCCACTCCCGGGTAACGCCGACGACGAAGCACTGGAGGCACGCCGCCTCACCCTCCTTGCAGAGGGCCGGAGGCTGGCTTCCGTGAGACGCCTCACAGAGGCCTACCAGCGCGAAGCTGACCGCGCCGCCTTCGGCACGCCGGCCCCGGGCAGGCCAAGCCGGGCCGGCCTTGTCAAGCAATGCGGCGCCGTCATCACCGACACGCTAGGAGTCGACCGCCTGGTCTATGCCACTCCGCTCGAGAACTTGCGTGCCGCCCAGGCGGCCGTAGACGAGTTGGATGGCTTGGAGGCCGAAGACCTCTCCCACATGACCCGGCGCATCCAGCAACTGATTGACGTAGCCGCGCAGTGACATGAAGCGGACGCCCGCGCGGGAAGCCCTCCCCCACGCCGAGATCATGGCGCGACGTCCCGGACGCCGGCTACGAGCAACACCCGCGCGCGGCGCGAGAAAGAGCCGGCTGCCAGCCGCAGCCGGACCCAAATCTCCATCGAGCGAGACGCGGACGGCCGTCCCCGAGTCATGGAATGGCGGGGCAACCCGCCTCCACCTCGACCCCGTGGAGAGAGATATCCCACCCCGCCGCCCGTGGCGCACCCGACTCTCAGCGGCTGACTAGGTCACCGCGAAGGAGTCGGCGAGAACAACGCCCGCCATCGGATTGACCGCCTGGCGCGATCCCTGGCGTTGGAAGAAGAAGATGATGTCGGCCCGCCTTGTTTCGGCCCCCACATCCGCGACGAGCCTTTCCCCAAAGGGTTCTCGCTCCCAAGAGACACGCCCAAGTACAACGGCTCCGTGAAGCCGGAAGATTGGCTAATCGACTACTCCATGGCGGTCAGCATAGCCAACGGCAACCGGCGCATTGCCGTGAAGTACGTGCCCCTCATGCTGCAAGGCACGGCGCGAACCTGGCTCAACAGCCTCAAGCCTCTCAGCATCAACAGCTGGCTAGATTTCACCGAAGCTTTCATCTGCAACTTCACCAGCACCTACAAGCGGGCTCCCAAGCCCAGACAGCTCTCCTTGTGCGTACAAGGCCCCGCCGAGTCCACTCACGACTACCTCACGCGTTGGGCCGAGCTCCGCAATTCTTGCGAGGGAGTGCACGAGGTGCAAGCCATCGAGTACTTTACAGCCGGATGCCGAGAAGGCACCCTCCTCAAGCACAAGCTCCTCTGCGACGAGCCGGCTACCCTCGACGAGCTTCTGGACATAGCGGACAAGTACGCCACCGCCGATTCCTCGATGAAGACCGAGCTTCGGGTAGACGTGTCCGAAAAGGTACTCAACCCAGCGCACAAGACGCCGGCTGGGGATTCCGGCCGACGCCCCCACTCGAACGACCACAAGCGCAAGGGCCCCGCGCCGCCTCCCGCCAGTCGGCAAGTGGCCACCGTTGAAGACGTGCCGCCTGAAGGGCGGCCCGCGCCCAAGAAACCCAAGGGCAGCCGGCCGGCTTGGCAGCCGGCTTTCTCCTACGAGCAAACTCTCGACGCCCCGTGCAAGTTCCACAGCGGCGCGAAGGCGTCCAACCACACGACCCGGAAGTGCCATTGGCTCACCCGAATCTCCAAAGACGAGGGGCTCGCGGTGCCTCCGCCTACCGGCCCGCCGCCTCCGGCAGCTCGGCCCGCAGTCGGAGCCGTGCATGACGAATTCCCTGACGAGCAAGCAACCTACATCATCTTTACAAGCCAGCCCGAAGACCGGCGCGGCAAACGCCGAGAGCACCAGGAAGTTAGCGTGGTCGCTGCCAACCCCGCCGGACACATGCATTGGTCAGAAAAGCCCATCAGCTGGAGCCGAGCCGACCATCCAGAGGTGATGTCGTCTCCCGGCTCTTATGCTTTGGTCCTGGAAGCCACCCTTGCGACGGACAGACGCGCCGCCCGCTTCTCCCGTGTGTTGATAGACGGCGGGAGCAGCATCAACATCCTGTATCGTGACACCCTGGAGAAGCTGAACGTCAAGACGAAGCAGCTCATGCCTACTCGGACAGTGTTTCATGGCATCGTACCCGGCTTATCCTGCGCCCCCATTGGCAAGATCAAGATCGATGTACTTTTTGGGGACAAGGAGCATTTCCGCCGGGAAGCGATCTGGTTTGAAGTGGTGGACCTGGAGAGCCCTTACCATGCATTGCTTGGCCGACCTGCTTTGGCCAAATTCATGGCAGTTCCCCACTATGCATACCTCAAGATGAAGATACCAAGCACCAAAGGCGTCATCACCATAGCCGGCGATTACAAGAAGTCCTCTGAGTGCGCAGCAGCCAGCAGCCGGCTGGCCGAGTCCCTTGTGATTGCCGAAGAAAAGAAGATGCTAGACCGAGTCGTGGCCATAGCCGGCAAGCAGTCAGCCGTATCCCCCGACCCCAAGGAGCATGATGCTCAAGGGTCTTTCCAGCCGGCCAAGGAGACAAAGAAGGTGCCTCTTGACCCCGAGCATCCAGAGAGGTTCGCCGTCATCGGGGCAAGCCTGAACAGCAAATAGGAAGGCGAGCTCGCCGATTTCCTCCGTGAGAATCGGGACATCTTTGCATGGTCCCCCAAGGACATGCTGGGTGTTCCGAGGAAATTCGCTGAGCACAAACTACACGTTCGAGAAGACGCAAGGCCAGTCAAACAACCCCTTCGCCCACTGTCGGAGGAGAAACGCAGGATTGTAGGGGAGGAGATAGCCCGGCTTTTGGCAGCCGGCTTCATTATGGAAGTTTTCTTCCCAGAGTGGCTCGCCAACCCGGTCCTCGTGCTAAAGAAGAACAACAAGTGGCGCATGTGCATAGACTACACAAGCCTCAACAAGGCCTGCCCCAAAGATCACTTTGCCCTGCCAAGGATAGACCAAGTGATAGACTCCACAGCCAGATGTGAGCTGTTGAGTTTCTTGGATGCTTACTCCGGATATCACCAGATAAAGCTTGATCCGGACGACCGCCTGAAGACCGCCTTCATCACGCCATTTTAAGCCTTCTGTTACCTGACTATGACATTCGGCTTGAGAAATGCCGATGCCACTTTTCAGCATTGCATGCAGAAGTGCCTCCTCAAGCAGCTCGGCAGAAACGCTCACGTTTACGTAGATGACATCATGGTGAAGACGGAGAAGCGCGGCACCTTGCTGGGAGACCTCAAGGAAACGTTTGAGAACCTGCGCCAATTTCAAATCAAGCTCAACCCCGAGAAATGCGTGTTCGAAGTGCCAGCCGGCCAGCTCCTAGGCTTCCTGGTCTCCGAACGCGGCATCGAATGCAACCCGGTGAAGATCAAGGCCATCGAGAGAATGGCGATCCCCACCAAGCTTCGAGACATTCAGAAGTTCACCGGGTGCTTGGCCTCCTTGAACCGCTTCATCAGCCGGCTCAGAGAGAAAGCTCTCCCCCTCTACCGCCTCATGAAGAAGGGCACTCACTTCGAATGGAACGACCAGGCCGACCAAGCCTTTCACGAGCTGAAGAAGATGCTAGCCACGCCGCCTGTCCTCGCGGCGCCGACTGAGAAAGAGCCCATGATCCTTTACATCGCAGCAACCAGCCGGGTGGTCAGCACCGTCATCGTAGTCCAACGCCCAGAAGAAGGCCGAGCCCAGCCGGTCCAAAGGCCGGTGTATTATTTGAGCGAGGTGTTGTCCACCTCAAAGCAGAACTACCCGCACTACCAGAAGATGTGTTACAGCGTGTACTTCACCGCCAAGAAGCTGAAGCCCTACTTTCAAGAGCATCCCGTCACGGTCGTATGCACCGCCCCGCTGGCCGAGATCATAGGCAGCCGGGACGCATCCGGCCGGGTGGCGAAATGGGCCATCGAGCTGGCCCCTTACACAATCTTCTACCAGCCCCGCACCGCCATCAAGTCCCAAGCACTGGCCGACTTCCTCGTCGACTGGGCCGAGACCCAGTACCTGCCGCCGGCTCCCGACTCCACCCATTGGCGCATGCACTTCGACGGGTCCAAGATGCGCACCGGCTTGGGAGCCGGCATCGTCCTTACCTCCCCTAAAGGCGACAAGCTCAGATACACGCTACAGATCCACTTTGCCGCCTCCAACAACGTGGCCGAGTACGAGGCGCTCATACACGGGCTCCGGCTTGCCAAAGAACTTGGCATTCGCCGGATCCTATGTTATGGCGACTCGGACCTGGTGGTCCAGCAATCATCCGGCGACTGGGACGCCAAGGACGCAAATATGGCGAGCTACCGCTTCCTGGTCCAACAACTTAGCGGATACTTTGAAGGATGCGAGTTCCTCCACGTACCGCGAGCCGACAACGAGCCAGCCGATGCCCTGGCTCGAATAGGCTCTACTCGGCAAGCAATTCCAACCGGCGTCGCTCTACAACGCCTCCTCAAGCCGTCTATCAAGCCGTCTCCAGAATCCGACTCCATCTTCGTGCCGCCTAACCCCGATGCGGCCGGGTCCGGCTCGAAGAACCAAGCAGGCGACCCCGAGACTCCCGCAACCGGCTCGGGGACTGCCACACCCGGCTCGGGGACTTCGGCAACCGGCTCGGGGACTGCGGTAGCCGGCCCGGGGACTGCACCAGCACAACAGCCGGCGGCCGACTCCAGCATTTCACCACCCAGCCCGCCCACCCTGGTGGCAATAGCCACATTGGCAGTAGAAGAAGTCGCGGCTCCATCATGGGCTCAGTCCATCCTCAACTTCCTAGTAAACCAAGACCTGCCGGCCGACGAAACAGAAGCAAGACAAGTCCAACGTCGAGCCGGAGCATACACAATCGTCAACAGAGAACTGGTCAAGCGCAGTGTCACTGGAATCCTCCAACGGTGCGTCGAGCAAGATAAGGGCATTGCAATCCTCAGAGACATTCACCAAGGAGAATGCGGCCACCATGCGGCCTCAAGGTCACTTGTCGCCAAAGCCTTCCGCCATGGTTTCTTCTGGCCGACTGCTTTGGATGACGCCAAAGAATTAGTCAAGCATTGCAAGGGATGCCAACTCTTCAGCTCCAAGCAACACATGCCGGCTTCGGCACTCAAGACCATTCCCCTCACTTGGCCCTTCTCCGTTTGGGGACTGGACATGGTGGGCCCATTCAAGACGGCGCGCGGCGGCATGACGCATTTGCTCGTCGCCGTGGACAAATTCACCAAGTGGATTGAGGCAAAGCCGATCAAGAAGCTGAATGGGCCGACTGCTGTGACGTTCATCGCAGACATAACAACTTGTTACGGCGTGCCACATAGCATCATCACCGACAATGGCACGAATTTTGCCAAAGGAGCCTTGGCACGTTTCTGCGCAGCCCAAGGTATCCGACTAGACTTAGCATCCGTTGCCCACCCGCAGTCAAACGGCCAGGTCGAGCAAGCCAATGGCCTCATCCTCTCCGGCATCAAGCCTCGACTGGTCGTACCTCTGGAGCGCTCAGCCGGCTGTTGGCTCGATGAGCTGCCGACTGTCCTCTGGAGTCTAAGCACTACACCGAACAAGTCAACCAGCTTCACCCCTTTCTTCCTTGTATATGGTGCCGAGACGGTCATCCCAACTGACATCAAGTTCGACTCGCCTCGAG
The DNA here is from genome assembly GCF_018294505.1 of Triticum aestivum. Classification (NCBI taxonomy): domain Eukaryota; kingdom Viridiplantae; phylum Streptophyta; class Magnoliopsida; order Poales; family Poaceae; genus Triticum; species Triticum aestivum. Next base: position 58,418,230 of record NC_057794.1, read on the forward strand.
TAACCATGTACACGGAAGCGGAGGCCAAGGAAGCACGAGAAGACGGCGTTGACCTGCTGGAAGAGAGCCGGCTGTTAGCCCTCAGCCGGTCTGCCATCTACCAGCAGGGTTTGCGCCGTTACCACAGCCGGAAGGTCAGGCCAAGATCTTTCCAAGAAGGCGATCTTGTGCTCTGGCTGATCCAGCGAACAGCCGGCCAGCACAAGCTCTCAGCCCCTTGGGAAGGCCCCTTCGTCATCAGTAGAGCTCTAGGCAACGACTCCTACTACCTGATCGACGCACAGAAGCCGAAGGCAGGCAAGAGAGACGACTCCGGCAAGGAGTCGGAACGACCATGGAACGCCAACCTCCTTCGAAGATTTTACAGTTGAAAGGCAGTATGTATCACGCTAACTTTTGTATTAAGTACAAGACAATAGGCCCCCCGAGGAGGGCTCGGGGACTGCCATCCCTTATTTATGAATGAAAAGTATCATGCTTATGACCTCGTCATTTCATTTACTTGTTCCGTCCGGCACCGGGTTCGACTAGTCGGCTCGGGGACTGGCCGACTGGAGTTATATTAGAAGTCCTACCCGCAGTCAGACAAGTAGTGTGCCGGCTCCCAAGCCTTCTCTTGCCAAAAGTCGCAGTTCGAAGAACCGGCTGTCCGGCTGGCAAGAGTTAAAGGCAGGAACGGGCGCCCACACGAAAAACGGCTAGGGACTAACGAACTAATATAACGAAAGCCGGTTTTTTCTCCCACCGCCGACTGGCTACCAGAGTAGCCGGCCGGCCGGTTTCCATTCACTTCACTTCAATCCAAGAAAGCTCAAGTACTTGCCTCCCCAAAGAGGGAAGGCGGCAAAGGAAAAAGCCTAAGGATAAAAAGCATACGCGAATGGAAACCAAACATGCACATAATAATATTTACATAAAAGACCTCCGAGAGGCCAGCATTCAACATAGTTTGGATACACCCCCAGTGGGTGGAACTGCGAAAACTTAATGAAGATTGTTCAAAAGACAACAAGCAGGAAAGATAAAGACGGCAGGTCAAGCTGGCGGAGCGGCCGACGAGCCGGACTGGTTGGCGGAGACGGTCGTGCCGGCTGAAGGAGCGGCCGGCTGGCGAACTTCGGCTTGGTCGCCGCCTCCCGCAGAGGGCGCGCTTCCACGCGCCTCGTTGCTGGAGGCACGGTCGGCCTGAGGTCGGCCGGTTGTTCCACCAGCCGGCTCGACGTCTTCACCGTCCTCCTCTTCGTCATCCTCGCCCTCGTCGCTGGAGGCAATCTCCTCCGCCGAGTCCTCGCCCACCGCCGGGTTCAGCCCGAACCACTCCTCCGGCTGAGCAACACCGTCATCATCGATTTCGGGTGCGAAAACACTGATGTCGGTGCACTCGGCGATCGTCGAAGCTCGCTGGGCGATAGCCGGCCTCACCTCCTCCAGCTCCGCGTCGGCCTCCATCCGCCAAGTGCGCAGCTGGTCCAGGCTCAGCCCTGGGTACCAAGCCCGAACGAACTCCAACGCCCGCCCGGCTCCGAGGCGGGCCGCCGACGCCTTCCAAGCCTCAAAGCGACCAACTGCGACCTCCAGCCAGTCGGCAGTTCGGCTTGGGGTGCGGGGGATCGTCTCGCCGGGCCAGAGGGCGGCCAACACTTGCGCCCCGGCACGTTGGAGCCGGCGAAGCATCCGATGAGCCGGCTGCAACCGCGCCTGGACAGCCAGGAGCTGCTCCTCAAGTGTCCGGTTCGCATCCGGCGCGATGTTGGCCCCCGCCTGACGACGCGCCTCGCGATGGGCCTCAATGCTTTGGGCGGCGAAGGCGGAGTAGCCGGGGAAGTAGTCTGCACCAAAAAACAAGCAGTAGCTCAAGATAAGCCAAAAACCCAGGCGGCAAGGGGCAGGAGAGGGGCGAGGAAGGCGGCCTACCGTCGATCAAATCCTCGATCCGGCCGAAGCCTTCATCCAGGGCTCGCCGGGTCTCAGACCAGCTCGCCGCCTCGGTCTCATACTCCGCCTTCAAGGCGGCTTCGCTATCCTGCGCCGCCTGCAGGGCCGCCTTGTGGCCCTCCTCTTGGTCGGCCAGCTCCTTGGCTAGGCGATCCCGTTCCTGGACCAAGGCGGCGTACTCGGCCTCCTTGGTGTGAAGGGCGGCCTTCGCTTCGCCGAGCTCCTTCCTCAAGTCGGCGTTGGCCCCTGAAGACAAAGAAAAAGAAAAACCAATAAGGAAAGAGTCGTCAAGAAAGATCCGACCCGACTGCGCAGCAGTCGGCCCGAATCTCGGGGACTACACCCAGTGGGTGCGCTGACGCGCCCCCACAGGAGACAGACAAGATCGAGTACTTACTTCGGCTGTCGGCCAGGTCGTCGGTCCTCCGGCTCAACTCCCGAGCCTGGGAGTTGTAGGCGGCAGCACGGAGGTTGTGATATTCCTGAAAGTTCAGACCCAAAGCAAAGTAAGATAGTCGTCGAGAAAGATCCGACCCGACTGCGCAGCAGTCGGCCCGAATCTCGGGGACTACACCCAGTGGGTGCGCTGACGCGCCCCCACGGAAGAAATCAAGAAGTCAAAAGCGGCCAAGAATGAAGGACTCACCCGGATGGTGGCTCGCGTCGACAAGAACTCCTGGGTGAACTGTTGCAGCAGGGCGGCCTGAGCTTGCAGCCGGCTCCGGACCCCTTGGGCCGCCACATTCAGCTCGCCAGTCCCCCCGCTGGGAGTCCACTCGGACGTGGCAGTGCTGGCCGCCTCCAGATCTTCCGCCGACTGGCCTGCGCCTGCGACTCGGTGCAACTCTGGCGGAGCGGCGCCTCCCCCTGCGCGCCGGCTCGTCGCCGGCTGCACCTCGAGGCCGGCTCTGTTCTCTGGCTCACCTCCGGTCGGCCCCTCTGGCGCCGCTGACGATTGGCCACCTTGGCTCGCTCCGGTTGGCGCTGCTGGCGGCGCCCTCCTCGCGAAGGCCACGGGGTCCTCCCCTCTCCATCAGCGGCGGGTCTTGGACGATCTCCTCCGCCAAGGGCAGTGGGGTGTCGAGGGCTACAGCTCGGAGAGGAATGGCGAGCAGCGGAGGCTGGTTGCGCGAGCTTTCCGCCTCCGTCTCCGCGGTAGCCGCCTCTGTCTGGGCCTTGGCTGCCGCGTCGGCCTGCTCCCTCGCCGCCTGGGAAGCCGCCTTCTCCGCCGCCTCGCGCTCCTCCCGCGCTTCGCGGGCGTTCCGCTTTGTGGCCTCCCTGAGATCGGCGCGGGGGTCCACGCGGCGGGAGCTCAAAGACCCTCCAGCCAGCCCCACGACGGAGCCGCCCGGACCCCGCTCAAGGGAAAGCGGCGCCCTATCCAGCAAGCGAGAAAAATTTAAGAAGAATATTCGAAGAAAAAGAGAATGATGAAGGGCATGCGACCAGGGAATCAGCGACTTACGCTGAAACCGCCTGAGGCTGCTTCACCGCCTTGCGGAAGAGGGACGCCTTCGCGGCCGCCTCGTCTGGTTTTGTCGCCGCGGTGGAGGGCTTGGATTTCTTCGGCCGACTGCCGAAGAGGCCTGAAGCGGCCCGGCGCTTCTGCGTGCCACCGGCGGCCGGTGCGATGGACGAGCCCGCGCCCTGATAGTCGGCCGCCGGCTGGCGACGCGGGGCGACTTCGGCTTCAGCATCGTCCGGCCAGTCCTCGAAGCTCGTAGTGAACCTTGAGCCTCCGGGCTCGGCATTGTCCCCCATGACGGCGTCCTCCATGGCGGCCGCCCCCAAGTTCGGGTCGTCAACGTCGTCCACCGTGCGGTCGGGGGCATATTGGCGTTCAATCCCTGCCGCCCCGGCCGGCGGCAGAAGAAGAGGGTTCTGCTCAAAAGAACCGACTGGTCAGAAGCCAGCCGTCACGAAGCCGGCTGACGACAAAAAGAAGATAGAGAGAGAAGCTTACCACGGGCGGAGGATTGGCGTGAGAATACGGCGCCTTGCCGTATTGCCAGTCCCCGGCGAGCTTGCAGTTGGCGATGTAATTAACCATGAGCGCCACCTCCGCCTGGGGCATTTCCCATGTGCTCAGCAGGCTTGGGTCGAAGCGGCCGCTCATCTGACACATCATATGGGGCCGACTTTGGAGAGGAAGAATCCGGTGCTCCACGAAGGTGGCTCCCAAGTCGGCCCCGCGCAGGCCTTCCGACTGGATCATCACCCGAAGCCGGGAGACGGCGGCATTCCCGGCCGGAGACAGTGACCGGGACCGGAAACCCCACGAGGGCTGCCTCCCAGCCGGCGGGCCGGCTACGTAAGCCGGCAGGTTGATGTAGTCTCCTTGCTCGGCGACGTTCCTCACGTAGAAGTACGATTTTTGCCAGACCTTCACCGACTGGATTAGGAGGATGGACGGGAACGGATTGTTCTCGCTCGCCCTCCTCATAGCGATGAAGGCCCCGCAGGGTGTGAGCACGCCGGCGACGACGGTGCCGAGTTTGCTCTGGAAGAACTCTCCCCAGAGCTCCAGCGTGGGGAGCAGCCCCAAGAAGCCTTCGCAGAGGGAGACGAAGGCCGACAGCAGCATCACCGCATTGGGCGTGAGGTGATGCGGCTGGAGGTTGTAGAACTCGAGGAAGGAGCGCAGAAATCCGCTCGCCGGAAGGCCGAAGCCGCACAGGCAGTGCGAACGGAAGACGACCCGCTCGCCCTCCTCCGGCGCCGGCGAGATCACCGACTCCGGCGCCAGGAGGACCTGAACGAGGTTGGCGCCGGGTAGGCGCCGAGTCTGTCAGAGGAACTCCACATGGTCTTCGTGGACGTTGGAGCCATCCCACGAGCTTGACAATGCCATGGGAGGGAGGCGATGTGGAGACGCGGCGGCGCTGAGACGGGAGGCTACGGCGGCAACAAGAGGAAGAAACAAGGATTAGGAGGGGCGGAGCGAGAGAGAGCGTGCGAACCTCTGTCGCTCTCCCTCCTCCCCCTACTTATAGGCTCGCGTGGCGGAGCCGAGGAGGCGTGGCGTGGGGAAGCGTGGGGATCGATCGTGCCCACTCCCCACGTCCCGCGATTATTGAGCCTTAACGGCGAAACAAAACTGCCTCGGGAAGGCGAGCGGCCCCTGTGTGCCACGGAAGATCCGCACCCGGACCGAGGCTCGCGAGTGGCGGGCCCGGGCCTGCGGCGGCGTCCCGTCGCACGCGTGCGCTCGCAGGATCTCGCTGCCACGGGGCCGCGGGAGGGCCCGCGGTCAGCATGCAGGTCCCCCCTCCTCCCGCCTACAAGACGCTGGGCTCTTTGAAGTCGGCATACGCCCACAAAGCCGGCTCTTCAGGATGGGAATCTGACCAAGCTTCTCGTCCCCCTGCTCGCCTCGGAGCTCGATCAGCTTCGGGGACTACTGTCGGAGTAAATAGCCATGGGTAGCCTAGCCGGCTTCCCCTGGCCCTTCTGAAAAAATCATGAGCCCGTCCGGCTCTCAAGAATCCAAGACATGGAGCCGACTCCCCCTTGCTGGCTGCCACCCAGGCCGGCTTTCAGAAGGCGGCCCGACTTTACCCCTCATGAAGAAAACCATGGGAGGCCGACTCGAAGAAGCCGGCTCCAAGATGCCGAATCCAAGAAGCCGGCTCCCCTAAAGCGGTCGAGACCTTACCCTCAAAGTTTGCACCCACCTAACGGTGGTGCGACGGGGCGTGGCTACAGTGAAGCCTGCCACCCCCGAATCCCGGAGCACGCCTGGCACAGTGCGCCATAGGTGGCCATGACCCGTCCGGCGCGGCACTATTGCCATGTTGACCCTGATGTCATCCACGACGGGCTACCAATACGGCCTACGGGCGGCGGGCCCCTTCGGGCAGAGAGACACCCGAAGGCAGCCTAGCCTCCCCCAGTCGGCCTGAAGGCGGCCTGGCCTCCCCCAGTCGGCCCGAGACGTGGCCGGCTCCCCGCAGCCGGCTCGCTTCCCCTCTCGAAGAAGACGCCCCACTGAGGAGACAAGACGCGGTGAGGCTACAGTAATCGCCCAACGGACGGCAGCACTGTAGCCACGCCTACCTCGACGAAGCCCTCGTCATCAGGATGAGTCAACAGTGACCAGCCATCGACAAGACCCTTGGCGGTGGGGCCTGTCTACTGCCAAGGAGTTGGTAGCCGGCGGGACCCACCAGCCGGCGGGCCCCAGCGGTCGGCGCAGAAGCCGGCGAGCGCGGTCACAGACGGCTGGGCCCCGCGCCCAGTCGGATTACCATTGTACCCCCGGGGGGTAGGCCTATATAAACCCCCCGGGGCACCCATGCAAAGGGTTCGACCCCCTGCTAGTCTTAAACGCCACAGAAGGAGAGGAAGCAGGCCAGTCGTGCCCTTCTACCTCCTCCCACCAAACCGCTCAAGGAGCATTGTGTAGTTACTTGTTCATCTAGTGATCATGCGGAGACCCCGCAGAGCAGCACTAGGGGTGTTATCTCCACGGAGAGCCCCGAAGCTGGGTAAGATCCGTCGGCATGCATGTCTTCGTCTTATCCCGTTTCCAGGCACCGGCGATGTCTTTCTGGCTCCCACAATGATAAGCCACCCGTTGGCATATGTCGCACCTACCACCCGACAGAGCAAGTTTCAACTGCCCAGGGTTGGTTTTGTTTTTAACAGGCCCAATCCATGACGACAATGGGGCACAAAGATCCAGCAGGTATCTATAGGCCTCTGGCCCGCCAGCGTTAGTTATATTTTGTCTTACGACATCCGCGGGCAGTTTTTTTTTACTGAATCAAACACACAACCTAGTTCTATTTTCCTCTTGAAACGCATGTCCTACATCCGTTTTCTAATCTCTACCTATAGTTTTACTAGTTCATATACACATATCATTATATTGAAAACACATAAAATTCCCTTTTCATATTTACATCCTTATTTTTGTTGTTTTTCCCACCCAACGCTGATTTTTTTACCACTGGCTTTCCCTTAAACCAACTCAATTTTCCCACGTCTTATTTGCTTACAAAAACAAAACGATTTTTTTGGCAAATCAATAAGTTCTTAAAAACGTTTATTATTTCGTGATTACAACAGTTTGGACTCCACCGAAATATGCAAAATAAGGTTGAACTGTTTGACCGTGGTCCTGGGCAAAAAATGGGTTGTAATAAATTACTTAAGAATTAGCAAATGGGCTGCAAATTATAAAAAATAGCAAATGGGCTTTATGTTGTCTGCCACAGATTTGGAGGCTTACTTGTGGGCCTACTAAGTTCATGCGTACACAAGGTTTCTCAAAAAAGAAACTTAGTCAACAATCAACTGTACCAGCGTCAGACCGTTAGATGTCAATCTAACGGCAATCGTGCGTCTTCAGTCTCTGATCTTCCTGCCCCAGCCGCCCAAACCAGCGCCGTCGGAACCGCCTGCTCCCGCCTCTCGTGGCCGGCAGTGCTGCCGGGCAGGCCTCATGGCCCCATCATACTCGCATCCCTGGCCTGTCTATCCCTCTACTCACCCACACCTCCTGTTATTTTCCGGCGACGGCAGCCAAACAGTCAACTCTCATACTCTCCACCGCGTGGGCAGCCACTGCCGTGTCTTCCCCGGCTCCGTGTCGTTCCCTTCGTAGGCCTCGCCATCGTCCACCGCCCTGGCGCTCTACTCACCCACACCTCCTGTTATTTTCCGGCGCGGAGTGGTCAACGATGTCCATCCAACGGCCGTAGTGCTTCTTCAACCTCTGGACTTCTTGCCCTAGCCACCCAAAGCAGCGCCGGTCATGCAGCATGCTCCTACCTCCTGTGGCCGGTTGTGCTGCCGCGGAGGCCTCACCGTCCCCATACTACTCGCGCCGCTGGCCAGGCCATCCCTCCACTCACCCACTCCCCCTGTTATTCTGTGGCGACGGCAGCCTCACACCGCAGCTGAACCAGTGAACCCTCGTACTCCTCTCCGCATGGGCATCCACTGCCGCGTCTTCCCCGGCTCTGCGTCGTCCCCTTCCTAGGCTTCGCCGTCGTCCACCGTCGTGGTGCTCTTGGCGTGGTGTGGTCAATGTGGTCAACGACCAACTTCCATCGGAAGAGTACTGTACGTGGAGAGGCTGACAGCTGGGTCCACGGCAGCAGCAAGGAAGTGCCTCCTTGTTACCCGCAAAATAATTATTCCTCCACCTAACAGCAAGGACCCACCGGACGGGCCACCTATATTTTGCGGAAAAAACGTTTCCCCCCTGACTGCTGGGACCCACCGGAGCGGCCACCGTATTTCATGAAAAAAACGTTTGCCCCTGACTGCTGGGACCCACCGGACGGACCACCGTATTTCGCGAAAAAAATGTTCCCCCCCGCTGTCAGCTCGGACCCACCGGAAGTGCCTCTTTATTACGCACAGAAAGATGAATACTCCCCTGCTAGCTGGGACCCACCATGGTGGGAGGCTGACTTGTGGCCCTACTAAGTTGACGGGGATGGAGGTCTTTGTAAACTTAGTCAATATGAACGATTTTCGCTCCAATGACCGTACAATGGCCATCCAACGGCCGTCGTGCTTCTTCAATCTCTGCTCTTCCTGCTCCAGCCGCTCAAACAAGTGCCGGCGGGACTACCTGCTCCCTCCTCCCCGCGGCCGGCTCTGCTGCCGAGCAGGCCTCACCACCCCACCGTACTCCCATGGCTGGCCTAGCCATCCCTCTGCTCACCCACACCTGCTGTTATTCTTCGGCGACGGCACATGAACCAGTAAACCCTCATACAGTCGTACTCCCCTCCGCGTGGGAATCAACTGCCAAGTCTTCCCTGCCTCTGTGTCGTTCCCTTCCTAGGCCTCGCCGTCGTCCGCCGCCCTGGTGCTCTTGGCGCGGCCTGGTCTACGTGGTCAATGACCGACATGCATCTGAAGTGGACTGTACGTGGAGAGGCCGACAACTGGGTCCACGGCCGCATGCAAGGAAATGCCTCCTTATTACGCGCAAAATAATGATTCCTCCACCTAACATCAGGGACCCACCGAAAGGGCCTCTGTATTTCGTGAAAAAAATGTTACCGCCGCTGACAGCTCGGACCCACCAGCTATATCTTCGCATGCAAGGAAGTGCCTCCTTATTATGCACACAAAAAATGAATACTCCCCCTGTTAGCTGGGACCTAGTATAGTGGCAGGCTGACTTGTGGGCCTACTAAGTTGACAGGGACGAAGGGCTTTGTCAAATTAGTCAGTATGCACGATTCTAGCTCAAGTGACGGTACGATGTCATACCAACAGCCGTAGTGCTTTTTCAACCTCTGGTCTTCTTGCTCCAGCCGCCCAAACCAGCGCCTGTCATGCCTCGTGCTCCTGCCTCCCGTGGCCGGCTACGATGCGGCGGAGGCCTCACCGCCCCCTACTACTCCCATCGCTAGCCAGGCCATCCCTCTACTCACCCACACCCCCTGTTATTTTGTGGTGAGGGCAGCCTCACACCGCAGCGAACCAGTGAACCCTCGTACTCCTCTACACGTGGGCATACACTACCGCATCTTCCCCGGCTCCGCGTCGTCCCTTCCTAGGCCTCGCCGTCGTCCACCGCCCTGGTGCTCTCGGCATGGCGTGGTCAACGTGGTCAACGAATGGCTTCCATCGGACATGGATTGTACGTGGAGAGGCTGACAGCTGGGTCCACGGTCGCAGCAAGGAAGTGCCTCCTTATTACGTGCAAACTAATTATTCCTCCACCTGACAGCGGGGACCCACTAGACGGGCCACCGTATTTCGCGAAAAAAAGTTTCCCCCCTGACTGTTGGGACCCACCAACTACACCTTTACACGCAAGGAAGTGCATCCGGGCAAAAAAAACGATTCGCCCCCCTGACTGCTGGGACCCACTAGCTACATCTTCACACGCAAGGAAGTGTCTGACAGTCGGGACCCACCTGGTCGAAGCGTACGTAGCGTGTTCATTCTGGTCGCGAACGTGTACGTACATACTGGTCGATGTAGAGGAGCGCACGTGTCGTAGTAGAGGCGCGCATGTAGCATGTACATGTACGTACAGCAGCCATGGTGCAAGAAAGAAAATACGGCCACGTATGTGTACATACGGGAGGGGTCTCGAACGCCTACTCACACATACGTACGGCCAGGGCTCTTGTACATGGCTGGGTCAGAACAGAGAAACAACATCGTCGTCGTCTTCATGGGGAGGCAACGGAATGCGTCGTGTTCATGGGGAGGCAATGGAATGCGTAATGTTCATGCGGAGGCAACGGAATGCGTCGTGTTCAGCGGGAGGCAACGGAACGCGTGGGAGCCAACCGGCTGGGTCGGAACAGAATGCGTGGTCGTGTTCACCGGGAGGGCTTGGACGGAACAGGCGATGGAAACGAGGCCTGGCGTACCACAGAACGAAGGGACCGGACCTCCTACGGTCGAAACGGGGGACCTCCTACGGTCGAAACGGGGGTCTTGTTCATCGGGAGGGGTGTGGCGTACCACAAAACGGGACTCCATGGGATACTATTCATCTCCACCGTCGACCTCCTCCAGCCTCCACGGGCTACCGTCGACCTCCTCCAGCCTCCACGGGCTACCGTCGACCTCCTCCGGCCTCCACCGCGCGCTACTCCACCGGCTACTGTACGGGCACCCCTCCACCGTCTACTGTTTATCCAGCCCTCCACACCATGGGGTCCTGTTTAATCACCCCTCCACGGGCACCCCTCCACTGTCTACTGTTCATCCAGCCCTCCACACCACGGGGTCCTGTTCATCCAGAGGCAACGCCACCGCTCACTGTTCATCCAAACCCCCCCGCAACGCTCACTGTTCATCCCAGAGGTAGCATCAATCGACTTTAGTTAGTAGCAGTAGCGAAGGAATCACTCGATCGAGTTCAGTTAACAACCATCGATCGATCGTTCGAGTTTAGTAACGCGTAGCCTGCAATGCAATCACTCGGGTTCAGTTAGAGCCCAATGCCTCACTCGGGTTCAGTTAGAGCCAATGCCTCGCACACACGCGCGTACGTGTACGAGAGAAACGCGCATCGCTCGGCCCCTGACCTCCCACCGAAACGGTGAACTCCCCGAAATTTTCCCCGTCCTCGCTTCTACCATGGTTTTTTCCGTCATGGACATCCCAAAGAATGTCATCCAGCAGTGTCTCCGGCCCACCCAGGATGAAAAGCCCATTTTCTGTCATGATTTTTTGTCACAGAAGTAGGAGCCCACCACATCTATGATGATATCAGGTTTTGTCACAATTATCGTCATAGAAGTGTCATATGTATGACATAAAAAAAATTCGTTCAGCCCAAAATGTCACGGATGTGTCTTGTTTTGTAGTGAGGGCGGAGGCGGTATCTAGATACGCGCACTATCTAGCGGGGGAGAGGAGGGAGCGGAGGAGGAACCAGATGAAGACCAGTTTCATCGTGACGATGCTCATCGTGATGACCGCAGCTCTCTTCTATGTGATGGTAGTTTAGATGATCGATATCGACTTGTAATGTGAAGACAAACTCGCTACTCGCGGTCTCGATACTTGTAATGTTCTATCTTTGTTCGGTCTTTTGAATTTGGAGACTAATATGATGAATTGTATTCGGAGACTAATCTTCTATTGTATTCGATGAATCTGCTGTTGCTGTGTGGTGTTGTCTATATTCTATCCAGTAATATATTTTGTAACCTGTGCAAATATCAGAAAAGAAAAAAATCCCTAATATTCATACTAGTGGTGCACCACCAACCAGTGCGCCATTAGTAAGCCAGAGCACACCAGTGGCGCATCATCAACTAGTGCGCCATTAGTAAGCCAGAGCACATGGGTAAATATGTCCCCTGGGAGGCATACTAATGGCGCACTGCGTGGTGCACCATTAGTAAAAAATTCTAATGGCGTGATGCTAGTGGCGCACCTGTAGTGCGCCATTAGTAGGCAAAACAGGTGCGCCACTAGCAAGCCTTTTCCTAGTAGTGTGTTGCCATCGAGGATAAAAAGATGAGGTTTATATCATATTGTTTGAGTTTATCCCTCTACATCATGTCATCTTGCCTAAAGTGTTACTCCGTTCTTATGAACTTAATACTCTAGATGCATGCTGGATAGCGGTCGCTGTGTGGAGTAATAGTAGCAGATGCAGAATCGTTTCAGTCTACTTGTCATGGACGTGATATCTATATTCATGATCATTGCCTTAAATATCATCATAACTATGCGCTTTTCTATCAATTGCTCGGCAGTAATTTGTTCACCCACCGTAATACATGCTATCTTGAGAGAAGCCACTAGTGAAACCTATGGCCCCCGGGTCTACTTTACATCATATAAGTTTCCGATCTACAGTTCTACTTTACTATTTATTTTGCAATCTTTATTTTCCAATCTATATCACAAAAATACCAAAAAAAATTATCTTATTATCTCTATCAGATCTCACTCTCGTAAGTTACTGTGAAGGGATTGACAACCCTTTATCGCGTTGGTTGCGAGGTTCTTGTTTGTTTGTGCAGGTACAAGGGGATTTGCGTGTAGTCTGCTACTGGATTGATACCTTGGTTCTCAAAAACTAAGGGAAATACTTACGCTACTTTGCTGCATCACCCTTTCCTCTTCAAGGGAAAACCAACGCATGCTCAAGTGGTAGCAAAAATCTATATGTGAAGAAACTTTGTCATGATCGGTTGTGCCCTTACTCTGTTTTGAGTCCACTCAATAGTTTAATTGGCTGCGCTGATAACGGCAAGGTATCTTGCCGGTAGAGACACCCCTAGCAGGCTGCTAAGGATTCGTTCCTCAAAGCACTCGCGGCAAGGGTGCGCACACCGGCAAGTGTTTTCCCAACAAATCGTACGGTGTGTGCGTTACAGAGAGAAATCAGACAAAAAAGATAGCAAGCATTTATCCAAAACATAGCAAGTTATATTACATTGATATTCGGCACAATTATAAATTAAGATAAGTTGTCATTGGCATGGATTCATGGCATCAAGAATAAATGAAGGGGCTAGTCCCTGCCCTGGCCTTCGATCATCTTGACTTGGTCCACCTTGTCGAGAATGGGCGCGACAAGCTCTTCGAGTGCCTTGTAGTCTGCAACCTTCGACAAGCTGTCGAGCATGTTGGTGAGGTCGATGCCAGGGTTCCTGTGCGCCACTTTGATGACCACCTTGAGAAGGACGGCCCGGCAAAGTTTACGGGATTCGCTAGCCAGTTGGGTTGCTCGGCTGGAGTGGAGCAGCTTCAGGGCGTTGAGGAGGGCCTCGAAGAACATGGTCAGCGTGGCACTCGGAGACACCCTCTCCTCGATACCTGAAATTCGACAGGACCATGGTGGGAAGTTGTGTTGTGAGCCTCTCCGCGACGTCGACGAGGCGCTCGGTCCAGAGTTTCACGCCCTTCTAATAGTCATTGTAGGTGGCGGCGGCGCTCTTAAGCAGCTCTTTTCTCATCCTGGAGGGCTTTGGTCAGAGTTTTCTGATACGTCCATTTTGCATCATGCTTTTATATCGATCTTTATTGCATTATGAGCTGTTATTACACATTATGCCACAATACTTATGCCTATTCTCTCTTATTTTACAAGGTTTACATGAAGAGGGGGAATGCCGGCAGCTGGAATTCTGGGCTGCAAAAGGAGCAAATATTAGAGACCTATTCTGCACATCTCCAAAAGTCCTGAAACTCCACAGGAATTATTTTTAGAATATATAAAAAATATTGAGCGAAGAAAGTACCAGAGGGGGGCCACCAACCATCCACAACGGTGGGGAGCGAGCCTTACCCCCAGGGCGCGCCCCCTGCCTCGTGGGCCCCATGGTGGCCCTCTGATGCCCATCTATGTCTAAATGGAGTCTTTCATCGAGGAAAAAAATCATAGCAAGCATTCCGGAAGAAACTCAGCCGCCACGAGGTGGAACCTTCGTGGAACCAATCTAGGGCTCCGGCGGAGCTGTTCTGCCGGTGAAACTTCCCTCCGGGAGGGGGAAATCATCACCATCGTCATCACCAACGATCCTCTCATTGGGAGGAGGTCAATCTCCATCAACATCTTCACCAGCACCATCTCATCTCAAACCCTAGTTCATCTCTTGTATCCAAGCTTTGTATCCAAACCTCAGATTGGTACCTGTGGGTTGCTAGTAGTGTTGATTACTCCTTGTAGTCGATGCTAGTTGGTTTACTTGGTGGAAGATCATATGTTCAGATCCATTATGCATACTAATACCCCTCTGATTATGAACATGAATATGCTTTGTGAGTAGTTACATTTGTTCCTGAGGACATGGGAGAAGTCTTGCTATAAGTAGTCATGTGAATTTGGTATTCGTTCGATATTTTGATGAGATGTATGTTGTCTTTCCTCTAGTGGTGTTATGTGAACGTCGACTACATGACACTTCACCATTGTTTGGGCCTAGTGGAAGGCACTGGGAAGTAATAAGTAGATGATGGGTAGCTAGAGTGACAGAAGCTTAAACCCTAGTTATATGTTGCTTCGTAAGGGGTAGATTTGGATCCATATGTTTCATGCTATGGTTAGGTTTACCTTAATACTTCTTTTGTAGTTGCGAATGCTTGCAAAAGGGGTTAATCATAAGTGGGATGCTTTGTCCAAGTAAGGACAGCAACCAAGCACCGGTCCACCCACATATCAAATTATCAAAGTACCGAACGTGAATCATATGAACATGATGAAAACTATCTTCACCATAACTCCCATGTGTCCTCGGTAGCGCTTTCCTTCATTTAATAGTTTGTCCAGGCTTTTCCTCTGCTACAAAAATGATTGGGCCATCTTGCTGCACCTTATTTACTTTTATTACTTGTTGCTCGTTACAATTTATCTTATCACAAAACTATCTCTTACCGATAATTTCAGTGCTTGCAGAGAATACATTGTTGAAAACCACTTATCATTTCCTTATGCTCCTCGTTGGGTTCGACACTCTTACTTGTCGAAAAGGCTATGATAGATCCCCTACACTTGTGGGTCATCAAGACTCTTTTCTGGCGCCATTGCCGGGGAGTGAATCGCCTTTGGTAGGTGGAATTTGGTAAGGAAAAAGTTTATATAGTGTGCTGAAATTTACTGTCACTTGTTACTATGGAACATAATCCTTTGAGGGGTTTGTTCGGGGTATCTTCACCTCGTCCGGAACCACAATTTGCTACCCCTCAACCAACTGAACCTACTGAAAATGTTTGCTTTGAAATTCCTTCAGGTATGATAGAGAAACTGCTAGCTAATCCTTTTGCAGGAGATGGAACATTGCATCCCGATTTACACTTAATCTATGTGGACGAAGTTTGTGGATTGTTTAAGCTTGCAGGTATGCCCGAGGATGTTATCAAGAAGAAGGTTTTCCCTTTATCTTTGAAGGGAGATGCATTGAAATGGTATAGGCTATGTGATGATATGGGATCATGGGACTATAAGCGATTGAAATTGGAATTTCACCAAAAGTTTTATCATATGCATCTTGTTCATCGTGATCGTAATTATATATATAATTTTTGGCCTCGCAAAGGAGAAAGCATCACTCAAGCTTGGGGGAGGCTTAAGTCAATGTTATATTCATGCCCCAATCATGATCTCTCAAAAGAAATGATTATTCAAAAATTTTATGCTCGGCTTTCTCTCAGTAATCGCTCCATGCTTGATACTTCTTGTACTAGATCTTTTATGATGAAGAATATTGAATTCAAATGGGATTTATTGGAAAGAATTAAACGCAACTCTGAAGATTGGGACCTCGACAAAGGTAAGGAGTCAGGTATAACACCTAAGTTTGATTGTGTTAAATCTTTTATGGATACCGATGTTGTTCGTGAATTTAGCACTAAATATGGACTTCCATCTAAGATAGTAGCTTCTTTCTGTGAATCCTTTGCTACTCATGTTGATCTCCCAAAGGATAAGTGGTTTACATATAATCCTCCCATTGAAGTAAAACTAGTTGCACCTATTAAAGTTGAAGAAAAGACTATTACTTATAATGATCCTGTTGTTCCTACTGCTTATATTGAGAAACCACCTTTCCCTGTTAGAATAAAGGATCATGCTAAAGTTTCAACTGTGGTTAACAAAAGTAATATTAAGACACCTAAACCCCGTAAGAAAATTAAAGTTTAACCTAGTGTTGCTATGATTAAAGATCTCTTGGCCGATAATATTGATGGGCATGTTATTTACTTGTGCAATGAAGCTACTAGAATTGCTAGACCTGATGCTAAAAATAAACATAGACCTGTTGTAGGCATGCCTGTTATTTCTATTAAAATAGGAGATCATTGTTATCATGGCTTATGTGATATGGGTGCTAGTGCAAGTGCAATACCTCATTCCTTATACCAAGAAGTTATGCATGACATTTTGCACCCGCTGAGATAGAAGAGATGGATGTTACAATTAAGCTTGCCAATAGAGATACTATTTCACCAGTTGGGATTGTTAGAGATGTTGAAGTCTTGTGTGGGAAAGTTGAATACCCTGCTAATTTTCTTGTTCTCAGTTCCCCACAAGATGACTTTTGTCCCATTATATTTGGTAGACCCTTCTTGAATACTGTTAATACTAAGATAGACTTCAATGAGGATATTGTTTCTGTTGGTTTAGGGGATATGTCTCATGAGTTTAATTTTGTTAAATTTCATAGACAACCCCATGATAAATAATTTCTTTGTAAAGATGAAATTATTGGTCTTGCTTCTATTGTCGTGCCTCCTACTGACCCTTTAGAACAATATTTGCTAGACCATGAAAATGACATGTTCATGAATGAAAGAAGGGAAATAGATGAAGTATTCTTTAAACAGGGACCTATTCTGAAACACAACTTGCATGTTGAAATCCTAGGGGATCCTCCTCCACCCAAGGGTGATCCCGTGTTTGAGCTTAAACCATTGCCTGATACTCTTAAATATGGTTATCTTGATGAAAAGAAGATATATCATGTTATTATTAGTGCTAACCTTTCAAAGAATGAAGAAGAGAAATTATTGGAAACTCTGAAGAAGCACCGCACTGCTATTGGATATACTCTTGATGATCTTAAAGGCATTAGTCCCACTCTATGTCAACACAAAATAAATTTGGAGAAAGACACCAAACCAGTTATTGATCACCAACGATGGCTGAATCCTAAGATGAAAGAAGTGGTAAGAAAGGAAATATTAAAGCTCCTTGAGGCAGGTATAATTTATCCTATTGCTGATAGTCAGTGGGTAAGTCATGTCCATTATGTCCCTAAGAAGGGAGGTATTACTGCTGTTCCTAATGATAAAGATGAATTGATTCCACAAAGAATTGTTACAGGTTATAGGATGGTAATTGATTTTTGCAAATTAAATAAAACTAATAAAAAAGATCATTACCCTTTGCCTTTCATTGATCAAATGCTAGAAAGATTATCCAAACATACACATTTTTGCTTTCTAGATGGTTACTCTGGCTTCTCTCAAATACCTATGCCAGCTGATGATCAAGCAAAGACCACTTTTACTTGCCCTTTCAATTCTTTTGCTTATAGACGTATGCCTTTGGGTTTATGTAACGCACCTGCTACCTTTCAAGATGCATGATGGCTATATTCTCTGACTTTTGTGAAAACATTTGTGAGGTTTGCATCGATGATTTATCCGTTTATGGATTCTCTTTTGATGATTGCTTGAGCAACCTTGATCGAGTTTTATAGATATGTGAAGAAACTAATATTGTCTTGAACTGGGAGAAGTGCCACTTTATGGTTAATGAACGTATTGTCTTGGGGCATAAAATTTCTGAAAGAGGTATTGAAGTTGACAAAGCTAAAGTTGATGCTATTGAAAAGATGTCGTGTCCCAAGGAAATCAAAGGTATAAGAAGTGTCCTTGGTCATGCCGGTTTTTATAGGAGGTTCATTAAGGACTGCTCAAAAATTTCTCGGCCTCTGACTAACCTAGTACAAAAAGATATTCCTTTTGTCTTTGATGATGATTGTGTAGAAGCATTTGAAATACTTAAGAAAGCTTTGATTTTTGCACCTATTGTTCAGCCACCTGATTGGAATTTACCCTTTGAAATTATGTGTGATGCTAGCGATTATGCTGTAGGTGCTGTTCTAGGACAACGAGTTGATAAGAAGCTGAATGTTATCCAATATGCTAGTAAAACTCTAGATAGTGCAGAGAGAAATTATGCTACTACTGAAAAAGAAATTTTAGCGGTTGTTTTTGCTTGTGATAAGTTCAGACCTTATATTGTTGAGTCTAAAGTAACTATTCACACTGATCATGCTGCTATTAAATACCTTATGGAAAAGAAAGATGCTAAACCTAGACTTATTAGATGGGTTCTCTTGCTACAAGAATTTGATTTGCGTATTATTGATAGAAAGGGAGCTGAGAACCCTGTTGCAGACAACTTATCTAGGTTAGAGAATGTTCTTGATGACCCACTACCTATTGATGATAGCTTTCCTGATGAACAATTAGCTGTCATAAATGCTTCTCGCACTTCTCCATGGTATGTTGATTATGCTAATTACATTGTTGCTAAATTTATACCACCTAGTTTCACATACCAACAAAAGAAAAAGTTTTTCTATGATTTAAGACATTACTTCTGGGATGACCCACACCTTTATAAAGGAGTAGATGGCGTTATCAGACGGTGTATACCTGAGCATGAATAGGAACAGATCCTATGCAAGTTTCACTCCGAAGCTTATGGAGGACACCATGCTAGAGATAGAACTGCACATAAGGTATGGCAATACTATTTTTATTGGCCTACTCTCTTCAAGGATGCCCGTAAGTTTGTCTTATCTTGTGATGAATGTCAAAGAATTGGTAATATTAGTAGACGTCAAGAAATGCCTATGAATTATTCACGCATTATAGAACCATTTGATGTTTGGGGCTTCGATTATATGGGACCGTTTCCTTCCTCTAATGGATACACACATATTTAAGTTGCTGTTGATTATGGTACTAAGTGGGTAGAAGCTATTCCAACTAGTAGTGCTGATCATTACACCTCTATTAAGATTCTTAAAGAAGTTATTTTTCTAAGGTTTGGAGTCCCTAGATATTTAATGATTGATGGTGCCTTTTGTAAAATGCTTGCTAAGTATGATGTTAATCATAGAATTGCATCTACATATCACCCGTAGTCTAGTGGTCAAGTAGAATTGAGTAACAGAGAGCTCAAATTAATTTTGCAAAAGACTGTTAATAGATCTAGAAAGAATTGGTCCAATAAACTTGATGATGCATTATGGGCTTATAGAACTGCATATAAAAATCCTATGGGTATATCTCCATATAAAATGGTTTCTGGTAAAGCATGTCACTTACCTCTCGAACTAGAACATAAGGCATATCGGGCTATCAAAGAGCTCAACTATGATTTCAAACTTGCCGGTGAAAAGAGGCTTTTTGACATTAGCTCACTTGATGAATGGAGAACCCAGGCTTATGAAAATGCCAAGCTGTTTAAAGAAAAAGTTAAAAGATGGCATGATAAAAGGATACAAAAATGTGAGTTCAATGTAGGGGATTATGTATTGTTATACAACTCTCGTTTAAGATTTTTTGTAGGCAAACTTCTCTCCAAATGGGAAGGTCCTTACGTTATCGAGGAGGTCTATTGTTCCGGTGCCATAAAAATCAACAACTTCGAAGGCACAAATCCCAAGGTGGTGAACGGTCAAAGAATCAAACATTATATCTCAGGTAATCCTATAAATGTTGAAACCAATATTATTGAAACCGTAACCCCGGAGGAATACATAAGAGACACTTTCCAGAACATTTCAAACTCCGAAAAGGAATAGGTACGTGGTACGGTAAGTAAACCGACTCCAAAACAGTTCTAATGGCAATTTTTCTCCGTTTTGGAATATTTAAGAAAATAGGAAAATAAGAATCAGACGGGAAAGGACACGGGGCTTCCACGAGGGTGGAGGGCGCGCCCTACCCCCCTGGGCACGCCCCCTGCCTCGTGGGCACCTCATGTGCTCTCCGGACTCCGTTTTCTTGCATGATACTTCTTTTGGTCGGTAAAAATTCATTATATAATCTCCCGAAGGTTTTGACCACCGTATCACGCAAATATCCTCTGTTTTGGTTTCGAGCTGTTTCTGCTGCAGACTTAGTGCAAGATGTCTTCTCAAGAGTCAGTCCGAGAAAGTCGGATGTCTCATCCGACACCGGGGCCAAGAGCAAACATCAATGCTGACCACTTTGGGCCACCAACTAAGGAAGAGATGGAGGCCGATTTGAAAAGGATAGATGCAAGGATGAGGATGACGAAGTTACTTCCCGTTTCCGAGCAGGATTCACTATGGGGGAACTACAGAGCTCGGCTATTCCAAACTCGGTCATCCCTTCCAATGTTAGATTTCTTTCTTATGAAAATATGAAAAAGAGTGTTACTTGTTCTCCCGCAGCTGTGCAACATCCTTGGGTGAAGGGAGCTTTAGCCGTCACGGGAAAGCTCTGTAAGGAAATAATGGACCTCAAAAAGCAAGTCAATAAGCTTGAAGAAGAGAATCGTATCTTGAGGGGCCTCATCGCCAAGAATATCACATCACCACCCCCAAAGAAGGAGACATAAACACATGGGTATAGGCACTCCCCTTGGCAACTTCCAAGCTTGGGGGAGTGCCCCGGTATAGTATCACCATCACTTTTATCTTTACCATTTTTCTTAGTTCGATCCTTTTGATAATATCTTGATCTAGTATAATAAATTTTTAGTATGATCTATTTGTGAGTTTCGCTTTATAATCTTCCTATGTAATCGAGTCTGTGAGCTATATATAATGAAGATTAGTGTTGAGTCAAGGGCTTGATTATTTTGCAATGATCTCGAGGGAATGAAATAAAAGAGAAGAAATAATTAGAAATAAAGAGTCCATATGGATCTTATGGAGAGTAATGAGCTCACATATAAAGAGTATGATGAATAAAAGTTGTTGAGAGTTGACAAATATAGTTTTGGTCATTGCTGCAATTAATAGGAAGTAATAAAGAAAGAGAGGTTTTCACATATAAATATACTATCTTGGACATATTTTATGATTGTGAGCACTCATTAAAGTATGATATTCTAAAGAGTTGACGTTGGACAAGGAAGACAACGCAATGGGTTATGTTTTCTTACATCTAAGATAAATTGTATTGACATGGATCATCTAACATGTTGAGCTTGCCTTTCCGTCTCTTGCTAGCCAAATTCTTTGCACCAAGTAGAGATACTAGTTGTGCTTCCAAATATCCCTAAACCCAGTTTAGTCATGGGAGTCCACCATACCTACCTATGGATTGAGTAAGATCCTTCAAGTAAGTTTTCATCGGTGCACGCAATAAAAATTGCTCTCTAAATATGTATGATCTATTAATGTGGAGAAAATAAGCTTTATATGATCTTGTGATGTGGAAGAAATAAAAGCGACGAACTGCATAATAAAGGTCCATATCACAAGTGGCAATATAAAGTGACGTTCTTTTGCATTAAGATTTCGTGCATCCAACCATAAAAGCACATGACAACCTCTGCTTCCTCTGCAAAGGGCCTATCTTTTATTATTGTCTCATACTTCATGCAAAGAGTCATGGTGATATTCACCTTTCCTTTTTACATTTTATCCTTTGGCAAGCACAATGTGTTGGAAAGATCATGATATATATAGCTAATTGGATGTGAGTTTTCATGAACTATTATGGTTGACATTACCCTTGAGGTAAAAAGTTGGGAGGCAAAACTATAAGCCCCTATCTTTCTCTATGTCCGATTAAAATTCATAACCATAAATATTGCATCAGTGTTAGCAATTATGAAAGACTAAAAGATGGTTGAGTATGTGGATTTGCTGAAAAGCTCTTATATTGACTCTTTCCTATGTTATGATAAATTGCAATTGCCTCAATGACTGAGATTAGAGTTTGTTGGTTCTCAATGAAGTTTATGATTCATACTTGAAATTGTGATTGAATTGTTACTTTAGCATAATAGATCATACGACAATATATATATATATATATATATATATATATATATATATGTTGCTGTTCTAAGAATGATCATGATGCCCTCATGTCCGTATTTTATTTTCATCGACACCTCTATCTCCAAACATGTGGACATATTTTTTGATTTCAGCTTTCGCTTGAGGACAAGCAAGGTCTAAGCTGGGGGAGTTGATACGTCCATTTTGCATCATGCTTTTATATCGATATTTATTGCATTATGGGCTGTTATTACACATTATGTCACAATACTTATGCCTATTCTCTCTTATTTTACAAGGTTTACATGAAGAGGGGGATGCCGACAGCTGGAATTCTATGCTGGAAAAGGAGCAAATATTAGAGACCTATTATGCACATCTCCCAAAATCCTGAAACTCCACAGGAATTATTTTCAGAATGTATAAAAAATATTGAGCGAAGAAAGTACCAGAGGGGGCCACCCACCATCCACGAGGGTGGGGGCGTGCCCCCTGCCTCGTGGGCCCCCTGGTGGCCCTCTGATGCCCATCTTTGGCTATATGGAGTCTTTCGTCAAGGAAAAAATCATAAGCAAGCTTTCAGGAAGAAACTCCGTCGCCACGAGGCAGAACCTCGGCGGAACCAATCTAGGGCTCCGGCAGAGCTGTTCTGCCGGGGAAACTTCCCTATGGGAGGGGGAGATCATCACCATCGTCATCACCAACGATCCTCTCATCGGGAGGGGGTCAATCTCCATCAACATGTTCACCAGCACCATCTCATCTCAAACTCTAGTTCATCTCTTTATCCAATCTTTGTATCCAAACCTCGGATTGGTACCTGTGGGTTGCTAGTAGTGTTGATTACTCCTTGTAGTTGATACTAGTTGGTTTACTTGGTGGAAGATCATATGTTAAGATCCATTATGCATATTAATACCCCTCTGATTATGAACATGAATATGCTTTGTGAGTAGTTACATTTGTTCCTCGGGACATGGGAGAAGTCTTGCTATAAGTAGTAATGTGAATTTGGTATTCGTTCGATATTTTGATGAGATGCATGTTGTCTTTCCTCTAATGGTGTTATGTGAACGTCGACTACATGACACTTCACCATTGTTTGGGCCTAGAGGAAGGCAATGGGAAGTAATAAGTAGATGATGGGTTGCTAGAGTGACAGAAGCTTAAACCCTAGTTTATAAGTTGCTTCGTAAGGGGCTGATTTGGATCCATATGTTTCATGCTATGGTTAGGTTTACCTTAATACTTCTTTTGTAGTTGCGGATGCCTGCAATAGGGGTTAATCATAGGTGGGATGCTTGTCTAATTAAGGACAACAACCAAGCACCGGTCCACCCACAAATCAAATTATCAAAGTACTGAACACGAATCGTATGAACGTGATGAAAACTATCTTGACCATAATTCTCATGTGTCCTCAGGAGTGCTTTCCTTCATATAAGAGTTTGTCCAGGCTTGTCCTTTGCTACAAAAAGGATTGGGCCATCTTGTTGCACCTTATTTACTGTTATTACTTGTTGCTCATTACAATTTATCTTATCACAAAACTATCTGTTACCGATAATTTCAGTGCTTGCAGAGAATACCTTGCTAAAAACCGCTTATCATTTCCTTCTGCTCCTCGTTGGGTTCGACACTCTTACTTATCGAAAAGGCTATGATAGATCCCCTACACTTGTGGGTCATCATTTTCTCGCGAATCATGCTGCTCTCAAGGGACTCCTTCAGCATGGTCATCTTCAACTCCAGGTCGGCGATGGATTCAGTGGCGGAGGAGATTCCTGGGTCTTTTTGGATATGGTAGTTTGCATATCCGCCAAGTTATAGAGTTTTCTCTCTATCGCTTTTTAATGTCAAAATCTCCTTACTGTGCTTTGCCAGATCCACCTCCAACTTCTTCACCTTGTCGCCAACTCAATCTTGGCAACCTCTGCAGCTTCGGCGGCATCGATGGCTTCCTTCAGCTTGCCGGTGTGGTCCAAGATGAGAGCATCAAGTGTTTTCTTGTGTTCCTGCTTCAGCTCTTGGGTCCGTCGCGCATCAAGTGCCTCGATTTCTTCATCCTTGCCACGGAGCTTGGTGGCAAGCGCCTCCTCGCGAGTGGTGATGTCCTCGTCATGGGCATCAAGCCCAACACGGAGTTCCCTTAGCCGAGCATCTTCTGCGGCAGCCTGTTGAGTGGCCTCGTCATGTGCCTTCTCAACGTCAGACTGCTTCAAGAGGAGCTCTTCCCAACTTCGGCTCAGCTGCTCCCGGCCCTTCTTCAGCTCCTGCCAAACCTCGGTGAACCAGACTTCCATTTTCTCAACACGCTTCTCGAGGTCTGCCTCTGCCGCGTCGACAATTCCTGTCCTGGAATCCAACTTCTCCTTGCGGGTGCAGTGAAGCGCTTGGAGCTTCTGGAAGTTATCGCTCATGGCCTGGAGGAGCTGATCTTCTTTGGATCCACTATTGCTGCGTGCGGATCGTCAACAATCTTGAGCCTGGCAGGAGCAATGACTTCTTCATCAAAAGTTTCTCCCTTAGTTGGCACTCCAGTGCTTGCCGTCCCCAGGATGTTGACGAACAAGTTGTCCCCCATCTTCAGGTATCTTCTTGAGGAGGGACCTCGGATGTCGATGGTTGATCCTCGACAACCGCCTCACCGGCAACTGAGGGCTCTGGGACCGGTGCAGTGCCGGGCGCTCCTGAGGCAGGAATGCCATTAGTGCGGTCGCCGGTCTCCCTGCCGACCCCCCCAGCAGACCTCTTGGTGGCTTCTTCATGCACGTCCTTGGCGGCCTCATCGGCAACAACTTTGGCAGCCTCGGCGACAGGATCCTTGGCGGTCTCCTCGATGATGACGTTGATATTCATCTAATCCATCAAGGGGAGATCTGAAAGCCAAGGAGGATAAACAAGATGAAACCAAGGTTGAAGTTCAAAGCGGAAAGAAAAGGGAGAAAGATCATGCAGGGAGAATGACAAGTGCCCGAAAGCAAGCGGCATACCTGTGACAAGCGCCTGGGTGGTGGCTCCTTCCCCGGCAACATTCGTTGCAGGTATGGGGCTGCTGACACCTGTGCTTGCTGGCTCTTCCTCCACGGGAGTGGGCTCCTCGGAGGGAGCCCTTGCCGGGGACCCATCTTTGGGTGCTATGGTTGACAGCGGCGACGCGTCAGGGGCGGCCCCAAGTGGCCATCCTTGTTGCCGTTCTTCCCTACAAACCTGGCAATATCAGTAGCAAAGATACACATCCCGATGCATGCCAGGGGGAAATGAGTAATGGACTCAGGCTTGGGGGCTGGGTTGGGGGCTGCGTCGTGGACTGGGCTCCGGGGTGATTGTGACAGTCTCCAGCGCACCTGCGGTGATTGCCGGGGGTTCGTCACCCGTTGAGGTCTTGGCCTTCTTCGCCATCCTCTACGCCAATGTTTCCATATCTCTGTGGGGACAAGCCAAAGCAAGAACAAATAAGATAAGACAAATCAGAAACTCAGGGATAATTGAAGCGGTAAGACACTTACTCTTCTTCATCTGGGCTCTCTTCTCTCCCTGGGCTAAAAGTGGAGAGGTCAAAGTTGACCTCCGCTATGGTGTCCGTACGAGGGGATGGAGAACAGGACCTGGGCGCTTGGTTGTGGTCGGAGCGGCAGGCTGATGTGAGCCAGCTTCAGTTGTCGGCGACGTCACATGAGTCGCCCCCACTGCTTTCTTTGCTGCCGCAGTCGCGCGCCTCGTCTGGCGCACGGGTTCCTATTGAGCTACTTGCCGCTCCATAGCCTTGTCGGCCGCCCCCTTCACGGGGACCTCTTCGGGCGAGGAAGCTTGCTGGACTACCTCACTCGAGATGGCTTGCCGAAGGACCCGTTGTTTCTTCTCTGGAGCTGGGGGCTCCTCACTCGGCTGCTCCTCAGTTGTATCTTCAACAGAAGGACCCCCGGCAACTGCGCCACTATGCTCCCCGGCAATCTACCCCTGCTCGGCAAGGTTTACTACTTCACTGGCTTCGTCTTCCATGAAGCCAACGCTGACGGCCTCCGTGGCAAGGGCCACCTCTTCCACCCTGCTGGCAATATATGCCACTTCTTCATCAGTGGTGGGGCAGATGAAGTTCGTCTCTTCCCGGATGGCCCTCTCCAACAAGTTGTCAAAGAAATCCTTTGCCTGCTCTGCGAATGGTTCAGTCTAGGTCTGGTCAAGTCCATGGGCATTGAACACCGGCATCATGGTGATGATTCAGTTCAGGGCAGTGTTGTTGCACAGTGGGATTATGCCTGCCGGCAACCCGAGCGACGTGATGGTCTTGAACATCCTGTGGCAGAGAGCGGCGTGCTGCATGACTGTCAAATTATTGTTCAAGCTGGGGTGCAGCATCATGATATCCGCTGTGTTCTGATAATCCCAGGATGGTCTCCCCTTGTTTTGTAGAGGGGCGATGCAGCGGCGGAGGAAGTTAGCGCAGATCATCTCGATTGTGAGCCCGACAGCTTTGAGGCGCTTGATCCTGTCGATTGCGATTGACAGCTCCCCATCTTGAGGGTCGAGGGCGCTCCAACCATTGCCGCATGTCAGTCTTGTTTTCCTGGGCATACAGAATGGCTGCGGATCTTCCTCCGTAAACCAGCACCACCTGCCCCGCCACTCATGCCACTTCTCACGGTAGACCCCATCTGGGTACGTCTCCTTGCTCCATGCCCTTGGATTCTAGGCGACGCAGCTACAAAGGGCCTCTCCTAGCTGGATGTAGGGGGTGTAGAACTGACGGAAGAGGTTGTGTTGGGGACCACTCCAGCGAAATTCTCGCAGAGGTGGGCGAAGATGGACATACATGCCACAACATTCGGCGTAAAATCCAAAAGGTGGAAGATGAATGTGTACTTGATGTCGACAAAGAAATCAGAAAATGGGGGGCAGAGCCCACAGTAGAAGTAATCAACAAAGAAGGGGAATTTATCTGGGGCAGGCTTGGCGTAGGAAGCTGGGATTATGTGGGTAGCAGGATGCTCCTTTGTCGATCTTCCCCACATGCACAGGTACCGCTCCTTCAGAGCGTGTACGCCGAGCATCGGGGCAAAGACGACATTTCTCTTCCGCATCTTCACCAACTCGCTCTCCGGTACATCTTTTCCCTTTCTCGCCTTGGGCACTTCTTGACCCTTGCTCGCCTTGGGCGCTATAGCAGCCGGGGGAGGGCAGGAGGCCGAGGGCGGCGAGAACGTGGAGGCGGCGGACAGATGAGGAGGCTCTGTTTCAGGCTTGAGGAAGAAGAGGACTATGGTTTTCTAGATTGGAACGGGCGAGAGGTAAATGAGCAGCGCCTCTACGGATTCCTCTTTTTATGGGGAAGGCGCTTGGCTGCCTCTTTACTGTTTGATGTGAAAGCGTTTTCACAGGCGTGCTGTTGCTGCAGCCGTTCCGCGCATGTATCCCATGTCATGCACTCAATGCGGATCGTGGGGAATCACAACAGACAATATAATTACAGCGTTTAATCCCTGCCATGCATGCCGGTGCACTGTTTGGGCCTAGCCCAACAAGGCCTCGCACCCGTGTGTGGCCCAGGCCCGGGGGCTCCTGTCGGTGTACTAAATTTGGGCCCTCTAGTACCCCTTACTTGTGCACGGCAGTTGAAGCTGTGCCCGCGGTGAGGCCTGACGGGGACAACTGGAAGCAAATACAAGGCGACCAAGATGGCATCCGAGCCAGTAATCAGAGAACAGAAGACAAGCTGAGCCCCCGACAAGACTCTTGCCGGGATGGTTTGCGAAGCCCCGGCCAAACCCCCGGCAAGATCCTTGTCGGGATGGTTTGCGAAGCCCCGGCGAGACCACCACCCTTGAGTTTGAGAGCTCTGACACCATCGACCATGTCAAGACCAAGATCCAGGGGCGTCTGCATGGTGCCATGCAGATCTTTGTGAAAACTAAAAGGCGAAGTTTCCAGCAAGGCTCTTGCCGGGAATGTTTGCGAGGCCCTGGCAGGATTCTTGCCGGGGACGTCTGCAAGGCCACGACAAGACTCGCGTCCGGCGAAGATCCCACCACCCTACCACCGCTCCACCACAACGACTAGCCAGCCAGCCTAGCCCCGCGAGCCTCGTCATCCTGGTTGTGTGTCGAGATGGGGTGAAGCGACGATGGACGGGACGGGCTCTGTTTTCGTCCCTGATAAAGTTAGGGACACGTAAACAGTGCATTAAATGTGCTTGAACTAAGACGACATGGATAAGTATGTGCACTGTAGCACTTTACACCTCTTGTATGCATTGTACGCTATTGTGGTAGCCCCTGGGTAAAACAAGAGGCCCAAGGCGATACAGAGAGGGACTTTTGGACTTTCTAGCCCAGATTGCATGCGTAGCAGCTAGTCAGAGCTCAAGAACTCTCAATACACTAAAGTAGGACTAGGGTTTTATGCTTATCAGCGGCCCGAACCTAGGTTAAAATCCCTCGTGTTGATTGTTAGATCTACTCTTTGTGCACACTTCTTTCCCTGCCAAACCATAGAAGGGATCCACATGATCCCATAGGTGTCGTTTCCACCGACACAGGGTCCCAGGAGCAGCAACAAAGCCCAAAACACATTGACATCGACACACTGGAGCCCTCATACATGAGCGGAGAACCAACACTGCACAGGGGACCAAATCGAGAAGGATATTAGTCGTCAAAGGAGGCTTGCCACCACCATCGCATGTGATCAGGAACAACAGTGCCATCCAGTTCCTGCTCCGAAAGGAGCCACTTACCCCCCCCCCCTGCTTGGCTCGAAGGGTGCCGCACCACCAAATGATGGAATGCTCAGCCCCATAGAACACAAATGCAAATTGATGCCATGATCTGAAAGGGAGCTCTTTGTGCACAACCACCATGCGGAACCTAACTCCTCTAGAGAGCACCATCCTCAAAACATGGAGAAGAAAAGAAGTTGTCCCGCACAAAACCCACCCTGATGTCTAGAAAGATTGGACCTTGCTCACGAGATGTAGCCTCCAAGGAGGGAATGACACCTCAGAGCTGCCACCGTGCGGTCTATATGGAGCACAGATGCTTTCTAAGACGATGTATGTTGGGATCCTTATGGAGCACAGAGCACAGATGCCTAGATATATGTTGAAAAGAAAATGCTTCCTATTGAAGAATAATGCTTAGCCGAGCTTATGATCTAGAAGTAGTCATGGAAGATTGTAAAGAGAGGGGTATTGGCTGAAGGAATCTCGTGGATGATGATCCTGCCATGGTGGTTTTATCATGGTTCAGCCCCAGATGGGTAATAGCCCCACATCTTACCTATCTTTTATTAATAAATGAGATAATTACAATGATATTTTCCTATCTACTGAGCTAGGTTACTTGTGTGCTCTCGAATGACCTTATCCATCTAGCGGGCTCCCTCCGCCCTTATAAATATAGACGATGGTTGGTAGCTTGGTAGCTATCTTTGAGGGATACAATACCCTCAAGTGACTCCACAATTACGGGGGAAATATCTATTGTAACCATGGGACCCCTGAAAAATAACGCTCAAGTCCTTATCCCTTATGAGTGCCTACTTGGGCGCAGCGGGTAAAGGAGACAGGAGCCCCTAGACACTCGGGCCGAGGATATGGTCCAGGTTTGTCGTAAGGCCTCCTTCTCTTGGTGGATACCCTTAGTCACCAAAAAGTCCGCCCTACCCCCTCGGTACTCTTGAAACGAGGCCAAGCCCCCTTAGGGACTAGTTAGGAATTTGTCATCCGACTATCCTGCCAGAGCCTCTTCCCTATCAGTCCTAAAATGTGGCCAAGGCCCCTTAGGGACTAGTTTGGAATTTGACATCGGACTACCTCTTGGAAACACTTCCCTATCAGTCCTATTGGGGTCATTAATCTTTCATTCTTCCCATACTACCTTAAGCCCCCAAGTGCAACTGGCGTACCCGAGACTGTTAGGATTGATAAGGAAAAAACACCTCTCTGCTCAAATAAATTCATATATGAGGAGGATACATTTACATTTGGCACCCGCTTTTCAAAGGTCGCATAATCTCTGCAAATTATCAAAACAAATCAATACTAGTTGACGGCGTAATTATTCAGGACATCGATGCGTGCATTTCTGATGGATTGAAATTGAAACCTTGTTCCTCACCTCATTTCCTTACTTGCACCTATAACACTTGCTGATCACTCCACTGCACACATAACGTGGTATGGTGCAACACAAGTGTATGACCTAATTGGGGCAACTAACTATTTAACCCCAAGAGATTAGAGAGGGTTTAGGCCGAGGACGATGAAAGTTAAAACACAGGTTTAGGGTGTTGCGTGGGGTTGTTGACATTTAGCCTCACGTCTCAATATATAGATGATCATAATTACAATTACATACGTATACAAATACGTGTACAAGGACAATATACTAGACCCTACTTTACATGCCCCCTCAATCTGAACTACATACAAGATTCAGATTGGTTCTAAAACGGTCTAGCATATGTCTAGTAGAGGGTTTAGTAAATACATCCGCTAACTGATCATCTGTAGAAATATACCTGACTTCCAGTTCACAAGCAGCTACTCGTTCTCTCACAAAGTGGAAATCAATCTCAATGTATTTAGTCCGAACATGAAACACTGGATTCACCATCAGGTAAGTTGCCCCAAAGTTATCACACCAAAATATAGGAGTGCGTTGCCGTAGGACTCCAAGTTCTGTGAGAACGGAGTCTATCCAAATGGCTTTCGCTGCACCATTGGCCAATGCCTTATACTCTGCCTCGGTGCTTGATCTCGAGACTGTGGGTTGCTTCTTCGAGCTCCAAGATACAAGGTTAGGTCCAACAAATATAGCAAAACCACCAGTGGAGCGCCTATCATCAACACAGCCTTCCCAGTCTGCATCGGTGAATATACTCACTCCAGTAAATCTGGACTTACGAATCCGTAGTCCCATGTGTAGCGTACCTTTGACATATCTTAGAATACGCTTGACTGCTTCCCAATGATCCTCCGTTGGCTGAGACAGGAACTGACACACTTTGTTCACTGCGAAGGAGATATCGGGACGAGTGAGGGTCAAATACTAAAGTGCTCCAACCACACTGCAATACCGAAAGGAGTCATCTCTACCCATTAGTAAACCACTATGACGTGAGAGACTCTTGGATGTAGCTAGCGAAGTGGAAGTGGCCTTGTAGTTCTCCATGTTGGCACGATGAAGAAGATCCAAAGCATAGTATTTCTGCGTCAAGGTCATGCCCCGTGAATGAAAGGATGCTTCCAAACCAAGAAAGTACTCGAGGTGACCCAAATCTTTAATGGGAAAGCCAGCAGACAACAACTGCACACGATGATCCACCATGGCGGGGGTAGAGCCAGCAATCACAATATCATCAACATACACTAGCATGTATATCTGTATAGTACCCTGGGAGAAGATGAACAGAGATGCATCTGATCTAGAGGCAACAAAACCTTGCTCGAAAGGCGCTGACTCAAACGAGCATACTAGGCACGGGGCGACTGCTTGAGACCATAAATAGACCGCTAAAGTTTGCAGACATGAGAGGGATAAGTGGCTCTGATACCAAGTTAAAACACAGGTTTAGGGTTTTGCGTGGGGTGGTTGACATCCAGCCTCACATCTCAATATATAGAAGATCATAATTACAATTACATACGTATACAAATACGTGTACAAGGACAATTACATAATTATAATTACAATGAAGATGGTAGCTGGGGCTAGGGTGCTGCTCGTTGCTGTCATGGTAGGGTTATTAGCAACCACGGTGTGTGAAGCCGCAAAGCGGGCCTACGCCGCTGCGCTCACCAAGTCGCTGCTCTACTTCAAGGTGCAGTACTCCGGCAAGCTGCCGCTGACCCAGCGTGTCCAGTGGCGCAGCCACTCGGCCCT
Source organism: Triticum aestivum (assembly GCF_018294505.1). NCBI lineage: Eukaryota > Viridiplantae > Streptophyta > Magnoliopsida > Poales > Poaceae > Triticum > Triticum aestivum. The sequence goes on from NC_057794.1 coordinate 58,449,998, forward strand.
CAGAGACGGCGTCGACCATGGGGTAAGCCCGTCGGCGATGTATGCATTTTAACTATAGGTTGTACAATATGTGTTTTGTTCGTGCATGATGCTGACATGTTTGATCGATCGTGGTGCAGGTGGATCTCATGGGATGCCACTACGACTCTGGCGACAACGTCAACTTCGGGTTCCTGATGGCGTTCATGGTTACAATGCTGCCATGGAGCATGGGGGCCGGCTAGCTGCAGCGGGGGAGCTGGGCCACACGCTCAAGGATGTTTGTTGGGGCGCCGACTACCTGGCCAAGGGGCACGCCCGCCCCGATGTGCTCTACGACAATGTCGGTGATGACGACTCTGACCACGCATACTGGGAGCAGCCGAAGGACATGGACACGCCCCAAAGGGCCTACATGATTAATGCTACCCACCCGGGCTCCGACTTCGCCGCAGCAGTGGCATTGGCCGCGGCCTCCTTCGTGTTTACGGGGCTGGGCGCCAACCCCCGATACGTGTCAGACGCTTCTGAAGCATGCAAAACAGGTGCACAATAATTGCTTACATGCAGAGATACTGCTAGTACATTTCTTGATGCACGTATGCATGTTGCATTGCATGCACAGCACACAGACATGAGATCGAGAGAAAGAAGGAGAGGGACCCGAGGGAGCAACTCAGAGCACAACAGAGGCAAAGAGAGTATGAGCGTGCGCTGTATGAGGAAAGGTAGGGGAAGTATGGATATAAACCCCACTACCCCATGAAGAGAAGAAGATGATACTATGTCAGGAAGCCGCAACAGGACCATGAGGAAAATAGGGGGAGGGGAGACATCTCCCAAGCCACCCAAACATGAGATAGAGGCGGTCGAGGAAAGTGTGGTTAGCTAAAGAGGGTGGAGACAAACAAGAGGGGCAGGACGCTTTTATCCGTGATACTAGACAGAAGACATGCTCTTTATTTGATCGCATTTCAGAAGTTGATGGTCTAACGACGGACCCTGCCAGGACGCAGGGCCGCCGAGAGCAATGATCATTTTAGTCTGTGATGACCTACAAATATAGGGGATCAATCGTAGTCCTTTCGATGAGTAAGAGTGTCGAACCCAACGAGGAGCGGAAGGTAATGACAAGTGGTTTTCAGCAAGGTATTTTCTGCAAGCACTTAAATTATAAGTAACAAGTAGTTTGATAGCAAGATGTAACGAGCAAGTAACGATAGCAGTAACAAAATTGCAGCAAGGTAGTCCAATCTTTTGAGACAAAGGACAGGCCAAAATGGTCTCTTATGATAAGCAAAGCGTTCTTGAGGGTACATGGGAATTTCATCTAGTCACTTTTATCATGTTGGTTTGATTTGTTTATGTTATTTTGATAATTTGATATGTGGGTGGACCGGTGCTTAGGTGTTGTTCTTACTTGAACAAAAATCATACTTATGATTAACCCCCTCGCAAGCATCCGCAACTACGAGAAAAGTATTAAGAATAAATTCTAACCATAGCATTGAACTTTTGGATCCAAATCAGCCCCTTACGAAATATCACATAAACTAAGGTTTAAGATTCTGTCACTCTCGCAACCCATCATCTAATAACTACTCCACAATGGATTCCCTTATGCCCAAATACGGTGAAGTGTCATGTAGTCGACGTTCAGATGACACCACTAAGGGAATCACAACATACATATCATCAAAATATCGAACACATATCAAATTCACATGATTACTTGCAACAAGATTTCTCCCATGACCTCAAGAACAAAAGTAACTACTCATAAATGATAATCATGCTCAAGTTCAGAGGGGTATTAAATATCATATTGGATCTGAACATATAATTTTCCACCAAATAAAGCATATAGTAATCAACTACAAGATGTAATCAACACTACTAGCCACCCACACGTACCAATATATAGTTCCAGTACAAAGATTGAACACAAGAGATGAACTAGGGTTTGAGAGGAGATGGTGATGTTGAAGATGTTGATGGAGATTGCCCTCCCCGAGATGGGAGAGTTGTTGGTGATGATGATGACGATGATTTCCTCCTCCGGGAGGGAAGTTCCTCCGGCGAAATCACTCCACCGGAGGCTAAAAGTGCTCCTGACCAAGTTCTGCCTCGAGACAGCGGCGCTTCATCCCGAAAGTCCTCTCCTTATTTTTTTCTAGGTCAAAATGACTTATATACCAGAAGAGGGGCACCGAAGGTGGGCCGAGGAGGGCGCGCCTGGGCCCCCTGGCGCACGTAGGTGAGTTGTGCCCACATGGTGGGCCCCCTCTAGTACTTATTTGCTCCAATAATTCTTATATATTCCATAAAAATTCTCCGTGAAGTTTCAGCTCATTTGGAGTTGTGTAGAATAGGTAGCCTGATGTAGCTTTTTCAGGCTTAGATTTCTAGCTGCCGGAATTCTCCCTCTTTGTGAGAACCTTGCATATTATGAGAGAAAATGCATTAGAATTACTCCAAAAAGCATTATTATGCATAAAAACATTATAAATAATAGTTGGTAAACATGATGCAAAATGGACGTATCAACTCCCCCAAGCTTAGGCCTCGCTTGTCCTCAAGCGAAAACCGAAATCGAAAAACATCTCCACATGCTTAGAGAGAGAGGTGTCGATAAAAACAAAAAATACGGACATAGAAGCATCATGTAAATCATTATAAAAACAACCAACTTTAACATAAAACTTTTATCATAGAACTTTTATCATAGACTTCTCATGAGTAAGTAACAATCCATCACAACATCGAAGTATAAAGAAAACTCTATTGGAAACCAACAAACTATGTTCTTAGTCAACTATGCAACTACAATTCATCATCTTTTCAGGAGGGTCACGTATCGGAGCATTTAGGCAAGTCCACATACTCAACCATCATATAGTTTTCTATGATTGCTAACACTCACCGCATATACATGAGCAACACGTTTCAACCGGACACATAGAAAGGTAGGGTCTCATAATTTCGCCTCCCAACGTATTCACCTCAAGGGTGATGTCAACAATAATAACTCATGCTACTCATATCCAACTAGATATATGTGCCTAGATTTTTCCTCACCACATGATGCTTGCCAAAAGTGAAAAAATAAAAAGAATAGAGAGAAAAACTTTGACTCTTGTATGAAAGTAAATACATAAAAGTAAAAGGTAGGCCCTTCGCAGAGGGAAGCAGAGGTTGCCATGCGCTTTTTGTTGGTATGCTCAACCCTTAGTGCAAAATAATGTCACATTGTATTGCCCCTTATGATATGTGACAGCCTGGTTTTTGCCCTCCTTTATTTGCCTGATTTTCATTTGGTTTGATTTTGAAATTTGGAGTTTTTGAATCTTTTCATATGGACTTAAACACTTGGGTACCATTGGCTTTCACCCAAGTGCCTCATTTCCCTCTCTAATAATCATTCACTCTCTGATTCTACCCAAAATAATATTAGGAATATTTTTCTTAAATGAAAAATATTCATTTTTCCCTCCAAAACCATAGCCAGTTCAATGTGCTCCAAAGCAACCCTATTTTTTCTTGCCCACAAAAATCTGAGAAAATTCACAAATATTCTCTAAACCGTAGGGCACCTTTGTAAGGAAAAATATTGTACCACTTTTTGGAATATTTTTGCTACAGAAAATATTTTATGTTCTGGACAGAAATGGTGGTTTCTACAGCAACTACCATTTTACTTGCTCCATTGTGCCTGTTTTTTCTTGTGCATCATCACCTTAGTAGATGATTGCTAGCCTCCACGGCACAGCCTCCAACTCCCACCCATTTAACCTCAATAACCTCTCAAAGTTACTAATCAGAAACTTACCAAACATGTGGATCTTTTCTCCTTCATCTGGAGCCAAATCAAAGCGTGGTAATCTTCAAAACTACCATGAACAACAAGCCAAAAATGATCTTTGGACGTTGGTCGGCCCGAGGGCAGAGTTCACGTGGTGACCACGCGTGTCCATGATGCCAGCCTACATGTCGACGCGCTCTGAGTGCCGCCGAGCGCTCTGTTTCGCGCGTCCTCGCTTCCCCGACTGCCATAGCGTGCCACACCGCGCCACCATCTTCGTCTCAACTCCCTTAACTCCCCCCCTAGAACTCGCCGACGTTGCAGCGAGCACGGGCGCGGTCCGGCCAACGTAATAGTGCGGTGCGCACTGTGCTCCTCGCCTTCTCCTCGATCATGTGCTCGTCTCCGTTCGCCCACAGTCCGCGCGTGAGCTGTGTCGCCTTCTCCCCCTCTCACTAACGCAGCTCGTCGCCGGGCGCAGTGTCCAGGTGTCGCCAGCGGAGCTCGATCCACCCCCCCGCTGCTCACCTATAAATGGAGCCACCCCCAGCCTCCTCGAGCACCATCCTCCACTCCCACACACTCCACAAACGTGTAGATAGTCGTAGCCCGGCCAGGCAGGCCGTGGGCCGCCGTCCCTGAGCTCGAGCTCGCCAGCGATACCCTCGGGTCGTCGCGGTAGCTCCAGCCCCTCCCTGGCCTGGGCGACCCTTCCAGAGCCTCCGCCGCTCTTCGGTGAAGCCGTTTCGTCCACTTGGAGCCCCTGGAGTCGCCATAGTTTGTCGTCGTCTTTGTCTCCGGCGATCTCCACTCTCTGCCTCCGCTTGCGAGGTCGAATCGGACACCGTCCGACCACCCCTAGCTATGCTACGGGTGCGGGTAGCTGCGCGTCCATCCCCTCTCTCGATCCCTCCCTCTCGTTTTGGCCAAGGAGCCCTCGTCGTCGGTGTGAGCTCCGGTGAAGCCGCGACCCCCTTTGTTTCCTTCTCCCCCTCCACCTCACCTGACTAGCAGGGCCCGCTAGTCAGCCACTCAGTACGCGCGCGAAGCGGTACGAGTGGTGGCGCCCCGAGGCTTTATGCCTTCGATGTCACCCCCTAGTTTGTTTTATTTAAATTCAAATTCAACTAATTTCCAAAGAGCTTCAAACAACTATAACTCTGCAACCATGAGTCCAAACGAATTGATTCTTTTTGCACTGTGTTCTTTGCAAAGAAATCTAACAACTCACCAAAAATGAGATTTTTCTGAGCTGTCTAGAATTTCTGGTGATTTTCAGAACGGTTCTTGATATTTTCTTCTTGAGCTTAAAATTATTTTCAGAGGGTGAGGCTTGTCTTGATGATCACCAGAAGGCTTGTGAACCTCATCTGCACTAAGGCAAGCCACAACAACATTTTCATGGTGCCATATCAATATTTGTGATTTTCTTACTCGAATGAAAGATTTAATCCATGCATTTAAATAACTATTATGTTATTTATATTCTATTAAGTGCTTGTTTTAGTTAATATGCTTGATTTATAGAATGTTGGAAACTAACTTAGTTGGTAAAGAAACTAGGATTCATTTGTGATGATAAAAGAATAATATTGTTATGCATATGAGTAATTACTTCAAGTTATTTTTCTTGCATGAGAAAAATAATAAAAATTTGCTAGAAAATATTCTCTTTAAAGTGAGGATTATCTTAACCAGAAAAGTGGCATTAGTTGTTGATGTTTATGGTTAGTGTGAATATTTGACTCAGTCATTTCCGTTAATATGTGATGCATATGTTAGTGTTGCATTTCATGGCATACTATGACATCGGTTATTTTTACTTTAAGTTGAACCTGAATATAACTCAACTTGAATATATCGTTGGCCGGGTCATGGTGCCACTGAATCGAGTTTTTCCCAGTGCAATCACATTTGCCTTATGGGAGACCTTGATTCGGCCTGTTGTCATGGCTCTAGTCGGTGCCTCCAACTAGGGAAGGTTATGGGCATGCTTACCCCGGCCTGGTAAGCAGACATAACCTTGTGTGCCTGTTGTTGAAATTATGGTACCAAGTCCTCTTGTGGGATCATTTTAGCCACGACGGTGATCGTTCTGTCTTTGGTAGACACGGGGCCACCCAGGACTAGCCCAGTGAGGATTGTGTCGGAGTGGCCGGGAGAGTGTCATGGCAATGGAGGGGTTTCATCGGAATGCCGTTGGTCCACCCGAATGGGAGTACGATGCCATGGGTTCTGTGATGTGGGTACAATGTGCTACCTCTACAGAGTGTAATAATCTATCGATAGCCGAGTCCACGGTTATGGACACGCTCGTAGTAGGTCACACCATGGGTTAATGTTTAATAAATTTTGCACACTAAGTTATGAACTTTGCACTATTGATGATGGTGGAAAGCCATCGATATGTTCGAGACCAAGTATTGGTCGTGGTTGTGATCGCCGTAAGGATCACGAGATATTTCTAGTCAAGACCACGATGGTGGTACATTTGTGATCCAAGAATGATCACGGTTGGTAAGCTAGTCCCGAGGGACTTTTATCACAAGAGCATGATCACAACATGTTGAAGCATTATTGCATTATTAATTGGTTAATTCTCATGATATTGTTTGTCATTATGATTATGCCTGTTGTGAGCTTGCGAGTACATTGAATGTACTGACCTGGCGTGTCATGCCAGATTTCAGAAAAGTCTTATTGGAAAGGAGTGATGATCGAGTCTAGATCGTGTAGACATCGGTGTCCCTGTGCTATGGAGTTTCCGCTACAATGTTGTTCCGTTGCCGCGTAGTTGTTATGATCGAGGCCCCCTTGATGTTCACTAAATAATGTACATATTGTGCAGCCGCACCGTGTGTGCCGCTTGGCCTCGAGACCTATTGTAATATAAACTATGATCTGCTAACATCAATAAAGCAGTTGCTTTCTGTACCAAGATGTTGTGTGTTGCCAGAAGACATGGTCTCTGGGCTGGCAGTGCAGGGTAAACCGATCGCTCTGAGCCGGGGTGCCACAACTCTTGGTATCAGAGCCACGCTGACTGTAGGCCACACTAGACTATGACGTGTTGACTGGACGGTAGATATGAGTCTAAGTTGAGTGCCGGTAGCATTTGTAGTTGGTTGTTGCATTGCATGCACTTGTATTTTTATGCTAACCTGCTAATGGTTGTGAGTGTAGATGGCTCCGGTGCCGTATCCGTGCGAGTTGCAGTTGATGTCGTACACGTCGCCGCATCTTCTTCGTAATGTGTGGCGTCGGCTGTACCCCCTCGGTGACGACCCAGTTTATCATGTGAACCGGGAGCGTCTAGCTGACTCAGTGTATGAGTATCACACAGTGGTTACTCTGCGCACCAGTTCCGATTCCAGCACTTACACTTGTACCTCTCGGAGCGGTTACGCTTCTACCGCTTCTCAGGTTGTCCAGTTTGCTGCATTTGAGGTCCTTGTCGAGCTTCGTTGTGGCACTCCGGCTCAGAGAAAATCGGAACGCCCCGTATTCCAGCCCAGAGATCGAGGAGAAGTCTTCTGGAATACGGCACTTCTTAGCATAGAACAAACCAGCTTTCTATTATTACACGAATATGATTACAAGGTCTCCGATATTACAATGAATAACATCGGCATGGCGACACTACGCCATCCACAGTTGCTCTATGCAAGCAGCAAAACACCTCGAAGCAGCGGAATAACTCTAGCAAAAACTATTGGCAGCAGAACAATGACGACGTTGGTGAATGGACTCCAATCCGCAGGGACTCTGGCTGGAACGCTTATCCTAGCTCGCGAACACAGGAACAACACCAAACAGGCAAGCAATCCAGGCACGACCTACAAGCTGGCATGACACGCCAGGTCAGTACATTGAATGTACTTGCAAGCTCACAATAAACCAGAAGCATTCAAGACAAACAACAGCATGGCAAATTCAGGTTAAGCAGGAATTAACATGAGATCCTTATAACAACATGACATGAGCACATGATATCCAAAGTAATACTCCAAATTAATACCAGATACCATCATGAAAATAATCATAGTAGCCACTAAGAATCCAAAGGCAATATGAACCTGATACAGCTAGAACAATATGAGCATGGCATGAACATATAAATCTGCTGATACTAGCATGCAACATGATGAAACTATATGCACCAATTATTCTACTCGGGTTATCTTGCAACCATCACACGCAGCACTTACCATCCTCGGACATCACACGATCATCTCAGCATCAAATTAAACTTGGTATAAACAATATTGTAGTAATCATTAAATGACCACAAGGAGCTTGATCTTTACCCATGATTCTTGCACAACATCATGAATATCCAACAACTCGGTATCCTCGATACCGCGGTGATCATTACGGCGATCACAAGCAAAGTAACTTATGATCCTTACGGCGATCATCACCAAAGTAACTCGTCATCCTTACGGCGATCACCACCAAAGTAACTCCTGATCCTTACGGCAATGACCACCAACTTATTTCATCACCAAACCGGGGTTGTCATTAATAAAGTTATTATTAATACTGTTGACTCACGGTGGGACCGACACGAACTGGGCCCTTATCCGCGGGCGCGGCTATCGATAGATTTAATATACACTCTGCAGAGGTAGCACACTGTACCCACACCACGGAACCCATGGCCTCGCACTCCCATTTGGATGGACCAACGGCGTTCCGACAAAACCGATCTACTGAAGTGACACTCTCCCGGCCACTCCGACCCACATCCCCAACGGGCTGGTCCTAGGTGGCCCCGTGTCTACCAAAGACACCCCGACCAGCGGCGTGGTCAAAACACTCCCACTCGGGGACTGGATCCATAAAAATAAAAACAACGGGCACACAAGGTTATGTCCGCCTACCTGATCAGGGTAAGCACGCCCATAACCTTCCCTCGTGGGAGGCACCGGCGAGATGCACGACAATAGACCCAGTTAGGACCTTACCCATACGGTAAGTGTGGTTGCACTAGTCAGTTTCGATCTGGTTGCACCATGACTCAGCCAACAGTTGTTCAAGTTCAATTAAATCCGGTTAAACTTGAATGCAATATGCTGAGCCATGATAAAATAATATGATGCAATGACAATGCATGAGCATAATATCAACATAAGCACGGGATGCAACATAATTGTCCATCAAATCAACTATGAAATAATCTCCAACCGAACATGGCATAATGACGAGCATAAATATTACAAGTAAAACACTACTCATAGTATAAAATAACATGACCACTAGCATCAACCATAAATAACATGCAAGAACTTATCAATAACATCACCGAGTAACACTTAACCAACTAACAGTAATGGAACAATGCCTATTAACAATAATCGGTAACCGACATTAGTCATGCACCGAAGAGCATGACCAACCAAACATGTACTACTATCAAGCATGGCAATATGAAAGTAATACTAGCAACTAGCAGGGCATGATAACCAGGTGCATAACAACATAGCAAACAAGTAAGCACAATCCCAGGAGCATTTCCGAAACAACGATAACCATATTTTAAACAAGCAATCATTTAATAAATATTCAAGTTGAAAACCATGGCTACTGCATGACTATCATGCAAGTGGGTATTGTGGCTTGCCTGGGGGTGAAGAAGGCACCGGTAAGAAGTGCGGTGAAGCCACGGAAAGATTTGCCGGAAACAGTTCTCTCTCTGAGGGGCTGTTTACGTGCAAGGGCAAAAAGGTCATTTTCACAGTGTCACACCATAGTGAAAATGAAACCAACAGAACAGGCTTGACGAAACGAAGAAGTGGGCTTTGGAATCACCTCATTTGGAGTTGTTGTTAAAAAGATATGATAGTTTGAACTCCAGAGACCAAACTGTGAAAATTTCATCACCAACGGGTCCCTGAGTGGATAAAACAGAAACAGATTTGAGAAAATACGCTTCCTGACTTAGAAAACGTACTTCAGGCCGAAGTAGAAATTGAATGCGCTTTCAGACAGAAGGAAACATACTCTGGGAAATACGTTTCCACTTAACCATGTGGACAGTGGTGGGCCGGGCGTGGGTCGTTGACGTGCGGGTCCCACGGGCTGTGGGGCCCGTCACTTATCCAGTTGGATCGGGCGGGTCAACGCCCGAGTGCTGCCAAGTGGGGTCGGGGAAAGGGAGCGGTGCCCGCCTGGCCTTCGTCTTCTTCCTCCTCCCTGCCCCCGATCGGGAACAGAGGAAACCAGGGGAGGGCGCGGCGCCGGCGGGGGGCTGGCCAGCTCCGGCCGTCTCAGGACAGGGGGAGGCCACTGGCGGGAGCGGCTCGGCTGGCCGCATCGATCCAGAGGGAAGGGGCACGCCGGGGAGGACAGGGGAATCAGTGACGGGAGGAGGCAGGAGGAGGACAGAGAGGTGGGCGGTGGTGATGCTCGGTGCTACGGCCAAATCCGGTGAGGGGCAAGCGATTGGGCCGGCTCGAAGGAGCACAGGGAAGACAATGGTGGTGGTGGGAGGGGAAGACGAGCTTCGGCTCGAGCCAATTTAGCCGGATGGGAGCGACGACCATGGCGGCCAACAGAGGCGAAGAGGAGCGCTGGAGTCGAACGGATGGGTCGGGGAGGTTTCTGGGAGTGAGGTGAGGAAGCTGGTGAGCTCGGAGTGCTCGGGGAGGGGCTTAAGTAGCCGCGGGGCGAAGAGGCCGAGATGGCGTCGCCGTGGACACGCGGCCGACGCCGCGGATGCGTGTGCTCACGCATGGGCTCAGGGAAGGCGATGAGCTATTGATGCAGGGATCACGGAGACGAGGGCGAGCTCGAGGACAAGAGGAGAAGGAGACGAACGCCATTAAAGCCTCGGTCGGCTACAGCTTCCCCGTGGGCACGCGGCGACGAGCGCTGACGGAGGGGCTGACGGAGGGGGAGAGGGCTCCAGGAGGACGGCGATGATGCGGGCCAGCTATGAGAAATGATCACGCGCGCGAAGGCGACGAGAGAAGGAGGGGGTCCAACACAAACAACCACTGGTCACGCGCACTACACACACAGCGCATGCACAGGCACACCATTGTCGTGGTCACGTGTGCACTGGCATGTAGTGGGGGAGAGGGGCTGGAACTTGTTGTCTAGCTGATAGTTCATCCAGGGTAGGTTGCAACTACGGTGGTAGTGTGTTAAAAGTGACATGGTTAAAAGGGAATCAAGCTATGAAGTTTATTGCAGTAAACTTGATCGTGTACTGCTACTCATTAGGGAGGTGATTGAGTCAACTGGAGTTGTCTGGTAAGTTCAGGGTAAGAAGGACTTTCACCCTGGTAACTTGGAGAGGATTTGGATCAAGATTTAACAGAGTTGCTTTGCAACTGCCAAAGATGGTCCAGAATCAAGATCATGATGATGCTCTCAAATGGAGAAGCCACTTGAGCTGAACTTTGGCAAGGCAGGCTTATTTGGTCCTATGAAGATGCTCAAAAGGTTTCATACCAATTGGATAAACCAAAATGGTACTTCCTTCACAACCATTTCCACTGACCAGAAATTTGCAAAAATTCTATAGGACAAATGGCTTGATGAAACATGCCCAAAATGGGTGTAGGTAGGTTATATGGATAATAGAAGGCCTAGAAAAATTGGAAGCCATAATGGAGCAAGATACAATATACTTGCTTCACAAACTGAAATTTTGGACAGAATCAAAGAATTGATGGTGAGCTCACATGGAGGCATGACATGATCTCTACTTTGGTGGAGAGTGATTATTTGATGATATGAGGGATCATGCAAAATGGAAGCTCATTTGGATATTCCTAGCTTGTACTTCCTTCACAACCAGTTCCCTCAGACATGAACTTTGGAAAATCATAATTAAATAATTACTAGGCAAATGAGGTTGCACTTTGGCATGTGGCAATGATATGGACAGGAAAAGGTGTCCAATGAGTTTGAGGTCAATTGGGAAAAGATAAATGGCACTTGCTTCACATTCTGCCATTTTGGGTAGAATAGGAAATGAATTATTTCAGCATGATGGGTAACATGGAAAATGAAATATTTTGTCATATTTGAGAAAGATGGGACCCAAAGAATTTATGAGAATTACTTGGGAATTTTAGGAGTGATGGAAATAAAGGTTGCTTCACAACCTAGGGAAAATTGGGTTATTCCATTAATAAAAAAGGAATATTCCCAATAAAAAAAAGAATATTGGGATTTGGGCTAAGATGAAAATGACAGGGTCTAGGGAAGGAGTTGGGTATGACAAGCCACTCTGAAAGCAAAGAAGAGGGCATCTTCTTCAATTTCCAGACAACAAAGCCACGGAAAAAGAAAACTCAGGCAAAAACCTCAGAAAAACAAAAGAAAAAGAAAGGGCCAAAAATCAGGTTGTCACATTCGTTACAACGAGGTCCGGATGCAAAACCACCCAGGTTTATACTACTATCCTTCTTTGTACGACAATGATCGCGTCCGTTTCCCTACCATTGATCCGGAGCCTAATAGTGTTGCTAGCCATCTTGCTCATTATATCACTTCTAGCTATCTTATGATCCACGAGCTGGCCCGAGAGCTGACTCGTGCTCATACTGCTTTAGCCGCTGCTTTAGTCACTACTAGGTCTGCCACTACTCCCTCCTTTCTAGGATTTACTCCTTATATTCTAGCCAGTTCTAGTTCCCCTGTTTCACCGGTTACTCCCCCGAGTAGCTCGGGTGCCTCGACGGTGAACTCTCTCAGTGCCCGTGCTGAGTGGGTTACACTTCTCACTAATCCTATAGCCCCAATGATTCATCCTCCATCTGCCCCAAAGGGAGAGCCCTCTAGGAAGCATCGTCGTGTTACCTTTAACCCGGAGGTTTCCGTTAACCTTGTTAGTTCAGGATCCGAGTTCGCTTCATGAGAGGACATCGTAGCACCAGCAGAGCAGTCGAGCCTCTGAGTATCCGCAGTTGTTGGGATGATGTCTGGATGTAGTAGTATGAGTCATGATGTTTCGTTGTATGTATGAGAGTAGTTGAACCTGGCATGTTGGTTATCTTCCATGTATGAGTCTATGTATAATTATGTTGGAACTCTATTTTATTCGTCGTGTTTTCTTCGTCATTTCGGTTTTTCATGGTCTTTCGTTGCTGGCTTTTCCCCAATTTATTTTGAATGTTTCTCATCTTGGTTGCGATGTATTGGGAAAAATCATAATAGGATGATGCGGGGAGGCAGCAGTAGCAACGTTTGTGAGGGAACCCCTGTTCGTCGTTCCGCACGACGGGCAGGACACTCTCCCGAGCCGTACGTTCCGCCACGGCCAAATCCGCCCTCCATCGAGCAAATTCTGCGAATGTTTGAGGAAAGATGGAATAATGATCTGATTGAAATATTAAGAAGTGTGCAAGCTATGGTTGGTCAGAATGGAAATCAATATGGTCACCACTCCAAGCTGTCAGATTTTCAGAGGACCAAACCTCCCAGTTTCAGTCAGGTTGTTGATCCCTCGGATGCAGACGATTCGTTGCGTACCATCGAGAAAAAGCTTGATATTGCTCGTACTAAAGAAAATGATAAAGTTCCATTTGCAACTCATTATCTTGAAGGCGCTGCTGCCATATGGTGGGAAAATGCAAAATCCATGTGGCCTGCTGATGAAGAAATCACCTGGTCAAAATTCAAGGAGCAGTTCCAGAAATATCATATCCCTACTGGAATTATGAAGACTAAGCAGCGAGAATTTCTTGCACTCATCCAAGGAAATTAGTATGTGGCTGAATATTTCCAAAAATTCAATCATCTGGCCCGTTACTCCCTTTATTATGTGGCCACCGAAGAAAGAAAGATTGACAGATTTCTTGGTGGATTAAATCCGCAACTCTGGTGTACTCTCAGTATGTTTGATTTTCTAGATTTCCAAACTCTGGTGAACAAGGATTTCATTGCTGAAAGGGAGCACAAGCTTGTATCAGATAATAAGCCTGCTAACAACGACCACAAGCACAAGTTTTAGCCAAAGAAGGATGGACAACCAGTGCAAAAGGCTCGTACCAGGCAGCAAACTCAGGTGGAATACAAGCCCAATTGGCAACAGAATGTTAACAAGACCACCACTCAAGTCAAGAATGTCGTGACCAACCCAGTGCACGAGGAGCGTTAGTGCAACAATTCTTGCTTCAGTTGTGGGAAAAACGGACATTATGCCAGACAATGCCCCAAGAGCAGCAAGGCGAATGCACTATTTAGGTCACAAGTCAATTATATTGAGCATGTCCGACCCCGCAAAACCTCACTGGGTACATTCATCACCTCTCCGCCGATGAAGCCCAAGAGAACCCCGAAGTCGTCATTGGTATGTTTTTTGTTAATAACATACCTTCAGTAATTTTATTTGACTCTAGGCTTCTCACTCTTTTATTTCTTGGAGTTTTATTGCCCAAAACAAATTTCCTTGTTCGCTTTTGGGCAAGAATATGCTGGTACAAACCCCGAGATCATTAATCAGGAGCAATCTGGTCTGCCGAAATCTGGAAATCGATATCAATGGAGTCTTTTTTCCAACTTCTTTGATAATCATTGAGTCTGATAAGTTGGATGTTATATTGGGTATGAATTGGTTGACCCAATATCAAGTCTGCATAAACTGCGCGACCCGCGAAGTCACTTTGACCAGTCAGAATGGGCAGACTACAAAATTCTATGCTCGCAGAAGCATACTGATACGTCTCCAACGTATCTATAATTTTTGATTGCTCCATGCTACATTATCTACTGTTTTGGACTATATTTGGGCATTATTTTCCACTTTTATATTATTTTTGGGACTAACCTATTAACCGGAGGCCCAGCCCAGAATTGCTGTTTTTTGCCTATATCATTTTTTCGAAGAAACGGAATATCAAACGCAGTCCAAACGGAATAAAATCTTCGGGAACGTGATTTTATCACCGAACGTGATCCAGGAGACTTGGACCCTGCTCCAAGGAACAAAAGAGGCGGTCACGAGGGTGGGGGGCGCCCCCCTAGAGCGCGCCCCCTGCCTCGTGGGTCCCTTGTTGCTCCTCCGGTGTACTTCTTTGTGACGCCCCCGATTTAATCGTACACTAATCATGCACGCAAATGTGTACGATCAAGATCAGGGACTCACGGGAAGATATCACAACACAACTCTACATATAAAATAAGTCATACAAGCATCATAATACAAGCCAGGGGCCTCGAGGGCTCGAATACAAGTGCTCGATCATAGACGAGTCAGCGGAAGCAACAATATCTGAGTACAGACATAAGTTAAACAAGTTTGCCTTAAGAAGGCTAGCACAAACAGGGATACAGATCGAAAGAGGCGCAGGCCTCCTGCCTGGGATCCTCCTAAACTACTCCAGGTCGTCATCAGCGGGCAGCACGTAGTAGTAGGCACCTCCAGTGTAGTAGGGGTCGTCGTTGACGGTGGCGTCTGGCTCCTGGACTCCAGCATCTGGTTGCGACAACCAGAAAGGAAGGGAAAGGGGAAAAAGGGGGGAGAAAGCAACCGTGAGTACTCATCCAAAGTACTCGCAAGCAAGGAACTACACTACATATGCATGGGTATATGTGTAAAGGGCCATATCAGTGGACTGAACTGCAGAATGCCAGAATAAGAGAGGGGGATAGCTAGTCTTATCGAAGACTACGCTTCTGGTCACCTTCGTCTTGCAACAGGCAGAAGAGGGTAGGTCGAAGTCCTCCAAGTAGCATCTCCAAGTAACATCTCCAGTAGCATCGCGTAGCATAAACCTACCCGGCGATCCTCTCCTTGTCGCCCTGCGGAAAAGCGATCACCGGGTTGTCTATGGAACTTTGAAGGGTGTGTTTTATTAAGTATCCGGTTCTAGTTGTCATAAGGTCAAGGTACAACTCCAAGTCGTCCTGTTACCGAAGATCACGGCTATTCGAATAGATTAACTTCCCTGCAGGGGTGCACCACATAGCCCAACACGCTCGATCCCATTTGGCCGGACACACTTTCCTGGGTCATGCCCGGCCTCGGAAGATCAACACGTCGCAGCCCCACCTAGGCTCAACAGAGAGGCCAGCACGCCGGTCTAAACCTAAGCGCACAGGGGTCTGGGCCCATCGCCCATAGCACACCTGCACGTTGCGTACGCGGCCGAAAGCAGACCTAGCCTAGTGGCGTTCCAGTCCAATTCGGCGCGCGCCGCTCCGTCGCTGACGTCTGAAGTGCTTCGGCTGATACCACGACGTCGGGATACCCATAACTACTCCCACGTAGATGGTTAGTGCGTATAGGCTCGTAGCCAGACTCAGATCAAATACCAAGATCTCGTTAAGCGTGTTAAGTATCCGCGAACGCCGAACAGGGCCAGGCCCACCTGTCTCCTAGGTGGTCTCAACCTGCCCTGTCGCTCCGCCACAAAGTAACAGTCGAGGGCCGTCGGGAACCCAGGCCCACCTCTACCGGGATGGAGCCACCTGTCCTTTCAGCCCCCTCGTCAGAATCACTTGCGGGTACTCAATGAGCTGACCCGACTTTAGTCACCATCTGTATAGTATGTATGTATGTATAGTATATACCCGTGATCACCTCCCAAGTGATCACGGCCCGATAGTATAGCAAGGCAGACTGACAAGAATGTAGGGCCAATGATGATAAACTAGCATCCTATACTAAGCATATAGGATTGCAGGTAATGTATCAACAGATGTAGCGACAATGTCAGGCTATGCATCAGAATAGGATTAACGAAAGCAGTAACATGCTACACTACTCTAATGCAAGCAGTATAGAGTAGAATAGGCGATATCTGGTGATCAAGGGGGGGGGGGCTTGCCTGGTTGCTCTGGCAAGAGAGAGGGGTCGTCAACTCCGTAGTCGAATTGGGCAGCAGCAGCGTCGGTCTCGTAGTCTACCGGAGAGAAGAGGGGGAAGAAACAATGAATACCAAGTAAACAGATGCATATCGATGCATGACATGTCAAGAAGCGATGCTAGGCGTGCCCTAACGTGGTATAAGGTGGTACTGGTCAAGGGGGAATCATCCGGGAAAGTATTCCCGGTGTTTCGTGTTTTCGGGCAGAGGAGCCGGAGGGGGAAAGTTGCGGGTTCGATAGGTTAGGGTGGTGTGGTGGACGAACGGACTGCGTATCCGGAATCGTCACGTTGTTCTGAGCAACTTTCGTGTTGAAAATATTTTAATCCGGATTACGGATTAAAAGATATGATTTTTAAAAGATTTTATTAATTTCAGGAATTTAATTAATTATTTAATTAATTTCGAAAATGCTTTTATGACATCAGCATGATGTCATGCTGACATCATCAGTCAACAGGGTTGACCGTGTCAACCCTGACAGGTGGGTCCCGCATGTCATTCTCTAATATCTAATTAACCTAATCGGAGTTAATTAACATTAGTTAATTAGGTTAATTAGTGATTAGGGTTAATTAATCAGAATTAATTAGACTAATTAATTACTTACTTACTTAATTAATTAATTAATTAGTTAATTAGTTTTAATTCATTTTCATTTTATTTTTATTCCCTGCTTTAATTAAAAAAAACGTTCTGTTGTGTGGGGGGTGGGGCCCCCATGTCATTGGCCCCGAGGGGCAAACGGGCAAGCGGGCGCGCGGGGCGATGCCCGTTCAGGCGCACCCCAGGAGGACACGGCGCCCGCGCCCGCGCCCGAGGCCAACGGGGGCCGGGGCGGCCGAGGCCCAAGACGGCGACCGGAGGCCGCAGCCACGGCGCGACCGACCGGGCGGCCAGCGGCGCCGGCGAGGCGATTCGGGGCGACGGGGCGGGGCCGGCCGTGGCGTAAACGGGGGGGGGGATGGCCGAGCGGCGTGCGGGGGTTTGGTCGGGGGTTTCGGGGCGGCCGCCGGGGTACGAGGGCGCCGGCGGGGCGAGGGGCGCCGGCGGGCACGACGCCGGGCGCGCGGGCGGCCGGAGTGGTCGCGGTGCCCGAACGGGAGCGGGCCAAGGGGGTTTCGGCGGCCGTGGGGGGGGGGGAAGGGCGCCGGCGACGGTGGCGTCCGAGGCGGCCGGAGGCGTCGTCGACGGGGGGGGGGGGGGGGGAAGAGAGGGGAACCGGGGGGGAAGGAGGCGAGCTCACAGCGCCCGCGGGGTCTAGGGAGGCGGCTCGGTGGAGGTCGGTGACGATCGGCGAGGAGGCGGTTGGGGAGGCGTGCGCCGGCGTCGGGGAGGGCGGGGGCCGTCGGGGTCGACCCGCGGCGGCGGGTGCTCGTGCTTGGGGGCGACGGAGGGGAGGAGGGGATCCCCAACGGTGGAGAGGAGGAGGAGGGGGGTCCTGGCGGCGGTGGGGCGGCGGGGGCCGCCGGCGAGGTGGGGGGGGCGACGGGGGGTCTCGGTCGGGGGTCTCCGCCCCCGATCCAGATCGGGCGAGGGCAGGGGAGAGGGGTGGGGGCGCGTGGGGGGAAGGAGTGGGGCGGCTAGGGTTCGGCCGCGGGGGGGGGGTGGGGGGTATGTGGCCGGGGCGGCTGGGCCGATGGGCCGGCCCAAGGGGGGGGGGGGAAGTTGGGCCAGGCCAGGGGCCAGGTGGGGTGGGGGAACTGGCTGGGCCAGGGGGTTTTCCCCTCCCTCTCCCCTTTTTTTTTCTTTCTTTTCTTTTATTAATTTTCTTTTCTGTTTTTAGATTATTTAAAATGCCAAAGCATTTTACAAAAATTAGTGCACCCCACCATAATTATGTTAGCTATTTTAGACAACCCCCGAAATTTTTTAGTTTTGGTTTTGAAACTTTTTATCTTTGGTCTTGTTTTGATTTTTGTTTTAGAACGGGTTCGGATCTAACGCGAGTTTATCCACAGTAACCGAGGTGACGTGGCAACATTAGTGGGGATTACTGTAGCTTAATTACCCGGGCGTCACAATTCTCCTCCACTACAAGAAATCTCGTCCCGAGATTTAAGAGGGGGACTAGGGGGAAAGGTCTGGTTACGAAATCCTAACGAATCTTCTCGTCTTTGGTTGCTCTTCTTGAAGAGATCAATCCATTACACTGATGTCTTCATTCCTCTGCTTCAGGTCATCAGGATGAAGTCGGCATCCTTTCTTGGGGATCTTCATCGTATTTAAGAATAGGTAACGAGGCAGATCAGCAACGACAGAATGCTATAAGGGTAATAATCTGGGATTAACCCATGAATGAGCATATGAGTACCTCTCGAGTTGAACAAAATAAAACACATCGAGAGTAAAGTTGGAAGGTACAATAAGAAGTTTCAAGCAGCCAGGCAATCGTTCATTGCCTAGGCAGAAGGTGAAAAGGGGTTTCAAGCAACGGAATAATTATTGTGTCCGATGCCAGAATTGACGATCTCATTGGAAGGTGGCTCATGAATTACATACGAGTCCACGCGGGAGGAATAACTTTGGAAACATGAGGGTGTACAGGAGAGTCAGGTTTCGATCCTGTGAAACTGTGGGTTATGGGCCCACCATGTGGTTTTTTTTTAATAGGAGCAGTGACATCTTTCACGGTCATGATAGCAAGGCATGTCAAAGAGTACCAAGTCAGTTATGTCGGCATCAACGTTGGTACCAAGGGCGAGGGACGAAGAGAACCACTTTCCTGCTCGTTGAACGAGGCGGACCAATAGGCAAGGTTCTCGTCCATCGGTGGCTACCGGAATGTCATCAACAATAGTAACAGGGTCTTACTGACAGAATTGCACACCGAGGAGTTTACATAAGCAGTAGATTATTGCTGCTTAGATCATATAGATCACAAGAAAGGTTCAAACAACCAATGGAAAGTAAAATATGTTTATAATATTAAACAGAACAATGGAAAGGAAAATGTGTCTAAACACATATTTCAAGGGTATATCCTTCCCAAGGACAAGCAGAGCATGATATCCATGTCAGGATATAATGTAGAAAACTCTTTAGGTAGGGGAGAGGATTTTTCATGACATTACCCATACAGCGGTGTTTGGATAATTGGGCAGGAAATATTTAGCATTGGGCTTCAATGTACTTGTTGAAAATCAGAGTACCACAAACATGCTTCAAGATAGCATCGACATGGTCTTCGAGCAAAGGTCAGACTTTGGAAACATGAAGGATCCCTCAGGAATAACTTGTAGAATAAGTCTTACAATTTCCTCATGGATGAATGGATAACCTTGCTGAAAAGGAATCTATAATGATAGGTCCTCCAGCCGGGGGGGGGGTGCTAGGCATGACATCATGTTAGCGGGTCATCAAAGGATCAACATCATAACTCTTGGAAAGGTGTCCCAACCCTCATATCTGACCGAGATTCAGATCCGATTGGTGTCAGGATACCTCAGACTTAGGATACCTGAGAAGAAACGGTGCAACGCAAATTGACGAGATGACATTGTAAGATTCTCGGGGAAATGAACTATGAAGTGTTTTCCGTTATCAAGAGTCCATCATTAACCCAAGGAGAGGACAAGGAGGTGTCTGGTGAACTCAACGGCAATTCACCGAGATTCCCAAAAGATGGATTTCCACAATTAAGTGAACAAGGAGATAACATTGGTCAGATCAAATGATATAAGGAAGTATGCTCGAGGAAAACATACACAATTAAACATTGGTTGAAAAGGTGCGCCCGAAATATGGGTTGGGTTGCACGACCAATGTCAGAATGGTGATTCAATAGTCAATAGCCTAAGAATGAACTTTCGACCATTAACTTCAAAAAAAAAAGGGTTGCTAGAAGGAAAGAATCCAAACAACACCGTTCACTTGTTGGAATTAACACGGGGACCAAGAAAGAATGGTGATGGTGAGAAGTATTTCTATGTCAAGAATTCTCAAGAGGTGGAACAAATCTCAGAACATTCTTGACATAAAGGATGGTAATACTCCAAGGTAAAGAAGAACAATTGCTGGATAGCAAGGAACTCAAGGTATAACACCAAACATGAACAAGCTTGTGTTGGTGGAAAGGTAATAAAGTGGTCGATGATAATACAATTCATCGAGGGCAAGGATGGTATTTCTCATCATGAATTCAATTGATATCCTGGATGAGCTCAGAAGGTTGATGATCACGACACCTTTGTCGCGAGAGTTCATGAAGATGTAGTCAATCAGCGACGACATCAAGTCAAAGGAATGATGAGCAAGAGGTTATTGGAACCACAGTTACGACACAAACTCGAAACCAAGCTTGTTGTTCAAGGCGAAATGATATGACGATGAGGATCGACATAAGGTTAGTTCATCGTCGAAAATTGGTGCTCCGAGAATAAGGACCAGGTAGCACCGTTAGAATCGTCACAACAATGACATAGCCAAACAGGCTAGGAATGGCGTGATCGGGTACAAACTCATACTTATAGAAGCTTACCGAAGAGTTGTTGAACCGTAGAGCGGACTCGGTTCAGTTATCGGTGTCTTTGAGTGTTCAATAACTCCGAGCCCATGAAAAATTGTAATCGGTGAGTATGTAGTACTTGATGAAGAACTCATAAGAAATTATGCAGTTCCAAGATAATCTCGAGATACCAGGTGGTAATACTCGACGATAGATCAAACTAGAAGTTGAACTGGGGTATTGCTCTATAGAAGACAAGTGCTTAAACTTGCACAGGACATGATATTTAAAGGAGAACATGGTCAGAACCACGATTGCAAAAAGGCCAGATCTTAGATATAAGATGAACTTATACCAAGGGAATAATTGATTTTAAAAGAAGCTTCGATGAGAAGATGTACATCGTGTCCATGGGCATGAACGCAAAGTTCAAGGTCGACTCCCACTTCTCCAATGCACAACCTTTCATTCACTTCTCGCACTCACTAAAGTTGTAGTTTTGAAATTTTATCTGGCAAAATACCAGAGGAGTACGACTCGTGAAAACTTTCGAGTTCTCACCCATTAAGGAAGGCATAGGTTCAACCCATCGGGGCATCTTATAATCATATACCAGAATCTTTAGAAGTAATTAACTCAAGCTCGAAGACAGAGCATGGTTAAGAAAGCAGAGGATACAATTTACCAAAGGCATTATGTATCAGAGGAAAGGCTCACAAGGTTATTGAATATGAAGGACGTTGTCAGATAAAATCCAACAAAGGATCTGGTGGTCCACAAGGGATCTGACGTGAGCATCGGTACTCAACCAGAGGAAGAAGAATGCACGGGCATCATATTATAGAACAACGGAATGATTCGATGCTTAGATAATAAAGGAATTTCGATTTCCAAAACAAAGGATCAGAAGCAATGCTCTGAGTAGGGATGGATAAGTTGAATATACCAGAGGCACAATTGACGACAAATAGTTTGGTCGAGAACCAGCTCATGTTCAAAAATGATGTCTGAGCCGGAAGGATAATTTAGAAGGGTTGATAGATGTTTGTGTGCATTCGCACACATGCTGAATCAATAGGATCAAAATGACGATGCCTAAGGATACTAACGAATATTGCCAATGGCAAGCATCCATAATGCAAGCAGACAAGTATTGCAGAGCAATAAGCTATTAAGGATTTTTGGAGGATCAAATAGTATTTCGAAGACCATTGTGAAACACATGAACAACTGGGGGATGAGCGGATACTCGATAAGTGCGAGAATTATCCATAGGGGTATTCAGGTGACAAGGAACAGCAAGGTGATAATCTCAAGGATTATCGAGACAACGACGAGTGTTTCGAGGTATCTGGTAATAACAAGACCAACTGGGGATGAATGTAAGAATAACAACTGCAAGTAGTTATCCATAAGGGTTGACGGTGGAAGGGGAATTGCAAATGCGATGAACATAAGTTCTCGGGTTAACAACGGAGAGTATCTTCAGGGTCTTCACGTGCCGCAGACGATCATCATTAATAAGGGGCTCTCCGGGTGAAAGTGATAACGAGATCCTAATGTTAGATTTAGCAAAAATCATTTAACCCGAATAGAAGAGAAATAAGAGTCCCAGAGTATAGGTCGAGGAGTAAAAGATCCTACTACCACCCAATGGCGACGTGGGCCCATGGGCCGCACAGCCATGTTAGTAAAAGTTTTGTAAAGTTTAGACTCGACTTCGGCCAAGGAGTTGGAAGGGGGATTCCTACAGGCAGTTGGCTCTGATACCAACTTGTGACGCCCCCGATTTAATCGTACACTAATCATGCACGCAAATGTGTACGATCAAGATCAGGGACTCACGGGAAGATATCACAACACAACTCTACATATAAAATAAGTCATACAAGCATCATAATACAAGCCAGGGGCCTCGAGGGCTCGAATACAAGTGCTCGATCATAGATGAGTCAGCGGAAGCAACAATATCTGAGTACAGACATAAGTTAAACAAGTTTGCCTTAAGAAGGCTAGCACAAACAGGGATACAGATCGAAAGAGGCGCAGGCCTCCTGCCTGGGATCCTCCTAAACTACTCCAGGTCGTCATCAGCGGGCAGCACGTAGTAGTAGGCACCTCCAGTGTAGTAGGGGTCGTCGTTGACGGTGGCGTCTGGCTCCTGGACTCCAGCATCTGGTTGCGACAACCAGAAAGGAAGGGAAAGGGGAAAAAGGGGGGAGAAAGCAACCGTGAGTACTCATCCAAAGTACTCGCAAGCAAGGAACTACACTACATATGCATGGGTATATGTGTAAAGGGCCATATCAGTGGACTGAACTGCAGAATGCCAGAATAAGAGAGGGGGATAGCTAGTCTTATCGAAGACTACGCTTCTGGTCACCTTCGTCTTGCAACAGGCAGAAGAGGGTAGGTCGAAGTCCTCCAAGTAGCATCTCCAAGTAACATCTCCAGTAGCATCGCGTAGCATAAACCTACCCGGCGATCCTCTCCTCGTCGCCCTGCGGAAAAGCGATCACCGGGTTGTCTGTGGAACTTTGAAGGGTGTGTTTTATTAAGTATCCGGTTCTAGTTGTCATAAGGTCAAGGTACAACTCCAAGTCATCCTGTTACCGAAGATCACGGCTATTCGAATAGATTAACTTCCCTGCAGGGGTGCACCACATAGCCCAACACGCTCGATCCCATTTGGCCGGACACACTTTCCTGGGTCATGCCCGGCCTCGGAAGATCAACACGTCGCAGCCCCACCTAGGCTCAACAGAGAGGCCAGCATGCCGGTCTAAACCTAAGCGCACAGGGGTCTGGGCCCATCGCCCATAGCACACCTGCACGTTGCGTACGCGGCCGAAAGCAGACCTAGCCTAGTGGCGTTCCAGTCCAATTCGGCGCGCGCCGCTCCGTCGCTGACGTCTGAAGTGCTTCGGCTGATACCACGACGTCGGGATACCCATAACTACTCCCACGTAGATGGTTAGTGCATATAGGCTCGTAGCCAGACTCAGATCAAATACCAAGATCTCGTTAAGCGTGTTAAGTATCCGCGAACGCCGAACAGGGCCAGGCCCACCTGTCTCCTAGGTGGTCTCAACCTGCCCTGTCGCTCCGCCACAAAGTAACAGTCGAGGGCCGTCGGGAACCCAGGCCCACCTCTACCGGGATGGAGCCACCTGTCCTTTCAGCCCCCTCGTCAGAATCACTTGCGGGTACTCAATGAGCTGACCCGACTTTAGTCACCATCGGTATAGTATGTATGTATGTATAGTATATACCCGTGATCACCTCCCAGGTGATCACGGCCCGATAGTATAGCAAGGCAGACTGACAAGAATGTAGGGCCAATGATGATAAACTAGCATCCTATACTAAGCATATAGGATTGCAGGTAATGTATCAACAGATGTAGCGACAATGTCAGGTTATGCATCAGAATAGGATTAACGAAAGCAGTAACATGCTACACTACTCTAATGCAAGCAGTATAGAGTAGAATAGGCGATATCTGGTGATCAAGGGGGGGGGGCTTGCCTGGTTGCTCTGGCAAGAGAGAGGGGTCGTCAACTCCGTAGTCGAATTGGGCAGCAGCAGCGTCGGTCTCGTAGTCTACCGGAGAGAAGAGGGGGAAGAAACAATGAATACCAAGTAAACAGATGCATATCGATGCATGACATGTCAAGAAGCGATGCTAGGCGTGCCCTAACGTGGTATAAGGTGGTACTGGTCAAGGGGGAATCATCCGGGAAAGTATTCCCGGTGTTTCGTGTTTTCGGGCAGAGGAGCCGGAGGGGGAAAGTTGCGGGTTCGATAGGTTAGGGTGGTGTGGTGGACGAACGGACTGCGTATCCGGAATCGTCACGTCGTTCTGAGCAACTTTCATGTTGAAAATATTTTAATCCGGATTACGGATTAAAAGATATGATTTTTAAAAGATTTTATTAATTTCAGGAATTTAATTAATTATTTAATTAATTTCGAAAATGCTTTTATGACATCAGCATGATGTCATGCTGACATCATCAGTCAACAGGGTTGACCGAGTCAACCCTGACAGGTGGGTCCCGCATGTCATTCTCTAATATCTAATTAACCTAATCGGAGTTAATTAACATTAGTTAATTAGGTTAATTAGTGATTAGGGTTAATTAATCAGAATTAATTAGACTAATTAATTACTTAATTAATTAATTAATTAATTAATTAGTTAATTAGTTTTAATTCATTTTCATTTTATTTTTATTCCCTGCTTTAATTAAAAAAAACGTTCTGTTGTGTGGGGGGTGGGGCCCCCATGTCATTGGCCCCGAGGGGCAAACGGGCAAGCGGGCGCGCGGGGCGATGCCCGTTCAGGCGCACCCCAGGAGGACACGGCGCCCGCGCCCGCGCCCGAGGCCAACGGGGGCCGGGGCGGCCGAGGCCCAAGACGGCGACCGGAGGCCGCAGCCACGGCGCGACCGGCCGGGCGGCCAGCGGCGCCGGCGAGGCGATTCGGGGCGACGGGGCGGGGCCGGCCGTGGCGTAAACGGGGGGGGGGGGGGGATGGCCGAGCGGCGTGCGGGGGTTCGGTCGGGGGTTTCGGGGCGGCCGCCGGGGTACAAGGGCGCCGGCGGGGCGAGGGGCGCCGGCGGGCACGACGCCGGGCGCGCGGGCGGCCGGAGTGGTCGCGGTGCCTGAACGGGAGCGGGCCAAGGGGGTTTCGGCAGCCGTGGGGGGGGGGGGGGGAAAGGGCGCCGGCGACGGTGGCGTCCGAGGCGGCCGGAGGCGTCGTCGACGGGGGGGGGGGGGAAGAGAGGGGAACCGGGGGGGAAGGAGGCGAGCTCACAGCGCCCGCGGGGTCTAGGGAGGCGGCTCGGTGGAGGTCGGTGACGACCGGCGAGGAGGCGGTTGGGGAGGCGTGCGCCGGCGTCGGGGAGGGCGGGGGCCGTCGGGGTCGACCCGCGGCGGCGGGTGCTCGTGCTTGGGGGCGATGGAGGGGAGGAGGGGATCCCCAGCGGTGGAGAGGAGGAGGAGGGGGGTCCGGGCGGCGGTGGGGCGGCGGGGGCCGCCGGCGAGGTGGGGGGGGGCGACAGGGGGGTCTCGGTCGGGGGTCTCCGCCCCCGATCCAGATCGGGCGAGGGCAGGGGAGAGGGGTGGGGGCGCGTGGGGGGAAGGAGTGGGGCGGCTAGGGTTCGGCCGCGGGGGGGGGGTGGGGGGGTATGTGGCCGGGGCGGCTGGGCCGATGGGCCGGCCCAAGGGGGGGGGGGGAAGTTGGGCCAGGCCAGGGGCCAGGTGGGGTGGGGGAACTGGCTGGGCCAGGGGGTTTTCCCCTCCCTCTCCCCTTTTTTTTCTTTCTTTTCTTTTATTAATTTTCTTTTCTATTTTTAGATTATTTAAAATGCCAAAGCATTTTACAAAAATTAGTGCACCCCACCATAATTATGTTAGCTATTTTAGACAACCCCGGAAAATTTTTAGTTTTGGTTTTGAAACTTTTTATCTTTGGTCTTGTTTTGATTTTTGTTTTAGAACGGGTTCGGATCTAACGCGAGTTTATCCACAGTAACCGAGGTGATGTGGCAACATTAGTGGGGATTACTGTAGCTTAATTACCCGGGCGTCACATTCTTCCTCCTATATATACACACAAACGATCAGAACAGGAGCCAAAAAACCTAATTCCACCGCTGCAACTTTCTGTATCCACGAGATCCCATCTTGGGGCCTGTTCCGGAGATCCGCCGGAGGAGGGTCGTCATCACGGAGGGCTTCTACATCATCCCAGCCCCTCCGATGAAGTGTGAGTAGTTTACCTCAGACCTTCGGTTCCATAGTTGGTAGCTAGATGGCTTCTTCTCCCTCTTTGATTCTCAATACAAAGTTCTCCCCCTCTCTTGTGGAGATCTATTTGAGGTAATCTTCTTTTTGCGGTGTGTTTGTTGAGACCGATGAATTGTGGGTTTATGATCAAGTCTATCTATGAATAATATTTGAATCTTCTCTGAATTCTTTTATGTATGATTGGTTATCTTTGCAAGTCTCTTCGAATTATCCGTTTGGTTTGGCCAACTAGATTGGTAGTTCTTGCCATGGGAGAAGTGCTTAGCTTTGGGTTCGATCTTGCGGTGTCCTTACCTAGTGACAGAAGGGGCAGCAAGGCACATATTGTATCATTGCCATCGAGGATAACAAGATGGGGTTTATTTCATATTGGATGAATTTATCTCTCTACATCATGTCATCTTTCTTAAGGCGTCACTCTGTTTTTAACATAATACTCTAGATGCATGCTGGATAGCGGTCGATGAGTGGAGTAATAGTAGTAGATGCAGAATCGTTTCGATCTACTTGTCATGGATGTGACGCCTATATACATGATCATGCCTAGATATTCTCATAACTATGCTCAATTCTGTCAATTGCTCAATAGTAATTTGTTCACCCATCGTAGAATACTTATGCTCTTGAGAGAAGCCACTAGTGAAACCTATGGCCCCGGGTCTATTCTCATCATATCAATCTCTATCACTTTAATCTTGCTTTGCTTTTTTTACTTTGCTTTTACTTTTTACTTTGCATCTTCATACCAAAAATACCAAAAATATTATATCTATCAGATCTCACTCCTGTAAGTGACCATGAAGGGATTGACAACCCCTAATCACGTTGGTTGCGAGTAGCTATCACTTTGTGCAGGTACGAGGGACTTGAGCGTGGCCTCCTACTGGATTGATACCTTGGTTCTCAAAAACTGAGGGAAATACTTACGCTACTCTGCTGCATCATCCCTTCCTGTTCGGGGAAAACCAACGCAAGCTCAAGACATAGCACATACCCAAGAAAGAAATGGCTTTCACCGCTGTGGCTGAATTGGAATTTATTCCTGTGGTCAGTGAGTTTCCTGATGTATTTCCCGAAGAACCGCCAGGCATGCCACCCGACCGCGAGCTTGAGTTTGCAATAGATCTTGTGCCCGGAACTGCACCGTTATATAAGAAGTATTACCGGATGCCCTCATCAGAATTAGTGGAGCTAAAGAAACAGCTTGATGAAATGCTCCAGAAAGGATATATCCGTCCCAGCTCTTCACCATGGAGATCACCTACTATTTTCGTGGACAAAAAGGATGGCAGCCTCCGCATGTGTGTGGATTACCGTCAGCTAAATGATGTCACCATCAAATATAAATATCCACTTCCAAGGATTGATGATCTATTCGATCAGCTTAGTGGGGCCAAAGTATTCTCCAAGATTGATCTAAGGACAGTGTATCATCAACTCAAGATTAAAAAGGAAGATATTCCTAAGACCGCATTCACTACTCGGTATGGTCTTTATGAATATACAGTTCTGTCCTTTGGTCTCACCAATGCCCCTGCCTTCTTCATGCATATGATGAACAAAGTATTCATGGACTTCCTCGATAAATTTGTGGTAGTCTTCATCGATGACAGACTCATTTACTCCAGGAGTGAAGAAGATCACAAGGATCACCTCTGAGAAGTGCTACAACGACTCCGCGACCATCAGCTATATGCCAAATTCAGTAAGTGTGAGTTTTGGCTCAAGCAAGTTGGATTTCTTGGACATGTTCTATCTGACGAAGGTATAGCCGTGGACCCAAGCAAAGTAAAGGATGTGCTCGATTGGTTGCCACCCACAACCGTATCACAGATCTGGAGTTTTCTTGGATTAGCTGGATATTATCGTTGTTTCATTGAAGGGTTTTCCAAGATTGCTAAGCCCATGAAGGAGCCGCTCAAAAAGGATAATAAGTTTGCATGCACCAAGGACTGTGAGAAAAGTTTTAATGAGCTAAAGATATGACTGACGACTGCACCTGTGTTAACTCTTCCAGATATCTACCACAGATTTGATGTGTATTGTGACGCCTCCAGACAAGGACTTGGATGCGTACTTATGCAAGACGGCAAGGTAGTAGCATATGCATCACGACAGCTACGACCCCACGAAGTAAGTTATCCTACTCATGATTTGGAATTGGCCGCGGTGGTTCATGCTCTAAAAATTTGGAGACACTATCTCATCGGGAAGAGGTGCCAAATTTTTACCGATCGCAAAAGCCTCAAGTATATATTTACTCAGCCAGATTTAAATCTCCGTCAACGAGGTGGCTTGAGTTGGTCAAGGATTATGATCTTGGAATAAACTACCACCCGGGTACGGCCAACATGGTCACCGATGCGCTCAGTCGAAAGCCTGTCAGCCTAAATGTCATATTGGAATCCTTGCCTCCCTAACTTCATGAGGAGATCGCTCAGCTCAACCTGGTCATAGTTGATGCTGGTCTCGCTAATATTTTGGAAGTTGCCCCCACACTTGAGGAAGAAATCCACAAGGCCCAGCCAGCTGACATCGATCTATAGAAACGTGTCAAGAGTATGATGGCAGGACAGACTCCAGACTTCTCGAAGGGTAAATTCGGTACTCTCCATTTCCGTGGAAGGATTTGTATACCCAATCAGTTGGACTTAAAGAAGAAAATCATGTTGGAAGCACACAAATCCTCATATTCTATTCTCCCTGGAGGTACAAAAATGTATGAAGACCTCCGACAAATATTTTGGTGGGATGGTATGAAGAAAGATATTGCCTATTTTGTGGCATGTTCCGACATATGCAACAAGGTAAAGGCAGAGCATCAGAATCCAACCGGACTTCTCCAACCACCGGCAGTCTCACAATGGAAATGGGATGATGTCTGCATGGATTTCATAACAGGACTACCTAAGACTCAGCAAGGAAATGGTGCAATATGGGTCATAGTGGAAACCTTAACCAAGGTTGCTCACTTTGTCCTGATGAGAACCACATATCAAGCAGACCAACTCGCACAGCTGTATGTATCCAGGATAGTCAACCTGCATGGAGTACCCTGAACCATCACTTCTGACCGAGGTTCACTTTTTACCTCCGCTTTTTGGTCACGTCTCCATCAAGTCTTGGGGACAGCACTGAAATACAGTACCGCTTATCATCCTCAGACTGATGGACAGACAGAGCAGATAAACCAAATACTCGAAGATATGTTGCGAGATCGTGTTTTGGCCCAAGGGCCTAAATGGGAAGAATGCTTGCCGTATGCCATGTTTTCTTATAACAACAGTTTCCAGACCAGTCTAAAAATATCACAGTATGAAGCTTTGTATGGCCGTAAGTGCCACACTCCTTTAAATTGGTCTCAAACTTGAGATAGTCGTATCTTCGGAACATATCTCATGATGGAGGCTGAGAAACAAGTTAAGGAGATCAGAGACAGATTGCAATTGGCCAAATCTCGACAGAAGAGTTATTATGATGCAAAGCACCGACAAATCAGTTTTGAACCCGGAGAACATGTATACCTCCGAGTCACTCCTATCACTACAAAAAAATACACTTCCATGATGATACGTGTTTGTCATAGTAGGTCGCGTTTTTTGTCATGCATGTACATCCATGACGATTTTATGATAGAATCAAGATAGCCATACATGTGTTGTCATAGAAGTGTTCCATAACATTACCAAAATTATCATCACGAAAGTGTCCACTTCCATGGCAAGAAATCGCGCGTCATAGAAGTGCTTTCGTCAAGGGTGACCGACACGTGGCATCCACCGTAACGGAACACCGTTAAGCTATCAGTTCCAGTTTTGGATCTGATAACCCGTTAACAGCCCAGACCAATGGGGATTTTCCACGTGTAAAATCAACATTGGCCGCAGGAAACACGTGTTGCCTCACCGTTGGGACAGATATCATCCACTCATTGGACACAAGGCGACTATGATAGGTCGACACGTGGCACGGCCCAACAGTGGCCCATTCCGGTGAAAAAGGCCTGCCCAGTAAAAATTAGCAGGCCGGCCCATATAAGGCCTACTTGTGTCAGGTCCATTTATGCCCACGACCCATACGAGATGTGCCAATTCGGCCCATCAATGGCCCGTTAAAGATTTGACACCATTGCAGCCCATAGTCAGTTCAAGCCCGTTAACAGCCCGCTATATATTTGGGCTCAATATCGTCCCGATGAGATTTCGGCCTGTTAACGGCCCATTTAATGGATGGGCCAATTTTCAGGATGTACATCTTTCGGCCTTTTAGCGACCCATTTAAATTTTGGGCTAATTTCCGGACGGGTGTGTCTTTCAGCCTGTTGACGGCCCATAAATCTGATGGGCCATTTGTAGATCGGACCTGAGTTTCAGCCTTTTAGTGGCCCATTTAAGTGTTGGGCCAATTTCTGGCCCGGTGTCACTTTCAGCCTGTTGACGGCCCATAAATCATTTGGGCCATTTGTAGTCGGACCTGAGTTTTGGCCTTTTAGCGACCCATTTAAGTGTTGGGCCAATTCCCGGCCCTGTGTGCCTTTCGGCCTGTTAGTGGACCATAAATGAGTTGGGCCATTTGTAGTCGGACCTTAGTTTTGGCCGTTTAATGGCCCATGCCCTTCATGGTCCAATACCAGCCCGGTTTCTCTTTCGGCCTGCTAAAGGCCCACAACACAGTTGGGTCGTTTACAATACGACATGACTTTCGGCCTCTTAGCGGCCCATGCTCTTCATGGTCTAGTACAAGCCCGCTATCTCTTTCGACCTACTAAAGGCCAAAGTATAGTTGGGCCATATGTAGCCCAAACTTAGTAACAACATGTTAACGGCTCGTGAAATAAATTGGGGCCACCTGTTGCCCGCTTCGATGTCGCCCTGTTAACGACCCGGGAGGTAAGAGGGCCGACCATTAACTTTCGGCCTAGTAACGGCCCATTAACTTAGTGGGCCCACTAAAGTTGTAGCGACCAGACCTCAAACGGTCCAATCTCTGTGCTCCGGTGTCATCCCTGGATCAGTAATGCTGACACCACACAGTACTTGAAGGATTTATAACAGAGTAGCAATCACACACTTATTACATCGAGTGTCTCAAAAGAGAACTTATTACAATAAGTATGGCTTAAGGCCATCTAATAACGATAACAACGGAAGGCTTGGAAGATAAGTGAGTCCATCAACTCCAACGGCATCACTGAGTATAGAACCACGACCTAAAAACACCTTACTCGTCGTCTGAAAAGTCTGCAACATGAAAGTTGCAGCCTGAAACGGGTCAGCACATGGAATATGTTGGCAATGTAACACATAGAGAACAATGAAATAATAAGGCTATTCTATATGCATATTTGGCTGGTGGAAAGCTCTATGGTTACAATTTTGCGTAAAGCCAATTTTTCCCTACTGCAAAGGAATAAATTTCATTTATCTATCATGGTGGTTGTTAAACATTGAGAGTGTAGACACCCTCTCAATCCCAATTAAACATCAACATTAAAACCCAACAAATTAATTTGAGTAACATGATGAGATTCACATGATAATCAAAGTACTAGATACTCAAGATGTCCATAACTGGGGACATGGCTAACCATGATTAGTTTATACACTCTGCAGAGGTTTGCACACTTTTCCCCACAAGACTCGATCTCCTCCGTTGGGATTCTCGCACTATAGGGTGTTTGAGAAATGGATTACCGAGACATAGTCTTTCAGAAGCGCTAACACCTTACGAACGGGTAGACCGTTACACCTACTTTCCCCTACATCTGCTAGTCTACCATTGTAATAGTTCGCACAGCTTAGTCAACTATGCTAGAGCCCATAGTAGCTTGTGGCTGCACACGGAACTTTCTAGTATGAAATAATCTCATGATCCCTGTGAGCCTGGGTGGCGGTCCAAAACAAAAATAGGCAATTGCTGGAATACCGAGGTGGCTCAATCCACCCAGATGTGTGTTTAAGTTGCCACCTTAGATAAACCATTAAATTATCAATCTCACATATGTCATGGATACACTCACCCAATCCACGTCTACTAGCATAACATGGCATAATAAGCAAATGTATAAGTAACTCCCAAAGGTTTGAAAATAAACAGGTAATAGGTACTACCTCAACTACTTCACAAACCCACAATTTAATTAGATCCTAATCATGCAATGTGTGAGGGTTGATCTAATGCAATAAATACTGGGTAGTAGGAGGTATGATCAAAGTGTTACTTGCCTTGCTAATGATCCGCGAAAACTAGCGATTGGAAGTAGCAAGCGGCACACTCCGAATACTCTATCGCAAACAAACAAGCATACAATAAGTACTCAACTAATGCACAAGGAAACTCAAATAAGAGATCTAACTAGAAAGTTCAACTTAAGTACTCCAGTTGGCAAAAGAATCAAATCGAACGAAGCAACGAAAGACAAACGACAAAAGAAACAGGCTTCGTTTACTATTCTGGATCTAGGTCAAATTTTACAGAGGCAAAAACTTGTTTGAGTTGGTGAAACGGAAAGAGGGTTTCGAGACGAAACTCCAGGCGCTTGAATCGCCGGATTCCGATAAACGAGCTAAAAGTTATACTAGAAGGAAAATCGGATCAGAATCGCGATCAGAAAAATCACGGATTTAATCCGAGAAAAAGAAAAACGACGAACAGATTAACGAACGAACGTTCGTTATCTGGATCTAAATGATGAACGCATTTGCTAAAACGAACGAGCGAGCGAACGCTCGCTAATTAACTAAACCGGAAAAAACCGATCTAAAGGAAAAAACAGATCTAAAAAACCGACGGAAAAACCGAACGGTTTTTCTAAAAAAACGGCGGCGGCGGTCAACCTCATCGGCGGCGAACTCCGGCGGCGGCGCGGGCTGGGCGCGGCTAGGGTTAGGGTTTGTGGGGCGGCACGGCTGGGTTGCTCGAGCCTCGGGGTGGCGCTATTTAAAGCCCGACCGGTAGGAGTCCAGGTCGGGTTCGACTCTAAGTCAGTTCGGCATTTTTTTAAATAATTACGCTCAGAAAAAACAAAAGAAATACCAACGGACTCCAAAAATCCCGAAATAAATTTTCCCCGGCTTCTAAAATCAAGCCGCACAGGATGAATATTTATCTGGGGCCTAAATGCAATTTTGAAAAAAGCGAATTTTTCCTAAATTCAAATAAAGTAGCAAATAAAACCAAAATAAAATCTTATTTGATTTTTTTATTAAATCATCAATATTTCTTTATTTTGGGAAAGTCATTTTATTCCCTCTCTCATTTTTTGATAATAGAAATAATTGAAGATAAAATAAATAAAATCAAATGATCCATTTTCAAAATTTGAGAAAACTCATATATGAAAATAACGAAATCCCCAACTCTCTTCGAGGGTCCTTGAGTTGCGTGAAATTTCTAGGATCAACCAAAATGCAATAAAATATGATATGCAATGGCGGTCTATATAACATTCCAAATTGAAAATTTGGGATGTTACAAAAGTTCATTCATGTCTTTCGGCCAAATTAGATAATTTGAGCCCATTACGACGAGCAATTATGCACATGACCAAAACCGATCAAGCAAAGGTACGGCATACAGAGAATAACATTGCACATCCAGCATATATTATAAGAAATTACATCCACTGGGCAATCAAAGATTGATGCCAATGCAAATAAATGAGCAGAACCTAACCATCTACAACGTCAGTATCTGCAACCTCAGCACAGATGACGCTCATAAGCATGTTTGCAAGTTCTTGTTGTTTTGCTACACTATCTCTGAAAACATTGATCAGTTGTTGTGTCACACGACTCTGCACCTCTGATTCATCCACCATTTCCATCATTGCTTCAGCCATTAATTGGTTCAGAAACATACATTTATTCTGTTGCATTCGAGACAAAGGACACTAAACAGATTCAGATGGCGGTTTTGGCAGGCTTGTATTATTGATAGTGGAGAATGTCTCGACCACTGCATCATAACATAAATTAGGACAGGAACCAAACAGATTAATCATGAGTTATTGCCATATTACCTGGCCTAGATTTACTGGAAAGAAACAATGGGGTTGCCTTGCTGTTTTCAGAGTTTGTCTTCTTATCTTCAGCAGCCTGCACAAAATTAACACACTGGCATTGCTATCATTGGCCAAGTCAGATAATAGGAAAGCAACATTGACACAATGAACGTTTTGGCAACTAGCCTACACTAAATTAACACAATATGACACAGCTATCATCAGCCAGGTAAGGTAATACGAAAGCAACATTGACACAATGAATGAATGGGCAACCAGAGAAGCACTACAATTCAGTAATGTGCGTGATATGAGATAGTACATTCATGCAGCTCAGTATGCAAAACTACCAGGCAGTTTTCCTTACAAAAATCAACATTGGCGCCTTTAACATTTTGCTACAACTAATTTTAGATCAGATAAAGGTTAGATTCACGCCGATTAACAAAATACATGCTGATGTAAAAATATAGTGATATACAACAGGTACTTACATCAGCATTGGAGCACAGAGAATTCCCGCAAGATATTTTCCTCGAATACGATCCCAATGGAGGAAGTCTTGTATCGTTTAACCTTATTTTCTAAAAGAGAGATGGGTAAGAAACATGTAGAAAATATGATCAGAATGCTATAAAATTTCATGATGCGAGGATACGCACACGCTTCTTAGAATGGAGTTGACATTCTTTTGCTGGACTGGAGCGGACTAGTTCTTTGGCCACTGGAATCTGCTTATTATCAGTGGGAGTTGGGTTTCTCTGTGCTGGAGCAGTATCTATGAAAAATGGAGTTGGTTTATTATCTCCTGGCGTTTGGATCTTTTGCAAAGACCTGGTTTGTAACCCTTCAGATTCTAACATAGCCGTCTTCCCCTTGCATGCCTTATATAGAAGAATGGTGATTCAGTTATAAAACATGCTACAGCAGAGATGGAATAGGTACTGAAGAATAGAAAGGCATGACATATTGACATGTATTCCCTCCATCCGGAAATAAATGGATGGGTCTAGGCGTATTTCAGTTCTAGATACATCCAGTTTTATCCATTTCTGCGACATTTAATCCGGACGGAGGGAGTATGATGTAAGAGCTAGGGATACGACAGGACAACACAGTAAAAAAACACTGAAAAACCCACTGCAGAACCAAAGTATTCAAACCCACTGATATGAGATAGTACACTCATGCAGCTCAGGATGCAAAACTACCAGGCAGTTTTCCTTGCAAAAATCAACATTGTGGCCTTTAATCATACATTTTGCTACAACTAAATTTAGATCAGATAAAGGTTGGATTCACGCCGATTAACAAAATACATGCTGATGTAAAAATATAGTGATATACAACAGGTACTTACATCTACATTGGAGCACAGAGAATTCCTGCAAGAATCTTTCCTCATAAACGATACCATTGCAGAAATTCTTCTATCTGTTAAGCTTATTTTCTAAAAGAGAGATGGGTAAGAAACATGTAGAAAATATGATCAGCATGCTATAAAATTTCATGATGCAAGGATACGCACACGCTTCTTAGAATTGAGTTGACATATTTTTGCTGGACTGGAGCGGACTAGTTCTTTGGCCACTGGAATCTGCTTATTATCAGTAGGAGTTGGGTTTCTCTGTGCTGGAGCAGTATCTATAAAAACTGGAGTTGGTTTATTATCTCCTGGCGTTTGGATCTTTTGCAAAGGCCTTGTTTGTAACCCTTCAGATTCTAACATAGTCGTCTTCCCCTTGCATGCCTTGTATAGAAGAATGGTGCTTTAATTATAAAACATGCGACAGCAGAGAGATGGAATAGGTACTGAAGAATAGAAAGGCATGACATATTGACATGTATTCCCTCCATCCGGAAAAAAATGGATGGGTCTAGGCGTATTTCAGTTCTAGATACATCCTTTTTTATCCATTTCGGCAACATGTAATCCGGACGGAGGGAGTATGGTGTAAGAGCTAGGGATACGACAGGACAACACAGCAAAAAAACACTAGTTGAATGTAAAACTGTATGCTAGCGGAATACGTACAGAAATAACTAAGGCAACATACACGTGTATGATTGGGAAAATAAGATGGCATTGCAACAGAGCACTAGAACAACACTTCAATGTAAAAAAACATGGTATGGTAGACAGATGAAGTACATACTGATGAATAACAATGCATAAGATATTCAGAAGCATGATGTCCAAATTAAGCAGATGGCATTGCGATAGAGTAGAATGACAGTACTTGAATTTGAAAACATGTTATCATGAATGGAATAGGTACTGAAAAACAGGAAGGCATGACATATTTACATGCATGATCAGCATGCTAAGCACATGGCATTGCAACAGAGTAGATACACTCCAGGACATTATATGCATGTTGTACCCATATCACAGGCCAAGTTAGAGCAAGGACCTTGTGGGGTGAAGAGGATTCATCATCTTTCTGCAAGTCTTCTGAAGAACTGCCTTTACATGTTCCATCATATTGGGTATCATTGACATCAAGTTTATTGGCCTTTACATTGCTCCGTGAGGTTCTTGTGGATATATCAGTGTGTGCAATTATATCTGACATGCATGGAAGACAACTAGTAGTTAGATTTATGTAATGAGTGCCTGTAGGAGACGACATAAATAGTAGGACTGGGGTTAACTAGCAGCAACAGGTCTCATAAACTAAAGGGAGAACACAGATGAAAGCTACAGAATATGTATCGTTTGTACTCGAGATTAACTAGATGGCACACAAAAGTATTAAAGAACAACATAGGTAATACTAGAAGTGGTATAATACTATAATCACCAGCCTGTGGGATAGCATTGGCTGATGGATGATAACTATGGAACAACGTTACCTAAAGAACAAGTATCTTAGCTGAACTATGGAACAACGTTAACTCCTGAACAAGACCCGTAAGAGATCAGCATGAATATACAGTGAAATGTGATGATCTATTTTCCATGCTTAGATGAATAACAAAGCCATAAATGTTGCACACAAGTAAGATGAGGGTACAACCTATCTGGCTGCCATCCATAGGAGTGAGCATCATGTGCTGACTTGTCGATGGCCCTGCAGTTGTTGTGGCTGTCCATGTCGGGCACGCGCATTCGATGCAGGGAACTGTTGAGTGGGGACTATAGCTCCCTTCTGGTGTATGCTTCCCTTGTTGGAGCAGCTGCGGTGAGTCGGAAGACGGTGTGTCTGAAGATGCAGATAACGCATAATGTTAAGAACGACATATCTCTTTGATCTGAAGAAATACACTAAGAGATCAACAGCAAGGTACGAGAGTGGTCACACGTCTGTTGACTGAAGACTAAATTGGGGTCACACGATTTTATTTTATTTTGGTACTGTCCGATCTACGCCGGATGGCTGGCCGTCTTGTGCCTCCCGGCTGACACTGTTCGGAATCTTCCCCGAAGAGCCAGCGACCAACGGCAGAGCAGCCTGCCTCCGCCGTCCGTGGCCCCGGCCAAAACCCCGCTCCCCGCCCCACCGCACTGCCGTGGTTGCGCCGCCCCCGGGCCAATCCACAAAGACTCCCCGTCATCCAGATCCGGCGGCGGCAGTACCTTCAACCCACGCAACTCTAAAAGATAGCCATCTAAGCGCTGCTTCCGCGGCGAACTTGCGGCCCCGCACCCTTACGTTAGACACCAGCCAACCGGCAGCCTAGGAGCTCCGCCGCCTCGAGGGGTGCTGCTTCCCATTGGGAATCGATTGGCCCAGAATAAAAATTCAGACAACTGACGCCTAAATAAAGTGATTTGAGATGAGGGTGCGACCTATCTGGCGGCATGGTGAAGTAGGCAGGTCCAGCTGCCGAGTCGGTGAGGCCGGCGCGGTTGCGGTGGCGACCGGCGGCAGGGAAAGAGCGATGTCGCGACGGTCGATGGCTACGCGGAAGCAGCGCCAGGACTCTGGACGGATCCGAAGTTGGAGCCGCTCCGGCGCCGTGAACAACAGCGGGGGTGAATCGGCTCCGGTACGGTTCACGCGGCCGTCGTCGAGGCAGCACCAGCAGCACGGAGTAAGAGGCACACGGCCCAGTGCACGACGGCAAATGGACAGCGTCTCCGGCATTAGGGAGGAGGGCGGCTGTGAAATTGGTGCGGTGGGGGCGCCATGGAGGTGGGGCTGAGGTTTCGCGGCTCGGGAGAAGGGAGCTTCCCGGGGAGAAGGTGATTTGGCGCCCACGAGGTATGAATGGGGCGGGCGGGGGGGGGGAATTGGGAGGGGAGTGGAACCATGTCTTACGGACGCATTTGTCTGAAATGTGAGGGGGAGTTACAGTTCTACCCTTGCCTATAGGCTTCTCGGCTTGGGTCTGTGTACTGAGGGTCGGGGATAGTAGAGTAACTTTGCTTCTCCCCAAATAGTGGGCGGGAGCGATTTCGGGCGAGGAGGGCGTGTTTTGAACTATAGTGGGCGCGAGCGATTTCGGGCGAGGAGAGCGTGTTTTGAAATAGTGGGCGCGAGCTATTTCGGGCGAGGAGAGCGTGTTTTGCCGACCATGGTTTATGAATTATTCGGCACATGTCATTTCGGCCGAGGAGAAGGCGCGCTTGGATGAAGTTACGAACCTACCCTCGATGTACAACGGGCCAATTGATGCGTGTCCCACATAGGACGGTAATTTCGCGTCTCCCATTTATTTGCTCGGGCGAATTCCACCGAGCAGAGAGGATGTTTAACGGTTCGTTCAAATTTTGGGAGAACGAGCATCCACGTCTACCTTACCAAGTCGATTCGGATCAAATTTTGAAATATTAGCTTGCCACTTCTTTTTTAGATGGAGAGATGATGCTCGGGAGTAATGTGTTTTTACATGCTCGTTGCTAGCGATTTACTATATGACAAATAGTTGACCCACTCAAAAACGCGAATCAAACCCAAAATGAAATATCTCGATTCAATGAAATAGCTCGTTCAGTAGGTCAAAATAGTGAACTAAATCCAAAATTGAACACCTCAATCGAGTAGCATGTTGTACAGTATTATAGTACTCCATGAACATGTTGAAAGTCAAATTAATGAACTTGTTTGATATACGCATATATCCGTTCATGTGTGGATTGCAGACAACATGTTCTCCAATTTAAATATTTGAATGCAAGTTTATATCGAAACATGGTTTATATCAGTCTTTGATGCATAAAACGCGACCTCCCCCTCTCCCGGACTCCTGTTCTCTCTCTCTCTCTCTCTCGCCGACAATCTTCAATTCTGTCGCACGCATCCGACACAAAAACCTTGTTGGTCCCTCTCCCTTTCTCTCCATCTCTCTCTCTCTCTCTCTCTCTCTCTTTGTGTGTGTGTGGGGGGGGGTCTTTCTAGTTCGCATGCATATATACACCATCTATAGGTCTCTCTCGCACACTATGTATGATACTCTAGCTAGTCCAAGCTAGATATCTTGGGTGCACTCATCGTACGCACACAAATTCCTTGGCTCTTTGCCCGTAACTCTCTCACGCACCACTATGTCGTCTCGGAGCTCTTCCCCCCTCTCTCAAACTCTCCATCCACCTGGGTCACACATACACATGCATATCTCACTCGCACTCGATAGGCCCATCTAAAACTCTATCTCTCCCCCTCGTTCTCTCTCCATCTCACACGCGCACACACACAATCTCATGCCCAGCTAGCCAAGTATGATGGTCTCTCACTCAATTGTAGGCACACGCAGTCCCCCCTATATGTATATGACTAGCTAATCTTAGTCTCCATCACAAACATGTGCATGGTCTATCTCGATTTCTCTCGGGGCATCTTTCTATCGCGCACGCACTCCCTCGATCTCCCACCCATATAGTCCCCTCACGATCTCGACGGGATCTCTCTATCACAAACACACCCTCTCTCCCTCCCCATGCGTCCATGCCATCCATGTGTCCCTCTCGACCTTTGTTCCTTGTTGGCCAGACCTCTATTGGACATGTGCTACAGGGGTGTCTCTCTCCGTTGCAAACAATCACACACTAGCTATCTTCGTGTATCTCCTCGCCTCGCTTTTCCATCTCGGAGATGCATGCGTGATATGTTCGCATAAGAAACGAAAAAACACACTCTCTCTCTAATTTATCGTTTGTTGTCACTTTCTCTTTCACACACATACTCTTTTTGCACACTTACTCATTCTCCTTCACACGCACTTGATCTGTCTCGACTGAGGCACTCTCCTCGGTCCATAGCATATAGATTTATTGAAAAGTCAAACATCACAAAGTTTGACCATGTACGTGGAGAAAAAGAATTACATCAAGTACGGCAAACATATACCATTAGATTCACCATGAGATGTAGTTTTGTATGATGTATCTTTGGTATTGTAGATATAAATAACATTTGCGTAAACCTGATCAAAGTTTCCAAATTTTGACTTCTAAAAAATTTACATGCACTGCATTATCGAGCGGATGGAATATCTCTTTCCCCCTCTCAGCTATCTGACGCACCACTCAGCCTTATCGGGGCTCCTCAATCTCTCTCAAACTTTATTGGTCAGTTTGGTTCGTGACCTGACCCTCATGCCTTGATGGCCGGTACTGCCTGGTGTGGACGTGAGATGTAAATATTTCTGTCTAGCCAGGCTTGTGTGGTGCTGAAGCGTTTGGTTCATGCCTGGGCCAGGCAAATCATCAACGTCCCACCAATCAATCCAACCATCAATTATTTAATGCTAATATCCATCCATGTAGCTGTTAGCCTCGTGGCCACACGACCAGGCACGGCCAGGCGTTCGAAATCGGTCGCCTGGGCCAGGCTACTTGCAGTGTCTGGAGTTCAGCCAGGCTAATTAAAGTGCAAGGGAACCCAGGCCAAGCGGGCTTTCTTTTTCACAGGGTAGCAACCAAACAAGGATGCATGAAATCCAGCCACAACCCCAGGCCAGGCAAAAGATGCTCAGGACGCAAGCCAAACTGGCCTTATATCTCCCTGGTTCACACATACACATGTCTCGCTCGCGCTATACATATAGACCCATCCAACACTCTCCGCCCTTGTTCTCTCTCCATGTGACACGCACCCCCCTAAGTACCATAATCCCTCACTCCATCATAGGCGCAAGCACTCCCCCCTCCTAAGTATGATTATCTCTTACTAGCCATCAGGAACACACGTATTGTCTCCTTCCATCCATACGTCTATCTCGATATCTCTCGGGGCATCTTCTATCGCGCACACACCTTGTCACTCGATCTCCCACCCATGTAGTCCCATCACGATCTCCAGGGGATCTCTCTATGACAAACATACACTCTCTCCTCCCCATGTCTGCATTTTCTCCGTACGTCTCTCTCGACCTCTCTCCCTTGTTTGTCAGACCCCTCTTGGCCACGTGCTAGGGGTCTTGCTCTCTCGGTTCCAAACAACCACACACTATCTCCTCACCTTGCCTCCGTTGTCGAAGATGCATGTGTGATATGTTTGCATAAGACACGCACGCTTTTTCTCTACTTTTATCGTGTGTTGTCCATGTCTCTTTCACACACGCACACACACTTTTTTCACTCACTCTCTCTCTCTCTCTCTCTCTAGTTAGGGACTCTGTCACGTCCATAAGCATATGGATGTTTTGAAAAGTCAAACCTCAGAAAAGTTTGACCAGGTATATGTGGAGAAAAACATTTACATCTGGAACGATCATTAGATTCATCACAACATGTACTTACTTCATACTATCATTTATCTTTGGTATTGTAGATATAAGTAATTTCTTTATAAACTTGGTCAAAGTTTCAAAAGTTTGACTTAAAAAAATGTTGGAACTACATTATCGAACGGAGGGAGTAGCTCTTTCTCTCTCTCTCTCTCTCTGCTATCTCTCACGGGCCTCCCCTCTCACTCGAACTCTCTATACCGACGGATTATACGCTCACTGTGTCAGCGTATAGCTCCGTATATTGTTTAGTTGACCGGTCAACCAATCCACATG
Source organism: Triticum aestivum (assembly GCF_018294505.1). Taxonomy (NCBI): domain Eukaryota; kingdom Viridiplantae; phylum Streptophyta; class Magnoliopsida; order Poales; family Poaceae; genus Triticum; species Triticum aestivum. The sequence goes on from NC_057794.1 coordinate 58,492,816, forward strand.
CTGCCTTGTCAGCTCGTGTTCTGTATCTTCGTGTGCTGGCCCATGTGGCAGTGGGTGAAAATAAGTAAACTAGAGGCCCATCTGACACGCGGTGAAGTAAACAAAGTTGAAACCACTCGGGGTAGCACCCGCACGCTAGTAAATTGAGGGCGCATTGAGGACAAACTTCTTGCGCGCGAAGGACGCACTCGCGCACAATTCACCACTGCGCGGCGGCATGCACAGAAGGACGCACTCGCGCACACCCAGCACACAACACACACCAGCACACGTGTACACCGGCATCACCGCCGGTTGAGATGGACGGCGAGGCAGCCAACAAGCGGAGGCGGCTCGAGCCAAAACCGCATCCGGCGAGCCTGGACTTCATCAGCAGCCTCCCCGACGACATGCTGCTCGTCATCATCGGCCTCCTCCCCACCAAATCTGCCGTGCGGACCGCCCTGCTCTCCCGGCGGTGGCGCCCCCTCTGGCGCTGCGTCCCCCTCAACCTCACCGTCGACAGCTGCCTCTGCGACGGGGATTGCAAACGCATGGCCGCAGTCTCCAAGATCCTTTCATCGCACCCTGGGCCAGCCAGACGCCTTGACATCTGCATGTTCAGTACCAACTGCAAGGTCCAACCCAAGTTCGACGAGTGGATCTTATCCCCCACCCCATATCAGCTCGAGGAGCTCAGCTTTGAAGCTGGACGATGTCGCTCTCTGCCGCCGTCCGTGCTCCGCCTCACGCCAACGCTGCGCCGTGCCAGCTTCAGCTCCTGCTATCTTCCCCAGATTAATGTCGCGCCCGCCCTTCTTCTCCCTCAACTCAAGCAGCTCGACCTCTTCGACGTTGTCATCTCAAAGAAGGCTATGGAGCACCTGCTCCGGAGCTGTACTGCGCTCGAGTACCTTCATCTTGAGCAGATCCATCGGTTCATTAGCCTCCACATCGCCTCGATGAATCTCCGATGGATTTATGTGTCTTGCTGGCCCCGCAACAAGACATCAATTGGGAAGAGATCACTCCAGCTGTTCCACGTTATGGTCATTGAGAATGCGCCTTTCCTTGAGAGATTGCTTGTATCGGATCTAGAAGGTCCAACAAAAATCAGGGTCATTGACGCGCCGAAATTGACAGCGTTGGTGTACTCGTCTGCCAAATTCTCCGAACTCTTTATTGGATCCGTAATCGTTCAGGTACAACACTCATCTTCTTCTCCGTCTTCTTGAAATTCACATTTTTAAATTTCTTCTTGATGTATTTACGACCGTCTTCCAGAAAATGATTCCCACAAGCTTGACCCAGTCCATGCGCACAGTGAAGATCTTAGCACTAAAATCTATCGGCCCCAATCTGGATCAAGTTGTTGGATTCCTTACATGCTTTCCGTGCACGGAGAAGCTACTCATCGAGGTGAAACTTCTTTCCTATAAGTAAACGGTAATCACAACGTAGCTCAATTTTTTCGTAATTTTCCCAAATTACGATGACAAGTGTAGTGTTCAAAACTGCATCTACGCACTGCACCGAAAGAAATGTTTTTAGTATTTTTTCTCACGTGATCACCTGCATCGTTTTTATGCTGTACTACTATAGTAGCCTAGGCTAGTCATAGTGGAAAGTAACTTAGACTACTCCAGTAACTCTATGGTTACCCTAAGAGCAAGTACTACCTCCGTCCTGGTTTACTCTTCCAATTTTGTAGTATCAAAATTTGACCATAGATTTAACTGACAAAATGTTAATGCATGTCACTAAGAACTATATCGTTGGATTCGTATTTGAACATAATTTCAAATGGTGTAATTTTTAGTGACATGCATTGGCATTTTCTTAGGTAAATCTATGGTCAAAATTTTATACTAAATACGAGGTAGTATTCCCTCCGTCCCAAAATTCTTGTCTTACATTTGTTTAGATACGGATGTATCTAACACTAAAATGTAACTAGATACATCCGTATTTAGACAAATTTAAGACAAGAATTTTGGGACGGAGGGAGTACAAAAGTGGGCTATGTAGGCCAAAACATGTGCCAAATTCACTTGTGATGCATTTGGCATCGATGCCCCTCCATTGCTCACCTGGTGCCCCAATCTGGATCACCTACTTTGCTCCGGTGCCAAATTAACTCACGCAATGAAAAAACACTGCGTGGGAGAGAGAGAGAGGACTGAGGCAATAAAAAACACTTGTTTGGGAGAGTGAGAGGCTGGTGTAGTTGGTTTGATTGATTTGTTTATACATGTGGGTCTGTGTGCACAGCGGTGCCAACTCTCTCACATCGCGAGAGCGGTGCCAAAATCTTTTGATTTGACATCGATGCGTATTATGTGGCATACTTTTGCGAAATATGGCATCGGCCACATAGTGGAAGGCAACAAATGCCCAAGCTCTTCACGTGCTCCTAGTTAAATGAGAGGAAACAAAAGAGAGAGAGAGAAGAGAGAGAGAGAGAGAGGAGAGAGAGAGTGAAAAAATATCACTAGCCAGCCAACCCTATCGTATGAGCGAATGATATTGGTACCTCTTGATGACACGGCAATCTTATGCAGCCAGCTGCTCTAATATGTTCTCTTCTTTTGCAGATAAAAAAGACCCGAAAGTGAAAAATGTGCTGCACTATAACAATCTCATCGAATGCCTTGATCTCCATCTTACAGAAATTGATTTGATCGACTACCGAGGCAGCACATCTGAGATTAAATTGGCCAGGTTCTTTGTTCTGGAGGCAAGTGTGCTCAAGGTAATGAGGTTTGGCGTTCTCTGGCGCAACAATGAATGGCGTGCTGATCACCGCAAGCGTCTAAGCCTAAATGACAAAGTCTCCGCAGAAGCTGAATTTGTTTTTGAAACATCAAGTGGCCAGAGACTCGAAAACTTATTTGCCCATTAGTGACTTGTCAGGGCGGTGGATTTTAGTTTGTACGATAATGCTGCATCCACCTAAAGTAACGAAAGTTCTTACGTAAACTTCCTAGTAATTCCCTCTTCGTAGGTGCAGCATTACTCCTAACATTTGTAATATCAGTTTGAAACTTGTAATATTGCCGTGTCCTATTCCTGCGTTTTCAAAATCCTGCGAATCAAACAGGTCCTGAGTTGGTGATGATGTTGTGCCTCCCATCTTTCACCAATAGCCGTCGGATCTAGATCTGACGCATACAAACCAAGCTTCTCCATTTTTGCAAAAAGATGCCCGCACTTGTTCCCTATTTACAAACAACTCCTTGTCTCTCACAATCAGCCTTATCTCCTCCCCACCACATCTAGAAGGCCGTGGAAAAATCTGGCGCGATGGCCGCTGCCGGAGCCGTCCACCCCCAATCTTGGTGTTCCGTGCAATGCACGGGCATCTACGCACGGGAAATTATGTCGAACAGGGCTAGTTGTAAGCAGGCTAGCTCTACAGCCATGATGATAGTGACTGCAGACGGTGAGGCTGACTATGGTATGCCGAACACGGCGCCTATACTCAGGTGTCATCTCCGGCGCAGGGTCTTGTCACTTCACTGTGAGGAGCAACACGTAATAATTTGACCAACGGGTAGTACAGTGCTAGTACTCCTACTACTACATTGGTAGTACTACTACTAGTACTAGTAGCACCACCGTCTGGATTTAGGAGTACTACCACGTCCATCTGGATTTTAGTATTTGACTAGCAATATCTAGTAATGCATGTCACAAAAAATGTACTACTCCCTCTGTAAATAAATACATGGTGTTTTATTCCTATCGGCGAGAGAACTTAATGTTTTTTGCTAACTAGAGTACTAATAGGATTACATGCAATGAACTAAACACTGCATGTCATGTTTGGTAGTCTCAAGTCATTGAAAGCATGCACGACCCACATCTCTCATTGGTTGATATGTCACGAAATAAGAAACAAGGAGGGAGTTAATGCACCATGCCTAAGTATTTTGGGATTATTTGGTTTTCGTAAGGTGACTTACACAACATTTTTGTTTACATGCATTAACATTTTATTAGTTAAATCAAAGGTCAAAACTTGGCGCAAAATGCAAAGGGGACCAATAAACCAGTAAACATCAAACTTCTCTCGTTTGGCCCCAACTAGAGGTCCGGTGAGATGACTATACTGCACCGGCACGGAGGGGGACGCAGCTTCATTGACTTACGGCAACTGCCTTTGTGTGAATGACACGTGGGCCCAGGGGGTGGCTGGCCCACCTATCATACAGCCAAAGGCAGGTGCAGTAGAGGGTCGAGGAGTAGTACGAAATCCTACGCACATATGCACGCTAATCAAGGGCAAGAGTGATCACTCGAATCGCAAGATCAGTTGACTAGAAGCTAAGCTAGACCCATGGAGGCGATGAGCGCGTGCATTAGCCGGTTGTGCCAGATGGTCCACGACGCCGGCCTGCGGCCCGGCACCAAGGAATGTCTCCATGTAGTATTGCTTGAGGCCGCCAAGGCGAGGGGCCGCTTGGACGACAGCTTTGTCTCCTTGTTCGATGAGGTCCTCGTCGGTTTCCTCGACAAGTTTACCGTCGTCAAGAAGCTTGCGGGCGACTTTGATGTAATCATCCAGCCGACGTGCCCAGGCTCGGCGATGCCCGCCACCCTTAACTGCCACTATGGTGACAACCTGTTCGACGCACCGGTGGCCCTGCGACCGCCCGTCGTCGCGTCGGAGAATGTCCACCTCGAGGTCGCGCTCGCCGCGCAGCGCCTGGCGCAGCAAGACACCATCGACATAATCACCCACGTCTACGCGCAAATCGTCCACAAGGACTACTACAAGCAAGAGGAGGACGATAGGATGTTGACCTTCTTGGACCGCAGGGCAACCTTGGACGGCACTGCTCAGAAGCAAGTTGATCTCGCCGCCAACGCCGCTGCTCCTCACACGTCGGTTGGTGACCCGGCGCACTAGGGCGTGAGGATGTCGTTGATGGATCCATATGTATTTTTATCTATCCGTCAAATCCATGTAGTAGTATTTGATAATACAGTAATTATCTTACCTTTCGCATCAACTTCATAATTTTCGTACGTACTCCATGCATGAACGGCTCCAGAACCAAACTTCTCATTACTCTAGGCAAAATCGTTATTTTCTATCTATCGGTCGCGCCATGGAGCAGAACCAAATTTTACAAGTTACGAGTTCAAAAGGAAAAGCCTGCCATGTTCGCATCGCACACCCACACGGTTGGTCCGGCACGCCGCTCAAGCGGGAATGCGTGCGGTGTTGCATTTTCACTTACAAGTGGGACTGCAGTTGAGCAAACCGACTATCGGCAAACCCCCACCCTTCCCACCGCGCGATGGTTGAGAAAACAGGAGGGAGAAGAGATGGCTATAGCACGGACTCCAAGAAAATTGGTGTCGGATGGGACTCGTGTGGGTGGTGTGTGCCGTACTGCTAGACGTGAATGCTAGTTATGGCCCATGCCACCCCACTATATCGAGCCTATATCGAGGTACATAGAACAAATTTCCTGCAGTCCGTGCTCAGCCCTCCTCTATCTCTCTTCTCAGCCAGCCAACGGACGCGTGGAGCCCATCGTCTGTTTGCTCACATGCGGCCCCACATGTCAGTGAAAACATAAGAGGACCCACTGAACCTACACATCTTTCACCTGGACGTGCTGGTGATGAAAAACAAATCCAATAAAGATCTTCGGTGGCCGCTTTTGGAGTTACTCAAGAGTAGTAAGATTCTATTTACAGTTTAACCCAAGATGCACATCTCGTGGCTTCAACTACCACTCTATTTTCTTTCATGACACGACCTGGATGCTGGATGTCCCACGTGTCGGCAAAAGGAGGAAGAACCCGACCAAATCTTCGGTTGTGCTCTCGGATTAGACTAGTTGTGCTAACTTAAAAAAATTATTGTGTACTCCCTCCGTTCCAAAATACTTGACTTCCATTTGTCCAAAAATGGATGTACCTATATACTAAAACATGTCTAGATACATATATATTTTGACAAATAGAAGGCATGTATTGTGCAACGGAGGGAGTAGAATGGATGCAAGTTTTTGTATTGGGAAGAAGAGTACATCCATATATTGATAGAGCACAATTTAGTAGATGTTCTATCACTTTTAGCTAGCACAGAGGCTAGAGATGAGATTAGTGCACTTGTTGATACTCCTACTAGAATAGAGGCTAGACATGAGACTAGATACAAGGAAGCAACGTCTACTTCTTTATACTCAAAGAAGAAAGAAGCACGCAAGATCGAGCCTCCGCAGATCAACAATGAATGCATCGAGAAGGCACTAATCCAACTTACAGGAGTAGTAAAATGTATTCTTGTGGTTCTTGTTTTCTTTGGTCTTGCTTTTCTAGTAAAAATTATCGTTGGAGTTCATGCAAAACGGAGGTCCATTTGGGTTCATGCGTTGGAGTTGGCCTTACAAGTGGGACCGCAGTTAAGGAAACCGACTATCGGCAAACCCCCACCTCACCCGCTGCGCGATGGCTGAAGTTAGAGAAATGACGAGGTTGAAGAGATTGCTCTATCATGGACTCCAAGAAATAATATGGTGTCAGATGGATGTCGTGGTGGTGGCGTGTGCCGTACTCCTGGACGTGAATGCTTGTTCTGGCCCATGCCACCCTACTACTCCTACTACTTACTCCTACTATATAGTACTAGTATCGAGGATTCGAGGTGCTGGTTATGTACAGCGAACACATTAACATATGGCTACAGTAAAAACACCCGCCCGACGCGCGAAGCATGTGAAGCTAGTACAAATAGTGTACTACTATTGTTGATTGGCCTCATCTGATAACATGTTGCAATGCACGTACAATTATGTATTCGGAAAATATTTTTTTGCCTCATCACACCACTCACTCAGAGAAGCGACTCGAAAGCCATTCATAAATTTAGTATGTTTATCACAGGCATATCATTTTATTACATACAACAGGTCATCAACACACATCGACAACGAGGATACATTATAAATACTAAAGTTTTCACCACACAACAAATAACAAGCAATGAAATGAACTTCAACTCAACCATTCCTCGGCATTGGAAACGGTTGCTTTGAACTACAAGTGATTCTCTGGGACGGCCATCTATTGTCGATCTGGAGACCAATGCAGGACTGATCATCCAGGTTGAAGCGGCCTACTATATCAGTCCCAGGGTAGGGAACCACCCAAATGTCCGAGGTATAGACACAGTTGCTTCTCATAAATGGTACTAGTAACATTGTGTCAACAGCAGTTGGATCGCTTTTCCCCATCATCGAATAGTTTTGTCCAAGGAAGAGCGAGTTTTCTCCAAGGCTATCAATTCTGTACCAGGGAGAAGGAGTTGGAGCTAGCACACTAGTATCCATCCCGAATAACATGCAACGGGTGTTCGAATAGGTCCAGCGAGTGCGACCATGGGAGACTACACGTGCTTCCTTAGCAGTAACATCATCAGTGGGCTGTATACACACAAGAAGAGGTGATCCATCGGAATTAGTTGCCAGGCGCCACAAAGTATATGGGCGCTGCTCGTCCCCATGCTCGTGATCATCACCATCGTCATCTCCCCTTGGTTATAAATTTTTTCAAGCATAGGTGGTGGGATGTTCACAGGACCTTGGAAACACAAGAAGAAGGTTAATTATTAAAGGGAAACTTGCTAACCCGCATGCATGTGGATGAAACAATTGTAATTACGGTGGAAGACAAACGTACCGAAACTACGAGGATCCCATGCAAAAACAGTGCCACGAGTGGTGGCAGCAAACACAAGGCCCTCGTATTGAATTGCATCATAGTACTCATCCGTGTACAGAAACTGATTTTTGAGCAATATCCATCGAGTCAAACCAGTAAGGACGGCAACAAGCTTGTCGAAGATAGCAACAACTTGATAGTTGTTGTAATTCCAAGAGCGGTTGGGAACTCGACAAATTGCTATCTTCCGTAGAAGACAGTCACCATGATCATATTTGAACATGCGTACAATACCGGTGTGCTCAACCTTTGGGCAGTCTGCTGAGACTTTTGGAAGTGGAACCCGGTCATGAGTGTACACATTCACAAGTTCCCACTCGCAGTTGGACCCAATGTAAACATCCCAATCTCCATTTGCGCCCGCCCAAGCCTTGCCCTCAAGCGATGGCATCTTAACATCATACGTATCATTATCAAGCGGCATCAGCTTGCACAGGGCGAGGCCTCCGTCGTGCCAGCGCCAGTCATCAGGGTCACGGCAAAGAAGATAGGGGAGATCAAACCGCTCCTTGACTCTTGGGTTCATTGTAATGATGTTATTAGTTGAGTCGAGAATGGGCTTGAACGAACCTGCCAAGCTAGCCGAGGTGATGACATCGCACCGATCAATGAGTTCCTCCACCACGTCATCTTTCAGATTGGAGCAAGAATAACGGGGTCGTTTCCGGTCTGCTCCCTCCATGGAGAAGACGGTCGAACAATGTCAGAAGAAAGGGTGAAGGGCTAAAGGAAAATGGAGGAGGGAGAGGAAGAGCGTGCGACAGCAGTTCCAAATCGAGAGGGAAAGGCGAAGAGTCGATGGACGGTTGCGAGTTTGCCATAGTTCACGAAGAGGCACCCCGGCCTACACATATGTTCGGAAATACTCCTACTACTCGTCGTCGTCTCACTGATATGTTGGAACGGGGCCACATGTCAATGAAACATGGTGTGTAATTTCTCGTGCAAAATGCGATCTGGCCGCGTTGGCACGAGGTACCGCATTAGTTATTGACCTTTATTTTTTAATGGCGTGCCGATCAGTTTTGAAGCATGACTAACTGGTACTGTATGTAGAGAAAATATAAACTACTCTACCACTACTCCACCTCTAGTACTAGTAGTATAAAAAATATATATAGGCTAGAGCTTGAGCGTTTTCTTCCTAAGGGCTACCCACTTGCTTCTCACACTACCACCCTCTCTCCATATCTTAAAAATACGGCCCCTCTCTCCCTCCTCACCGGTGGTCACAGATCCGCCGAGGAAGAAAAGGACATGCAGCGTTGACGCACTCGTCGTCGGCGAGCGAGGTCACGCACTGATGACAAGGCCGTCCTCTCATACCTAGCGCCCCTGCGGGATGGCCTCCATCCCCAAGCTCGCTACCGTAGTGTGTGCGAAGGACGACGACCACGAGCGAAGCTACTTCCCGCCGATCCTTAGGTATGCTACCTCTTTTCGAACCATAACCTTGTTCTATTGCCCCATCTGCCATGTCGTTGTATGTGGATCTTTTTCCACTCCACCATCTTCCCAACTTGTTATCCTCTGCTCTGCTGGCCACGCAGACGAAAACCATAATTTGCACTATTAAAGGAAACCCTACTTCATGTAGACTAATCCATGTCTGGGTTGAATAAGGAAAGGAAGGAAGACTGTACTGTCCAAGAGAGTAGGCATCGAACCCGCATCTAGGTTGAAAAGGGAAAAATCAGTAGCTAAGGAACGAGTATCATGTCTCTTGGTTGAAGAAGGGTAGAAAGGCATGACAACGCAATAGAGAATGGCCAGGTCGATCGGTTTGTTGTCCTCACATAGGAAAAAGGTGGCTAAAGAGAACAATAATGGGACGTAATCCACATATGCTGCCTGGATATTTGTTGCTCTGGGCAACCATACCTCCCTCACCACTCTGCGTCTGTGGAGGTACATCGTACTGGTGCGCCCACTGTCCGAATGGGCCTCCCATGCTCTTATTGCCACTTTTTTTTGCTGTTAGTATAACGCCAACAGTCAAGTCAAGCAATGTTGCTGCTAAAGTGATGCCACATTTAACTAATGCCGCTCTCAGTCTAATGCCACCGAAAAATTTAAGCAATGCCATTTAATGTCACTGGATTATTTCAGGGTTAGCTGTTGATTGTGGATATATTAAAGATTTTTCAGCTAAGGCATTCTAATGTTGTTGCACAGCCAGTATACCAACGATGAAACTTGTTACTACCTTCAGATTTTTGCACTGTTAATGCTTATAGATTACATACCTCACTTTCATGAGATAAGTTAATTTTTTTGTACAGTGTCACCAAAATGCCAAGGCGCTGATGTCATTTTATTTTGGTTAAACTGCACAGACAATTATGAAGACAAGAGGAAAGGTCAAGAGTGGGCACCTCCTCCTCCGGCTGTTCTCTTGATTCGTTCGATCAAGTTTTTATGTTTGATCGATTATCAAGATTGGGATAGCAATTTTTAAGGTCCGCCGAGTTCGAAATGATATTTACCTTACAGGTACATGGTTTGCAATTTTTTATACTGTCATTACTTAATAATGCTAGTTACCTTTAGACTTTTGTATTTGTTACCTTTACATTTTGTATTGTTAATTCTTATAGAAACCTTCCAGTGCTAGAGTTTATTGAAATCTATTTAGTAAAACCATTGTACTGTACCCTGTAATAAACTAACTACTCTACTGTTGCACTAGCCACTGGATTAGTGTATATTTGTAGTATTCGAATGGTGTTGCATTAGCGTATGGACATAAATAAAGTGTGGCAAGCTTTCCTAGATATGTGCTCAAGAAAACTACTACCTGTTTTTCTAAATACTAGATGTTTGGGTACTTTAAATTAAACCGCAAAAACATCTTATATTAAGGAACAAAGGGTGTAGAGTTCACTCAAATTATCCCCGGTAAAGCTAGTCACACCTTTGTTAAAATTAATGTTCATTATGTTATCAGAGGAGGTCTGTATGTTTGTCTCTAATGCATGTCGACTGCATACATGACATCATGATGTAATGTTAAGTCATTTCCTTTTGTACAGTGTCACTAAATTGTCAAGGCGGTGATGGCTTTTTATTTTAGTAGAACTGCACAAAATTTGCTTAAAAGAAGAGGAAAGGTTAGGAATGGCTCAGTTTTTCAAAAAAAAACTATGTATGCCTTCCTAACATCAGCCGTTGTTGCTTTATTTATTCCCTCAAACAGGTGGTTAGAAACAATCTTGCTACCTTTTCCCATTAAGAAATTGGAATGCTTATATTTGTGAGTCTATGCTTCAACTAGTGCCACTTTTAGAGTAATCACACTTTCAATATCTATGCAAACAGGGATGCTCAATTTTAGTGGAACTGCACAAAAAATCCAACTAGTTCAACATTAGGAGCATTTTTTCCAAACCTTTATATCTTGGTGGCACTATGAGCTATTCATTACGAAGATACATGGTTTGCTACTATCTTGCTACTCTTTTTGTACTGTCATTAGATAGTAATACTAGTGGTTTCATGTGAATTTATTGGTAGGGTGGACCTACATTGGAGGTGCAGGACAGGATTCAATGATTGGATGCTCAATTTCAGTTGTATTGATTTCACCTCTTCCATCACTGCGAACATGCATATCCTTGGTCTGATGAAGAATAGGCGCTATATCTCTGCTCTGAACCAACAAATCAATTCAATATGAAATTGTCCAGGGCAAAACAGAACTGTATCAGATTGTCCAGTGCAGAACATGACAGATGCTAAGCGGAAGAGACATGTTTAAACCGAAAATACAAGATGTGGTATATGTTTACTAGCTGCTTGATATTTGTGCAGACAGAGATGTCTGACCGTTGCTATTTGGCAAACAAACAAAGTGTCCACAATTTTGGTTGAACTGCACAATAGAATAGTATAGTCACTGCATGCAGTGCCATTTGAAAATAGACATAGAAAGATTGGATAGTCACTTCATGGACTGCAGAAAAGTAGTACTGTACTGTTTATTGGCCAACACTAGGTGCTTCATTGCTTTGGTCTGATTATACAATGAGCATCATTTTGCCTAAGTTAAAGTTTATATTCTGAAAATAGTCTCGCGGTGTGATCGAGAGAAGACCAAATCATATTGCAATGGATGTTCCTCCATCATGTGTGGTTCATTCTCATGGTTCCAGCTGTTGGTGAAACCACTTATGTTTGCAAGAGGAATTGTAGACTTTACAAACAAATTTGTCTTTCAGTCTGTACTGAATGTTGGCCAAGAGAAGCATCCATGTTAGTAGGAAGAACAGATGTTTTTTCTAGATATTTGCTTTTGGAGCTACATATTTGTATATGATCTGTGAATCATTGAGATGCATTAACATGTTGATCTTATGTATGGGAATCGTACTAGTTAGTTTTAGTTGCGACGCAAGATCCGAAGTGGCTGATCTTTGCTTTTGGAGCTACATATTTGTATATGATCTATGAATCATTGAGATGCATTAACAGTTACTTATTTCTATTCACTCAGTGTTTACAAGTTACTGATCGATCACTAGCTCACCTACAAATGCGCTCCTGGCAGTTTTATTTGCGACGCAAGATGCGAAGTGGCAGTTTTTTGAATAAAAATGCCTACCTCTGAAGAAACTGACAAGCTACACTATCGATCCTACACGGATAAAAATTCCTACCTCTAAAGAAACTGGCAAGCTACACTATCGATCCTACAAGGATAAATAGCGGATCACGCACGTACTACCTCCTTTCCGATTTGCAGGGCTCAATTCAAGAAACGACCTACTCGATCCTACACGAATAAATAGCGGATCACGCACATACTAGTACCTCCTTTTCGGTTTGCAGGGCTTAATTCAAACCTCTCACCAACCAAGGTACTCCCTCCATTCGGGTTTATTAGTCTTGTGAGCAAAGCAGCAAGACCAAGGCATGGAAGTAATTCCAGCGATTTAAGTGGCTGCATGCGTGCCCTCGGCTGCGAGTCGTTGCATGCTGCTTCACGTACTGCCTGCGAGCAATTCTGAGTGCCTGCATGCAGCCGGCCATAATTAAGGCAGCTAACTGATGCGAAAAAAGATACGCTTTAATTGTTGTGGGCTTTTTAAGTCCGTGGAATCATTATTGACAAGGAGGGAGATGATTCGAGTGCACTCGTTTAACCGCCATGCCGGCGTGCGACCTAGACGGGACGGGACGGCACAGTCATAATTTCAGTTTCTCGAGTTTTCCACGGCAAGCTGGTGCGCTAAGCCATTATGCATTGAATTCCGATGACCGTCGCGCTACCTTCCGCCTATAAGTACAGTTTCTCGGCCTTATCCGGTGCCACCGTGACCCAACTCGCCATATCCTCATAAGCCCCCCCCCCCCGGCCCGACGTCGCTCGCCACGTCCGCCATGCCCCTGCCAGTCCGCGGTAGGCGACGCCGGAGGCGGTCATCGCCGGAACTAGTGTTCGGGTTTTCACCGAAAGGCATATGGAGGGAGGAGGCATTCTATCTATCTTTAGATGGCAATGCGGAGATCGAGGAGTTGTTGGAGCGAGACCGCATGGCGGAGGAGCAGGAGTTGTTGGAGCGCGACCGCCTGGCGGAGGAGCAACGTATCGCCGATTTGCGCCGCCAGCGGGACATGGAGCAGCAGTGCACCGACGCTTTGAGTCACGAGCAAAGCGCCCGCAACTGGGCCGACTACATGGAGGCCGGCGCCTGGCAAATAGCCCTGGAGGCTGTCGGGCACGCACGCGTTCGCGACGCCGATTTTTACTACCAGCTCGTCAAGTGGGTTTCCCGCTTGGAAGCCGAAGCTTCGGTGGACCACGCCGGCATGGAAAGGGCCAACGCGCGCGAGCAACGCGCCCTATCGCACCTCTTGCAAGTCCGAGGCGAGGTGCACGACGCCGGTGGCGGCGTTTAGCATGTACCATAGATGGCGGCCGGCATCGTCTAGTTAGCTAAGAGTAAGTTAGTACTTGTACGCTACTAGAGTATTAGTGGGAGTAGATAGTTAACTTGGCTATGATGGTTGTCAACGTGGAAGTTCAGTACTCTATATGTGGATCAGACCTGTTACTTTGCTCTGAATGTTGAACTTTCTGTTTGAACGTATGTAATGGGCTATTATTTTTTAATGGGTTGTATTTGTCCTCCACGGGTTTAGAGGCTGACTTGTGGGCCTAGCAAGTTGACACGTACACAATCAGGAGATGATTGTACGTGGAGAGGATGACAGTAGGGACCCGCCAAGGTCATGGCAGTACGCAAGCAAGTGCCTCCTTATTTAAGCCAATAAAAAAATGGCTCCTCTTAGTGGATTTCTGACATCTGGGTCCCATGCCATTCACTCACAAAGAAATTGATGATGTGGTGTCTGCAATGCCACCTGATCGGGCCCCTGGCCCTGATGGCTTTAATGGAGCTTTCTTAAAAGCATGTTGGCCAATCATTAAAAATGATTTCTATCTTCTTTGTGATGAGTTTCATCAAGGCGGCCTTAATCTTGAAAGCATTAATGCAGGTTTTATCACTCTGATCCCCAAGGTTAATTCACCTGAATGTGTTAATGACTTCTGGCCGATCACGCTTCTTAACAGCTATTTGAAGTTGATCACTAAAATTCTGGCGAATAGACTCCAAAAAATCATCCTCCGAATTGTGCACCGAAACCAATATGGTTTCCTTCGTGGCAGATCGATCCATGACTGCCTTGCCTGGGCTTTCGAATATATTCACCAGTGTCAGGCCTCCAAACGAGAGATTTTCCTTCTCAAACTTGACTTTGCGAAGGCGTTTAACACGGTCGAGCACTCTGCCATGCTACAAATTTGGAAGAGGATGGGTTTCCCGCCAAAATGGCTGGCTTGGATGGAGAGCATCTTTTCGTCGGGCAAATCTTCTGTGCTACTGAATGGGGTGCTAGGTCGACAGTTTTTGTGTAAGTGTGGGGTTCGTCAAGGAGATCCAATGTCTCCCCTAATATTTGTCCTTGCCGCTGATCTACTTCAAAGTGCTATAAATGCTGCACTCCAGCAGGACTTGATCAAACATCCCATCCCTCCTACTGGTGATGCTAAATATCCGGTAATCCAGTACGCTGACGACACAATTATTGTCCTTCCGGCCTGCATGGACCAAGGAGCTAGAATCAAATCAATCCTCGAAGATTATGCCACCTCTATTGGCTTAAAGATCAACTTCCATAAATCCACACTTGTGTCAATTAATACGCCGTCGAATAAGTGCAATGACCTGGCCAACCTTTTTGGATGCACACAGGCCAGCATGCCCTTTACTTATCTCGGTCTGCCCCTTGGCACCACCCGACCCTCAGTCCTCGATCTGACGCCATTCGTCTGCAAAGCTGAAAGGAAAATCACTGTTGCGATGTCCTTAATGTCATACGCGGGCAAGCTAGCGTTGGTAAACTCGCTCATCACCTCGATGGCTATCTATCCCATGGGAACTCTTAGATTGCCACCAAAGATTCTTGCTCAACTTGATAAAATTCGCAGACATTGCCTTTGGAACAAACGCACGGTTGATGGTGATAAACATAACTCGTTGGCCGCTTGGGACATGGTGTGTCGACCCAAAAAGAGTGGTGGCTTGGGTGTCCTTGATCTCAAAATTCAAAATGACGCGCTTTTGCTCAAATTCTTGCATAAATTTTACAACCGAATGGATGTCCCCTGGGTTCGGCTCATCTGGGACACCTACTATGTTGACTCCATCCCACATGCTTCGGATAGTTGTGGCTCTTTTTGGTGGCGTGACCTAGCAAATCTTATGCCAGTCTATCGTGGAATTTCTCAGGTACAAATTAAACGTGGTGCGTCTATCCTATTCTGGAAAGACAACTGGAACCAGTCCATCTTGGCAGAACAATATCCACGCGCTTTCTCTTATGTGCTTATAAAGGACTTGTCTGTGCAAGGGTTTTTGACTGCCCGTGCCCTTCATGAAACATTTCATCTACCACTCTCGCTGCAAGCTCTTGACGAACTCAAGCTCCTCCAAAATGATATGGCTGCAGTGACTTTGGAAGATCATGATGATGTTTGGTCCTATTGTTGGGGATCAACTGTGTTCAAAACCACAGCCTACTATCAGTTTGTTTTCCGTGACATGGTTGCTCACGTGGCTTTCAGGTGGCTCTGGAAGACTACATGCATACCCAAAATCAAAGTCTTTGGTTGGTTTTTGCTTTCGGACCGGCTCAACACGAGGAATATGCTCAAGCGGCATCACTACAATATTGGTAACAATTTTGACTGTTTACTTTGCGGGCATCATATCGAAGAAACGGTGGAGCATCTCTTCTTTCGTTGCACCTTCAGTAGGGAATGTTGGAATTTGCTACGTATATCTTGGGATGCACAAGGAGATAGGCTCCAGTTGGTGGAGAACCTAAAGATACAACACCCACGCAAGATGATCATGGAAGTGTTTCTCACTGCTGCTTGGAGCCTTTGGAAGGAGCGCAATAATAATTATTTTAGGCATGTGACACCCTCCATTTCCTCACAGTTCAGTAGATTCAAGGAAGACTTTGGCAATATAAGATACAGACTACCTAGTGAAAAGAGACATGTCGTCTCTTCCTTCTTGCAAAGTCTACCTCAAAATAGTTAGGGTTGTGTTTTGGATCTAACCCCTCCCCCCCACACTCCCTTGTAAATATCATCATGTAACTATTTGACCATCTATATATACATGTAGTAGGAGCCTTTCCTACTGTCTTAACCTTCAAAAAAAGCGTAGTCAATAAACGAGAGAATTGCACAACGAGCGGCTGACACCACGGACCCAGCAGCTCGCCCAATTATTTTTGTTTTGGGTTAATTTGATAAATGCCACTCCAAATCTGGTGTATCTGAGAAATGCCACTGCAATTTCAAAACTTTGAAAAATGCCATTTCATGCCATTTCTATTGGCATTTTTCGAAGTCTGGAGTGGCGTTTTTCAAAGTTTGCAAACTGCAGTGGTGTTTTTCAAAGTTTGCAAAAATTGTAGTGGAATTTTTCAAAGTTTGGAAATTGTAGTGGCATTTTTATGAATCGCCATACTTGGAGTGGCATTTATCTAATTTGTTTTTGAGACGGAAGCAGGGTGTCAACTGGGCTGTGCGGGACACTCTGGCCTATCTAGACAGCCTTTTTTATGTTTACCACAGACCAGCCCAGTAGTTCTTTTTCTTTCTGAAAATGGCTAGCCCAGTTTTTTTGTGATTTTTCAAGTAAGTCGCTTTATCAGGCCTGTTGGGCTGCAAATCTTTCAAGACGAGGAGAGCTTCATTCGGCTGGCTGAGAAAATGGCCTATCAGTAATGAGAAATGGACTGTACATTTTTAAAACACATCAAACTGACAATTAGTTTCAAATATCTTTTCTTTTCATTTCGAGATTTTAAATTGCATTGATTTTTATGCGTGGACAATTTATTGGATTTTATATTGATATACATTTATTTTTAAAATCAGTCTGAACGTGACTCGAAATTTCGGGATTAAAAACAGTTCAGACCGCACCAACATATGCAAAATTTCGTATAATTTTTTAACCGTGGCCACAATATGGGCTATAATGCTAACAAAAAGAATGTGGGCTCCAAAAAAAACCCGTAAGATTTAGCAAAGGGGCTGTAAATTATTTGAAATAATGGCAGATGGGATGTATGCTGTTTTCCACAGATTTGAGGCTTTCCACAGATGGCCTGTATACTGTTGGATGTCCATCCAACGGCCGTCGTGCTTCTTCAATCTCTGCTCTTCCTGCTCCAGCCGCTCAAACAAGCGCTGGCGGGACTACCTGCTCCCTCCTCCCCGTGGCCGGTTGTGCTGCCGCGCAGGCCTCACCGCCCCACCATATTCCCATTGCTGGCGTAGCCATCCCTCTACTCACCCACACCTGCTGTTATTCTCCGGCGGCGGCAGACGAACTAGTAAACCCTGGTACAGTCGTACTCCCCTCCGCGTGGGAAACAAAAACAACTGCCGAGTCTTCCCTGCCTCTGTGTCGTTCCCTTCCTAGGCCTCGCCGTCGACTACCACCGTGGTGCTCTCGGCGTGGCATGGTCAACGTGGTCAACAACCGACATGCATCTGAAGTGGACTGTACGTGGAGAGGCTGACAGCTGGGTCCACGGCCACACGCAAGGAAATGCCTCCTTATTACGTGCAAAATAATGATTCCTACACCTGACATCTGGGACCCACCGAAAGGGCCTCTGTATTTCGCGAAAAAATGTTACCACCGCTGACAGCTCGGACCCACCAACTATATCTTCGCACGCAAGGAAGTGCCTCCTTATTACGCACAAAAAAATGAATACTCCCCCTGCTAGCTGTGACCCAGTATAGTGGGCCTACTAAGTTGACAGGGACGAAGGGCTTTGTCAACTTAGTCAATATGCACGATTCTAGCT
Source organism: Triticum aestivum (assembly GCF_018294505.1). Taxonomy (NCBI): domain Eukaryota; kingdom Viridiplantae; phylum Streptophyta; class Magnoliopsida; order Poales; family Poaceae; genus Triticum; species Triticum aestivum. The sequence goes on from NC_057794.1 coordinate 58,510,939, forward strand.
CGACTGACCGTACGATGTCCAACCAACGGCCGTAGTGCTTCTTCAACCTCTGGTCTTCTTGCTCCAGCCGCCCAAAGCAGCACCGGTCATGACGCCTGCTCCTGACTCCCGTGGCCGGCTGTCCTACCGCGGAGACCTCACCGCCCCCATACTACTCCCACCACTGGCCAGGCCATCCGTCCACTCCACTCACCCACACTCCCTGTTATTCTGCGGCGATGGCAGTGTAGCCGAACCAGTGAACCCTCATACTCCTCTCCGCGTGGGCATCCACTGCCGCGTCTTCCCCAGCTCCGCGTTGTCCACCGCCGTGGTGCTCTCGGCGCGGCGTGGTCAATGTGGTCAACGACCGAATTCCATCGGAAGAATACTGTAGATGGAGAGGATGACAATTGGGTGCACGGCAGCCACAAGGAAGTGCCTCCATATTACGCGAAAAATAATTATTCCTCCACCTGACAGTAGGGACCCACCGGACACCCACCAGTATTTCGCGAAAAAACGTTTGCCTCTGACTGCTGGGACCCACCCGACGGTCCACCATATTTCACGAAAAAAACGTTCCCCCTGTTGTCAGCTCGGACCCACCGGAAGTGCCTCCTTATTACGCACAAAAAATGAATACCCCTGCTAGCTGGGACCCACCTACTGGTCAATATAAATGATTCTAGCTCCAGTGACCGTACGATGTCCATCCAACGGCCGTAGTGCTTCTTCAACCTCTGGCCTTCTTGCTCCAGCGGCCCAAAGCAGCGCCGGTCGTGCCACATGCTCCTGCCTCCCGTGGCTGGATGTGCTGTTGTGGAGGCCTCACCGCCCCCCTACTATTCCCACCTCTAGCCAGTCCCTGCAGTGAAGGCAGCCTCACACCACAGACGAACCAGTGAACCCTCGTACTCCTCTCAGCGCGGGCTTCCACTGCCGTGTCTTCCCCGGCTCCGCGTCGTCCCCTTCCTAGGCCTCGCTGTCGTCCACCACCCTGGTGCTCTCGGCACGGCGTGGTCAACGTGGTCAAGGAACCACTTCCATCGAACGTGGACTGTACGTGGAGAGGCTGACAGCTGGGTCCACGGCTGCAGCAAGGAAGTGCCTCCTTATTACGTGGAAAATAATGATTCTTCCACCTGACAGCTAGGACCCACCGGACGGGCCACTGTATTTCACCAAAAAAACGTTTCCCCCTGACTGCTGGGACCCATCAGCTACATCTTCGCACACAATTAAGTGCATCCGAAAAAAAACGATTCGCCCCCTGACTGCTGGGACACACCAGCTACATCTTCGCACGCAAGGAAGTTCCTGACAGTCGGGACCCACCTAATCAAAGCGTACGTAGCGTTGTCCTTCTGGCCGTGAACGTGTACATACATATATACTAGTGGATGTAGAGGCGCGCATGTGTCGTAGTAGAGGTGCACACATAGCATGTACACGTACGTACAGCGGCCAGGGTGCAAGAAAGAAAATACGGCCACGTATGTGTACATACGGGCGGGGTCTCGAACGCCTACTCGTGCATACGTACGGCAAGGGCTCGTGTACATGGCTGGGTCGGAACGGAGAAACAGCATCATTGTCGTGTTCATGGGGAGGCAACGGAATGTATCGTGTTCATGGGGAGGCAACGGAATGAGTCGTGTTCATCGGGAGGCAACGGAATGCGTCGTGTTCATCGGGAGGCAACGAAACGCATGGGAGCCAACCGGTTGGGTCGGAACGGAATGTGTGGTCGTGTTCATCGGGAGGGCTTGGACGGAACATGCGATGGAAACGAGGCCTGGCGTACCACAGAACGAAGGAAACAGACCTGCTACGGTCGAAACGGGGGACCTCCTATGGTCGAAACGGGGGTCTTGTTCATCGGGAGGGGTGTGGCATACCGCAAAATGGGACTCCACGGGATACTATTCATCTCCACCGTCGACCTCCTCCAGCCTCCACAGGCTACCGTCGACCTCCTCCAGCCTCCACGGGCTACCATCGACCTCCTCTAGCCTCCACGGGCTCCTGTTCATCCAGCATCCACCGCGCACTACTGCATCGGCTACTATTCAACCACCCCTCCACCGTCTACGGTTCATCCAGCCCTCCACACCACGGGGTCCTGTTCAACCACCCCTCCACGGGCACCCCTCCAGCGTCTACTGTTCATCCAGCCCTCCACACCACAGGGTCCTGCTCATCCAGAGGCAACGCCACCACTCACTATTCATCCAACCCCCCCCCCCCCGCAACGATCACTGTTCATCCAATCGATCGGCTTCAGTTAGCAGCAGTAGCGAAGGAATCGCTCGATCGGGTTCAGTTAACAGCCATCGATCGATCGCTCGGGTTCAGTAACGCTTAGCCTGCAGTGCAATCACTCGGGTTCAGTTAGAGCCCAACGCCTCGCTCGGGTTCAGTTAGAGCCAACGCCTCGCACACACGCACGTACGTGTACGAGAGAAACACGCATCGCTCGGCCCCCGACCTCCCACCGTAACCGGGAACTCCCCGAAATTTTCCTCCCCCTCGCTTCTACCACGGTTTTTTCCATCATGGACGGCCCAAATAATGTCATGCAGCTGCGTCTCCGGCCTGCCCACGACGAAAAGCCCATTTTCTGTCATGATTTTTTGTCATAGAAGTAGGAGCCCACCACATCTATGATGATACCGGGTTTTGTTACAATTATCGTCATAGAAGTGTCATATGTATGACAGAAAAAAATTCGTTCGGCCCAAAATGTCACGGATGTGTCTTTTTTTGTAGTGTATGAAAGGAGTCAAGAGATTTTAGACTCGTGGGAAGTTGGCACCTAGATTTATTGGTCCATTTCCAGTCATGTCCCGAGTGGGCACTGTTGCATATCAGTTGGAACTACCCCCTAAATTGTCAGACGTGCACAACGTGTTTCATGTTTCCAAGTTGCGGCGATGCATATCGCCGCCTGAGAAAAAAACTGCCATGACTGAGATAGAGTTGGCAAGGGATTTAACATATGAAGGGAGACCAATTAGAATTTTGGATCAGATGGAAAGAATCACTCGCAGTAAAGTAAGGAAGTTTTACAAAGTTCAGTGGGAGCATCACACGGAGTTAGAATCAACGTGGGAACAAGAAGAATTTCTAAGGGCGCATTATCCAGAATGGTTTTCCCAAGCAACCGAATCTCGACGATGAGATTCATTCTAAGTGGGGGAGGTTTGTGACAGCCTGGTTTTTGCCCTTCTTTATTTGCCTGATTTTCAGTTGGTTTGATTTTGAAATTTGGAGTTTTGGAATCTTTCATATGGACTTAAACACTTGGGTACCCTTGGCTTTCACCCAAGTGCCTCATTTCCCTCTCTAATCATCATTCACACTCTGGTTCTACCCAAAATAATATTGGAATATTTTCTTAAATGAAAAATATTCATTTTCCCTCCAAAACCCTAGCCAGTTCAATGTGCTCCAAAGCAACCCCAATTTTTATTGCACACAAAAATCTAAGAAAATTCACAAATATTCTCTGAATCCTAGGGCACCCTCCCGAGTAAAAATATTGTACCACTTTTTGGAATATTTTTGCTACAGAAAATATTATCTATTCTGGACACAAATGGTGGTTTCTATAGCAACTACCATTTTACTTGCTCCATTGTGCCTGATTTTTCTTGTGCATCATCACCTTAGTAGATGATTGCTAGCCTCCACGGCACAGCCTCCAACTCCCATCCATTTAACCTTAGTAACCTCTCAAAGTTACTGATCAGAAACATACCAAACATGTGAAATCTTTTCTACTGCATCTGGTGCCAAACCAAAGCGTGGTAATCTTCAAAACTACCACGAACAACAAGCCAGACATGATCTTTGGATGTTGGTCGGCCTGAGGGCAGATTTCACGCGATGACCACGTGTGTCCATGATGCCAGCCTGTGTGTCGATGCGCTCTGAGTGCCGCCGAGCGCTCTGTTTCGTGCATGCTCGCTTCCCCGACTGCCATAGCATGCCAAACCGCGCCACCATCTTCGTCTCAACTCCTTTAACTCCCCTTGGCACTCGCCAACGCCGGTGCTTGCCGCAACGAGCATGGGCGCGGTCCGGCCAACATAACAATGCGGTGCGCATTGTGCTCGTCGCCTTCTCCTTGATCCTGTGCTCGTCCCCGTTCGCCCATAGTCCCCGCATGAGCTGTGCCGCCTTCTCCCCCTCTCACTAATGCCGCTCGTCGCCGAGCATAGTGTCCAGGTGTCGCCGGCGAAGCCCGATCCACCCCTCACCGCTCGCCTATAAATGGAGCCACCCCCAGCCTCCTCGAGCACCATCCTCCTCTCCCATACACTCCACAAACGTGTAGATAGCCGTAGCCCAGCCGGGGAGGCCGTGGGCCGCTGTCCTTGAGCTCAAGCTCGCCGGCGATCCCCTTGGGTCGTCGCGGTAGCTCCAGCCCCTCATTGGCCTGGGCGACCCTTCCAGAGCCTCTGCCACTCTTTGGTGAAGCCATTCCATCCACTTGGAGCCCCTAGATTCACCGCAGTTCGCCGTCGTCTTCGTGTCCGGCGACCTCTGCTCTCTGCCTTTGCTTGCGAGGTCAAATCCAACGCCGTCCGACCACCCCTAGCTACGCTACGGGTACGGGTGGGTGCGCCTCCATCCCCTCTCTCGAGCCCTTCCTCTCATTTTGGCCAAGGAACCCTCATCGCCGGCATGAGCTCTGGCGAAGCCGCGACCCCCTCTGTTTCCTTATCCCCCTCCACCTCACCTGACTAGCGGGGACCGCTAGTCAGCCACTCAGTATGCGCGTGAAGCGGTACGAGTGGTGGCGCCCCAAGGCTTTACGCCTTCGATGTCAACCCCCTAGTTTGTTTTATTTAAATTCAAATTCAATTAATTTTAGAGAGCTTCAAATAGCTACAACTCTGCAACCATAAGTACAAATGAATTGATCCTTTTTGCATTGTGTTCTTTGCAAAGAAATCTAACAACTCACCAAAAATGAGATTTTTCTGAGCTGTCTAGAATTTCTGGTGATTTTCATAAGGGTTCTTGATATTTTCTTCTTGTGCTTAAAATTACTTTTAGAGGGCGAGGCTTGTCTTGAGGATCACCAGAAGGCTTGTGAACCCTATCTGCACTAAGGCAAGTCACAGCAACTTTTTCATGGTGCCATTTCAATATTTATGATTTTCTTACTTGAATGGAAGATTTAATCCTTGCATTTAAATAACTATTATGTTATTTACATTCTGTTAAGGGCTTGTTTTAATTAATATGCTTGATTTACAGAATGTTGGAAACTAACTTAGTTGGTAAAGAAACTAGGATTCATTTGTGATGATAAAAGAATAATATTGTTATGCATATGAGTAATTACTTCAAGTTTTTTTCTTGCATGAGAAAATAATAAAAATTTGCTAGAAAATATTCTATTTAAAGTCAGGATTATCTTAACCAAAAAACTGGCATGAGTTGTTGATGTTTATGCTTAGTGTGAATATAGTTGACTCAGTCATTTCCGTTAATATGTGATGCATATGTTAGTGTTGCATTTCATGGCATACTATGACACCAGTTATTTTTACTTCAAGTTGAACCTGAATATAACTCAACTTGAATATATCATTGGCCGGGTCATGGTGCTACTGAATCGTGTTTTTCCTAGTGCAACCATATTTGCCTTATGGGAGGCCTTGATTCGGTCCGTTGTCATGCCTCTGGTCGGTGCTTCCAACTAGGGAAGGTTATGGGCATGCTTACCCTGGCCCGGTATGCAGATATAACCTTGTGTGCCCGTTGTTGAAATTATGGTACTGGGTCCTCTTTTGGGATCGTTTTGGCCACGATGATGGTTGTTGTGTCTTTGGTAGACACAGGGCCACCCAGGACTAGCCCAGTGGGGATTGTGTCGAAGTGGCCGGGAGAGTGTCATCGCAATGGAGGGTTTCGTCGGAATGTCGTTGGTCCACCCGAATGGGAGTACGAGGCGATGGGTTCCGTGGTGTGGGTACAGTGTGCTACCTCTGTAGAGTGTAATAATCTATCGATAGCCGAGTCCACGATTACAGACACACTCATAGTAGGTCACACCATGGGTCAACGTTTAATAAATTTTGCACACTAAGTTATGAACTTTGCACTGTTGATGATGGTGGAAAGCCATCGAGATTTTTGAGACCAAGTATTGGTCGTGGTTGTGATCGCCGTAAGGATCACGAGATATTTCTAGTCAAGACCACGATGGTGGTACATTTGTGATCCAAGAACGATCACGGTTGGTAAGCCGGTCCCGAGGGACTTTTATCATAAGAGCATGATCACAGCATGTTGAAGCATTATTGCATTATTAATTGGTTATTTCTCATGATATTGTTTGTCATTATGATTATGCCTGTTGTGAGCTTGCAAGTACATTCAATGTACTGACCTGGCATGTCATGCCAGATTTCAGTAAAGTCTCGTTGGAAAGGAGTGCTACTCGAGTCTAGATCGTGTCCACATCGGTGTCCTTGTGCTATGGAGTTTCCCCTACGACGTTGTTCCGCTGTCGCATAGTTGCTATGGTCGAGGCCCCCTTGATGTTCACTAAATAATGCACATATTGTGCAGCCACATTGTGTGTGCCGCTTGGCCTTGACACCTGTTGTAATATAAACTGTGATCCGCTAACATCAATAAAGCGGTTGCTTTCTGTACCAAGATGTTGTGTGTTGCTAGAAGACATCGTCTCTGGGCTGGCAATGCAGGGTAAACCGGTCACTCTGAGCCGGGGTGCCACATGATAGCAACCTTTATTGTGCAGTATGTCGCTTTTATTCTTTGCCATCACAAGTTCGTACAGCGCTCACTTTTCTCTTACGCTAAATGATATAACACTTTTAGAAGCAATTTTTATTGCCTTGTTGCACCGATGACAACTTACTTGAAGGATCTTACTCAATCCATAGGTAGGTATGGTGGACTCTTAAAACAAGATTTGGGTTTAAGGGTTTTTGGATGCACAAGTAGTATATCTACTTAGTGCGTAATTTTTTGCTATCAAAGATAGGGGCAAGCACCACATGTTGAAGGATCTATGATAATATAACTTCTATGTGAATATGAACAAACATAAATCATTACATTGTCTTCCTTGTCCAACGTCAACTATTTTGGCATATAATATTTTGATGGGGTCTCTTAATCACAAAATATTTCCAAGATAGTGTATTTGCTTATGAATATTCTCTTCCCTTATTAATTTTTCATGAATTGCATCATTGACCAATGCTATGTTCGTCCATCTCCAATAAAATTTTCTACTTATACTTTTCCTTATGTGGTGTCATTACTTACCATAAGATTAGCATATGATCTTTTTGATTTATTTCCTTTCCTTTTTTATTGAACATGAAAGTAAAGAAAACAAAACTCCAACTAAACTTTATTATATATTTCACACACGTTTACAAAGATAGATCACTAAGCAAACTCTCAAAAAGAAAGGATCGAACTAAAATTTTATTCATCTAAAGCAAAAGATAACTATGGATCAAACTAAGGTAAATAAAGGCAAAAGATAGTGGAGGTGATACGATACCGGGGCACCTCTCCCAAGCTTGGCGCAAGCCAAGGGGAGCGCCCATACCCGATACTAATTTTCTTTCGATGATGAAGAAGGAGGTGGTGGTGATGAAGTGGTAATGATCTTGTCCTCGGGTTTCCATGGCAGAGGCTCGCCATCATAAGAGGAGGAGTGACTCTCACGGGTCCTGCAACTGGCAGCCAAACTCATACCTTTAAACCTTGCCTCGTATTCAAAGACGTGGTTTTGGAGATCGTAGATCTAGCTCTAGAGGAAGTTGATTTGCTCATTGAACGTAAAGACGATGTCCTTCATGGACTTGCCATCCACCTTGAGATCACGGGTGTAGTCCACGATCATGAGGTGGTTGGCATTGAGTCCACGTTCCTCCATCCCCTTGCACCGGAAGACCTCATGCTCCATAGCTTCAAGCCTAGCTTTCACGGACCCAGTCCCCTTGGGGCCTTGCACATCGCTGATGTGGAGCACCCCCTCATGCATCCGAATAGCCTGAGGGTGTTGCATCACGTCCCGAAAAATATGGGTTGATGACGTTCTCGAAGAACTTGTCCTTGGAGGAACTTGAAGCGGCCATGGTAGATGGGATCTGTCAGAAAATAGCAAGGAAAAGAAAACAGAGAGATTTCTCTGCGATACGGTGGTCAATAGGTCCGGGGGGTATATAAAGATTTTTTATCTTGGGAAACAATCAAACGGAAGAAAAACGGAGTCCGGAAGGTACCCGAGGTGGGCCAGGCGCGCCCTGGTGTCATATGCCCACCAGGGTCACCTTCTTGGTAGTTTCTTATTTTGCTAATTTTTTTAATATTCCATAATTGACAAAAAAATTGTGGATTTTTTGTAGTCCGTTTACTTACCGTATCACATACCTCATCTTTTTCATGATTCTGGAGTGTTTCGTTAGGTTTCTTTTATGTGTTCTTCTGGTGTCATAGTGTGGATAATATTGCTTTCAACATTAATGGGCGTACCTGAGATATAATGTTTTATTCGTTGCCCATTAACAACCTTCGGATTAGTACCTTTGGCATTATTATTTTTGATAGCTCCAGATTGATAAACCTCCTCGATAACATAGGGTCCTTCCCATTTAGAGAGGAGTTTTCCTGCAAAGAATCTAAAATGAGAGTTGTACAAAAGAACATATTCTCCAACCTTGAACTCATGCTTTTGGTTTCTTTTATCATGCCATCTTTTAACTTTTTCTTTAAATAACTTGGCATTTTCATAAGCTTGGGTTCTCCATTCATCTAATGAGGTAATATCAAATAACCTCTTCTCACCAGCATGTTTGAAATCATACTTGAGTTCTTTAATTGCCCAATAAGCTTTATGTTCTAACTCAAGAGGCAAATGACAAGCTTTTTCATAAACCATTTTATAAGGAGACATACCCATAGGATTTTTATATGTTGTGCTATAAGCCCAAAGTGCATCATCTAATTTCTTAGACCAATTCTTCTAGGACCTATTGACTGTCTTTTGTAAAATTAATTTTATTTATCTATTGCTAAGTTCAACTTGACCACTACACTGCGGATGATAGGGTGATGCAATTCTATGTTTAACATCATACTTGGCAAGCATTTTACGGAAAGCAACATGAATAAAGTCTGAACCACCATTAGTCATTAAATATCTAGGGACTCCAAACCTTAGGAAAATAACTTCTTTAAGCATTCTAATAGAGGTGTTGTGATCAGCACTACTAGTTGGAATAGCTTCTACCCACTTAGTAACATAATCAACATCAACCAAAATGTGATGTACCCATTAGAGGAAGGAAAAGGTCCCTGATGTCGGCTAGGACTGCGTTGGTATTTCCCCAAAGAGGAAGGGATGATGCAGCACAACGACGGTAGATGTTTCCCTCAGTGATGAAACCAAGGTTATGGAACCAGTAGGAGAACCAAGAAACACAACGTAAACAGCGCCTGCACACAAATAACAACCACTCGCAACCCGACGTGTTAAAGGGATTATCAATCCCTTTCGGGTAACGGCGCCAGAAATTGGCAAACGGACGTGAGATAAAATTGTAGTAGATTGATAGATCGAACGCCAAATAAAATAAATAAGAAAAAAAATGCAGCAAGGTATTTTTGTATTTTGTATTAATAATCTGAAAATAAATGCAAAGGAAAAGTAGATCGCAAAGGCAAATATATGAGAAAGAGACCTGGGGGCGTAGGTTTCACTAGTGGCTTCTCTCGAGAAAAATAGCAAACGGTGGGCGAACAAATTACTGTTGGGCAATTGATAGAACTTCAAATAATCATGACGATATCCAGGCAATGATCATTATATAGGCATGACGTCCATGATTAGTAGACCGACTCCTGCCTGCATCTACTACTATTACTCCACACATCGACTGCTATCCAGCATGCATCTAGTGTATTAATTCATGGAGAAACACAGTAATGCAATAGGAACAATGACATGATGTAGACAAGATCTATCTATGTAGAGATAGGCCCCATCGTTTTATCCTTAGTAGCAACGATACATAGGTGTCGGTTCCCCTTCTGTCACTGGGATCATGCACTTTAAGATCAAACCAACTACAAAGCACCTCTTCCTATTGCAAGATAAATAGATCAAGTTGGCCAAACAAAACCCAAATATTGGAGAAGAAATACGAGGCTATAAGAGATCATGCATAAAAGAGATCAAAGAAACTCAAATACTTTCATGGATATAAAAAATATAAAACTAATCATAAACTCAAAGTTCATCAGATCCCAACAAACACATCGCAAAAAGAGTTACATCATATGGATCTCCAAGAGACCAATGTATTGAGAATTCAGCAAGAGAGAGGAAGCCATCTAGCTACTAACTACGGACCCGAAGGTCTACAAAGAACTACTCACGCATCACCAGAGAGGCACCAATGGAGGTGGTGAACCCCATCGGAGATGGTGTCCAGATTGGATCTGGTGGTTCTAGACTCTGCGGCGGATGGATTAATATTTTTTTCGACTTCCCTAGGGTTTGGGGAATATTGGGGTATTAATAGAGCAAAGAGGCGGTCCAGGGGGCACCCGAGGTGGGCACAACCCACCAGGGCATGCTTGGCCCTCCTGGCGCGCCCTGGTGGGTTGTGTTGTCCTCGGAGCACCCCCCAGGCGTAGCCATGGCCCATTAGGTGTCTTCTGGTCCATAAAAAATCTCCGTAAAGTTTCGTGGCATTTGGAATCGATTTGGTATTGATTTTCTATGATGTAAAAAACATGCAAAAAACAACAACTGGCACTTGGCACTATGTCAATAGGTTAGTACCAAAAAGATATAAAATGATTATAAAACATCCAAGATTTATAGTATAACAACATGGAACAATCAAAAATTATAGATATGTTGGAGACATATCAGCATCCCCAAGCTTAACTCCTACTCGTCCTCGAGTAGGTAAGGGATAAAAACAAAAAATTTGATGTGGAAGGCTACCTAACATGTCATATCATAATGTTTTCTTCATAGCATGGACATTTGGACTTTTATTTGTTTCAAAGCAGTAGTCTACTTTTGACATGATAACTTAAATACTCAAGCATGTCAACAAGCAAACATGTCTTTCAAAATATCAACGCTAAAATAAGCTATCCCTAGCCCATCATGCTCAATCATTGATCCATTCATCAAACACACTGGCATATTAACTACACTCAATGCTCAAGTACGATCATAGTGCCTCCTAGTTGGTGCTTTTGTAAGAGAACATGGAGAATCAAATTCAAAAATAAAAATTGCATAAAGTAAAAGAAAGGCCCTTCGTAGAGGGAAGTAGGGATTTGTAGACGTGCCAGAGCTCAAAGCGAAAAACTTACAGATAAAAACATTTTAGGAGGTGTATCCTTCCCACCAACAAAAACGACTAAGAGTTCCGAACACTTTCCATGCTAGGTATATCATAGGTGGTTCCCAAACATAAAATAAAGCTTACTCCTTTTTCAACCATACTTTCACTTTCCATGGCTAGCCGTATCCACGGTTGCCGTCCATAAGAACACTTACCAAGGAATTTATTATTTGACAACATACAGTAAATTCATTTTTCATTTCGGGACTGGGCATCCCTAATACCTTTGCCTTACTCTCGTGCAATGACAAGTGAATAAACACTCATCATGAGAATAACACATCTAGCATGGAAAATATTAGCCACCCCTCACCGTTCCGCGAGCGAATCGAACACACAAAAGAGAAGTTTATTTTGAAAATTAGAGATGTCACATACAAATTTGCTTAGAATGGGAAAAGTATACCGCATATAGGTAGATATAGTGGACTCATGTGGTAAAACTGGTTTAAAGGTTTTTGGATGCACAAGTAGAGATCATACTTAGTGCAAAATGAAGGCTAGCAAAAGATTGAGAAGCGACCAACCAAGAAACTAATAATCTCATAAGCGAGCATTAAGCATAATTAACACCAAATAATGCACCACAGGTAGGATATAATTTCATTGCATAATTATTGACTTTCATGCTTGCATAGGGAATCACAAACCTTAAGACCAATATTCTTACTAAAGCATAATTACTCATCAACATAACTCACATATCACATCATCCTATCTCAAAACTATTACTACGAATCAAGTTTATTTTTTCCAATGATCTTCATTAAAGTTTTTATTATATCCTTATTGGAAATCTATCACTTTGGAACTAATTTTCATATGTTGCTTTTGACAAGCTCCAACAAATATAAGTGAAGATCGAGAGCATAATATTTCTTTCTCTCAATTTAATTTAAGTGAAGCAAGAGAGAATTTCTTGCAAATTTTATTAACTCTCAAATAAATCTAAGCGAAGCAAGAGAGAATTTCTTAAAAAACACTAAAGCACACCGTGCTCAAAAAGATATAAGTGAAGCACTATAGCAAGTCCATAGCTCATAAAAGATTTAAGTGAAGCATAGAGAGTGATACGTCTCCGTCGTATCTACTTTTCCAAACACTTTCGCCCTTGTTTTGGACTCTAACTTGTATGATTTGAATGGAACTAACCCGGACTGACGCTGTTTTCAGCAGAATTGCCATGATGTTGTTTTATGTGCAGAAAACAAAAGTTCTCGGAATGACCTGAAACTCCACGGACTATCTTACAATAAATAATAAAAAATCCTCGCCAAAGAAGAAGACCAGGGGGCCCGCACCCTTGCCATGAGGGTGGGGGGCGCCCACCCCCCCTCCTAGGGCGCGCCCCCTACCTCGTGGGCCCCCCTAGAGACCTCCCGACTCCAACTGCAACTCTATATAACTTCTTTCGGGGAGAAAAAAATAGGAGAGAAGAAATCATCGCGTTTTACGATACGGAGCCGCTTCCAAGCCCTAAAACCTCTCGGGAGGGCTGATTTGGAGTCAGTTCGGGGTTCCGGAGAGGGGGATTCGTCGTCGTCGTCATCATCAACCATCCTCCATCACCAATTTCATGATGCTCACCGCCGTGCGTGAGTAATTCCATCGTAGGCTTGCTGGACGGTGATGGGTTGGATGAGATTTATCATGTAATCGAGTTAGTTTTGTTAGGGTTTGATCCCTAGTATCCACTATGTTCTGAGATTGATGTTGCTATGACTTTGCTATGCTTAATGCTTGTCACTAGGGCCCGAGTGCCATGATTTCAGATCTGAACCTATTATGTTTTCATCAATATATGAGTGTTCTTGATCCTATCTTGCAAGTATATAGTCACCTATTATGTGTTATGATCCGTTAACCCCGAAGTGACAATAATCGGGATACTTACCGGTGATGACCGTAGTTTGAGGAGTTCATGTATTCACTATGTGCTAATGCTTTGTTCCGGTTCTCTATTAAAAGGAGGCCTTAATATCCCTTAGTTTCCATTAGGACCCCGCTGCCACGGGAGGGTAGGACAAAAGATGTCATGCAAGTTCTTTTCCATAAGCACGTATGACTATATTCGGAATACATGCCTACATTACATTGACGAATTGGAGCTAGTTCTGTGTCACCCTATGTTATGACTGTTACATGATGAACCCATCCGGCATAATTATCCATCATTGATCCGATGCCTACGAGCTTTCCATATACTGGTTTACGCTTATTTACTTTCCCGTTGCTATTGTTACAATCACTACAAAATACCAAAAACATTACTTTGCTTTCGTTACTCTTTTGTTACCGTTACCATCACTATCATATTACTTTGCTACTAAACACTTTGCTGCAGATACTAAGTTTCCAGGTGTGGTTGAATTGACAACTCAGCTGCTAATACTTGAGAATATTCTTTGGCTCCCCTTGTGTCGAATCAATAAATTTGGGTTGAATACTCTACCCTCGAAAGCTGTTGCGATCCCCTATACTTGTGGGTTATCAAGACTAATTTCTGGCGCCATTGCCGGGGAGCATAGCTCTATTCTTTGAGTCACTTGGGATTTATATCTGCTGGACACTATGAAGAATTTGAAAGACGCTAAGACAACAATTTATCCCTCAACTACGAGGGGAGGTAAGGAACTGCCATCTAGCTCTGCACTTGATTCACCTTCTGTTATGAGTAAGCTTGCGACACCTAAACCTGCTTCTGCTATTCGTTCTGATATGTCGCATGTTATTGATGATGCTACTTCTGTTATACATGATACTTATGACGAAACTACCTCTATGCCTGATACTACTATGCCACTTTGTGATTTTCTCGAGGAATGACTTGCTAGGGCTAGAGAGATTGAAAATATTGAATCTGATTATGATGATGAAAGTGATGATGAAGAATCACTTGTTATTCCTGAGGGTTATTTATTTGATCAAGAAGCTTCTTTAGCTATTTTAGCTTGCAAAGATAGATATGAACTCAAAAGGTTATTAGCTAAATGGAATAAGCAATCTCTAAATGCTAGGATGAGACCCGACCCTGCTTTTGCTACTTCACCTATTTGTGTTACTGATAAGGATTATGAATTCTCTGTTGATCCTGATATAATTACTTTAGTTGAATCTGATCCTTTTCATGGCTATGAATCTGAAACTGTTGTGGCACATCTTACTAAATTAAATGATATAGCCACCCTGTTCACTAATGATGAGAGATCTCGCTACTTTTATATCCTTAAAATATTTCCGTTCTCATTAAAGGGTGATGCTAAGATATGGTTTAATTCTCTTGATCCTGGTTGTGTGCGTAGTCCCCAGGATATGATTTACTACTTCTCTGCTAAATATTTCCCTGCTCATAAGAAACAAGCTGCTTTAAAGGAAATATACAACTTTGTGCAAATTAAAGAAGAGAGTCTCCCACAAGCTTAGGGGAGGCTTCTCAAGTTTCTTAATGCTTTGCCTGATCATCCTCTTAAGAAAAATGAAATACTTGATATCTTTTATAATGGACTAACCGATGCTTCCAGAGATTACCTGGATAGTTGTGCTGGTTCTCTTTTCAGGGAAAGAACACCAGATGAAGCTGAAATCTTATTGAATAATATGTTGACAAATGAAAATAATTGGGCACCTCCTGAGCCAGCTCCTGCTCCAATTAATGATCCTATTCCTAAACCAACTCCAAAGAAGAGAGGTGTTCTATTTCTTAGTCCCGAAGATATGCAAGAGGCAAAGAAATCTATGAAAAAAAAGGTATTAAAGCTGAAGATGTTTAGAATTTACCTCCTATTGAAGAAATACATGGTCTTAATTTACCGCCTATTGAAGAAACATATGATCTTAATCCTTTATTTATTGAAGAACCTCCAGACCCCGATAACCTGACACAGGTACTGAAGGTAAATTCTCTCTATAGATATGATAAAGTTGAAATCCCTCCTGCTAAAATTGCTAGTCAATGCTTGGATGAGTTTGATAATTTTATGTTTAAGCAAGAAGACTTCAATGCTTATTTTGGTAGACAATTAAAACAAGATGCTCATATGATTAAATACTTGGGTGACTATATGGATAATATTAGAGGTGAACTTAAACTTGTTAGCAAACATGCTTCTATGGTTACCACTCAAGTAGAACAAGTACTTAAAGCTCAAAAAGAATTGCTCAATGAGATGAATAGTAAGAAAAATGATTATGCTGTTAAAATGGCTACTAGAACTGGTAGAATGACTCAGAAACCTTTGTATCCTGAAGGCCACCCTAAGAGAATTGAACAAGATTCTCAGAGAAATAATACTGATGCACCTAGTTCTTCTAAAAAGAAGAAAAAGAAAAATGATAGAACTGTGTAAACTTCTAGTGAACCTATTGCTGAACCATCTGATAATCCAAATGATATCTCTATGTCTGATGCTGAAACACAATCTGGCAATGAACATGAACCTAATGAAAATGTTAATAATGATGTTCATAATGATGCTCAACCTAGTAATGATAATGATGTAGAAATTGAACCTGCTGTTGATCTTGATAACCCACAATCAAAGAATCAATGTTATGATAAGAAATATTTTGTTGCTAGGAAACATGGTAAAGAAAGAGAGCCTTGGGTTCAGAAACCCATGCCTTTTCCTCCCAAACCATCCAAGAAAAAGGATGATGAGGATTTTGAGCGCTTTGCTGAAATGATTAGACCTATCTTTTTGCGTATGCGATTGACTGATATGCTCAAAATGAATCCTTATGCTAAGTACATGAAAGATATTGTTACAAATAAAAGAAAGATACCAGAAGATGAAATTTCCACCATGCTTGCTAATTATACTTTTAAGGGTGGAATGCCAAAGAAACTTGGAGATCCAGGAGTACCTACTATACCATGCTCCATTAAAAGAAACTATGTTAAAACTGCTTTATGTGATCTTCGAGCCGGTGTTAGTGTTATGCCTCTCTGTTTATATCGTAGACTTGACTTGAATAAGTTTACACCTACCGAAATATCTTTGCAAATGGCTGATAAATCAACTGCTATACCTGTCGGTATTTGTGAGGATGTGCCTGTTGTGGTTGCAAACGTTACTATTTTAACGGACTTTGTTATTCTTGATATTCCCGAGGATGATAGTATGTCTATTATTCTTGGAAGACCTTTTCTTAATACTACAGGGGTTGTTATTGATTGCAACAAAGGCAATGTCACTTTTCATGTTAATGGTAATGAGCATACGGTACACTTTCCGAGGAAACAGCCTCAAGTTCATAGTATCAATTCTATCAGAAAAATTCCATCGATTATATTTGGAGGTTTTGAATTTCCTCTTCCTACTGTCAAGAAGAAATATGATATACTTATTATTGGGGATGTGCATATCCCCGTTGAGGTAACCTACTGTTATTCAAAATTTCTCCGGTTTCATGTTAACCAAAATGAGTTTGTTAACAAGACTTGATCAACCTTGTTAGTGGATTCCTTTTGACGAGCATGAGATGGATGAAAATAGAAGCACAACCTTCTGTACCCTCTCTATACTTTTTGTTATTTAGTTTAAATAAAATAAAAATAAATAATTTGTCTGTCCGTTATCTGATTATCCGTGCAATATAAAAATACCTCAAAAATAAAAGTTCTCCAAATGCCATGAAAATTAAATATGATTTTTTCTAGAATATTTGAGGATTTATGGAACAAAGAACACACCAGGGGGGCCAACCACCTTGCCACGAGGGTGGAGGGTGCGCCCCCTGCCTCGTGGGCCCACGGTGGCCCTCCTCCACTTATTCATGCACCCATCCTCTTCTTCTTCCTCCCACAAACACGAAAAACCAACTCAAGCACGAGTTCCAGCCCTCCTTGCTGTAATTTTCGATCTCCTTGCTCAAAGCACCTCTCACAAAACTGATTGGGGAGATTGTTCCTTGGTATGTGACTCCTCCATTGGTCCAATTAGTTTTTGTTCTAGTGCTTTATTCATTGCAAATTTTTGCTTCTTAGGTGACCCTGTTTTTGAGCTTGCATGTCAAATTTATATGGTCAAAAGTAGTTTTGATGCATGATATAGGCTCTAGGCACTTGTAGGAGTAGTTGTTATCAATATTATTGAGTTTGGTTTACTTTTATTTTGAAGTTACTAAAAATTTCAGAATTTTTCAGAAAATGATGAGGAGATTATTGAGGGGCTCATCGAGCCAAAGATCGAAGTAAAAGGCACCGAAGCCTAAGTATAATTTGCCGTGCACCGCGGAGATTCGGGCGTGTGAATGGCCTTCCGAGGATTTCTTAAGAGCAGCCGGGATTTGTGAAGATTTTCATGAGTTGGCTCATAATGCAGGCCTCACCACTTTCCTCCACGACCAATGCGATCAGTATCTCTTACTCACAAATACCTTTGTGCAAAACTTTCATTTTCATTCTAGGAACTCACCACCTACGGTGGAGTTTCATTTATATGATGAGCATAAGGAGAGGTCACTTTATGATTTTTGTCGGATTTGTTTAGTCCCTTTTGAGGGCAAGACAGAAGAACCGCATCGTGATGATGTGGAGGGATTTATTAATACTATCACTGTAGGGGAAACTAGGAAGGTTTCCGATGCACGAATCACTAGCATACATTTTCCTGTCTTACGTTACTTTGCATTATTTGCTAGTCGTTGCTTAATTGGTCGTGGAAACTATGGAAACCTTAGTATCCCTGATATTATTATTTTTCTCCAAGGTTTATACAGTGATAACACTTTTAGTATGGGCGACATTATTGCTAGACGGTTAAGTATGAACCGTACTAAGGGTCCCATCTTTGAAGGCATCTATGCTACACGCCTAGCTGCACATTTGAACATACCTATTAGGCATGCTAAGAAGGAAGAAAAAGTGTTGCCTCGTGTTTATTTAGATTATAAAAGTATGGTGGCACATTATTTTATTGTTAAGAATAGGGCAGGAGAGCTTAAATATCAATTGTTCTTTAATAAACATCATCCTGAGACTATTACCTTGCCTGCTCCTTCTTTGTTTGATTTGACTGTAGGCACGTACCTTGTTCCGTTGACGGCTATCCACGCCTACCGGAACCCTACACCAGCCGAGGAGCCAGAACCGGAACCACAATTTGATCCTTCACGACAGTCTAACTATCAGTGGGATCCAGAGATGATTGCCAGCCAGTGGCAATCGGAGCCTTCTTCTTCCTCATTGCAGTATGACCCCAACTATTATTATGGATATCAGCCAGGCCAGCCGTGGCCATAAACCAACTTAGGCCAAAAGCCTAAGCTTAGGGGAGTACGTATTTCTCACCGACATTACATTTATGTTCACAGACACTCATTGCTAGATGTCGGTGCTCATACTTTTTCATTGTATCATCCATGCTAGTTTATTTCCTTTTATGCTTTATTCTTGTGTGTTTAATAAACCTTAAGAAAAAACAAAAAAAATAGTTGTAGCTTTTAACTAATTTACTTTCCATGCTTGTAGTAATAATTAAAATGAAAACCCGAAAATATTTCCTGTTCTTCTTTTGCTTGTTGGGAGCTTTCCCGTGTAAATAGTCTTATTTCTTTTCTTTTCTTTGGGAGTCAGTAGGAGAAGACCATGATTAAATTGTTGAAGTGGCTCTTATATGCTTTATTGTTGATTTAACCAAGAGCCCATATTGCTTTGTATTCTCCTGTTTATTGAATGCTCGCAGATTCCAGCTTAGTCCAATGCACGCGCACTCTTATTATTATTCACATTGTTCGATCGTGCAAGTGAAAGGCAATTATGATGATATATGATGGACTGACTGAGATGAGAAAAGCTGGTATGAACTCGACCTCTTTTGTTTTTGTAAATATGATGAGTTCATCGTTCTTGATTCAGCTTGTTATGAATAAACATGTTTGCAATGACAATTAGAGATCATAGTTGCCTGTGCCATGCTTGATTAGCTATGAGTTATAATGGTCTACCTTGCGTGCCAACATGCTATTAAAATGGTTATGATGTGGTATGATAGTGTGGTATCCTCCTCTGAATGATTTAAGTGACTTGACTCGGCACATGTTCACGCATGAAGTTGATACAAATCAACATAGCCTTCACGATATTTATGTTCATGGTGGATTATATCCTACTCATGCTTGCATCCAATGTTTATTAATTTTAATGCATGTACATGGCTGTTGTCGCTCTCTAGTTGGTCGCTTCCCAGTCTTTTGCTAGCCTTAACCTGTACTAAGCAGGAATACTGCTTGTGCATCCAATCCCTTAAACCCCAAAGTTATTCTAGATGAGTCCACTATACCTTCCTATATGCGGTATCTACCTTCCGTTCCAAGTAAATTTGTATGTGCCAAACTCTAAACCTTCAAATAATCATCCTGTTTTGTATGCTCGAATAGCTCATGTATCAACTAGGGCTGCCTGTATCTTCCATGTTAGGCGGGTTATTCTCAAGAGGAGTGGACTCCGCTCCTCACTCATGAGAAAATGGCTGGTCACCAGGATGCCCAGTCCCATGCTTTATGCAAACTAAATCAAAAATAATTGTAAAACAAAACTCCCCCTGGGACCTGATGTATCTTGGAGGCACTCGTTGTTTCGAGCAAGACATGGATTGATGTTTGTTGGTGGAGGGGGAGTATAAACTTTACCATTCTGTTTGGGAACCACCTATAATCTGTGTAGCATGGAAGATATCGCCATCTCTTGGTTGTTATGTTGACAATGACAGTATACCGCTCAAAATATTATTCACCTCTATTTCAAAACCGAGCTCTGGCACCTCTACAAATCCCTACTTCCCTCTGCGAAGGGCTTATCTATTTCCTTTTATGTTGAGTCATCACCCTCTTATTAAAAGCACTAGCTGGAGAGCGCAGCTGTCATTTGCATTCATCACTGTTAATTTATATTGGGTGTGACTATGATTGGATCTCTTTTACAATGAATTACAATGTCTAGTCAGTCCTTGATCTTTAAAGGTGCTCTGCATTTACGTTTTGCGGTCTCAGAAAGGGCTAGCGAGATACCATCTTGTTATATCATATTATGATTGTCTTGAGAAAGTGTTGTCATCCGAGATTTACTATTATGGCTTGCTAGTTGATTATGCTATTGATATGGGTAATCATGAGACCTGAGAATTATTGCAAATATGGTTAGTTATAATCTTTGCTGAAAACTTGACTGCTAGATTGACATATTTATAACAACAAGAGCAAACAGAGTTTGTAAAAGTTTTTCTTTATTTCTTTCAGTTTGTCAACTGAATTGCTTGAGGACAAGCAAGGGTTTAAGCTTGGGGGAGTTGATACGTCTCCATCGTATCTACTTTTCCAAACACTTTTGCCCTTGTTTTGGACTCTAACTTGTATGATTTGAATGGAACTAACCCGGACTGACGCTGTTTTCAGCAGAATTGCCATGATGTTGTTTTATGTGCAGAAAACAAAAGTTCTCGGAATGACCTGAAACCCCGCGGAATATCTTACAATAAATAATAAAAAATCCTCGCCAAAGATGAAGACCAGGGGGGGCACACCCTTGCCACGAGGGTGGGGGGCGCCCCCCCTAGGGCGTGCCCCCCTACCTCGTGGGCCCCTGGAGACCTCCCGACTCCAACTCCAACTCTATATAACTGCTTTTGGGGAGAAAAAATAGGAGAGAAGAAATCATCGCGTTTATGATACAGAGCCGCCGCCAAGCCCTAAAACCTCTTGGGAGGGCTGATCTGGAGTCCGTTCGGGGCTCCGGAGAGGGGGATTCGTCGCCGTCGTCATCATCAACCACCCTCCATCACCAATTTCTTGATGCTCACCGCCGTGCGTGAGTAATTCCATCGTAGGCTTGCGGGTGATGGGTTGGATGAGATTTACCATGTAATCGAGTTAGTTTTGTTAGGGTTTGATCCCTAGTATCCACTATGTTCTGAGATTGATGTTGCTATGACTTTGCTATGCTTAATGCTGGTCACTAGGGCCCGAGTGCCATGATTTCAGATCTGAAGCTATTGTTTTTTCATCAATATATCAGTGTTCTTGATCCTATCTGGCAAGTCTATAGTCACATATTATGCGTTATGATCCGTTAACCCCGAAGTGACAATAATCGGGATACTTACCGGTGATTACCGTAGTTTGAGGAGTTCATGTATTCACTATGTGCTAATGCTTTGTACCGGTTCTCTATTAAAAGGAGGCCTTAATATCTCTTAGTTTCCATTAGGACCCCGCTACCACGGGAGGGTAGGACAAAAGATGTCATGCAAGTTCTTTTCCCCAAGCACGCATGACTATATTCGGAATACATGCCTACATTACATTGACGAATTGGAGCTAGTTCTGTGTCACCCTATGTTATGACTGTTACATGATGAACCGCATCCGGCATAATTATCCATCATTGATCTGATGCCTACGAGCTTTCCATATACTGGTTTACGCTTATTTGCTTTCCCGTTGCTATTGTTACAATCACTACAAAATACCAAAAACATTACTTTGCTTTCGTTACTCTTTTGTTACCGTTACCATCACTATCATATTACTTTGCTACTAAACACTTTGCTGCAGATACTAAGTTTCCAGGTTGGGTTGAATTGACAACTCAGCTGCTAATACTTGAGAATATTCTTTGGCTCCCCTTGTGTCGAATCAATAAATTTGGGTTGAATACTCTACCCTCGAAAGCTGTTGCGATCCCCTATACTTGTTGGTTATCAAAGAGAAATTCTAACTAGTCATGAAATAATTTTGGCTCTCTCAAATAGGTGTGTCCAGCAAGGAATCAAGACTTCAAAATAAAACAAGAAAAGACTCATATCATACAAGACGGTCCAAGAAAAACACATACTATGTGACGAATAAAAGTATAGCTTTGAGTAAAATACCGATGGTCGTTAGAAGAAAGAGGGGATGCCACTCGGGGGCATCCCCAAGCTTAGTTGCTTGCTCTCTTTCGGATAATAGCGTGGGATGCCCGGGAATCCCATGCTTAGGCTCTTCTTACTCCTTATTCCTTCATCCATCGTAAGATAACCCAAAACTTAAAAACTTCAATCACACAAAACTCAATAAAACCTTCGTGAGATCCGTTAGTATAAGAAAATAAATCACTACTACAAGTACTGTATCAAACTAATTCATATTTTTTTTGCATTATATCTACTGCATTCCAACTTTTCTATGGCAAAAACTCATCAAAGAAAACCATAGAGCCATCAAAACAAGCACACAACGCAAACAAAACAAAATCTGTCAAAACAGAACAGTCTGTAGCAATCTGGGTGTTTCGAATACTTCTCTAACTCCAGACAATTGGAAAAATTAGGACGACCTGAGCGATTTGTATATTGATCTACTGCAAAAGGAATTGGCATTTTATCACGCTCTGATTAAAATTGAGAATTATTTTCGTGACCGCAAAAGTTTTTGTTTTTTTAGGAAGATCAAACAACTATCACCCAAGAAGAACCTACAGGCTTTACTTGGCACAAACACTAACTAAAACACAAAAAGCACAATCATATAAGTTTCATAATTTTGCTAACACTCAAGGATAGAAAACAAAAATCAAAAATAAATTTTATTCATTGGATTGCCTCCCAATAAGCGCTATAGTTTTACGCCCTTAGCTAGGCATAAAGCAATTATCTAAGTTTTGTCATCTTTGTCCTTTTGAAAGCAAAGGGAAAATTTCCTATCAATGGCATTTAATTTTCTATTTTGTGAAAGCACAAGGCCATTGATAGCAGAAGAAAGATTAAACACATTGCGAAAATTAGTATCTAATCTAGCCTTCATCTCTTTAATTGTTTCATTTTGATAAAAATAGATAAGGGTAGTTGATTCAACATTTTCTCCCTTGGGGTGCCCAAATATGGCTTTCATCTTTTCATAAGTATCAATGACATCCCCTTCAAGAAAACCGTTTTCAAATATAGAATCCAAAACTTGCTTGAAAGAAGAAGGTACACCAACATAAAAACTTTTCAAGTATATCTCCATATGATATTGGGGCACATAGCTAGCTCAAATTCTCAACAGCCTATCCCAAGCATCTTTCAAAGATTCATCAAGAAAATAACAAAGAATTCTGGGATCATCTTCATCAAAATTATTAGAGTTTTCCTTAGCGACCCTGGTAAGTTTTTCCATAGCATCATTATCTACGAGCTTAGAGAGGACAGAGGGGTTATCCAAAGCATTTAAACTCGGGAGAAAACCCTTAGCTTCTCTACGGTCGGTCATGGCGACAGAGAAGAGGGTTTAAGAGAACAAAAAAATAGCGAATGTAAAAGAGGGCGAATAAAACGACAATTTTTTGTGAAGAGGGGGAGAGGAAAATGAGAGGCAAATGGCAAATAATGTAAATTGTGAGGAGATGAGATTTGTGATTAGGAACCTGGTATATGTTGAAGATCCTCACCAGCAACGGCGCCAGAAATTCTTTTTGATGTCAGCTAGGACTACGTCGGTATTTCCCCAAAGAGGAAGGGATGATGCATCACAGCGACGGTAGATATTTCCCTCAGTGATGAAACCCAGGTTATCGTACCAGTAGGAGAACCAAGCAACACAACATAAACAGCCCCTGCACACAAATAACAACCACTCGCAACCTGACGTGTTAAAGGGGTTGTCAATCCCTTTCAGGTAACGACATCAGAAATTGGCAAACGGACGTGAGATAAAATTCTAGTAGATTGATAGATCGAACGCCAAATAAAATAAATAAGAATAAAACGCAGCAAGGTATTTTTGTATTTCTGGATTAATATATCTGAAAATAAATGCAAAGGAAAAGTAGATCGTCAATATATGAGAAAGAGACCCGGGGGCCGTAGGTTTCACTTGTGGCTTCTCTCGAGAAAAATAGCAAATGGTGGGGAACAAATTACTGTTGGGCAATTGATAGAACTTCAAATAATCATGTCGATATCCAGGAAATGATCATTATATAGACTTCACGTACAAGATTAGTAGACCGACTCCTGCCCGCATCTACTACTATTACTCCACACATCAACCGCTATCCAGCATGCATCTAGTGTATTAAGTTCATGGTGAAACGGAGTAATGCAATAAGAACGATGACATGATGTAGACAAGATCTTTCTATATAGAGATATACCCCATCGTTTTATCCTTAGTAGCAACGATACATAGGTGTTGGTTCCCCTTCTGTCACTGGGATCAAGCACCGTGAGATCGAACCCACTATGAAGCACCTCTTCCCATTGCAAGATAAATAGATCAAGTTGGCCAAACAAAACCCAAATATCGGAGAAGAAATATGAGGCTATAAGAGATCATGCACAAAAGAGATAAATGAACTCAAATACTTTCATGGATATAAAAAGATATATCTGATCATGAACTCAAAGTTCATCAGATCCCGACAAACACATCGCAAAAAGAGTTACACCATATGGATCTCCAAGAGACCATTGTATTGAGAATTCAGCGAGAGAGAGGAAGCCATCTAGCTACTAACTACAGACCCGAAGGTCTACAAATAACTACTCACGCATCATCGGAGAGGCACCGATGGTGGTGGTGAAACCCATCCGAGATGGTGTTTAGATTGGATATGGTGGTTCTAGACTCTGCGGTGGCTGGATCAATATTTTTTCGACCCTTCTATGGTTTTCAAAATATTGGGGTATTTATATAGCAAAGAGGTGGTCCGGGGGGCACCCGAGGTGGGTACAACCCACCAGGGCGCTCCTAGGCCTCCTGGCGCACACTGGTGGGTTGTGCTCTCCTCGTAGCACCCCCTAGGCGCTGCCAGGGCCCATTAGGTGTCTTCTAGTCCTTAAAATATATCCGTAAAGTTTTGTGGCATTTGGACTCCGTTTGGTATTTATTTTCTGTGATGTAAAAAACATGCGAAAAAACAGCAACTGGCACTTGGCACTATGTTAATAGGTTAGTACAAAAAATGATATAAAATGACTATAAAATGATTATAAAACATCCAAGATTTATAATATAACAGCATGGAACAATCAAAAATTATAGTTACGTTGGAGACGTATCAGTGCCATGTAATCAAATCCCCAAACATCAAATGGTTGAACAGCAAGTGAATAATTCAAAGGCATTTCCTGACGCTTACCGATATTACGTATTCTTTGACATTGATCACAAGATAAGACAAACTTATGAGCATCATTCTAGAGAGTAGGCCAATAAAACCCAGATTGCAATACCTTGTGAGCAGTTCTGTCTCCTGCATGATGTCCTCCATAAGCTTTGGAGTGACATTTCCGTAGGATTTGTTCCTGTTCATGCTCAGGTACACAACGTCTAATGATACCATCTACTCCTTTATAAAGATGTGGGTCATCCCAAAAGTAATGTCTTAAAGCATAGAATATTTTTTTCTTTTGTTGCTAAGTAAAGCTAGAGGTACATATTTAGCAACAATATAATTAACATAGTCAGCATACCAAGGTGTGCTATTAGAAACATTTATGGCAGGTAATTGCTCATCAGGAAAACTATCATCAATAAGTAGTGGGTCATCAAGAACATTCTCCAACCTAGAAAGGTTATCAGCTACGGGGTTCTCTACTCCTTTTCTATCAGTGATATGCAAATCAAATTCTAGTAGAAAGAGAACCCATCGAATAAGCCTAGGTTTGGCATGTTTCTTTTCAATAAGATACTTTATCGCAGCATGATTAGTGTGAACAATTACTTTCGAATCGACAATATAAGATCTAAATTTACACAAGCAAACACCACTACTAGAATTTTTTTCAGTAGTAGCATAATTTCTTTGTGCACTGTTTTAGCGACCCGACCTCATACGGTAAAGTCTCTATGCTTAAGTGTCATCCCTAGATTGGTATTGCTGAGACACACAGTACTCGAGGATTTATAACAAAGTTCAAGCACACACTTATTACATCGAATGTCTCAAAAGAGAACCTACTACAATAATATGGCTGAAGGCCATCTAATTATGATAACAACGGAAGCTTCGAAGGGTAGAAGAGTCCATCCAACTCCACAGCAAAACTGAGTGCATGACGATGACCTAGCGCACCTTACTCTTTGTCTGAAAACTCTGCAACATATTACGCTGCAGCCTGTGTAGGTTCAGCACATGGAATATGCTGGCAAGACAACACTATAGAGGAATGAACTAGTAACAACTATCACTACAATCATATTTGGCTGGTGGACACTCTAGTGTTATCATTTGCATAAAGCTAATTTTTCCATACAACAAAGGAATATATTTTATTTAACTACAAAGTTTGTTGAAAACATTGATAAGGTAACCCCAACTCAATCCCAATCAAAAGTTAACAACCCAATCAAATTAATTAAGTAGAGTGATGTGATCAACCTAATAATTCAAGTACTAGATACTCAAGATGTCCATAACCAGGGACACGACTAATCATGGTTAGTTTGTATACTCTGCAGAGGTTTGCACACTTTTCCACACAAGACTCGATCTCCTCCATTGTATTTCTCGCACTGCATGATGTTTGAGAAACGGGTGACCGAGACACAGTCTTTTCGAAGAGGTCCCCTTAACTGATAGATAGGCGGTACACAAACAATCCCCTACATCTAGTAGCCCATCATGGAAAGGATTCCCAGAACTTACTCAACTATGCTAGAGCCCATAATGGCATGTGGCTGCACACAAAAGTTTCTAGCATGAACAATACTATGATCCCTTTGAGCCTGGGTGGCGAACCATAGGATGATCACACGGGTAGCCCGGGATCTCCTAGGACAACACTGGATTCCCCAGGAGCCCACAAACCAATCCACCCAGATGTATATTAAAGTTGACACCTGAAGTTAAAATTTAGTTAACAATAACTCTCACAACTTTCATGAATACTCTCAAAACCAAACCACGTCTACGAGCATAGCATAGCTGTCGGTGTCAAAACCGGCGGATCTCGGGTAGGGGGTCCCGAACTGTGCGTCTAAGGCGGATGGTAACAGGAGGCAGGGGACACGATGTTTACCGAGGTTCGGGCCCTCTTGATGGAGGTAATACCCTACATCCTGCTTGATTGTTCTTGATGATATGAGTATTACAAGAGTTGATCTACCAAGAGATCAAAGAGGCTAAACCCTAGAAGCTAGCCTATGGTATGATTGTATGTTGTCCTACGGACTAAACCCTCCGGTTTATATAGACACCAAAGGGGGCTAGGGTTACACAAGGTCGGTTACAAAGGAGGAGATATACATATTCGTATTGCCTAGCTTGCCTTCCACGCCAAGTAGAGTCCCATCCGGACACGGGACAAAGTCTTCAATCTCGTATCTTCATAGTCCAACAGTCCGGCCAAAGGATATAGTCCGGCTGTCCGGAGACCCCCTAATCCAGGACTCCCTCAGTAGCCCCTTAACCAGGCTTCAATGACGATGATTCTGGCATGCAGTGTTGTCTTCGGTGTTGCAAGGCGGGTTCCTCCTTCGAATACACCATGGAAGAGTTTGAATACAAGGAGAGTGTTCGACCCTGCAAAATAAGTTCCTCATACCACTCTAGAGAGAATAATATTTCCACAAATCTAATCTGCTGACACGTTTTGATAGCATGACATCACGCCATGGCCCGGTCATTATTCGAACTGTTTTCCTTAACCAGCTTTCCACATAACGCGAGGCGGTTTTCTTGACACGTCTTGTCAAAGCAGAGATCGTGTTCCCCTTATCACAGGATTATCATCAATACAAACATGGGTAACCCAACTGTGCCTATTGGTATGACTCCTAGATCTTACATAAATCTCAAACGGCCACGAGGAGGATGCCTAATATTCACCCTCTTTATAAAGGGGACAAGGCTTTTTCTTTTTTCCCTCCCGCGCTCAATCAAATCCTTCCCCCGCCTCGAGTTCTAACACCCAAATCACAGGTCAGGTGCTTCGGACCTTCAACCATATCCGGATCCAACCTTCAAGGTCGGTGGATGCCTTCCTCCGTTACGGAGGAGGACATCAAAAAGTTGAGGGAGGCCAGATATCTGACTGCCAAAATTTCGCATAGGCTGCCCGCCCGAGGGCAGGTTATCCGTACTCCCGAACCCAACGAGAGCTTTGTGTTCATCTCCCACTTCCTCCGAGACTAGGCCCCGCTCTGGATCCCTTTGTTAGGGGTCTTATGTTCTATTACGGGCTGGATTTTCACGATCTGGCCCCGGATTCCCTTCTTCACATCTCGTCATTTATTGTCGTACGTGAGGCCTTCCTCTGCATTACCCCTCACTGCGGCCTGTGGCTCAGGACCTTCGATGTGAAGCCGAAGATGATCGAGGGGTAGCACGCAACGTGCGGAGGTGCTTTAATAAGCAAAATCGCTGATGCTCCATGGCTAGAGGGTTCCTTCCTAGAGGTGTCCGGATTGTGGCAGCGGGAGTGGTTTTACATCACAACTCCTGGAAGTGCCAAGTGGGTAGCTGCCCCTACCTTTTGCTCTGCCCCCCCACCACAACTGATGTCATGGATCAGTAGGGGGTGAGCTGGGGTCCAGCCAAGGATGTGCCAATACTGCAGAGCCGTATCCGAGATCTCTTCGAGGGAGATTTCAGTCTGGTTATGGTAACGCAAGTTATGCTGGTTCGTTGAGTCCAACCTTGCAAACACCGGCCCCTCCGCATGTGGGAATTCAATACGGAAGGACCGCGTGCTATTCAGCATTTCCTCGGCATGACGCACGAAGAGATCTGCAAATCGTTCTTCGGACCCCATATAGAGTGTCCGGACACCACCGAGGACGTGGGCCTGAGCTGCAACCGCCCTGCTGCCCAAGTAAGTAATCCCATGCCGAACCTGATGTCCTTTTATTTATCAGGGCATCATTCTAAAGAGCCGCCTTTTGACTAGGACTGGATAACAAAGGCGATGATGATCAGGTGTTCGGCCCCCCTTCCTGAGGGCTTGGACAATACGGTACTGGACAAGATGCTCGAGCCGGCGCCTTATCCAGTGTCCTTCAAGGAAGATGATGGGGGGAATAAAGAGGGCGAAAGCGGGCCTCACTCATTACTTATTCCAGCCGGGGGAATGAGCTCCTCCGCGAGGGAGGACAATCAAAGGGAAGAATCTGACATTCTCTCTCCCTGGGGAAGGAAGAGCACTACCTCTGAAGATCCGGAAACTAAGGTTTCCAAACGAGAGAAGAAATCTTCATCAAAGGGTCCTGCCCCGGAGGGTATTCTTGCCGCACTGTGTCCGCGCGGAGATCAGCCCTCTACTGAGCTGTAAGTAATCGAAAAGTACCTTAATAGTGGAAATATCCTACCTTACTTCCGAAGACAATAATCGATGCTTATAAATTGTAGTCCGGATCATAGCCCTTCTCGAAAGAGTTCATCTTCGGGGGATCTTCTTCCGGAGATGATGAAGAGCGAAATGCCTCCCCCGGACACCCCGGCTCAAGAAGTGGGCGACCTTGAAGTGTCGTCGCGAAGGGTATCTTCGGATCCACTAGGGCCAGAGGATAACCCTTTGGCTGCCCGGAATCCCCAGTATCCGGCTCCTAAGGAGAGCGACAACAAGGGTCCGTAGAGTGTGCAGTTGGACACGCTGAAGGATCTTCTGGGGCAAGGTGCCATCTCGAAAGTGCATCATACGCTAAAGGGTACGGTAATTGAAAGGATTTCATCCGCTGAAAGCGGTTTGCATGAAGCCTTTATGAGTCTGATGAAAGGCTTCGAGGTACATGAAATAATGTATGTTTTTAACAGTACCGCATATGTTAGGTATGCCCTATGTAGATAGTAGCCCCTGAGACTCTAGTTGTCGTCGAAATCGGCAGCAAACAGAGGATCATAGTCCCAGGTAATAACCAGACTGCCTTTATGTGCAAGTGGATGAAGCTCTGGTTGGTAGCCGGACTGATGGGTTTGCTGAGCTAAAGCGGCAACTTGATGCGGCAAATGCCGACATCGTGCTTGTCAACAAGCGTCTTGATGAGGCACAGGGTGAGTGATTTCTCTGGTGATCGTCACATAATAATATTAGCATGATGCCAGTATCTTTAATATGTTGTGACTGCAGATGGAGCTGCCACTGTGGAGACTGAGGGAGTCCAAGATTAGGGGGTCTTCGGACAGCCGGATTATATCCTTTGGCCGGACTGTTAGACTATGAAGATACAAGATTGAAGAATTCGTCTTGTGTCCGGATAGGACTCTACTTGGCGTGGAAGGCAAGCTAGGCAATACGGATATGGATATCTCCTCCTTTGTAACCGACCTTGTGTAACCCTAACCCTCGCCGGTGTCTATATAAACCGGAGGGTTTTAGTCCGTAGGACAATATACAATCATACCATAGGCTAGCTTCTAGGGTTTAGCCTCTCTGATCTCGTGGTAGATCTACTATTGTACTACCCATATCATCAATATTAATCATGTAGGACGTAGGGTTTTACCTCCATCAAGAGGGCCCGAACCTAGGTAAAACATTGTGTCCCCTGCCTCCTATTACCATCCGGCCTAGACGCATAGTTCGGTACCCCCTACCCGAGATCCGCCGGTTTTGACATCGACATTGGTGCTTTCATTGAGAGTTCCTCTATGTCGTCACCTTTAGGCCCGATGGCTCCTCCGATCATCAACAACGATGCGGTCCAGGGTGAGACCTTTCTCCCCGGACAGATCTGCGTGTTCGGCGGCTTTGCACTGCGGGCTAATTCGCTTGGCCATCTGGAGCAGATTGAAAGCTACGCCCCTGGCCATCAGGTCAGATTTGGAAGTTTGAACTACATGTCCGACATCCGCGGAGACTTGATCTTCGACGGATTCGAGCCACAGCCGGGCGTGCTACACTGTCACGATGGGTATGACCTAGCTCTGCCACCAAACAGTACCCCAGAGGCCGCGCCTGCATCAGCTCCGACCCTTAGCTCAGAGCCAACTCGCCAATCGAGGACGGATGGCTAGACACCGCCTCAGGGGTTGTAGTCTCAACGGCGATTGAGCCGAACACCAGCCTAATCCTCTGCGAAGCCCGTGACTCCAAGGTGCCAGACTCTTTTCCGGACTCTGAACCGTCTGCGCCCCTGCCAATCGAATCCGATTGGGCGCCGATCATGGAATTCACCGCCGCGGATATCTTTCAACACTCGCCCTTCAGCGACATTCTGAATTCACTAAAGTCTCTCTCTTTGTCAGGAGAGCCCTAGCCAAACTATGGCCAAAAGGATTGGGATGCGGACGACGAAGAAATTCGACGCCCACCCACCACCCACTTCGTAGCCACTGTCGATGATTTAACCAACATGCTTGACTTCGACTCCGAAGACATTGACGGTATGGACGACGATGTAGGAGACGAACATGAACCAGCGCCTATAGGGCACTGGAAAGCCACCTCGTCATATGACATATACATGGTGGATACACCCAAAGAAGGCAATGGCGACGAGATAACGGAGGATGACCCCTCCAAGAAGCAACCCAAGCACCGACGTCAGCGGCGCCGCTCTAAGTCCCGCCAAACCAAAAGTGGTGATACCGACACAGGAGATAATAACACTCCTGATAGTGCCGAAGCCAATAACAATCCCCTCCAGCAAGATTTAGAGCAGGAGGATGGAGGAGCCAGCCCTCCTGAGAGAGCGGCAGACGGAGAGGAGGAGGATGACAATTACATGGCCCCCTCCGAAGACGAGGCAAGCCTCGGCAACGATGAATTCGCTGTACAATAGGATCCCGTCGAACAAGAGCGCTTCAAGCGTCGGCTTATGGCCACAGCAAATAGCCTGAAGAAAAAGCAGCAGCAGCTTCAAGCTGATCAAGATCTGCTAGCTGACAGATGGACTGAAGTCCTCGCGACCGAGGAATAAAAACTCGAGCGCCCCTCCAAGAATTACCCAAAGTGCAGGTTACTACTTCGACTGGAGGAAGAAGCGTATGATACGGCTGATCGGCCACCTCGTGGCCACGATAGAGAGGCATTCCAGCCAAAAATTCAGCCTCCACCACGACGCCATTCAAATAAAAAGGCATGGGGAGATACGCCAGACCTACAAGACATATTGGAGTACAATGCAAAGCATGCAAGATCGATCTATGGATCACGAGGGCGCACAACTCTGCGAGACGATAAACATCACGCCGGATATAGTAAAAGCAAATCCAGCCGGGCCGAACACAGCGAGCAAGACCCATTCAAGTTGCATCGCGATATAGCCCAATACAGAGGCGCCGCACACCCCTTATGCTTCACAGACGAAGTAATGGATCATCAATTCCCAGAAGGTTTCAAACCTGTAAATATTGAATCATACGATGGCACAACAGATCCCGCAGTATGGATCGAGGATTTCCTCCTCCACATCCACATGGCCCACGGTGATGACTTACACGACATCAAATACCTCCCACTAAAGCTCAAAGGACCAGCGCGACATTGTCTTAACAGTTTGCCAGCGGACACCATTAGCTGTTGGGAAGATCTGGAAGCCGCATTCCTCGACAACTTTTAGGGCACTTATGTGCGACCACTAGATGCCCATGACTTGAGCCACATAATTCAGCAGCCGGAAGAGTCGGCCAGGCAATTCTGGACTCGGTTCCTTACAAAGAAAAATCAAATCATTGACTGTCCAGATGAAGAGGCCTTAGCGGCATTCAAACACAACATCTAAGACGAGTGGCTAGCCCGGCACCTTGGTCAGGAAAAGCCGAAATCTATGGCAGCTCTCACGACGCTCATGACCCGCTTTTGTGCGGGAGAAGACAGCTGGCTGGCTCGCATTAATAACATATCAAAGAACCATGGTACCTCCGATACCAAGGACGGCAATAGAAGGTCACGTCGCAACAAACATAAGCGCCGCATTAACAGCGAAAATACCGAGGATACGGCAGTCAATGCTGGATTCAAAGGCTCTAAAGCTGGACAGCAGAAAAAGCCATTCAAACAAAGTACGCCGGGTCCGTCTAGCTTGGACCGATACTCGATCGCTCGTGTCAAATACACGACACCCCAGACAAGCCAGCCAATCACACCAACAGGGATTGTTGGGTGTTCAAGCAGGCCGACAAGTTAATTGCCAAAAACAAGGACAAGGGGCCACATAGCGATGACGAGGAGGAGCCTCGGTAGCCGCACACTGGAGGACAGAAGAGGTTTCCCCCGCAAGTGCGGACGGTGAACATGATATACGCAACCCGCATCCCCAAGAGGGAGCGGAAGCGTGCGCTCAGGGACGTATATGCATTGGAGCCAGTCGCCCCAAAGTTCAACCCTTGGTCCTCCTGTCCGATCACCTTCGATCGCAGGGACCACCCCAATAGTATCCGTCATGGCGGATTCGCCGCACTGGACCTAGACCCAATCATTGACGGATTTCACCTCACTCAAGTCCTTATGGATGGCGGCATCAGCCTGAACCTGCATTATCAGGACACAGTGCGCAAAATGGGTATAGACCCCTCAAGGATCAAACCCACAAATACGACCTTTAAAGGCGTCATTCCAAGTGTAGAGGCCCATTTCACATGCTCAATTACACTGGAAGTGGTCTTCGGATCCCTGGATAACTTCCGAAGTGAAGAGTTAATCTTTGATATAGTCCCGTTCCGTAGTGGTTATCACGCGCTGCTCGGGTGAACCACATTTGCTAGATTCAATGCGGTACCGCATTATGCATACCTCAAGCTCAAGATGCCAGGATCTCGCGGAGTTATTACAGTCAATGGAAACACAGAGCGCTCTCTCCGAACAGAGGAGCACACCGCGGCCCTCGCAGCAGAAGCGCAAAGCAGCCTCTCAAGGCAATCAACCAGTTCGGCGCTTCAAAGCTCGGACACCTTCAAGCGCGCTCGGAGCAATCGGCAAATAGACCGCCTGGCGTGATCTGAGCTCGCGTAGCAATACGGCGGCCACCCCAATCCCAGCCCAACGTCGAAACTCGTGCCACATGTACATAATTACACATTAAAAATACCATGGGCACAGGTGGGGAGGGGCGAACAACTACGGCACGCCCCAAGACGCGGCTTAAACCGCACTAGGGGCTTCCCGTTTGGTTATTTTTCTTTTTTTTCAGGACCTTAATCTCTGGAAACACTGTCCGGCAGCACTATTGCAGAACACATGATGCAGTAACCAAGGAGGCAGACAGCTACGTCATACCACAGAATTCCCAGGTGGATTATAGTAACGAGCGAAATATTCAATTTAATATCATTCCTCAGCTTGCCCTTGGAAGGGACATAGTCCTACTCTTTGCTTATCACACTATCTGTATCACTCTGCTTTAACGCAATTTTTTGAATAAACAATGCGTGACATTATGACTATTATTGCATTCTTATTCCACATATATATATATATATATATATATATATATATGTTCATTAATGACGCCTTGCAACCGTACACTTTGGTACGACCAATACACCAGGGGCTTACGTACCCCACAATACGGTGTGAAAAGTCCAAACACTTTCACAAGTGCGGCACCCCGAACTTATAGCATTATATGCATCAGCTCCGAATCATGTCTTTGGTCAAATGTTGGGTTTGCCCGGCTCCTATGTTTTGGTACCTTACGTTCCGCTCTATCGGCTAAGGTAGCTCTATGAGAACTACTGCGATTTTGCCCCGGTTCTACTGGGTTCAGCACCTCAGTAGAGAAAGCTAAAACTGACTGTCATGATAAGGCGAGAGACTGGTCGCTGTTCGGTGAGGTTTTCGGGTCCCTAAAGACTTATGCCGCTTAGAGCGAGGGGCTGGCCCTGTCCGGCTTAAAGGCATGTATCGTGCCCCAAATTCGGCCTTCCGAATACCAGGGGCTTCGCCGAAATTTAAAATTATAGAATGCTATGGCTAAGTGAAAGTGATAAAGAATTATTAGTCCGGTTGCCTTGTTCGTTGTGCTGAGCACCTCCCTCGAAGGACCCACACATGGGAACAAGAGTGCTCAGATTTATCCCGAACACCCCAGCACTCGTGGCATGGGGGCAGAAGCCGAGGACTAGCCATCTCTCAGATTGGATAAACAGCCAAACAGAAGGTAATATTTTAAATTCAAACAAGCGTTGCACAGCACATATGAAACAAGTTTTCATAAATACAGGATAAAACGACCAAGTCTCACTCAAATATTACATCTTTTGAACACTCGTCCGCTATGAGACGGGCACCCGGCAGAACACCCTCGTAGTACATCTCAGGGTGGCGGTGCTCCTTGCCCTCCGGCGGCCCCTCCTTGATCAGCTTCACGGCGTCTAGTTTGACCCACTGCAATTTCACACGGGCGAAAGCCCGACGTGCACCCTAAATGCAGACAGATCGCGTGACGACCTCCAGCTGCGGGTAGGCCTCCACAAACCGCCTCACCAGGCTGAAGAAGCTATTCGGAAGGGCGTCGCCAGGCCACAGCCAGACTATAAAGCCCTTCATGGCCTGATCGGCCACCTTATGTAGCTCGACCATCTGCTTCAGCTGGTCGCTCATTGGCACCGGGTGTTCGGCCTCAGCATACTGAGACCAGAACAACTTCTCTGTTGAGCTTCCATCCTCGGCCTGGTAAAATTGTGCGGCATTGGACACGCTATGGGGCAAATCGGCGAATGCTCCTAGAGAGCTCCGGATTCGGGTAAGTAATCAGTAATTTACTTTTACATGCTTGCTTTGCATATAGAAAGCCTTACCCGCCGCTATCTTCTTCATTGCATTGATCTCCTGGAGGGCCCTTTGGGCTTCGGCCTTGGCACTTTTTGCGCACTCGAGGGCCGCGGCAAGCTCAGACTCCCGCGTCTTTGAGTCAAGATCCAACGCCTTGTGCTTTGCCACGACAGCCTGGAGCTCTTGCTGCACCTCGCCCACCCGAGCCTCGTGCTTCTCTCTCTCAGTGTGCTCCTTGGCCGCGTTATCTTCGGCCTTGGTTAGCGCTTGCTTCAGGGTCGCCACCTCGGTCGTGGCCCCTGGCGAATATACGATGATCCTGTCATTTTGCAATCGCGTCTTCTTTTATATATACATATATATAGACAGGGTATTACTTACCCTTGTTCTCCTCGAGGTGCCTCTTGACAAGGCCGAGCTCTTTCCTGGACCCCTCGAGGTCCTACTTCAGTACAACGACCTCCGTAGTCAGTGCAGCGGACGCCAACATCGAAGCCTGCATATGCATATTGACATACTTATATTAGACTCCTGCGATATTATTTGATCCTCTATTCGACGTTTCTTTGTGAACACCCAACAAAGCATCAGGGGCTACTGTCTATGCGGTAATATTTCTACTACATTTCAAAACTCTTACCTCAAAAGCCTGTTAGAAGGCTGGCACAGGCTTCAGTCAACCCGCTCTTGGCAGACTGAACCATCTGGACCACCGCACTCATAATAGTACGGTGCTCCTCGTCGATGGAAGCATTGCGAAGTGCTTCCAGCAGATTGTCCAGCGACTCTGGATGGATAGAGGTCACCGGCACAGGCGTCTTGCCCCTCTTAGAAGGAGGCCGCCTGCCCAAGCCAGAACCACTAGAGGTTCTAGCGCAGTATTCGGCTGAGGGCCGAACTCGGAGCTCTCAGTGGCCCCGTCCCCTCGGCTCCCGGAGTCCGGAAGGTCGCCTTGAGGCGCCTCCGGGACTGTCTCCCCTCGATCTGGTGCCTCTTGAGATAGCACCTCGGTGTCGTCAGCAGGATGAGGGGAGGTGGTGGTCGGGACTGGATCGCTATCCATGTCCGACGAGCCCAGGGAGCCGTCCGATGATACATCGATACTGGCTCGTGGCGGCCTGCATAATTTTGTTCGGCGTTAGGGAAAGCAGTGCGACAAAGGAATGCTATGAGTTACTCTGGTATCTGAATACTTACGATCTCCCCAGGGGCTTGGCCCTGGGAAACCACTCGTCTTCGCCTTCGTCGGCGGCGGTGGAACTGTCCGGAAGGAGAGTCCTTCCCTTCTTGGACCCTTCGGGCCCCCCAGTTGGGGCGGCCTTCCTTTTCTTATCTCCCCTAGCCGAAGGGGGAGCATCTTCTTCTTCTTCCTCGTCTTCGGGGGATGAGTGCGCCGCAGAGTCATCGGACGGTGAGTCCGACGACGCCTGGCATCGGGAACTCTTCCGGGTTCCCTTGGCCTTCTTGGTCTTCTCCGGCACCGTATAAGAAGTCAGAGTCAGCATCTTCACCAGAAGAGCGTCTGCTGGGCCTTCGGGCAAAGGAGCTGGACAGTCGATCTGTCCGGCCATCTCCTGCCAGTCCTGTCAAAGGTACGGGAGTTTAGATCCCGCATGGAGTCAATCTATAAAAAATAAGTATCCTGTGAAAGGTAAAGCAGCTTACCGCACTGGCTTGGCTCTTCGCGCTGAATCCGCGATCCTTAGTAATGGGAGGGGGGACCTCGGCGCTTTTGAACAACACCCTCCAGGCATCTTCGTGAGTTATGTCGAAGAGCCTGTTCAGAGTTTGGTGTTGCGCCGGGTCGAACTCCCACAAGTTGAACTCCCGTTGTTGGCACGGGAGGATCCGGTGGTGGAGCATGACCTAGACCATGTTGAAGAGTTTGAGCTTCTTGTTCACCATGTTTTGAATACATGTTTGGAGTCCGGTCAGCTCTCTCGAACTACCCCAGGACAGGCCCTTCTCTTTACAGGAGGTGAGCCGCGTGGGGATGCCAGATCGGAACTTGGGGGCCGCTGCCCATGCAGGGTCGCGCAGCTCGGTGATGTAGAACCACCCTGATTGCCACCCCTTTATGGTTTCCACAAAGGAGCCCTCGAGCCATGTTACGTTGGGCATCTTGCCCACCATGGCGCCTCCGCACTCCGCCTGGCGGCCGCCCACAACCTTCGGCTTGACATTAAAGGTTTTCAACCATAAGCCGAAGTGGGGCTTGATGAGGAGGAAGGCCTCGCACACAACGATAAACGTCGAGATGTTGAGGCTGAAGTTCGGGGCCAGATCGTGGAAATCCAGGCCGTAATAGAACATGAGCCCCCGGACGAATGGGTGGAGAGGGAATCCCAGTCCGCGGAGGAAATGGGTGAGGAACACTACCCTCTCATGGGGCCTGTGGGTGGGGATGAGCTGCCCCTCATCTGGGAGCCGGGGCGCGATGTCGTCGGGCAGGTATCCGGCTCTCCTCAGCTTCTTGATGTCTCCATCCATGATGGAGGAGACCATCCACCACTAGTGCAGAACCGGGCAATAGCACCAGTTCGTAAGGCCCTTTAGTGTCGGTTTGGTAACCGGCGCTAAAATGTAGGCACTAAAGCCCCCCCCTAGTACC
Source organism: Triticum aestivum (assembly GCF_018294505.1). NCBI lineage: Eukaryota > Viridiplantae > Streptophyta > Magnoliopsida > Poales > Poaceae > Triticum > Triticum aestivum. Next base: position 58,549,572 of record NC_057794.1, read on the forward strand.
GGTTCAGCATGAACCGGTGCTAAAAGGCAACCACGTGGCACGAGCCAGCTTCGGGGGCAGGGAGCCCTTTAGTACCGGTTGGTGTCACCAACCGGTATTAAAATGTTGGGGGGGGGGTTGGGTTTATGATTTCTTTTTCATTTAATTTTGTGTTTTCCATTTAACTATTTTTCGTTTGCTGGTATTTTACGATACTACATATTGTACACGTTATGCATATGTATAAATAGAATTTCTAGTAGAACCGATCATAATATATATATATATCATCGAATGTCTCACACAACCACCATTAATTAATTCAGACATATATACACACATGTATATATATATATATATATATATATATATATATATATATATATATATATATATATACAATTTCTCCTAATTGGTGCCTTCGGAGCCAGTGGCATTAGCCTAGCTAATTGGTGCCTTCGGAGCACGATAACAATTGGAAGTGGTTCATGGGGGCGGTAGCGGGTAATAGTATTCTCCTTTGGGATCTATGACCTGGTCGAGCAAAAATCCCGCTATTTCCTCTTGAATTGCTTCTATGCGGTCCTGTGCTAGGAGCTTGTCCCACACCTCTTTGAACTGTTAAGAAGGATATCAATATGCATGTGTATTAGTTGTGTGACTAGATATCGATAATGGTGTAAAAATTGTGAATAGTGTTCTAACAATCGATATCGTACCCACTCCTGTCTTTGAGATTTGCTCCTTTCGGACGCCATCATACGAATGTTCTTGCAAACGTAGTATGCACATAGATCATCCCCCAGCGCCTGCTTCAGGGCCTTTGCGAGAATGGAATTTGATCAGATAATAATTAATCAAGCATGATAATTAAAGATATGGCAGCTAGCTAGTACTACTTAATTACTTACCTTGAGTCGATACCATTTCAGATTTTGTTTCCATGGGCCTGGAGTGGCCCTGATGAACTTTGCCCAAGCCCTTCCCACCGACAAAGAAAATGAATAAATGGTTTATTAAATAGTTGTTATCAGGAAATGACGAACTAATTAAATAGACCGAGATATAGTTAATAATGACTGAAATTACCTGTTGACTATCCCCTTCACGATGGTGTAGTCACTTGCTTTCTTAAGTAGTGAGTCTAGTACTTCAACTGTTCCTTCATCAACTTTAATGATTAACAAGATCCAGTGAAATCTGCATGCACACACGTTTGCATGTCTTAATTAAGTGGGCATATGTAAGCAAAAACATGTAGCCATAGCTAGTAGGGAAAAACAGAATTTGTAGTACAAGACAGTGTGACTCACTAGAAGTTGTAAGGAAGTAGTATATCTTCATTGTATTTGAGTTCCTTGAAGAACTGTAGCATGCTTTCCTCTACACATTTTTCGTGATATGGATCTATTTTCCATGTGTATTCATTAATGGTATTTGGGTCAATGAACCCAATGCCATAGCGTCCACCTTTTTCATTTCATAAATCTTCATCCTGCATAATACCATAGAAAAGAATATAGTGAGGATAATTACAGGTAATGATTGATCAAAATGATCACTACAGCTAGCTTGACACTTAAATTACAGAAAGAAATCACTTACAGACAATAGCAACTGACGATAGATTTGTCGAGTGCGTCTTTATTGTATAGCTGAAATAGTTCTGAATACTCAACGGTCACAACTTTCTTTTGGTAGTAATGCTCCTTGTTGACATTCACCATGAGGGACTCTTGATTGGAAATCTTGGTAATGTCCATGTACCATTGATGCAATTCATACATTCTCGTAGGGAGCTTATTGACCTCCTCTAGCTCGACCAAAGGTTGGCCCCGTGCATATTTCCATTTTATTTCCTCCTCTCTAGTTGGAGACATGGGCTCGATATCGAGGAGTTGTCCAACAGTGACCCCGATCGATTCAGCCTGCGCAATATGCTCCTCGGTTATTACCACATCGCCCACCCCGGGAATGTTAACGGTTTGCCCACAATAATATTGGGCGCGCCTACTCTCATGTGTTGTTGGCACAACAAGCGGGGGGATTGATCGCGCCGCCTGTTCTCCCAGCTGGGGAACGGTTTTACCACTCCTTTTGCCAGCTGATTTGCTCGAGCTCGAGCTCGCCTCTTTCTGTAGACGTGCTCGATTTAACTTCTTGATGTGGCGCTCATAGTCTGTGTCAACAGGCTTGGGAGCTGGTGGTCTAGCCATACGAATGAAGTGGTCAATCTTTTCCACAGGCACTTTCTCCCTTCGCGGCGGTGGCGGTTTCGGTGCAAAATGGTCTTCCACCTCGGCCTTCGATATGGCTACGTTTTCCTCCTCGGACTTGTCGTAAGGCCTCTGCAGAAGAGGCGCGAGGCTTGGACCATATTGAAATCGCTTGCCTCCGCATGTACCTCCAGTACAACCTCAACTTGTACCGCTACGCACCATAGCTGAGGCGGCTCTCTTTCGTGCTTGCTGAGGCGGCAAAGACGGCTGACGTGGCTGAGTTGGAGGAGGAGGAGTGGCCTGAAGCTATGCCGGACTTGGAGGAGGAGTGGCCTGACGCTTTGCCGGACTTGGAGGAGGAGGAGTGGCCTGAAGCTGTGCCGGACTTGGAGGAGGAGTGGCCTGACGCGTTGGTGGACTTGGAGGAGTGGGAGTCTGCTGACTCGGTGGCGGACTGCAACGAGGAGTCGAATGACGCGGTGTCGGTGGCCTTGGAAAGACGATGCAATCATTTCTCCATAGGATGATATGATGGTTGGCCTCTCCTAGTGTGTGCTCATCGTCACCTCCAGGAATGTCAAGCTCTAGCCCCGAATATTGGTCCACCACCTCATCAACCAAGACACGAGCATAGCCCGCTGGAATCGGGTTGCAATGGAAGGTTGCCTCGGGGGGATTTGTAAAAGCAAGGGCGTCCGCCACCTTCATGGATATGTTCTTCATTTTGAAGTGTAGCTCGCAGTTAGTGTTCTCCATGATGTCATCCACTGGGTAGCTATCCAGCAATACGTTGCCCGGGGCGGAACCCACGCTGCTACTCGGCATGGATGGGACGGTGCTATCCATTGGTGGATCATCCGCTAGCTGCTGAGACCCCCTTTGTTGGCTAAGTGAGTCGATCTGCTCCTACTGCCGCTGGAATTTGACTGCCAAGTCCGTGTGCGCTGATTCTAGGCCTTGAAGGCGTTCATAGTCTAGCTTCCTCTGCTCCTCCTCCATCTTCCTCTTCTTCTCCTCCGCAATCTTCTTTCTCGCACGGGTTTCATAGTCGGTGTTCTAGTCCGAAAACCCCTCATACAATGGAATAGCGCCCATGCCTCGTGTTCTTCCCGGGTGTTCAGGATTTCCCAGGGCACGCGTAAGCTCGTCGTTCTCTCTGTTGGGCTCGAACAACCCCGATCGAGCCTCTTCTATTGCAACAAGTATCTTATCTTCGGCTCCGTCCAGACATGCCTTCTTCAAAACTTTGCATGTCTTCGGGTCCAACTCCCCCCATGCGCATAGAACCAAGTCCTGCACCTAGGGGGCCAGCTCAATGTTTCTAGAGTGACACCTGCATCCAGCATCCCTTTCTCAGACTTATCCCACTTAGGCATTCCCACCGCATAGCCACCTGGCCCCAGCTTATGGAACTTATCCTTTTTTGCGGCATTGGCCTTGTTTATTCTGGACCGTTCCTTAGATAATTCCGAATCCTTGAATTTCACGAAATCTTCCCAATGAGCACTTTGCTTCTCTAGTGTTCCCTCGAATACTGGAGTCTTCTTTCCTCCCTTGACGTACTTGGCCCATTCATGAATCTTGTGGTTCTCGAATGCAACTGCCATCTTCCTGAGAGTAGCGTCCTTGACTTTCTCCACATCTGCATCTATGAAATGATCTGATAGGGTGAAATGTTCCATGAGCGTTTCCCAAAGCAAATGTTTTTGTCTGTCGTCGACAAAAGTAACTCCTGGACGTGGCATTGCTGGCTCTCTCCATTCTTGAAGGGAGATCGGGAGTTGGTCCTTCACAAGAACTCCGCACTGACGAATGAACTTGTCCGCAATCTTCTTAGGCGCTAATGGTTCTCCATTAGGTCTGATTGTCTCGATATTGTACTTTACGCCCTCCTTCAACTTTTTGTCCGGGCCTCGTTTCGTCCTGTTGCCTGAAGATTTGCTCGATCCGGATGGCTGAAAGAAGAAAGATCGATTCGTTAATATATCTTCAAGTTATTTAAAACATGTGATGATCACCAGATGCCTGCTTATATAAATATATATACCTCGCCGGTCTTTGTTGTTTCAAGATCAACATTTTCTTCGTCATGTTCATAGTTCATGACTTCATCAATTCGGTCGTCGCGATCGAATATCATATCACCCTCCCCGGTGTTGTTTAGATATTCGGAGCCGTCATAATCTTCTTCATTCTGATCATCATCTGGCCCGCGAGGATTGCGTATGATATTGAATAGGGCCTCTTCTCCCTCTCTGCCAGTATTGTCCGCCATAGGTTTTGTTTAACTAATACAAAAGAAATATATTCAAATTACAATGCATGGATGCAATCAATTAATAAGGAAAAACTGAATCAATCATAGTACATAATAAGCATCATCGAATATAATCTCGAATACGTCGTCTCAAATAATAGATATAATCTCGAATACATCGTCTCGAATAATAGATATAATATCGAATACATCGTCTCAAATAATAGATATAATCTCGAATACATCGTCTCGAATAATAGATATAATCTCGAATACATCGTCTCGAATAATATATAATCTCGAATACATCGTCTCGAATATTATATATCGAATACATCACTGGCTAGGTAGCTAATAAAGATCAAATACTACAGAAGAATCTAGGACACTCGCGGTTCCTGCGGCGCGGGCGGTGGACACCCAAAGAGAAGGAACCCTCACAGGATCATAGCTGAAGTGAGATCCCTGAAGAAACTTCCAGGTATTGGAGAACCTGCCGCCCTCTAACGCAACCATGTAGCGATGGACGTGCTCGTCCTCCACCTTGACACAACGACGTACCACCTCCGGCGGGGCCGGCTCCCTCCGCACCGAAACTGGCCCACGCGAACGCCACCAAACGAGATCAGGGTCGACGACGGGACCCGGGGCCGGGTTCCTCATCAAGCGGCGCGCCCCTCTAGGCAGCACCTCCCAGTGCCAGCCTGGCGGAGCCCTGTCCCGGACATGGGTCAGCCGGACTTCGTCGCGGACGGGTCGACGGCGACGATGCGGGCCGGGCATCGTCGAGAACAAATACTACCTATATGCCTGCAAAAAGTAACATTTTTTAATGATTGGATTTTGATAACTAAAATTTCTAACATTTATATATAACTAACATTCCTATAACATTTCTAACTATGCTATATAACTAACATTTCTATAACATTTCTAATATTTCTATAACTAAAAAACAGAAAAAATTATAACATTTATATATATATAACTAACATTTGTATAACATTTCTAATATTTCTATAACTAAAAAAGAAAAATTTCTAACTTTTTTATAACTATTTCTATAACAAAAAAACAGAAAAATTTCTAACAATTCTAACTTTTTATAACTATTTCTATAACTAAAAAACAGAAAAATTTCTAACATTTCTATAACATTTCTAACAATGCTATATAACTAACTATTTATATAACTAAAAAAAGAAAAAATTCTAACATTTTTATAACTAATTCTATAACTAAAAAACTAAAAAAATGTATGTGTGTGTGTGCACACCGGCGAGGCGAGAGGCGACGGGGGGCGGCGACGGGGACGGCGACGGGCGCGGCGACGAAGGGGATGGCGACGACGGGGACAGGGACGGGGCGGCGACGACGGGGAAGGGGACGTACGGGCCGGGGCGGCGACGACGGGAATGGGGCGGCGATGACGGGGACGGGGACGACGCGGGACCGGCCAGGACAGGGCGGCGGTGACGACGAGGACGACGGGGACGGGGACGACGGGGCGGCGACGATGGGGACGGGGCGGCGGCGAGGGATATGGAGACGGGGGCGGCGGGCAACGGGGCAGAGGAGAAGAAGCAGATGAGAAACTGAAATTTTTGAAGTGTTTATTTATATAGGATGGACCTTTAGTACCGGTTAGAACCACCAACCGGTACCAAAGGCCTGTTTTGGCCAGGCCAAGCGGCGGGAAGCGCACCTTCTTTAGTACCGGGTGGTGGCTCCAACCGGTACTAAAGGCCCCCCTTTAGTACCGGTTGGTGCAACCACCCGGTACTAAAGGGGGTGTGGTGCGGCAAGTTTAGTCCCACCTCGCTAGCCGAGGGGCGTCCGCACTGGTTTATAACCCCCCGTGCGGTAGCTCTCTCGAGCTCCTCTCCAAAGCAGGCCTACTGGGCCTACTTGTTCTGTGCTACCCTGTGGGCCTACTGGGCCTTTGCGGGCCTGCATCCTGGCCCAACAATAGGTTGGGTTTCTAGTCGTATGCAGGCCGCTCTGGCCCAGTAGGCGGGCTTTTTTTATTTTTTTTGCTTTATTTATTTTTGAGTTGTTTTTTTTGTGTATTTAGAGTTTCTTTGCGAATATTTTTGCCTTAGGTACAAAAAATTACAAACTTTCTGTTAGTGCCCGTAGTTTTCAAATTTGAATAGTTTAAATTTTGAACTATTTGAAATTAGTGTGAATCACTAGTTTGTGAATAACTTAACTTTAATAATCAGTGTATTTAGAGTTTCTTTGTGAATATTTTTGCTTTAGGTACAAAATTTACAAACTTTCTGTTAGTGCCCGTAGTTTTCAAATTTGAATAGTTTAAATTTTGAATTATTTGAAATTAGTGTGAATCACTAGATTGTGAATAATTTAACTTTAAAAATCAGTAAAGGCATGAAAGAATTTGTTTGCACATAAAATTTCTCCGCATTTCAAATGCCAAAACACATAACTACCCTAACTATTACAGAGATTCCCTCCTGGGTGTGAAACACAGAAGAAAGTGATGATAGTAAAGCCGATCACATCCCAGATCTTTGGGTGTGAAACTTTTTCTTCGGATGTGTCCCTTTGCGCCGTAACCATGGAAAATCTTGATCATTTAACGGGATGCTCAGGTCAATATTCACTGTGAATGGAGCAATTTCATCAACCTTTTCATAATCTTCTGACATGTCTATCTTGTCATCCACTCCCATGATGTTTCTCTTCCCAGAAAGAACTATGTGCCGCTTTGGCTCATCGTACGATGCATTCGCTTCGTTATCTTTTCTTTTTCTTGGCTTGGTAGACATGTCCTTCACATAGAAAACCTATGCCACATCATTGGCTAGGACGAATGGTTCGTCTTCATACGCAAGATTGTTGAGATCCACTATTGTCATTCCGTACTACGGGTCTTCCGTTACCCCGCCTCGTGTCATATTGACCCATTTACACCGAAACAAAGGGACCTTCAAACCACATCGATAGTCAAGTTCCCATATGTCCTGTATATAACCATAATATGTTTCCTTTCCCGTCTTGGTTTCTGCATCAAAGCGGACACCACTGTTTTGGTTGGTGCTCTTCTTATCTTGGGCGATCGTGTAAAATGTATTACCATTTATCTCGTACCCTTTGAAAGTCATTATATTCGAAGATGGTAACTGGGACAGCAAGTAGAGGTCATCTTCAATAGAGGTGTCATGCATGGTACGTGTCTACAACCAGCTGGCAAAACTCCTGGTTTGTTCACGTGTAATCCAGTCATCAGACCGCTCCGGGTGTTTGGAGCGTAGCAAATTCTTGTGTTCATCCATATACGGAGCCACCAAGGCGGAATTCTATAGAACTGTGTAGTGTGCTTCAGTGAGAGAATGTCCGTCCATACATATTATTTGTTCCCCTCCTAGCGTGCCTTCTCCATCCAGTCTGCCCTTATGCCGTGATTCAGGAACACCAATCGGCTTAAGGTTAGGAATAAAGTCAATACAAAACTCAATGACCTCCTCATTTTCATGGCCCTTGGAGATGCTTCCTTCTGTCCTAGCAAGGTTATGAACATATTTCTTTAAGACTCCCATGAACCTCTCAAAGGGGAACATATTGTGTAGAAATACAGGACCCAAAACGTTAATCTCTTCGCATAGGTGAACTAGGACGTGCGTCATGATGTTGAAGAAGAATGGTGGGAACACCAACTCGAAACTCACAAGACATTGCACCAAATCATTCTCTAACCTTGGTATGATTTCTGGATCAATTACCTTCTGAGAGATTGCATTGAGAAATGCACATAGCTTCACAATGGCTAATCGAACATTTTCCGGTAGAAGCCCCCTCAATGCAACCGGAAGCTGTTGCGTCATAATCACGTGGCAGTCATGAGACTTTAGGTTCTGGAACTTTTTCCCTGCCATGTTTATTATTCCCTTTATATTCGACGAGAAGCCAGACGGTACCTTAATACTAAGCAGGCATTCAAAGAAGATTTCCTTCTCTTCTTTGGTAAGAGTGTAGCTTGCATGACCCTGATGTATGCCGTCTTTTCCGTGCATACGTTGCTGGTCCTCCCGTGCCTCAGGTGTATCTTTTATCTTCCCATACACGCCCAAGAAGCCAAGCAGGGTCACACAAAGATTCTTCGTCATGTGCATCACGTCGATTGCGGAGCGGACCTCTAGATCTTTCCAATAGGGCAGGTCCCAAAATATAGATTTCTTCTTCCACATGGGTGCGCGTCCGTCAGCATCATTTGGAACAAGTTGTCCACCAGGACCCTTTCCAAAGACCACCTTCAAATCCTTGACCATATCATGTACATCAACACCAGTATGGTGGCGAGGCTACGTCCGGTGATCCGCCTCACCTTTGAAATGCTTGCCTTTCTTTCTTATGGGATGCCTGCTCGGAAGAAATCGACGATGTCCCAGGTACACATTCTTCTTACAATTAGCCAAATATATATTGTCGGTATCGTCCAAACAGTGCGTGCATGCGCGGTATCCCTTGTTTGTCTGTCCTGAAAGGTTACTGAGAGCAGGCCAATCATTGATGGTCACGAACAGCAACGCCTTTAGGTCAAATTCTTCCCCCATGTGCTTATCCCACGCACGTACACCTGTTCCATTCCACAGTTGTAAGAGTTCTTCAACTAATGGCCTTAGGTACCCATCAATGTCGTTGCCGGGTTGGTTAGGGCCTTGGATGAGCACTGGCATCATAATGAACTTGCGCTTCATGCACAACCAAGGAGGAAGGTTATACAAACATAGAGTCACATGCCAGGTGCTATGGTTGCTGCTATGCTCCCCAAAAGGATTAATGCCTTCTATGCTTAGACCAAACCATACGTTCCTTGCGTCATCTGCAAACTCCTTCCCGTACTTTCTTTTGATTTTTCTCCACTGCGACCCGTCAGCGGGTACTCTCAACTTTCCGTCTTTCTTACGGTCTTCTCTGTGCCATCGCATCGCCTTGGCATGCTCTTTGTTTTGGAACAAACGTTTCACCCGTGGTATTATAGGAGCATACCACATCACCTTGGCAGGAATCTTCTTCCTGGGGCGCTCGCCCTCGACATCACTAGGGTCATCGCAGCTGATCTTATAGCGCAATGCACCGCATACCGGGCAAGCGTTCAAATCCTCGTACTCACCACGGTAGCGGATGCAATCATTAGTGCATGCATGTATCTTCTGCACCTCTAACCCTAGAGGGCAGACAACCTTCTTTTCTTCGTACATACTCTCTGGCAATTCTTTATCCTTTGGAAGCATATCCTTTATCATTCCCAGCAACTTTCCAAATCCCTTGTCAGATACACCATTCTCTGCCTTCCATTGCAGCAATTCTAGTGTGGTGCCTAGCTTTTTCTTGTTACCTACGCAATTCGGGTACAACAATTTTTTGTGATCCTCTAACATGCGCTGCAACTTCTTCTTCTCCAAATCACTTGCGCAGTTTCTCTTTGCATCGGCAATGGCCCGACCTAGATCATCAACGGGCTCATCCGATGCCTCTTCTTCAGCTTCTTCCCGCATTGCCGGCTCAGCTTCTTCCCGCATTACCGGCTCAGCTTCGTCCCTCATTGTTGTATCATCGTATTCAGGGAACCCATGGCCAGGATAGCTGTCATCGTCCTCTTCTTCTTCATTGTCTTCGATCATAACCCCTCTTTCTCCATGCTTGGTCCAAACATTATAGTGGGGCATGAAACCGGACTCAAACAGGTGGACGTGAATGGTTCTTGACGTAGAGTAATTGTGACCATTCTTATAGCCAGCACATGGACAACGCATAAAACCATCCGCTCGCTTGTTTGCCTCAGCCGCAAGCAGAAAAGTACGCACGCCATTAATGAACTCGGGAGAGCATCGGTCATCGTACATCCATTGCCGGCTCATCTTCAATACACAGCACCGAAAACATCAAATTAATACAATACATGAAGTTCATACATAAAGATCATACAACACTTAAATGCAACAAACAAATAACTCTCTAGCTAAAGAATTTAAATGCAACAACAAATGCGATCAAGATCGCAACTAAGGTAACAATTGATCCAACAGCATAATGATACCAAGCCTCACTCTGAATGGCATATTTTCTAATCTTTCTAATCTTCAAGCGCATTTTCTCCATCTTAATCTTGTGATCATCGACGACATCGGCAACATGCAACTCCAATTCCATCTTCTCCCCCTCAATTCTTTTCAATTTTTCCTTCAAATCCTCGTTTTCTCTTTGAACTAAATTTAACGTCTCGACAATAGGGTCAATTGGAATTTCCGGTTCAACTACCTCCTACATACAAATATCTATGTCAACTTGATGGGCATAATTTGTCATAAACACGAAATGCAATGAATAGTTTTAAAAGAGAATATACCACATCCGAATCATAACCCGGACGAGGGCCGACGGGGACGGATATCAAAACCATGGCACTATGTATAACAAACAATGTATGGGTAAGATAATTAGACGAGTAACTATATATCCAAATCACACAAACATCAATTTTTTATATAAAACTTCATGAACAAGAGGCTCACCACAAGGTGGTGCCGGCGACGGGACGTTGCGAGCGATCGACGGTGGTTACGACGGAGATTTAGAAGGTACTAAGTAAACCACACCTACATATGCAAACTAAGTGTTAGTTTTGACCTCAAATTGCATATAAATAAAATACTAGCACATATATATAATTCCTCCCAAATTACTAAACTCAAAAATCAATCACTATATAAAGCTTTGCACGAGCTAATCTAGCAATGAGAGATGAAAGGAAAAAGTTGCTAACCTTTGTGATCATTTGAATTGATGGGGGCCTTCAAATCTTGGGCAAAATGTGTGATGAGCTTGAGAGGAAGAGGGAAAAGAACAGAGAGGAGAGGGGAAAGGGGAAGAATAGAGTGATCTCGGGTGGACGAAGGGTCTATGTAGGACGACCTTTAGTACCGGTTCGTGATACGACCCGGTACTAAAGGTGCTAGAGGGGCCCCGGACTGACAACATCCTGCCACCACTCACTTTAGTACCGGTTCATGGCACGAACCGGTGCTAAAGGTTCGCCATGAACCGGTACTAATGAGAGCGGCCCGGCTAGCCGTTGGAACCGGCACTAATGTACACATTAGTGCCGGCTCAAATTCAAACCGGCACTAATGTGCTTCACGTTTGACCCTTTTTCTACTAGTGCACCTGCCTCCCGCTCCGGACATGGTTGGAGAAGGTTGAGGTGGGAAGTGCGGACTTGGGCGCTAGAGCTCAAGTGTGCAAAAACGGATGAGCAAAGGTGGAAGAAGGCATGGATAGAAAGGTGAATCCTTATCCCTTTATATGGGCGGACAAAACTAAGCGTCCCCACTTGCCTGGTAAAACTCGCTTATCCCCAAGCGCCGTAATCGATGGCGCGGTTGGGTTACCCACGCCCATATTGATGAGAATCCCGTAATAAGAGGACACGTTCTCTGCTTTGACAATACGTGTCAAAAAACTGCCTCGCGTTATGTGCAGGGCTAGTTAAAGGAAACGGTTTGAATAATCACCGGGCCATGACATAACGTCATACTATCAAAACAAGTCAGAAAATTAGATTTGCGAAAATATTATTCTCTCCACGGAAGTATGTGGAACTTATGTTGCAGGGTCAGACACTATCCTCGTAATCAAATTCTTCTGTGATGTATTCGGAGGAGGAACCCTCCTTGCAATGCCGAAGACAATACTGCGCACCGGACTCATCATCATTGAAGCCTGGTTCAGGGGCTACTGAGGGAGTCCTGGATTAGGGGGTCTCCGGACAGCCAGATTATATCCTTTGGCCAGACTGTTAGACTATGAAGATACAAGATTGAACACTTCGTCTCATGTCCGGATAGGACTCTACTTGGCGTGGAAAGCAAGCTAGGCAATACGGATATGGATATCTCCTCCTTTGTAACCGACCTTGTCTAACCCTAACCCTCTCCGTTGTCTATATAAACCGGAGGGTTTTAGTCCGTAGGACAACATACAATCATACCATAGGCTAGCTTTTAGGGTTTAGCCTCTCTAATCTCGTGGTAGATCTACTTTTGTACTACCCATATCATCAATATTAATCAAGCAGGACGTAGGGTTTTACCTCCATCAAGAGGGCCCAAACCTGGGTAAAACAATGTGTCCCCTGCCTCCTGTTACCATCCGGCCTAGACGCATAGTTCGGGACCCCCTACCCGAGATCCGCCAGTTTTGACACCGACAGAGACCCTTTGGGCGGAGCTTGCCCGAGCCAAGGAGCAAGCAAGGAGTAGAAATGCGGCCGCTTTAAAGGCGGCCGAAGAGTTAAGGGCCGAACAGGCCACGCATTTCGAGAGCAAGGAAAAAATAGCCAAGATGGTTGTAGAGTTAAAAGATGCCGCTGACCCTTACCAGCTTCTTGAAGAAGAAAACTGGGCGAAGGCGACGGACCTGGAGAAGGCCCGGGTGGCAGCCAAGGAAGCCCGCTCCAAAATTAGAGCGACGAAGGAGGAGCTGAATCAAGCTACAAATATCGGGTCTGGAAATCCCTTCTTGTTGCGGACTAAGTTCGGAGATGCGAAGTATGCTCTTCTGGACCGGCTATGGAGTTCTGCGGACGCGTACATGGGTTTGGCTGCAAGTGCTACTGATGCGGCCGAGTACTTCAAGGATCAGAAAGGTCCCAAACTGGACAAGGTGTTCTGGTCACAGTTTCACACTCCAGTCCGTCCGCTGCTGTTGAATGAGCGATTAGCCGAGTGGGCCGGGATCCATAGGTTGTCTGGACTTGCCATGAGGTCCGTTGTGGATCACCTATGGCCGGGAGGGCTAAGGCCGAATACCTTCTTTAGCTTAGTGCAACAATTCCTTGGTGTTGTGCCACATATCGATGCTGTAAAGGGATCGGCATGCATAGAGGGTGCACTGATGGCCTTTTCCAGTGTCAAGACATACTAGGCGGACATGGAGGCCACCACTGTTGCGACACAGGGTTCGGCCGTAGGCCGAGTGGCTGCCGAGCACTACTTTTAAGAAGTTCTTGAAGGCGCTCGTTCGATAGAGGCTCAATGCTCAAAGAATGTTATGTTCAAGTGACATGTATTCCCATTGTAAAAACAATGTTTTATTTAATTATCAAGGCTGTATTTATACTTTTGCCCGGAAGTACTATGACGCCTCCTGTGCGGCCGTTTATGTATACATGTGTATAACCTAAAAGTTTGCAGTCGTCGGCTTCCGCCCCCACGCATATAATGCGGGGGTGTTCGCAAAAGATGCATATCCACACTTGATCCAACATCTTGGTCCGTTAAGGAGGTGATAGCGCAGAGAACAAGGCAATCAGACTATATTGCTTTAACACTTTCACTTAGCCATAGGAGTTTGATAGTGGAGCTACTATATATCCCCTGGTACTTCTGCGCTCGTCCGAATACGGGTCGCATACGTACATGACCAGGAAACGACCCTTCGTTAATGTGGAGGAATCCCGAAGATTCTGATGAGTCATCGAGTGGTTGACCAGTCTCTCGCTATATCATGACAGTCAGTTTTTGGCTTTCTCTACTGAGGTGCTCACCCGGATGAACCAAGGCACAATCGCAGTAGTTATCCCAGTGCTACCTTAGCCGATATAACAAAACGTAAGGTACCAAAACGTGGGAGCCGGGAAAACCCAACATTTGACCAAAGACATGATTCGGAGCTGATGCATATAGGGCCAAACTCGCGACGCCGAACACTCCCTAAGGTGTTCGGTCTTTATAACATATACCGGGCTAAACAATGCCCTTAGTAAGAAACCCCATATGTGCAGGTACGTGCAAAATTCTTCCGTGGCCACATGCCAATAACGCCAGCATCCTTCTCGGTTGTGTGGAGTATCCGGAGGATGTGAGCAACAAGAGACTGTAAAAAAGGTTTACTCAGGGTCTTAATCTAAAAATAAACCTTTGGGTGGGTCCCTGCTGCACGTCTGCGCCTGTGTCTCCATTGTGCCGTGTCCTGGACGAGTGTAGCACGTTTGTCATCTGCAAAAGGAAAGGAATTAGGTGAAAGTTGTCATGCCAAAAAGAAGAATTGGTTATTGTCAATGAACTATCAAAATTCAAGAGAAGCCTAGTTGAGCCGGGTTGGCCCTGATTACTTGCGGGAAGCCCGTCATATCGTTTTATGAGGGTTCGAAAACCAATCTCATGTATATATGATGGAACGCCGGATTCTTCTAATCGTGTCTATGGTCTTGACGACCTGCCATTTTTTCTGGTTGGTGAGGCCGTCTAGTTCGCGGCTGTTAGAGCCGCCGCGTCCTCTTCCGTACGTAAAAAAACATTCGGTATTTCCGCTAACTATGATGATGCCACGTGGACTGGGCATCTTGAGCTTGAGAAAAGCATAATGCAGTATTGCATTCAAACGAGCGAAAGCCGCCCTTCCGAGCAGTGCTTGATAATCACTTCGGAACGGAGCGATGTGAAAAGTTAATGTTTTGCTTCGGAAGTTATCGGGATAACCGAATACCACCTCTAGTAGTAGAGATCCCGTACAGCGGGCCTCTTGGCCTGATATTACTCCCTTTAAGGTAGTATTACTATGGCTTATTTGTGTCAGGTCTATTCCCATTTTGCGGATTGTGTCCTGATATATCGGATTTATTATTGTGAAATGGTACCCATTTATTATTGGGTCTAACACCAAGGCCGTCAGTCCTTCGCGCCAGATATTTGTATCGTGATCCCTATGATCAAAAGTGATCGGGCAGGCCAACCAGGGGTTGAACCTAGGGGTGACGGGCTCTATGCCGCGTGTGCATCAGAGTGCATGATTGCCTCTCCTCTTTGTCACATGGATCACGTTTAATGTTTTAACCTCTGGTGGGAACTTTTTCTGTCCTCCGGCATTTTGCTGGTGAGGTTCATCCTCGTCTTCGCTTGGTGTCTCTTCCCCATTGTGTTCGGCGTTTAGCTTACCGGCCTCCTTGAAGACCCAGCATTCTCGGTGGGTATGATTTGCAGGTTTGTCTGGGGTGCCGTGAATCTGACAGAGTTTGTCAAGAATTTTGTTTAGGCCAGATTGTCCTTCTCTGTTGCCTTTGAAAGGCTTTTTCCGCTAACCTGGTCGGGAGCCCCTGAATCCGGCATTTACCGACGTGTTATCTGGGCTACCTTCTTTATTTCGACGCTTGTTTTTGTTGCGTCGTGGTTTACCATTGCCATCCCTGACTTCGGATGTGCTTGGGTCGCCGGTGCTGCTACGGGCCAACCAGTTGTCCTCGCCCACACAAAAGCGGGTCATGAGGCTTGTTAGGGCTGCCATTGTTCTCGGTTTTTTCTTGACCGAGGTGTCTGGCTAGCCATTCGTCTCGGACGCTGTGTTTAAAAGCTGTTAAGGCTTCGGCGTCCGGACAGTCGACGATTTGGTTCTTCTTGGTGAGGAACATGTTCCAAAGCTTTCGGGCGGACTCTCTGGACTATTGGATTATATGACTTAAATCGTCTGCATCCAGAGGTGGGACATAAGTCCCTTCAAAATTAGCCCGAAAAGCGACCTCGAGCTCCTCCCAACTTCCAATTGAGTTTTCGGGGAGGCTTTTCAGCCAGTGCCGAGCTAGCCCTTTAAGCTTGAGGGGCAAGTATTTAATGGCATGGAGATCATCTCCACGAGCCATATGAATATGGAGGATGAAGTCCTCTATCCAGACTCCAGGGTCTATGGTTCCCTCGTACGCCTCTATGTTCACCGGTTTGATTCCCTCCGGCAATTCGTGATCTAGCACCTCATCAGTGAAACATAAGAGGTGTGCGGCACCCCTGTATTGGGATGCACCATGGTGTTCGGACGGTTGTAGTATTTGGTGTTGGTTGTGTACCGTAGCGCGCTTCCTAGATCCATAGATAGATCTAGTCACGCCGGATTTTTGACGCAAGTTCTCACGTAGATCGTGTGTTGACTTATGCTTGACTTTGTTAGCTGCTCTATTGCGTTCACAGGGTGGTGGATCCGGCCGGTTGGCCATATCACTTTTTGGCTGCATGGGCTCTAAGGCCTCGTCGTCACCGGTAATAGCTTGCGCTTTGGATAGCTATTTTTATGATAACTTCCACCATACTTTGTTACTTTGTTCCACTTTCTGTTGAGCGTATCTTGTGCGACCTTGAGCCTTTGCTTCTGTTTCTTTAGGCTCCTCACTGTGGCAATAAGCCTTCTGCGGAGGTTCTCTTGCTCCAAGTGTGTTTCCGAGATGATGCGTGCATCTTTGTCCGGACTGTTTTCTTCCCTAGATGGGGATTGATGAGGCTTATCTTTGGCGTCATCGTGTTCGGACGTCAGATTCGTACTATGTTTGCAGTTTGCATCTTGATCGTGCTCTACCACCGAGGTGGTGCAGTCATCGTTTCTTCTAGAGTCGACTGGACTATTATTCCTCTTGCGCTGTTATCGCTACTTTTGCTATGGCGGGACTTATAGAGGCGCCGCTGACATCGGCACCGGGGTTGCTTGGAGGGGGCATCCTCCGCTATCTCTTTGGCATTGCCCTCTCTGGGTGTATCCACCATGTATACGTCATGTGATGAAGTGGCGGTCCAGCGCCCTATGGGCGGTGGTTCCTGTTCGTCTCCTGCATCATCGCCCATGCCGTCGATGTCTTCGGGGTCGAAGTCGAGCATGTCGGTTAAGTCGTCGACAGTGGCTACTAAGTGGGTGGTGGGTGCACAGCAAATTTCTTCGTCGTCCGCATCCCATTCTAGCTGTACATAGTTCGGCCAAGGTTCTCCTAACAAGGAGAGAGACCTTAATGAATTTAGCACATCTCCGAAAGGTGAGTGCTGAAAGATATCCGTGAAGGTGAACTCCATGATCGGCGCCCATACGGATTCGACGGGCACGGATGTGAGCGGCTCGGAGTCCGTGGCCGGAGATGAATCCAGTGGTTCGGCGACACGGCTCTTGTATGGGGTGAAGTCAGTATCCGGCTCTATCGCCACTGAGTGTGCGACCTCCATGGCGGGGTCCATCCCTCCACTCTCGGATGGCGCGACTTGCTCCGGATTGATGGACGGAGTAGTTGCGGATGCGATCTCCCGAACATTGTCCGATGACAGAGTTATGTCATGCTTGTCGCGACTGTGCGGCGCGTCCGACATGGGCTCGAATCCGTTGAAGATCAAGTCTCCGCGGATATCGTCCGTGTAGTTCAAGTTTCCAAATCTGACATGATGGCTAGGGGCGTAGCTTTCGATCTGCTCCAGATGCCCAAGCGAATTGGCCCGTAGTGCGAAGCCGCCGAATACGAAGATCTGTCCGGGTAGGAAAGCCTCACCCTGGACCGCATCGCTAGCGATGATCGAAGGAGCCATCAAGCCTTATGGTGACGACAAAGTGGAACTCTCAATGAAAGCACCAATGTCGGTGTCAAAACCGGCGGATCTCGGGTAGGGGGTCCCGAACTGTGCGTCTAAGGTGGATGGTAACAAGAGGCAGGGGACACAATGTTTACCCAGGTTCGGGCCCTCTTGATGGAGGTAATACCCTACGTCCTGCTTGATTGTTCTTGATGATATGAGTATTACAAGAGTTGATCTACCACGAGATCAAAGAGGCTAAACCCTAGAAGCTAGCCTATGGTATGATTGTATGTTGTCCTATGGACTAAACCCTCTGGTTTATATAGACACCAGAGGGGGCTAGGGTTACACAAGGTCGGTTACAAAGGAGGAGATATACATATTCGTATTGCCTAGCTTGCCTTCCGCACCAAGTAGAGTCCCATCCGAACATGGGACGAAGTCTTCAATCTCGTATCTTCATAGTCCAACAATCTGGCCAAAGGATATAGTCCGGCTGTCCGGAGAACCCCTAATCCAGGACTCCCTCAATAGCAGTGTAAGCATAATGTAGTAACTCCCATGGTTTGAAATAAAAAGGGCAATAGGTTCCTACCTCATCGACTACTTCCCATAATATCCACATATTATCCATCCTACTCATGATACGTTTGAGGGTTGAAACTAATGCATAAAAACTGGGTAATAAAGGGACATGATCAAAGTGTTACTTGCCTGTTGACAATCGGAAAACCTAGTGATTCGTAGTAGCAAGCCTCACACTCCAGAAACTCTATCATGAACAAAAAATAGCATACATAAGCACTCAAGCATAAGATGCAAAGTTAAAACTCAAATGAAAAGATCCAAAATGAAAGCACAAGAGAAGAGCTTCGATTTGCAAAAATAATCAATCGAACCGGAGCTACGAAACTCAAACTACGATCAAAAGAAGTTTGAAATCAAATCTGCTTGAAACCAAATTTTTAAATTTCAAAATCATGTTCGACTTGATTATCTGGAAAGAGGGGAACAAAATGAAGATTTTGGCATTGGTTTCACTGGATTTTGACAAGCGAGCAAAAAGTAGCGGACGTTTGAAGTTCATAGACTAATTTGTAAGAAAAGTATTCGCGGATAGGTCCCTGGCTGAAAATAAAATTAAAAAGAAAAACCATCAGACGAACGTCTGCTACGGGGAACTAATGAACGAAACCCTTCGTATGCAATCTAAACGAATGAATGTTTGTTAAATAGATCAAACCGGAATAAAAACAGAAAAATCGAAATTAAACTGACAAAACCCTACAAAAACCGGTCAAGTTTTTTACCTAAAAACCGACGAAAACCGGCGAGGGGTGGCAGCGGCTCTGGCGAGTCCGGAGAGAGGCGGCGTCGGCTGGTGGAGACGGCGAGGCGTGGCAGTGGTGGGGAAGGCGGCGCCAGCAGCTAGCGGCAGCAGCGGCGACGCTAGGCAGCAGCACGGGCGGCTGCGGGGCGGCGGCGGTGCAGTGCGATGAGGGGAGCTGGAGGGGCAGCGGCGGCTTTTAAAGAGGGGCCCCGGGGGTCCTCGACTTGCGCGAGGGGGCAGGAGGCCGACCCGGACTCCTCCGCCGGAGTCCGGAATCCGCACAGATGGGAGAGGCGACGGCGCTCGGTTGGGCCAGCTGGGCTTCGGCCTAGTTCGGTCCGGAGTTTTTTTGAAAAAAAATCAACGCAGAAGAAAATTCCTAATAAAATATTAATTTTTTTCTAAAATTCCAGAAACAATTTTCACCGTTCAAACCTAATATTTAGGACAAGATGAACATTTTTTCGACTAAAATGCAATTTTTCAAAAATGCAAGTTTTCCTCTAATTCAAATAAAATAGCAAATGAAATACAAATAAAATAAGAAATTGATTTAAAATTTCTCCTCCAATATTACTCATCTGTTGAAGAAGTCATATTATCTTCTCTCATTTATTTTTATTGTTGGAACTAATTGGAGAGAAAATATTAAAATCAAATTGGTCCTCTTTTCAAGTTTGAAGATAAATTCAAATATGAAAAATCTATGAAACCTCCAACTCTCTCCTTGGATCCTTGAGTTGCTTAAGGTTTCTAGGATCACAACCAAAAGAAAATGAAAATATGATATTCATATGATGATCTATGTATAACATCCAAATTGAAAATTGGGATGTCACAAACCTACCCCCCTTAAGATGAATCTCACCATCGAGATTTGGGTTGGCTAGAAAATAGGTGTGGGTGGTCTTTCCGTAGGTCTTCTTCTCGCTCCCAGGTGGCTTCTTCCTCGGTATGGCAGCTCCACTGAACTTTGCAAAACTTGATAACCTTGCTGCGTGTAACTCGACTGGCAAACTTGAGAGTCTTGACGGGTTTCTTCTCGTAGGTTAGGTGACTCTCCAATTGAATTGCTTCCAGGGGCACCGTATCTCTCAAAGGAATATCAGCCATCTTTGCATGGCACTTCTTCAACTAGGAAACGTGAAATACATCATGAACTCCTGACAAACTTTCGGGTAATTCCAACTTGTAGGCCACTTCTCCCATACGTTCCAAAACTCGATATGGTGGTACAAATCTTGGGGATAACTTTCCTTTAAGTCCGAATCGTTTGACTCCTCGCAGTGGTGACACACAAAGATATGCCCTGTCTCTGATTTCATAGACTACCTCTTTGCGTTTAGTGTCAGCATAACTCTTCTGCCTGGACTGGGCTACCTTCAATCTATCACGAATCAACTTAACCTTCTCTTCAGATTCCTTGATTAAGTCTGGTCCGAAAAACTGATGGTCTCCAACTTCATCCCACATCAACGATGTCCTGCACCTTCTTCCATACAAAGCTTCAAAAGGGGTCATCTTCAAACTAGCTTGGTAACTATTGTTATATGAGAACTCTAGCGCACAAGCTCTCAACGCGTCCTCCAAAATCTGATTGACTCTCTCGGTCTGTCCATCTATTTGTGGATGAAAGGCTGTACTAAACACTAGCCACGTACCCAAATTCTGGTGCAACTGATTCCAAAACTTCAAGGTAAACTGTGTTCCTCTATCTGATACGATGGTCCTGGTAACTCCATGTAGACATACGATCCTGGTCATATATATCTTGGCCAACTTCGTGCTCGTATATGTGGTTTTCACGGGGATAAAGTGAGCCAGTTTGGTCAAGCAATCTACTACTATCCAGATGGAGTCATAACTTGATCGGGTCCTCGGTAGTTCGGTAATGAAATCCATGCCAAGCTTATCCCACTCCCATTTGGGTATCGGCATAGGCTGAAGTAATCCTGCTGGCTTCTCGTGTTGTGCCTTAACTCTCTGACATACATCACATACTTCTACATACTCGGCAATATCCCTCTTCATACCTGTCCACTAGAAACATTCCTTCAAATCCAAATACATCTTAGTGTTTACAAGGTGAATCGAGTATGGCGAGTCGTGAGCTTCCTATAATATTAACTTCCTGATCTCTGGGTTATTGGGCACATAAATACGATCCTCAAACCATAAAGTTTCATGTTCGTCCTCACGAAAACCTCTTGGAACTATCTCCAAACAATGTTCCTTGAGAACATCGGCTAAATCTTGGGGTAATCCTCCAGTTATGAGAGTATTGACATAACTCTTGCGGCTCAAAGCATCTGCTACAACATTGGCCTTCACCATATGATAATGCAGCTTCATATCATAATCCTTTATGACCTCCAACCATCTCCTTTTCTTGAGATTCAACTCCTTCTACGTGAAGATATACTTCAAACTCTTATGATCTGTGTATACATCACAACAGTTTCCAATAAGAAAATGTCTCCAGGTCTTGAGTGCATGCACAATGGCTGCTTACTCCAAATCATGAGTGGCATAATTCAACTCATGAGGTCAAAGCTGACGTGAGGCATATGAAACAACTCTTCCATCCTGCATAAGTACACATCCAAGTCCCGGGTGAGAAGCGTCGCAATAAACATGGAAATACTTGCGTAAATCCGGAAGAATTAGCACTGGGACTGTAACCAAACGTTTCATCAATTCCTGAAAGTTGGCCTCACATTCCTTGGTCTATTTGAACTTGGTGTCCTTCTTCAACAATTCCGTCATGGGCTTCGCAATCTTGGAAAAATTCTCAATGAACTTCCTATAGTATCCTGCGAGTCCAAGAAAACTGTGGATCTCTCCACCTGAGCTGGGTGCCAACCAATCAGTGACAAACTGAAACTTAGTGGGGTCCACTACTATACCTTCTCCTAATATTAAATGTCCAAGAAATCCAACTTCCTTATACCCAAATTTGCATTTGCTAAATTTGGCATATAGATGATGTTCTCTGAGCTTCTCGAGAACTAATTGTAAATGTTCCTTGTGTTCCTCTTCGTTCTTCGAGTACACCAAAATATCATCAATGAACACCACAACAAACTTATCCAAGAACTCCATGAACACCTTATTCATCATACTCATAAAATAGGCAGGGTCGTTAGTCAATCCAAATGACATGACCGTGTACTCATATAGCCCATACCTTGTGGTAAAAGTTATTTTTGATGTATCCTGTTCTCAGATCTTGAGGTGGTGGTATTCCGATCGAAGATCAATCTTGGAGAATACTTTAGCTCCCTATAGCTGGTTGAACAAATCATTGACCATCGACAGTGAGTACTTGTTCTTGATCGTCACCTCATTTAGTGCACGATAATCAACAGCCATTCTCAAAGATCCATCCTTCTCAACTAAGAGCATTGGGGCTCCCCATGGTGATGAACTTGGTCGAATATCCTTTCTCCAATAACTCCTCAATCTGCTTCTTAATTTCATCCAGATCATTCGTGGGCATCCGGTACGGTCTCTTTGATATTGGTCCGGTGCCTGGTAACAGCTCTATCAAAAATTCGATGTCTGGATCTGGTGGCATGCCTGGTAATTCCTCTGGAAATACATCAGGATAATCCTTCACAACAGACATTTCCTCCTGAACAACTCCCGAGAGTGAATTTACTTGGCTCCTCCTTGGCGCATGCCTAGACACATACTGGATCCTTTTACCCTCTGGGTGGTGAGGAGAATTGACTTGCTAGCATAATCAATATTTCCTCCATACATCGATAGCCAATCCATACCCAGTATTACATCCAATCCTTGACTCCAAAATGATTAGGTCTGAAGGGAAAACATGCCTACCTATGGTCAATGGCATCTGAAAACATCATCTGCTTGCCAGATACTCCGCTCCAGGTGAGCTTACTAATATAGGTGTATTAAGGGCTACGGTGGGCAACTTAAACTTATCCACAAATCCCCTTGATATGTATGAATGCGATGCACCAGTGTCAAAAAGAACACTAGCAGTAAATGACTTAATCAAAAACTTACCAATCACTGCGTCCGGCTGCTCTTCAACTTCCTCCATGATAACGTGGTTCACCTGTCCTCTGGTGAAAGGGTTGGGCTTTGTCGTGGATTGTCACGATAGATGTCCTAGTGTGAGGACTTAGTAGTGAGGCCAACGCATCTTTGTAGTAGCTTGAGAGGGGTTGAGCGGAATCGATAGATGCAACACAAGACAAGGTTTTATACAGCTTCGGGACCCAGGAAACATCATCCGATAATAGCCCTACATGTTGTTTGTGGCTAGATCTCCTTATGCTCATGAGAGATTCGCCGCATAAGCCAGCTCCTCCTTTGTGTCTAGCCCTAGAGATTGTTTCTTGTTGCTTGTCCCTCTTTGGGGAGCCCTGCCCCTCCTTATATAAGTTAGAGGGGTGGGTTACATGTGGAGTCCATTAGGATTAGGAGTAGTCTAGCTTCTAATACAAACCGGATACAAGTCCAGGTCTTAACTCCTTGTAAGACAAATATTCCTCACGCCTTTCCTCTTAAACCGGCCCACCATAACATGAGCTGGCCTTCTGGGCCTTGGGCCTTGTCATCCGTCTGTCCCGCCCGCCGGGTTACCAGTGAATCATAATGTCAAGTCAGGTTGCTTGTAAACCGTCTGGTCAGTGCGGGTCGCTGGTGAATCGCTAAGTCCGGTCGGGTTGTACTACCAGCCGGGTTACGCCGCGGGGTATATCCCCAATATTAGCCCCCAAGTTTAGCTTGGATTTATCCATGGCAAACTTATGCTGCAAAATAAACACAAGAACAAATTTGACGGGTTGTGCTCCGGGTTAAGAATTCTTGTAAACCGGCACCGGATCATCCTTAAGTCCTTGTCATTTCCTCCTTCTAGAAAATCCGGGTCAATACAACAGCTTCATAATCAATTTGCTTGTAGAATAAATATTGTAAATAAAGAATCCATTTGAGTCGGCCTTCAATTCTCTGACTTGACAAAAATATTGGTCTTCAAATATCCAACTGATATTCAACCGGCTTGAAAATGTAGAACTTGCCAAGCTATGATTTCCAAAATCGACGGGTTATAAAAACTGATAATTCTGGGTCATGATTGTTGCCAACGCCGGTTCATGATTGTTGATGACACCGGGTTAATCTGCTTTATTCAAAACTGAGAATTTGAAGATTTTTCTCCCTTATATCCATATTACCTGTAGCCCCCAAGTCTTGATTAGAACAAGGTGATGGCTTAAGACTTGCTTCAATATAAATACTGCCACTTAAGAAGAAATCCATGTTTTTTCATCCTAGTCACTTAGTAAAAATTGAATACTCCACATTATGTAGCCCCCAAGTGTCGGGTTGTCATGCTTGCAGCAACCTGCGACTTGTAATTGCCTGATGCTCAAAAAACTTCAACCGATCTAGCCCCCAAGGGCCGGGTCATTATGCAAAAATGAGCAGGTACTTTATAAATATGATCATGCTTCATTGAAAATAACATCATATGATGTAACTCCACCATGGGGCTTTGAACAGACATCCACAAGGTTAAGAGCTTTGTGCTTTACCAACTGAGTAGTTGACCTTTCAATATAATGGATTAATACATGTGTACCTCAAACCATTGATAGGAGCAATTGGTAACCCCTACGGGCCGGCTCATTATGTTGTTATGAGTCGGGTCTTCAAAAAGGCCAAAAAATGACTTTGCATTAGCCCCCAAGTGTCATGGTGCATGCTTGCAGCGACCTGAGACTTGCATACTTGATGTAATCTCAACTTGACTAATGTAGCCCCCAAGTGCCGGGTCGTAAGCCAGCAGCGAGTCGAGACTATTCCTTCAATTGTATAATAAATCATATCCATTGATAAAATAATAGCCATTGCGCTAAAGCGACTTTGAAAACCTCAATCATAATACTGGTTACTGATAACCATAATAAAATCCAGCCATGTTGGCTATTTGAAGATTTGAATAATATAATCCAATGATTTATGAGCGCATGACTCCAATTGCGCAATCCAAATATATACTGGCGACTTATAGTCCCAAGCCAGTCCGGGTTAATAAACACTGGTTAATTTATCATCATACTAGCGATTTATAGCCGAAAGCTAGGCCGGGTTAATAAACGCTGGTGGTTTATAATCATGCTTTATTCAACCTGTTTCTGTGACATTGAATCACATCGTTGGTTTACCAACTTTTTGTAGTAAGGGTGATAGCCCAAATCTTGAGTACTGATAAATCCTCCCCTGTCTTGCCGGTTTATCATAAAACCGTACCGGGTTGTAATAAACACCGGATTATCCATATATAATACAGGCGACTTATAGTTGAAACCAGATCAGGCTAATAAAAGCCGAATTATAATTGATCATGCACTGACAACTTGTAGTTGAAAGCCAAGATGGGTCAATAAATGCCGGTCTATTATAAAATATTATAAACCTCATTAAAGAAGAAAAAACTTGGCAAATAAAAGCATAAAAAGAACATGTGAGGCTTTTCATGGGCTGCCAGGCCCAAAATCGAGGCTTTTCATGGGCTGCCAGACCACTAAGTTAAACCATTTCACAAAGCCTTTTAAGATGGACCTCAATCATTAACCAATCGTTGTTTTAACTTTGACAAGTTCAGGGTCTAGGAGATTGACTTGTAAAACGTTCGGCGGGTCGTACCAGGTTTACCTGGGCAGAGTGACTTACTTAAAGAAGGCTGGATAACCCGGGGTTTTAGGTGTGTACACCTGGCTTCCAAGCCTGGCTTGATAGCCTATTACAAGGGTGCAGACTCTGAGTTCGTTGTGAAGCAAAGAGGCCCCAAGTAACTTACCTGGTGGCCTTACGCCGATCAAGAGGTGTAGCTATGGTTCAAATACGACCAAGCCCCCAAATGATTTCCCTGGTGGCCTTACGCCGATCAAGAGGTGTGACTATTGTTCGATCATAGTCCCCAAGTGATATTATGAGTTGTGCTCAAGGGATACCCATGTTTGAGTTGTGCTGTGCAACAGACTCTCTTTGGCCCCTTATGATAATATTGGCCTGATAGCCGAATTACCGAAGTAACCAGAGCTGTGCTGTTATGACAATATTGGCTTGATAGCCAGATCAATATGTAATCAGAACTCCGCTTTATAAACAGAAGCCCCCAAGCAATATTTTGAGTTGTGCTCAGTGGGTGCCTATGTTTGAGTTGTGCTTTTGCAACACTCTCTTTGGCCCCTACAATTTTTTTTTCTGAGAACTCGAACTTGCGAGAGATATTTCTTCTTGAACCGGATGTTAAACTGGATATTAAGAGCTTCAAAGCTTTGTGGAAGACATCTTTCCCTTGAACCAGATTTTAAACCGAAATCATTATTTTCAGCCGGAGAATTTCTTACGGCCTTTAAACTCGAACTTGTGAGAAATTAATTCTTTTTTTAACCTGATATTTTTAAACCGTATTTGAGAGCTTCAGTGAGATTGACTTCCCTTGAGCTGGATTTTAAACCGGAATCCTTTCTGATGACCCAGAACTTCTTCATAGAGCCAGGATTTTGTTACTGTCATATACTTTCTAAGCCGGAAATTTTCTGACGGCCTTTAAATTTTCATCAATATAAAAGTAGCCTCCGGGACCGGGTAATCTTTCCCTCCATCATCCTAGAGTTCTTAAATTTGCTGAAACTGGCAAGATTTGCTGACTCATGTCATCGTAGCCCCCGAGTCTCAAGGTGACTCGAGGAGTTGGCTTGAGACTCTCCGTATTTGACCATAGCAGAAGGTGTATATCATTGGTGGTGATAGCGCGATGTGAAACCACAGAAGGTTGAGGTGATTGCGGCGGGTTATCAATGATCTGTATGAGCCGGTGTCAGCAACTCGGCCAATGGTTTGTTCCAACTGGCTATTTGAAGTTAACCAAACTGTAGTGGCGGCAACGTGCGTGCATGCCCATTGGGCCATCCCGTGCAGACGGTGGTTGATGATATTATGCCTCCAATTTAAAAGAAAACCGGGCTACCCAGGCAGTGACTTGCTCATACTCAATAACCAGCTCATGCAGACAGGTGCGGCCCTGTGTGTTGATGTAGACCGGGCTGCGAGAGACGAACGGTAAAGATGACCGCGGCTTTAGAGGCAGCACAAGTAGATGAGTTGGTCACGGTGTTGTAAGCCGGTGCGGACGACCAAGTTGTCCTCCTAGCTATAAGTCGGTGCGGATGAGCAAGTTGTCCTCCTAGCTATAAGCCGGCGCGAACGCGTGAACCGGCCGCGAGAGCGAACCGGGGAGTCATCTGTGGCATTGTAAGTCGGTGCGGACGCGCGAGTCAATTACAGGCGCAGTCCCGGCTAGTTGATGTAGACTAGGTCGTACGGCTTGTGCACGTCCATTCATCGGGTAATGTGTTACGGACTATCGCCGGGCGGAATATTGTCAACCCGTGCTCCATACCCATGGTATAAATCATATTTGTACGGAATGATTGTCCTGTATATAAATATACACAGATCAAAGTAATTGTTTTTTGATAAAAATAATACATGCTGATAAAATATACTTAGAGAGATATCATCTGATATACTTTTCGGATGAAGCGACTGTAGTGCATTTTGACCAGGCAGTGGCCTTCACGTACAAACAACCACTCATCCATTGAGTTTTTAAATGGGTTTTGCCCCTTGAATGGCGCATCGAACCTTTGGTGTCCTTGTCAATTTGGCTTTTTATGTAAACAGTACTCAAAGAGTACTACTCTGTAACTGGAGTTACTTAGCTCAATCAGTACCAGATGACCAAACCACTCCATAGTTGATGTCTAATCCTCGGCAACTTGCAACACTGT
Organism: Triticum aestivum; assembly: GCF_018294505.1. NCBI lineage: Eukaryota > Viridiplantae > Streptophyta > Magnoliopsida > Poales > Poaceae > Triticum > Triticum aestivum. The sequence goes on from NC_057794.1 coordinate 58,577,534, forward strand.
ATAGATGTCAGTTGCTTGGCCTCCATCCGGAACACCGACCCGGCGCGACAATGATGCACGGCAAACGTAGGTTGAGGCAGAGGCGACAGCGCGGCGACTCAGTGGAGGCAAGGCCGGTTTGATGAAGCGGGTTGACAGAGGAGCACCGCGGAGGACGGCGACCCGGCGGCTCACGAAGGCCGCAGCCACGCACGGTAGAGGCAAAGGCCGCTCCGGCGAGGACGGCTTAACACGTAGGCCCGGTGCAACGGCTTGAAGTGGCCATGGCGTAGGTCAGCAGTGGGGACGGCTCGGAGGGCCCCATGGACTTTTGCACCGGGCAGCTCGGCGGGTGGCCGTATCCACAGCAACAGAGACGAGACGGGGTGGTTCCGAACAAGGCCGTGTAGACGACGATTTTAGCGATGACGGTTCACCGGACAGCTCTCCAACAGCGGTTCTCCGCGAGGCGACTCAGCACGGCCACGAACGGTGATTTAACACCAAGGCCAGTGATTTAGAGTGGAGTTGCGCGGCGGCGGTTTACCTGACGGCTCTCCAACGGCGGTTATCCGTGAGGAGGCTCATAGGCTCAGGCAAGTGATAACAGTAGAGGCAGGGGCGGGTCATGGCCTAGACCACATCGGCTTGAATCGGCGGAGGGACGCAGGAGGCGGAGCGAATCTGCGGCGACGGGGCGGCTTGATGAACCAAGGCGGGTCTTAGCTGCATCGGCTCGGATGGTCGCGGAGGAGCGAATCACCAGGCCGGCTCAGTGTGCCCCCGTGGATGCAATAGGGGCGGTTTAACGTCTGGTAGCAGCTTTAAGGCAGCTCAGGGCACGGGAGGCCGAGCACGGGGGTGGGTTGGAGTGAGCAGAGGCCACCCGTGGCAGAGTTGCCGGCGGCTTTGCAGGTGAGCGGACGATGGCAGAGACGGCTCACGCCGCAATAGCAGGTTGAGGTGTGGCCGTTCCAGACGGACACGGCGACGGTCGACGGAAGTGGGAAGGTGCCCGCGAAGCGCGGCCGCAGCACAACAGTAGCAGAGCCCGTGCCCATCTCTGCTTCTAAGTCCTCGTCGGTTCGTTGAATGCACATCCGTGCTCCCTTCCGATAGTGGCTTTCAACTTTGACTTTTCTTCAATCTAGATCTTGCAAGCAGGTCGAACGTGGCTCTGGCCATTGAGAGAATAGTCGTCCAGCCTCATCTTTTTACTTGATATGACAAGTAGTAATCGTTTGATTGATACGTGCTTGCTCATACAGAAGTACTTGCTAATTGATTTGCAGTCTTCCAGTCGTCAGACTAAGGAATAACAGCGGTTTGTAGGTGCGTTGAAGTCAAACCGGAGGCGGAGCAAGGTGACTCGGTCTCGGCGGATTCGTACAAACTAAAGGCCGCGATGGCAGAGACGAGCAGCGGAGGCCAGGTCCTAACCATGGGAGTGGGAGGCTCGGCCATAATGGCAGAGGTAACTTGGCGACGAGGCCATGGCCGCAACGGCATCGGGATCGCTCGCGAGTGCTGGGAGCGACGACAAGCAATCGCATAGAGGCAGTCTCGTACCTGCCGCCGCAGAACACTTCATCAATCTTGACCGATGAACTCAGAGTGGATGTAAATTTTCCATGCCGGCTCTGGATGAGCTGCACAATTACGAACTTCTCGTACCCTAAGATTGATCCCTCCAAGAACTCAAGACCACCGTGCACCGGCCTCACGGTGAGCGCCAACTGTCGTGGATTGTCACGGCAAATGTCCTAGTGTGAAGGACTTAGTCGTGAGGCCAACGCATCTATGTAGTAGCTTAAAAGGGGTTGTGCGGAATTAAGAGACGCAACACAAGATAAGGTTTTAGACAGCTTCGGGCCCTAGGAAACAACATTCGGTAATAGCCCTACATGCTGTTTGTGGCTAGATCTCATTATGCTCATGAGAGAGTCGCCGCATAAGCCGGCTCCTCCTTTGTGTCTAGCCCTAGAGATTGTTTCTTGTTGCTTGTCCCTCTTTGGGGAGCCCTGCCCCTCCTTATATAAGTTAGAGGGGCGGGTTACATGTGGAGTCCTATTAGGATTAGGAGTAGTCTACCTTCTAATAGAAACCAGATACAAGTCCAGGTCTTAACTCCTTGTAAGACAAATATCCTCATGCCTTTCCTCTTAAACCGGCCCACCATAACATGAGTAGGCCTTCTGGGCCTTGGGCCTTGTCATCCGTCTATCCCGCCCACCGGGTTACCAGTGAATCATAATGTCCAGTCAGGTTGCTTGTAAACCGTCTGGTCAGTGCGGGTCGCTGGTGAATCGCCAAGTCCGGTCGGGTTACGCCACGGGGTATATCCCCGACAGGCTCCTTCCCAGAGCTTCCATTCCCGTTACCATTCTTCAAGTCAGAACAATCATTGGCGTAGTGTCCAGTCTTCCCGCATTTGTAACAGGTGACATGACTTAGGTCCTTAGTGGGAGTTGCTGGGTTGGAACGGTTCTGGCTGCTGCTTCCTTCATTCCCACTACCATTCTTAGGGCCACTATGGTTAGGCGAACTCCCTCCATTATGAGTATGGCCTCCATGATTATGATGGGTATGTCGTCCCGAGTTTGGGGTAAAACAAGGCTTTTGCTGAGCTCCAGAATTGCACTTCCCTGTCCAGACTTCCTTTTGCGGCTCTCTATCTGCTGATGCTTGCCTTCTCATAAGAGCCCGGTCTACCAACTCCTGGTAGTTAGCGAATGTCGCCACCATCAAATGCATACTTAACTCATCGTTCAACCCTTCCATGAACTACTCCTACTTTGCGGCATCTGTGGCCACATCATCTGGGGCATAGCGAGCTAACTTACTAAACTCATCCACGTACTGCCCCATAGTACGATTTCCTTGGTGTAAGTTGAGAAACTCCCGCTTCTTCATACTCATAGCTCCAGTTGAGACATGTGCATTGCGGAATGCCTGCTGAAATTGATCCCAAGTGACATTAGCCACGGGGAAAGTGGCAGTGTAGTTCTCCCACCATGAGGCCGCGGGTCCATCCAGTTGGTGTGCGGCAAAGTCCACCTTCTCAGCATCTGTGCAACCTGCACTGGTCAGCTCCCTTCCAATCCCACGGAGCCAGTCATTAGCAATAATCGGCTCGGTGCTACTAGAGAACACCGACGGATTCAACCTTAGGAAATGGGCCAAATTGTGAACTGGAGGTGGTGGCGGTGGGTGGCAGTGGGTGGTGGTTGTTGTTGTTGTTGCCTTGGTTCTGGACTAGCAACTACATCAAGGCATTCTGATGTTGGATCAATTGAGTGAGCTCCAGTGGGAAGACAAATCCAGGGTCATGTCTCGGAGGCATTTCATAGGTTTAGAGGGGTGAGAACAGAATAGAGTGAGGTCTAAAGAGAATTTCACTACCCATATGCACATGATATAATCACATTCATTTAACACCACTCAATTCAAACAAGATCATACGATCGATCTAATCTACTGTTACAAAATGCTACTGATAATATGGTGGTCGACTAGAAATTTTGATCGGTGGAAGACTCCATGATATCTGCTCCAGCTTCGTCTTCATAATCATCATCACTATTGGGGTCAGAGTCGGTGTTGTCGATTATGATGTAGTCTTTAGGATGGTTATCCTCCTCTGGTTCGGGATCTCCCATGAATATTCCTAGCTTCTTCTTCAGGTCTTCATTCTTCTCCAGCAGTACTGCAATTTCCTCTTCATATCCATCGCGTGTAGACTTGAGTTCCTCTTCTAGCTCCATGTTCCTGGTCTTCTTCGTGTCTATCATGTTGCCGCACATCTGGTTCTCCTGACGACGAATGTGCTGATTTAACTCCTGGATGTAGGCTGCAATGGTTCTATCCTTCCTGGTGCAAATGATCTCACATTGCTAATCTCGGGGTCCAGATATCTGGTAGATGGTGTCCTTAAGCTCCTTGTGGTATACCTCGCTTATGCGTCCAATGGCGATGTGGGCGGCCATGCTCTTTCCTAGACTCCAGGTTGGTGCATTAAAGGAAAATTCTATGGGCTCAGTAACTGGCGCGAACGTCCTTCCTGGAACATGAACTCGAATTGTCCAGCGCTCCTCTTCTTGTAAAGTGGCGGTATAGGTCCCGGTGAAGTTTGGTATTCCGATGCTCAGGTACCGAGTGACTTCCTTCAAGTGTCATCCAAAAGGTGCATCTTCATCCGGTTGAGTGAACTTGTTCCTCGGGTCCGCCATCTATAGAGTAGAAAATGGAGAGAAGTCAGAAATGAGTAGGGAAGAGTATCCTATGGCTTATCCTAGTGGTCACGTCCTACAGTTAGCGTGTGCTCTGGTACCATCTTGTAGCGACTCGACCTCATACGGTCAAGTCTCTGTGCTTAACTGTCATTCCTGGATCAGTATTGCTGACACACACAGTACTTGAGGATTTATAACAGAGTTCAATCACACACTTATTACATCGAATGTCTCAAAAGAGAACTTATTACACTAATATGGCTGAAGGCCATCTAAATACGATAACAGCGGAAGCTCCGAAGGGTAGAAGAGTCCATCCAACTCCACGGCAAAACTGAGTGCATGAAAACGACCTAGTGCACCTTACTCTTCATGTGAAAACACTTCAACATAATATGTTGCAGCATGTGTAGGTTCAGCACATGGAATATGCTGGCAAGATAACACTATAGAGCAATAAAGAAGTAACAACTATCACTACATTCATATTTGGCTGGTGGAGGCTGTATGGTTATCATTTGCATAAAGCTAATTTTTCCATACAACAAAGGAATATATTTTATTTAACTACAAAGTTTGTTGAAAACATTGAGAAGGTAACCCCAACTCAATCCCAATTAAAAGTTAACAACCCAATCAAATTAATTAAGTAGAGTGATGAGATCAACATAATAATTCAAGTACCAGATACTCAAGATGTCCATAACCGGGGACATGGCTAATCATGATTAGTTTGTACACTCTGCAGAGGTTTGCGCACTTTTCCCCACAAGACTCGATCTCCTCCATTGTATTTCTCGGACTGCATGGTGTTTGAGAAACGGATGACTGAGACACAGTCTTTCCAAAGAGGTCCCCTTAACCGATAGATAGGTCGGTACACCTACAATCCCCTACATCTGCTATCCAATCGTGGAAAGGATTCCCACAACTTACTCAACTATGTCAGACCCCATAATGGCATGTGGCTGCACACGGAAGTTTCTAGCATGAACAATACTACGACCCCTTTGAGCCTGGGTGGCGAACCATAGGATTATCACACGGGTACCCCGGGATCTCCTAGGACAACACTGGATTTCCCAGGTGCCGACAAACCAATCCACCCAGATGTATATTAAAGTTGCCACCTTAAGTTAGACCTTAGTTAACAATAACTCTCACAACTTTCATGAATACTCTCAAAACCAAACCACGTCTACGAGCATAGCATAGTAGTGTAAGCATAACGTAGTAACTCCCATGGTTTGAAATAAAAAGGGCAATAGGTTCCTACTTCATCAACTACTTCCCAAAATACCCACATGTTATCCATCCTACTCATGCAATGTTTGAGGGTTGAAACTAATGCATAAAAACTGGGTAATAAAGGGATATGATGAAAGTGTTACTTGCCTTGCTGACGATCGGAAAACCGTAGTGATTCGTAGTAGCAAGCCTCGCACTCCAGAAACCCTACCGTGAACAAACAATAGCATATATAAGCACTCAAGCATAATATGCAAAGGTAAAACTCAAATGAAAGATCCCAACTGAATGCACAAGAGAAGAGCTTCGATTTGCCAAAACAATCAATCGAATCGGAGCTACCATACTCAAACTACGATCAAAAGAAGTTCGAAATCAAATTTGCTTGAAACCAAATTTTAATTTTTCAAAATCATGTTCAAGTTTATTATCTGGAAAGAGGGGAAGAAGACGAAGATTTTGGCGTTGGTTTCACTGGATTTGGACAAGCGAGCAAAAAGTAGCGGAGGATTGAAGTTCAAAGACTAATCTATTAGAAAAGTATTCGCGGATAGGTCCCTGGCTGAAAATAAAATTAAAAAGAAAAACTATCGGACGAACGTTCGCTATGGGGAACTCACGAATGAAACCGTTCGTAAGCAGATCTAAATGAACGAACGTTCGATAAATTGATTGAACCGGAATAAAAACAGCAAAACTGAAACTAACCAAAATTAAACCGACGAAACCCTAAAAAACCGGTCTAGGTTTTTACCTAAAAACCGACGAAAACCGGCGAGGGGCGGCAGCGGCTCCGGCGAGAGGTGCGTCGGTGGCGGTGGTGGCTGGTGGCGGCGACGAGGCGGGGTGGTGGTGCGGGAGGCAGCGGCGCGCACGGGCGATGGCAGCAGCTACCGGCAGCGCTAGGCGGCGGCGAATGGCGGCGTAGGCGGCTGCGGGGCTGCGGCGCGACGAGGGGAGCGGGAGCGGCGGTGGCAGCTTATAAAGTGGGGCTCCGGGGGTGGTCGGCTTGCGGGAGGGGGCGGGAGGCCGACCCGAACTCCACCGCCGGAGTCTGGCGTCTGCACTGAAGGGAGAGGCTGCGGCGCTCGGTTGGGTCGGCTGGGCTTCAGCTCAGTTCGGTCCGGAGTTTTTTTTGAATAATTTCGCCGCAGAAGAAAAATCATAATAAAATATTAGAAAATTCTAAAATTCCAGAAACAATTTTCACCGTCCAAACCTAATATTTAGGACAAGATGAACATTTTTCTAGACTAAAATGCAATTTTCAAAAATGCAAGTTTTTCTCTATTTCAAATAAAATAGCAAATAAAATATAAATAAAATAAGAAATTGATTTTAAAATTTCTCCTCCAATATTACTCATCTATTGAAGAAGTCATATTATCTTCTCTCATATTGTTGAAGTCATATTGAAGAGAAAATATTAAAATCAAATTGATCCTCTTTTCAAATTTGAAGATAAATTCAAATATGAAAAATTTGTGAAACCTCCGACTCTCTCCTTGGGTCCTTGAGTTGCTTAAGATTTCTAGGATCACAACCAAAAGCAAATAAAAATATGATATGCATATGATGATCTATGTATAACATCCAAATTGAAAATTGGGATGTTACAACTAGCTAGAGTTTTACTTGCATAGTGAATAACATTCAGTTTCTTATCAACTCTTTGTCCTAGAACAACACCAACAACATAATCACTAGCATCACACATAATTTCAAAAGGCGAGTTCCAATCAGGTGGTTGAACAATAGGTGCAGAAATTAAGGCTTTCTTGAGTGTTTCGAAGTCTTCTAAACAATCATCATCAAAAAACAAAAGGAATATCCTTTTGCAAGAGATTTGTCACAGGTCCAGAAATTTGAGAAAAGTCTTTGATAAATCTCCTATAGAAACCAACATGACCAAGGAAACTACGGATACCTTTGATATCTTTAGGACATGGCATTTCTCAATTGCATCAACCTTAGCTTTGTCCACCTCAATACCTGTTTCAAAAATTTTATATCCCAAAACAATACCTTCGTTAACCATAAAGTGTCACTTCTCCCAATTCAAGACAAGATTTGTTTGCTCACATCTCTGCAAAACTCGATCAAGATTGCTTAAACAATCATCAAAAGACTTCCCATAAATAGAAAAGTCATCCATGAAAACCTGAACAATCTTTTCACAAAAGTCAGAGAATATAACAGTCATACATCTTTGAAAGGTAGCAGGTGCATTGCATAAACCAAAAGGCATACATCTATAAGCATAAGTTCCAAAAGGACAAGTAAAAGTGGTCTTTTCTTGATCAGGTTGAGAAACAGGTATTTGTGAAAAGCCAGAATATCCATCAAGGAAGAAAAAATGTGTGTGCTTAGATAATCTTTTCTAGCATTTTATCAATAAAAGGGAGAGAGCAATGATCTTTTCTAGTTGCTTTGTTTATTTTCTAAAATCAATTACCATTCTATTGCATGTAACAATTCTTTGTGGAATAAGTTCATTATTATCATTAGGAACAACAGTAATACCTCCTTCTTAGGGACACAATGGATAGGAGTTATCCATCTACTATCAGCTATAGTATAGATTATACCTGCTTCGAGAAGTTTTAATATTTCTGTTCTTACTACTTCTTTTATCTTCGGATTTAACCGACGTTGGTGATCAACAACGGGTTTAGCATCAGGTTCCATATTAATCTTGTGCTGACATAGAGTGGGACTGATGCCCTTATATCATCAAGAGTATATCCAATAGTAGCTCGGTGCTTCCTTAAAACTTTCAATAATCTTTCTTCTTCATGTTCTGAAACGTTAGCACTAATAATAACATGATATATCTTTTTCTCATCAATATAAGCATATTTCGAAGTGTCTGGCAATTGTTTTAATTCAAACATAGGATCACCTTTAGGTGGAGGAGGACCTCCTAGAGTTTCAATAAGCAAATTGTGTTTAAGCAGAGGACGTTGTTCAAAGAAAATCTTATCTATTTCATTTCTTTCATGCATATGCATATCATTTTCATGGTCTAGCAGATATGGTTCTAAAGGATCAGTAGGAGGTACAGCAATAGAAGCAAGACCAATAATTTCATCCTTAGTAGGAAATTCTTTTTATGAGGTTTTCTACTAAGCTTGGAAAAATTGAACTCGTGAGACTCACTACCAAAGCTAACACCGACAGTTTGTTTCTCACAATCTATTTTAGCATTAACGATGTTCAAGAAAGGTCTACTAAAGATAATGGGACCAAATTCATCCTGTAGGAACCAAGAACAAGAAAATTAGTAAGGTATTTTATTTTCCCACACAAGACTTCAACATCTCTAACAATCCCAAGTGGTGTGATAGTGTCTCTATTAGCAAGTTTAATCATAACATCTATGTCTTCTATTTCAGAGAGTGCTATGTCATTCATAATTTCTTGATATAAGGTAAAAGGAATAGCACTCACGATAGCACCTATGTTACATAAACCATGATAATAGTGATCTCCTATCTTAACTAAGACAACATGCATGCCAACAACGGGTCTATGCTTATCTTTTTCATCGGTTTTGGCAATTCTAGCAGCTTCATCACAGAAGTAAATAGCATGCCCATCTAAATTTTGAACAAAGAGATCCTTAACCATAGAAACACTAGGTTCTACTTTGATTTGTTTAGCTAGTTTAGATGTTCCAATATAACTTTTATTGACCACAGTTGAAACTTTAGCATGTTCCTTCGTCCTAATAGGGAAAGGTGTTTTTTCAATATAAGTAGTAGGAACAACTGGATCAACATTGTATATGATAGTTTCTTCTTTAGCAACTACTGGTTCTTTAATTTCTTCTTTAATAGGTGGGTGATATTTGAACCACTTCTCTTTTGGGAGATCAACATGAGTAGCAAAAGATTCACAAAAGGAGGCTACTATCTCAAAGTGAAGTCCATATTTAGTGCTAAACTTTTGGAAAGCATCGGTATTCATAAAAGATTTAACACAGTCAAAATTAAGCTTAATACCTAACTCTTTACCTTCGCCGAGTTCCCAATCTTTAGAGTTGCATTTAATTCTTTCTAAAAGATGCCACCAGAAATCAGTAGTCTTCTTCATAAAGGAACCAGTACAAGAAGTATCAAGCATGGATCAATCATCATGAGAAAGCCGAGCATAAAAATTCTGAATGATAATTTATCTTGAGAGCTCATTATTGGGGCATGAATATAACATTGACTTAAGCCTCCCTCAATCTAGAGCGATACTTTCTCCTTCACAAGGCCAAAAATTGTATATATAATTCTGATCACGATGAACTAGATGCATAGGATAATTGTTTTTATGAAACTCCAAATTTCAATCGATTCCAATTCCAAGATCCAATATCATCGCATAGCCTATACCATGCCAATGCTTTTCCCTTCAAAGATAAAGGGAAAACCTTCTTCTTAGCTTCATCTCCAGGTAAACCTGCAAGCTTAAACAATCCACAAATTTCATCCACATATATCAAGTGCATATCATGACGTTCGGTTCCATCTCCTGCATAAGGATTAGCTAGCAGTTGTTCTATCATACCCGAAGGAGTTTCATATTCAGTATTTTCAGTCCATGCAGCGGGTTGAGGGGTGATTAATTGTGGTTCTGGTCGAGGTGAAGATACCCTGAACAAACCCCTCAAAGGATTGTTTTATATAGTAACAAGTGACAGTAAATTTTAGCACATAGTAATAATTTTTCCTTACCAATTTCCACTTACCAAGAGTGATTCACTCGTCGGCAACATCGCCAGAAAAGAGCCTTGATGACCCAAAAGTATAGGGGTTCAATCATAGTCCTTTTGATAAGTAAGAGTGTCAAACCCAATGAGGAGGAGAAGGAAATGACAAGTGGTTTTCAGTAAGGTATTCTCTGCAAGCACTGAAATTATAAGTAACAAGGAGTTTGATAGCAAGATGTAACGAGCAAGTAATGATAGTAGTAGCCCAATCCTTTTGAGGCAAAAGACCTGCCAAAATGGTCTCTTATGATAAGCAAATAGTTCTTGAGGGTACACGGGATTTTAATCTAGTCACTTTCATCATGTTGGTTTGATTTCTGTTTGCTACTTTGATAATTTGATATGTGGGTGGACCAGGGCTTAGATGATGTTCTTACTTGAACAAACCTCCTACTTATGATTAATCCCCTCGCAAGCATCCGCAACTACAAGAAAAAGTATTAAGAATAAATTCTAACCATAGCATTAAACTTTTGGATCCAAATCAGTCCCTTATGGAATAGTGCATAAACTAGGGTTTAAGCTTATGTCACTCTCACAACCCATGATCTAATAACAACTCCACAATGCATTCTCTTTGGCCCAAATATGGTGAAGTGTCATGTAGTCAACATTCACATGACACCACTAAGGAAATCACAACATACATATCTTCAAAATATCGAACACATATCAAGTTCACATGATTACTTGCAACAAGATTTCTCCCGTGACCTCAAGAACAAAAGTAACTACTCACAAATGGTAATCATGCTCAAGATCAAATGGGTGTTAAATAGCATATTGGATCTGAACATATAATCTTCCACCAAATAAACCATATAGTAATCGACTACAAGATGTAATCAACATTACTAGTCACCCACAAGTACCAGTCTATACTTCCAGTACAAAGATTGGACACAAGAGATGAACTAGGGTTTGAGAGGAGATGGTGTTGTTGAAGATGTTGATGGAGATTGCCTTCCCCAAGATGGGAGAGTTGTTGGTCATGATGATGACGGTGATTTCCCTCTCTGGGAAGGAACTTCCCCCGGCGGAATAGCTCTACCGGAGGGCAAAAGTTCTCCTGCCCAAGTTCCGCCTCGAGACGGCAGCGCGTCGTCCGAAAAGTCCTCTCCTTATTTTTTCTAGGTCAAAGACTTATATAGCAGAAGAAGGGCACCGGAGGTGGGCCGAGGAGGGCACAACCCACCAGGGCGCGTATGGGCTCCCTGGCGCGCCCGTGTGGGTTGTGCCCACCTGGTGGGCCCCCTCTGGTACTTATTTGCTCCACTAATTCTTATATATTCCATAAAAATTCTCCGTGAAGTTTCAGCTCATTTGGAGTTGTGTAGAATTGGTAGCCCGACATAGCTTTTTCAGGCCCAAAATTCCAGTAGCCGAAATTCTCCCTCTTTGTGTTAACCTTGCATATTATAAGAGAAAAGGCATTAGAATTACTCCAAAAATCATTATTATGCATAAAAACATTATAAATAACGATAGGTAAAGATGATGCAAAATGGATCTATCAGCCTGGAACTGCCAGGGGTTGGGTTGGACTCGGCAGTAGGCGTACTTCGGGACCTGATTAGGTCATACAGCCCAGCGGTGGTGTTTTTATTAGAAACAAAGAAGAGGTCGGGAGCAATGGAGAGGCCCAAGTGGAGCTTGGGTTTCACTCAAGGTGTTGCGGTGGACTGTAAGGGTAAGAGTGGAGGATTAGCACTTTGGTGGAGGGACCATGTTGCGGTTATGGTGTGGTCGTGGTGCCAATATTATATTGATACAAAGATTGTAAATTAGGGTGTCTCCTTCAGATTCACTGGAATCTATGGGGAACTATGTATCAAGAAGAGAACAAAAACTTGGGACATTCTCCGTTATCTCCGTGCACAAGACAATCTCCTGTGGCTCTATGCAGGTGACTGTAATGAAGCCCTTCGACAAAATGAACAACGAGGGAGCAAACCGAGGTGCTTGAACCAAATGGCACTTTTCGAGGACTGTCTGTCTGACTACGGATTTGTGGACCTAGGCTTCTCGGAATACCCATTTACGTGGGACAACAAGCGCGATGCGGATGAAAACATTCAAGTGTGGCTAGATTGAGCGACATGCAACGTGGAGTTCACGCATCTATTCTCATTGGTCGAAGTTCAACACATTATGATAGAAGAGTGTGACGATCAGGCGATAATCATCAAAGTGTTGACGACACAGGTTGAGGCACGGAAAAGGGGTCAGCGATCCTTTATATATGAGGTTGTGTGGGCAAGACATGAGGGATACGAGGCGATGGTGGCCGCTGCGTGGGAGGAGGCCAATGCAACCAATCAGCAGGACAGGGAGCTCGAGACAGCATGCAGCCAGCTGAAGACCACGACGAAGGCCGTGCATGAGTGGAGTCGAAGGGTTTTTGGCTCCATTAAGAAACATATTGCTCACCTGAAGCGGCAACTTGTCGATGCCAAGGAGCGAGGTGCACGGTCATGGTACAGACATGAGGTAAAGGAGATTGAGGACCAACTGCATCAGCTATATGAGAGAGAGGAGGTGTATTACAAGCAGAGATCAAGGGTTGACAAGCTGACCGAAGGAGATCAGAACACTCGGATCAGTACTGCCAAAACCGAGCCTCGCATCTCAAACGGAAGAACACGGTCAAGGCTCTGAAGAGGGAGGATGGGACCAAATGCACAGATGATGATGGTATGCACATGATGGCAGCACAGTTTTATGCTCATCTGTTCGCATATGAACGATCAAGGGAAGGTGAAAGGGTACTGCAACACATGGAGGGAGTTGTTACTGATGAGATGAATGTAAAACTTGCAAGGCCATTCACCGATGAGGAGATCGAGACGACCTTCTTCCAAATGGGGCCCACAAAGGCTCTCGGGGCGGATGGTTTACCGACAATGTTCTACCAACAACACTCGCAATTGGTAGACGTATGTGGTGCGGTAGGAGAGTTCTTGGCAAGGAAGGAACCTCTGAATGGTTTTAATGACACGATCATTGTGATGATTCCGAAAGTAAACTCACCGGAGTTACTTTCACAATTCCACCAAATTAGTCTTTGTAATGTTCTATATAAGATTGCAGCAAAGGCACTAGCCAACCGCCTTAAAGTTGCGCTTCCTTTCATGATATTTGAGGAACATAGTGCTTTTGTGCCAGGTAGGCTAATAACTAATAATGTATTGGTGGCGTATGAGTGTGTACATGCGATTAGAAAGCGGAAACGGAAGAATCCTATGTGTGCGGTAAAGCTGGACATGATGAAGGCATATGATAGAGTGGAGTGGGACATTCTTGAGCAAATGTTGCTAAAATTTGGCTTCTCTAGTCACTAGACAGAGATGGTTATGAGGTGTGTGAAATCAGCAACGTTCTCTGTAATGATGAATGGTGGGCTGTCTCATCGCTTTAACCCTACCTGACGGTGTCCTGGACTAGGGGGTACTCACCACGTCATCTCCCGATCAGTTAGATTGGGCCGAGGACCCCCATGGCCGTATACTCATGGGCCAGTTCGGACAGCTGCCGCATACATGGAAGATTCCACAAGACTTGGTGATCAAGACAAGGACTCCTCCCCACCGGCGTATTCGGCTAGGACTCTTGTTATCCTAGGCATCGGGTGCATTATATAAACCGAGGCCAGGCTAGTCGATAAATCATACATACAATCATACCATAGGCTAGCTTCTAGGGTTTAGCCTCTCTGATCTCGTGGTAGATCAACTCTTGTACTACCCATATCATCAATATTAATCAAGCAGGACATAGTGTTTTACCTCCATCAAGAGGGCCCGAACCTGGGTAAAACACCGTGCTCCCTGCCTCCTGTTACCATCTGCCTTAGACGCATAGTTCGGGACCCCCTACCTGATATCCTCCGGTTTTGACACCGACATTGGTGCTCTCGTTGAGAGTTCCGCTGTGTGATCGGCAAAAGGATCGATGGCTCGTCTGCAGGTCAACTGCGATGCCGGCATCTTCATCACCGGCTCGACTAGTCACCTTGGCTCGACCGAGGACCGTACTCCATCTCCGATCGTCAAGTTCGGACGAGGGCCTTCTTCAACAGCAACTCCGATCTCTATCAAGATCATGGAGGAATCATCCATGGAGCTCTCTGTCTCCTCGGCTAGACCGAGGGTTTCACCAAATCTTCATCAACTTACTTGGGAGACTTCGGCGTCACCAGCCGACCAGCTTCATCACATTAGCTGGACCACCGGCTTTTCCTCGACGAGCCAACCTTTGCCAGCATCGCCATACCGCCGCTTTATCGCCCAGCAGGCAATGGGTGTGCGGATCGAGTCCCAATTTTCAGAATCACCTTTCTTTGGATTGCTACAACAAATAAACCAGGTGCTATTAATCCTAGTATTTTTTTCTTGTGCGGGTTCATTTTTCCCATGGAATTATTACTCTGGTTTGTTCCTCATATGTACATAGGTCTATCAAATGATGGCCGCATTAACGAAGGTCGCATGGTGGTTCGGTCAGTTTCCATACATAGTCCGGCGAACGCCGCATCCGGAACTTGGACCGACCTGTGAATTCAGGCTTTGCCACGCCTTTACCGCATCACGCCGATGCACTGCATCGACATTGACTTTGGCACCAGGCCATATTTCTTTTATTATTCACTTTGCATAAATTATTTATTATGCAACAATTTTTTTAATTATTATCATTACTATTATCTCCGGTTTGCACTATTTTTTGTGCACAGGAAACTGATCTGGGGACTTCGGCGTCACTCTGCCGGTCTGCATTGACCGTGCTATGTCACCACTTAGGCGTGTCGAGCTCTCCGCTCCGCCACCTCGGGACCGGCTTGGGGGATGGAACCTTGTCCCGCATCAAGCTCGGACCGCGTCATCAATGTCGAACACATTAACCAGCTAAGTC
Organism: Triticum aestivum; assembly: GCF_018294505.1. Classification (NCBI taxonomy): domain Eukaryota; kingdom Viridiplantae; phylum Streptophyta; class Magnoliopsida; order Poales; family Poaceae; genus Triticum; species Triticum aestivum. Next base: position 58,592,663 of record NC_057794.1, read on the forward strand.
ACTTTCATACTCACAGTTTTAATTTTTAACTTGTGTAGGTTCGACCAAGCATTATACTTTTTTGGAAAAAAGTTGCTTCTAAAAAATTTCCTTGTCCAAACTTTGTTTATGACACACATATAAAAATACCCCGTTTATTTGGGGGCTTCCTTTATGAAGCTTTTCCTCTTGCATATGGTTATACTTGTACGGCTTCGTTCCTTGTTCGTGTATTATGCCACAATATGCACCATATTGACTAAAACGATATGCAAGCTAGGTTTCCTGGCTCCTGTGCTTATCCCTACGTTCCCGATTGTTCGGCTAGGGAGTAAAGGGAGCACATCTGCGATTGTCACGACCGGGTCCTCCGAGCTCTGACCTCAGACTGGGTGAAGCCGAAAGCTAGCGCTCTTATTGTTTTCAATCATGGTTGGCACACAAGGGAACTCATGAGTACAAAAAATCTATTGCACAAGTCTCATAGTAATAATGAGCACCGAAGAAAGGTATCGGTGGGGGTACTATTTTCTTCGAAGATGCTTCTTACAATTCGTATGTAATATAGCATAAGTTCCCTGAGCGCGCTTTGTCTGTTACAGCCTTATGGCCCGGTTGCCTGGTTATCGAAAACACTGTCGATATTCTCGACAGGTGGAGTACATAACACTTTCCGGTCCTTGACCGAAGAGGGAGAAGCCAACGGTCCGTTAAGACGCGTTGAAAGTTCGGTTGAACAAAGATATGATATTAGTACTTTGGTACATACAATCATTATACATTAAATTCTTTTACCCAAGTCACTTGGGGGCTCTTAAATTTATATGAGCTATTTTATAGTAAATGTGTTTTCTTCTTGGTCGTTGCAAAGTCTTTATTTACCACTCCCTTTTTTGACACGAGTGTGTGGTCACTAGCCGGGGAGCCTAATTTCTCTCTCAAAGCCGCTAGAGTTTAGTTTGCTAAACTGGTCTAATGATAAGTACTCCGCCTTCGGGATAGGAGGTTGAAGCCATAGGCTGACCCGCTTGAAGTCTTGAGATAGGATGTGTCATGTTAAAGCATAACAGAAGCACTTTTTTTCCAAAGTCCAATTTTTAGATTGGCACCGAACACTTGATCTTGTTCGGACGTCAAGTTTGTACTGACGTTTTTTTGGTTTTCTAAGCTTATGGCACTTTTAAACTATTTGTGTGTTTTCAGCACAAGTCTCGCAGTGCAACACCGGACACCTTTAGAGATTCGGCAAAAACATTCTCGGATATTGCTATATATGCATCGGTTTCGAATTGTGTCTTCGGTCAATAGTTGGGTTGCCCAGCTCATGCGCTTGCCTCCTACGTTTCGCTTTGTTCGGCTAGGTGTGCAAAGGGAGAACCACTGCGATTGTGCTTCCAGCTCACATGGTTAAGCACCTCAGTGGAGAAAGCCGAAAACTGACTGTCACAATAAGTGTAAACTGATCAGCGATCCGATGACTGTGTTAAATGACGGGCCATTCATAACATTGGCCGAAGTGTTTACGGCTTGACATCGGCTGTCGTCGAACACTACCAGGGGCTATTAACTGGCCTCCCAAACTAAATCCTCGATATTTTGCTCTTACATTAGAGCCGAGGTTTCATGATCATGCTTAGCATGACAACCCAAAGAAAGGAACCGATAGTGGGACTATTTTCTTTGGAAGACATTTCTTATACCGTAATATAACATATATCTCTGTGTACCTTTGTTTATAAAACCGTATGGCCAGATTGCCTTGTTTGTCGTAAATCTTTGCCCTCATAAAGGCTTTATAAAGTAGGACAAACACTCCTCGGCTACTGGCCGAGGAGGTGGAAGCCGATGGTCGGTCAACAAAGTTTTGTACAATGCGGATCCGAGCATTAATGACGTAAAGTACTTGGATACATAGAGTCATTACACATCATTTGTGATTTTACTATGGATATCGATCCTTAATTCGGCCACCCGCGTCCGCATTAAGGCTCGGGGGACTACTGGGCTTCGGGCTTATTATTTACAAATATTAAAGGGGCATATCGATCCCCTGATCTGGTGTTGCCACCCGACCAGTGTCTCGGGGGCTACTGCATTGCCTATCCAATGCAGAAAATTTTAAGTGCAATATAGTTTCCGAGGAGATTATGATCCTCAGGTCGGTCGGCTGCACCCAACCTGAGTCTCGAGGACTGAGCACGCCGCTTTTTGTATCCCGAAGTATTCTGCCGAGCTAGGACTTGATCCTCAGGCCGATTTTGCAAATCAGCCTGAGTCTCAGCGGCTACTGGGATCAGTGGTCTCATGTCATCCTTCAGGTGCATCTCGGGTTTTCAACCGATACACACCTTGAGGGCTACTGGCTATATAGCTCAGCATAGAATTAATTGCACCAATAAAAAAATATTTACAAAAAACCGGCCCACAGTCGGGGTGGTGCGCCACCTCGGAAGCAGTCCGGCATAAAGCACGGGCGCTAGCGGCTGGCTCCATAGAGAGCATTTCCGACATTAAGCTCGGCTAAACTCCTTCAACTTTTTTGTACCAAGATGATCTATGACATCTTGGATATAGTCCGGCATTGGAGCTTGGACACAGTCCGGCGTTGGAGCTCGGATACATTTTGGCGTTGAAGCTCGGACGCAAGAGGACACTGCCTCCCGGGAACAACTTCAAAACCCGAGGTGTGGCATAAGAATAACAAGGCATTGATAAAGGCCAGAAACTTAAAGGGGCTCCTCAGATACCCGACGTGTAAACTCTTCGGATGCACTTCGGCGATCCCCAAGATCGAAGATGAGAAGATTTGTTGAACCAGTTTTCAAGACTGACGACCGAAGATGAAGAATAGTTCGGAAGCATCAAGGAGCGTGCCTAACTTGAAGACTAGTTCATGGGGCTACTGACGGTGTCCTGGACTAGGGGGTACTCACCACGTCATCTCCTGATCTGTTAGATTGGGCCGAGGACCCCCATGGCCGTATACTCATGGGCCAGTTCGGACAGCTGTCGCATACATGGAAGATTCCACAAGACTTGGTGATCAAGACAAGGACTCCTCCCCACCGGCGTATTCGGCTAGGACTCTTGTTATCCTAGGCCTCGGGTGCATTATATAAACCGAGGCCAGGCTAGTCAATAAATCATACATACAATCATACCATAGGCTAGCTTCTAGGGTTTAGCCTCTTTGATCTCGTGGTAGATCAACTCTTGTACTACCCATATCATCAATATTAATCAAGCAGGACGTAGGGTTTTACCTCCATCAAGAGGGCCCGAACCTGGGTAAAACACAGTCCCCTGCCTCCTGTTACCATCCGCCTTAGACGCACAGTTCGGGACCCCCTACCCGAGATCCGCCGGTTTTGACACCGACACTACCAGAGGACTAAGACAGGATGATCCTCTCTCCCCATATCTCTTTTTGTTCTATGTGGAGGGATTCTTGACGTTGTTGAGGCGTGCGCAAAGGGAGAAGAACATGAAAGGGGTGTCCTTTGGGAGGAGCCGACCAACAGTGACACATCTACTTTTTGCTAATGACAGCGTGGTATTTGTAGAGGGCTCACGTGAAAATTTTAATGCTCTCTCCATCTTGCAGGAGTATGAGGCTGCCTCAGGGCAGAAAGTTAATCTTAAGAAGTCTGCAATATTCTTTGGGAAGGCAACATTTGATGATAGCAAAGAATAGCTCGAACAACTACTAGATATCTCAGCAGAGGCTCTGAGCGAAAGATATTTGGGACACCCTATGGTGGTGGGGGGATCGAAGGATGGGACTTTCAAATATATCAAGGAGAGTGCAAGAGGGAAGGTGTCTGGGTGAAAAGGACGAGGATTATCCAAGACTGCGAGGGAGGTGCTCGTTAAGTCTGGTCTCCAAATAACACGAACTTTTACCATGAGCTGCTTTCAACTCACAAAGAAAATGTGCGGGAATCTGTCATCTATTTCTTTGAAATTCTGGTGGGGTGAAGCAGATGGTAAAAATAAAGTGCATTGGATCGCTTGGGACAAGATGTGCACGAGAAAGCAAGAAGGAGGGTTAGGTTTTCGGGACCCGGAGGCCTTTAATCAAGCTATGCTTGCCAAGCAAGTGTGGCGATTGTTCTAGATGCCACCTTTGTTGTGTGCAAGGGTCATGAAAGCCCGGTATTATGTTGACGGATCTATTCTAAATGCAACATGTCCCAGTGGTGGCTCTTACACGTTTAGGGGTATCCTACACGGGCAAGACTTGCTGCTAGACGGCCTGATATGGAGGATCGGAGATGTCTCAAAAATCAAAGTGCATCATGATAACTGGATCCCTAGGAAGGGTATCTTGAAGCCACTGGGCCAAAGCTACATCAATGGGATCGCATGAGTCAGTGACCTGCTGGAGGCCAACGGTTCTTCATGGGATGTAAACAAGGTGCATGCCATGTTCTCTCCGGATGAGGCACGCGAGATCATTCAAATCCCGGTTGGTGGGCCGAAGATGGAGGACTACCAGGCATGTAATTATACCAAGAATGGGGTATTCACTGTCCGGCCGGCCTACCACTTACGTATGAGTCAGAAATGACAGCGCTCAGGTCGGCCGGAGTCTTCTTCATCTGTGCTCGACCACAAGTCATGGCTGAGCTTGTGGGATACGGTAGCACCGGGCAAGGTCAAAACGCATATGTGGAGACTGGTCCGGAACGGGCTAGCAGTGGAGGAGCTGCTGAGGAGGAGAATCAAGGCAGGTGTCTTCTGTACTGCATGTGGTCAAGAGGAAGCGAATTCCCATGGATTTTGGGGCTGCTACCATTCGTTAAAGTTTTGGAAGATAATGCATTCAGAGTTGGGGGTGCCGATGGTGATCCCACCAGAGTCAATTTTCTCCCAGAGTTCTTTATCCAGATGGCTACAGTCGTGGTTCACGGACGCATTGGATGATGAATGAGTTTTCCTTGTAAAAGGTGTTTATGTGCTCTGGTTAGCGAGGAATAGTGCATGTGATGGGCAGAGGATTGAAGCGATCACGAGAAGGGTCGTCAACCTAATAGGAGAATGGCAGTCTATTAATGGGCGGAAGAGCAAGCAAGTTAGACCTGAGGTGATGGAGAAGTGTAGACCACCAGAGGAGGGGGTGAAGGCCAATGTGGATGGTGCGATGTTGAAGGTGGGCAATAAAGGGGGAGTGGGAGTGGTACTCAGAAACCATGAGGGTGCATACCTCGGTCGTGCATGCCATTTCTTCCACTATGCAACAATCCAGCGAGTGTAGAGCTACAACCTTGCATAAGAGCGGTCCTGCTGGCGGAAGAGCTAAACATACCCAGAATACACATTGAAATGGATTGCCGTGAGATTGTCTGTAAGCTCCAGAGCAAGGAGAAGGCTTTCTCGCCACTGGGACCGGTTGTTGAGGAAGTTAAGCAAATGCTGGCATCGAGAGAGAGAGAGAGAGATGGAAGGTGTCGTGGGTTAGACGCCACGCTAATAGGGATCCTCACTTATTAGCTAGAGTAGCAATGACAAATAAGTTATGTAACGTGTGGTGTCATGTGCCCCCAGACTTCATCCTGCATGTAGTTTTAGAAGAGATCCCCAGGTGCGGTGATTAAATAAAATTTTCGTTAAGTTCAAAAAAAACCAATTGGTGTAACTAACAAAAGGGCCCGTGCATTACAATGAGAGAAAAAAAATTCATAATCTACAATGATTATGACTACATTTTGGTGCATCACCAAGACACACTATCACTCTCAATTTCGTGAAATCATGCATAATTTTTTAAATCATGAACATTGTTTCAAGCTCGTGCACATATTTGAAACCGTGAACATTTTTCAAATTCGTGAACACTTTTACAAATTCATGAATATTTTCTAAAATCAAAAACAATTCTTGAACTCTTGAACATTTTATAATATTTGCAAAAAAAAATAAGTTCTGAACATTTTTCTAAACAAATTTCTTGAAACGGAAACATTTCTAGAATCGACGAGCATTTTTAGGAAATTGGTGTAACCAATTTTGAAATCCACGAACATTTTTTTGATTTAACAATTTTTTTTGAAATGCATGATCATTTTCTGAATCAGCGAACATTTTGTGAATGAATACACTATTTTGTATGTCACAAACAGTTTTTTGAATTTTTAGAATATTTTTTCATTCATGAACATTATTTGAGTTTGTGAAATTTTGTTCAATTTCATTAACATTTTTAATACATGAAATTATAAAACATCAGGAACATTTTTTAAATTTCCGAACATTCATTTTCAAAATTGTGAACAATTGTTAATAAGGAAATATTTTTTTCACAAAATCACGAAAAAAATTGAATCCACAAAAATTTAATGATTTGTTAAACATTTTATTTCAAAATAATCATTTTTATTTCGTATTTTGAATTCAAAAATTATTTAAAGTAGCAAAAACAAAAACTGAATAGAAAAAGAACAAGTAAAAAATAGGCCACCTAGATATGGGCCGGCCAAACGGGAGCGCTGTGTCTTCTCCCAGCGTGCAGAGCGCAGTATAGGAGGCCCTACTGCATGGGCCAGCTCAGAAGGAGGATTCCCTGTGTGAAACTTTTTTGTCATTTATAGACGACATTATCCCTCAAAGAAAAAACTTATAGACGACATTGGTGGGTAATATTTTGCAACTTTGGAGGCAATTTCCGTACCGTCAGACGAGATAGCCCCTTTATTATTAGGTATATAGATACAAAAAAATAGAGCATCCCACATATTAATGTGGCCTTTTAATTTATTTCTTTTTAGATAACAGGCACAAGGAGTGCCCCCTTCTCAATTAATAAAGCCAACATTGCCAAAGATAGGAACATCATAGTGCCTACACACATAGTTTCATAATAAAAATTAATATTTTCATCAAAGTGTAGCATCTTCCATAATTCGTGATTTAGTTGCATAAGACACAACCATAGGAGCAACCTTATTTGAGTGAGGTACGTTTTACCTTTACTTCTCCTTTTCTTTTCTTATTCTTCTTCACATTAAGTATGGGTTTAATTAATTTTCAAGCTTCTCACTAAAGAGATTTGTTGAAAAGGAAGATCCTCCTCATTACCTGATTCATCATGAAAAGACTTAGAGGGAATTGTGATATATTTTTCCTTTCATTAGTAGTAACATCATTCCTTTTATATTTCACTAGAGTTCATGTATTTATATAATTTGTTATATAAGCATTACCATTGCAATATACAACAAAAAACAAATAAAATTCCCTTAGATTGATTTCAATATCTCCATCAGAATGAATACTTCAAACTAATAGTTTTTATGTGTCACTTCTTCACACCCCAAAAATAAACTAGATTCATTCTAAAGTTCAAGGGTGATCATATCATTATAATATTTGGCCACGATTCGATCATGAAAAAGCATGCATTGAAAATTAAGGTGACCAACTTTATTGCAAAGTTCACAGGTAATGGGATGAAGAGAACATAATTTTCTAGCATAATTATCTGCTATTTTAAAACACCATTACACTTCTTACAAAATTTATCATCCCTAATTGGCATTTCTTCGCAAAGTCTATGCTCTCCACAAAAATTGACATGCTTATAAGAAACATTTCCTTGAGAAGTTTTATCATGACTAGTGCAATCATCATTAGGTTCATGGATATTCATTGAAAGCATACGAACAACATTGTAATCATTTTTATCATTCAAGGAACTCATATTAAACATTTTGTTAAATTTTTCTTCTAACACTTTTGCACAATTTTTAGATTCATAGTTTTCAAGAAAAACATCATAAAGATAAAGAATTTGATGCAATGCTTCCATTTATTTCGTTTTCATTTATACACCAAACTAGCGAATAAACTAGAAACAAAAAGATTCAGTTGCAAGATCTAAAGAAGATACCTTGAAGCACTCAACTCCCCGGCAACGACGCCAGAAATAGCTTGATGTATACTACACAACTTTATTCGTGTAGACTCTGTTGGGCCCCCAAGCACAAAGTTTTGTATAACGCAAGCAAATTTCCCTCAAGTTGATGACCTAAGATTTATCAATCCTTGAAAGGTGTAGGATGAAGATGGTCCCTCGCAAACAACCCTGCAATCAAATACAAACAAAATCTTGTGTCCCCAAGACACCCAATACAATTGTCAGTTGTATAGCACTAGTTCAACGAAGAGATGATGATGATAGATGTGTAATATGGATGGTAGAAATAGATTTTTTATAACGTGTAAAAATGAAAACATCAAGGTAACAAGTAACAAAAGTGTGTGAAAACGGTGTCACAATGCTTAGAGACAAGGCCTAGGGTTCATACCTCTACTAGTGCAATCTTTCAACATTAATAACATAATTAAATCACCTGATAATCCCTCTAGGTGCGACAAAGAATCACTCCAAAGTTTATATTTATATTGTAGAAAGTAGGATGAAATCGCATAGGTAGCAAAACCACCTCAAAGATGTGTTTCCAGTCTATCTATTGAACCGTCCCCAATGGGTCACGAATAGTCCTAGAAATCGCACTACAATAGCACCAGATGATATCTATCGTTCAACTCTTATGTCACCTAGATTACCCCAATGTCATCACGGGTATTCACGAGTTAGACATGCATCAAGTGATGACAAATCCAAAATATTCAATCCAACATAAAGAAACATCAAAGACAAAGACTCGATTCATCACACAAATAAGAGAGGGAGATGAAAATCATGTGATCCAACTTTATTAACAAAGCTCATGATACATCAAGATCATGCCAAATCGAGAACATGAGAGAGAGAGAGAGAGAGAGATCGAACACATAGCTACTGGTACAAACCCTTAACCCCGAGGATGAACTACTCACACATCACCATGGAGGCAACAAGGATGATGGAGAGGGCTCCGTGGATGCTTCCCCCCTCCGAGGGGGGTGCCACAAAAGGCCTCTAGATGAGATCATTTCGTAATAAAGGCTTGCGGTGGTGGAACAAAAATTCTAGATTTCTTTTCGGTTGTTTTAATATTTATAGAACTTTTCAGCGTTGGTATCATGTCAAAAGAGTGCTCAAGCCAGGGGTGCGCCTACCCCCTGCATGCGCCCTAAGGGATTGTGGGCCCCTCGGGCCTCTTCTGGCTGTCTCCTGAAGTTTCTAGTGTCCTTCTCAATCAATAAATAAAGCATCATAAATTTTCATCGTGTTTGGACAATCCTAGATATGGATTTTCTATGAAACAAAAAATGCAAAAAATATAAACTGGCATTGGGCACTAAGTTAGTAGGTTAATCCATAAAATAATATAAATGACATATAAAGCATAGAAAAGTAATAATATGATAACATGAATCAATCAAAAAGTATAGATACGTTGGAGACGTATCGGTCGTGCCCGCAGATGTCAGTGCTTTTCCCGAGCCCAAGGACCCATACCTATTGTATTACTTCTTTTCCCAGTTGTTGTTGCCCCTACCATAGTTCTGGCCTAGATCGTTGCGCTTGAAGTTCCTTTGGTAGTTGTTGCCACCGACAGGGTTAGAACTTCCATACCCACCATGACTTGGTTGGATCTGGTCTCCTCCCCTGAGATCGACACCAGATATGGCTTCTCGCGGAACTTCGCCCATCCCTCTTGGATTCTCGTGAGCCATCACGTCGTCTGATAACATCACACCATAGCTTTTCTCGCAACTCGGCCTCCTTTGTCCTGTCCTCATCGGAGACGAGGGTTAGCATACCGATGCTTGCCAGATCATTCATCACCATGGCTACCCATAGCCACAACTTGAGATACGGAAAGCGAGAGTGGGGGGAGTGGGAGGAACACAACACACAAATCTGGGAAGGAAGCACAACTTTTGCACGTCATAGAGTGAGGTGGGAAAACCTAACTTGAGGGATTTGGCACCCCGAGATAGGGGCTGGGAGCTGGTGTGGTCACAGCCAACTTCGCACTGATAGAGCCACCCAGCGAACAGACCAATCCCATTTACGTCCGCCCGCACCCACCTTGAGACCAACCGCACCCAACCCAACCACCCCACCTACTAGTGCATGCATACTCAACTCAGCCACACCACCACTACTAGATAAAAGCCTAGCAGCAGCGCCGGTTTTAGGCCTATCAGTAGCGCGGGTGGGAGCGCTACTGGTATGGTGCTATAGCTAAAGATTAGCAGTAGCGTGGGTCAACCCACGCTACTGCTATATCGACTTAGTAGTAGCACTTTCCCCAAGCAGCGCTACTGGTAATTAATAGTAGCGCTTCTACCAGCCCGCGCTACTACTATTATTCTGTATTTTATTTCTTTTTTATTTCATGTTGTATTCATACACCTTTATACAAGTTATCATACAACAGCAATTTAGAGATTTTTTTTACATCATAATGAGTTATTACATCATGGGGTGAAAGAACTGTAGACTAGATTCAAGTGGATGGACATCCACATGAAACTAATCCGCGGTTCTCTCACCCAATGATATAATAAATATCATCATCATCATCATATCATTAACAACTTATCATCATAATACATCATTGTCATATAACACCTCCTCATGATCATCATTTTCATATGAGACATTAGATAGCAAGTTGGTCACTAGCCATAATCACAACTACTGCTCATCATCAACTCTAACACATTGTACCGCATAATAAACATTATACCTCATAGGACCTACTACATTCTCTTAAGACCTACTATATTCTCTTAGGTAAAATAGCATAAAACAATATAGCCCCTGACTCTCCATTATGGAGAATGGAGATTATCCTATCTCCAATTCTTGCCTTTCGCACAATGTTGCTTCCAAGTACCTCCTTACGACTGTCCATACATTTTTTGCATTCTTTGATTTTCATGTCTTCACTGGTTTTAGAAATCTGATATGGACATGTGAGATTCGTAGGATGACCTGGCCGTTTGTTCAAAACATCAAGGCAGACATTCTGATACATCAGATGAGGCACACAATCCTTCGGGATTTTCTGTCGAAAAACATAGTAATAACTTCATAGTTAGCAATGTACTTCACTTTTAGAAGTATGCAAAAGATGCACATATGGCATAATAGTAAAAAATCTTACCATGGCATCTCCATGGATGTTACCGTGGTTCAACACGTGCACTAGTGGCACATATTGACCATAATGTGGAGGAGTTCCATAATAGACATTGTAATTCCCAAGTTCAGTACAAAATGTGATCAGATGATTTTTCTCCTTATAAGTTAATTCGGAGCCATCGTAGTAGTGAGTTTTGTCTACTATCTTCCGCGCATTGTTTGAAGAATGAAAATAAGCTGTCAACTATTTTGAAATAAACAATATAAGTTAGTTAATAACTATGTTTGAGAAACTCACATATCGGTAGAATCGGAAGCGTATCGATAAGGACCCAAATGTCCATATTATTTTGCTCGATGTCAGGATCACCAAGATCCATGGTGACAATCATATCCTCATAAAAATCATACATATTGCAAAGTGCTTCGCAATTTTGGCAACCAAAATGGGTTACGCTCTGAGAATTGTACAGATTTACTTCAAATCCACATCATCATGAGTCCTCAGGTGTATTTTCTTTGTTTCGAAATTTTCATGGTCTTCAAAACCCATCCTCTCCAAGACATAGCATCTTGCATGGCATGGGATAAGCTAGTCGAATAGTAAAAGATGAAAATTACACGTTGAAATAGTTGAAGTCGTGCTTAATTACGAAAAAAACACTTGCTGCTATTGCATACCATTTCAACATCAAAGGTCTCCTGGAGCTTAATGCTGAAGTGCCGATCTTCGTCTAGCTGAGGCCTGTCGCATAGACATCGGTCGTTGTTGCACCAGCCGCACTCCCCCGAGAGATTTTCGTCGTCCGAGTACGACATTTCCTATGTTCATAATTCAATGATTAAACTTGTACAATTAAATATATGTACTACAAAAACTAAGTCATGCCAAAATTCACAAAAAAATACGGCATGACCTTTGCTAAAAAAGGATATATCGAGCATCCGAAATTTGCCGGAACGGAAATTAATCAACACTCCGGCAAAACATAGGCCACTCGGAGTTGTAACCTGCTAACATGACCATTGATGGTCATTGCATCATCATATGAGCATTCAAACTTGATGGTCATTGCATTTCAATGGTTGAAAATATGAGCAAAAACATTTCTAAATATCTTATAGGAGTCATATTGACATGGAGATTTGGCTGGTCTCACCTCGAGGTCGGAGGGGGTCGGTGATGGGGACGACAGTGGGGATGATGGAGGGGCTCCTAGATTTCTGCAAAAACAAAAACCCTATAAGCTATCAACTAATCAAATGCATATGCCTTGCATAGTGGGGCCCAATTTGAGCATTCAAAATGGGAGTACTTCTCCAATTTGAGCATTCAATAAGCAAAACAAAGTCGTAAAATAAATACGTATTCAAATTAGCATGCATTCAATAAGCAAAAGTAAATCATGTCTTGCGTCCATACATCGTCGAATATTATCACTAATACATCTCGAATAGTATCATACATATAACATCACTAATACTCCCTCTGTTCGGAATTACTTGTCGCAGAAATGGATGTATCTAGATGTATTTTAGTTCTAGATACATCCATTTCCGAGACAAGTAATTCCGAACGGAGGGAGTACAACTAAAACCCTAGCGCACGACGGGTATCGGCGCGGGCGGTGGACACCCAAAGAGAAGGAACCATCACAGGATCATAGCTCCAGTGCGATCACTGGAGAACCTACCAGGTATTGGAGAACCTGTGCTCCAACGCAAAAAAGTAGAAACGGACGTGCGCGTCCTCCTTGCTGACACGGTGACATACCACCTCCACGGGGTCCTCAAGCCACTGCACCATCACTGGCCCATGCGACTGCCACCGAAGAAGGTTCGGGTCAACGACGGGCTGGCTTCTCACCAAGCTGCGCCCCCAGTAGGTAGCGCTTCCCAGTGCCAACCCGGTGGAGCCCAATCCCGGACATGGCCCATCTCGTTAAGCAGGTGTCCTCCGCCGAGTCGATGACGAGGATGCGGGAAAGGCATCGTCGATGTTAATGCGGGAATAATTGCTTTAACTAAAAAAATAACAACAAATGTGACATGTTCAACTAGTTCTATTAATTAACCTAGTTCTTACTAAAAATGAACTTACTATAAATAAAAATAAACTAGTTCTTACTAAAACTAAACTAGTTCAACTAGTTATATTAATTTTCTTAATATAATACACTTGTTCTATTAATTCGACTAGTTCTTACTAAAAAAACTAGTTCAAGTAGTTCTATTAAATTTCTTACTAATTCTATTAAACACCACTGCCCTAGTTCTTACTAACTAATTAGTACCTAGGAACTACTGCCCTAATTACCATCTAATTTAATGAACCCTAACTAATTTGATGCAATCTAAAATTGGAAGAACCCTAGAAAATTTAGCTAGGCAGAGGTAGACGAGGGGAAGGAGGAGGCGCGCTCACCCTGGGTGCCTGCGTCGAGGTCGGGGCAGGCGGCGTCGAGGTCAGGGTCGGGGCCTGGGGCGCGCGGTGGAGGGAGGCGTCGAGGTCGGGGTCGGGGGCGGTGTTGAGGTCGGGGTCGGGGGCGGCGTCGAGGTCGGGGTCGGGGCGGCGTCGAGGTCGATGTCGGGGCGGCATCGAGGGTGTGTGGAGAGCGACGGGAGAGCACGCGGCGGCCGACGGCGATGCAGGGCGGCGACAGCGGAGGAGCAGGGATTTGGGGGAAGTGGTCGTGGGGGAAGAGCGAACCGTGCGGTTAAGTCAAAAGTAGCAGTAGCGCGTTCCAGGAAGTGCGCTACTGCTACGTTAGCTATAGCGCGTTTCTGAACAGGCGCTACTGCTATTCCTTTCTCTTTTTTATTTGCTTTCCATTTAATTTTATTTTCGTTAGTCGTAGCACCTTTGTTCGTAAACACGCTGCTACAAAATAAGTAGCGGTAGCGCTATTTCTATAAGATCGCTACTACTATGTGCAGCCTATCGGCTTAGCATCAGGAATTTTAGTAGTGGCGCTTTTATAGCTAAACGCGCTACTGCTATATATGTATCTGTAGTGCAGTTTTTGCCAACACGCTACTGCTAGTTAGCACTAGCGTTCTTTTGTAACAAGCACTACTCCTAAAGTTCTGTGTATAAGGTTTTCCCTAGTAATGCACCAACCAGTACAACCAAACTTGGCTCAACCTGCCCACCTACAGGTGTGACCGCACCCGATAGAGTCGACGACAGGCCCAACTCACTAAAGACGGGGCCTCCCTCCACCCTACCTTTCCCACTAGGCCAATTGGGAATCTCCAACTATCTGAAAATCCTAGGCCGTCGCTCGGTCCCCACGGACCGCCCACATGGTCCCTTGGCACCACCGCGGTCACTCTCGAGAAGTAGGACAACCCAATCATGTCCGCCGTGTATCACTAAGGCGCCGCCGCCATGAGGACCAAGCCGACCAATTCCTTCCTTGGATATCACCACACCGGTAGGAAGGCTCTAGCCACGGGATGAGAAGAGTGCATTGGAGCAGACCTCATTGAGGCCGGCAGAGAAGAACAACCGTTAACCCCTCACCGACCGCCCCTGGCCCCCGACAAGAACATTTCCCTGCGATCCTCCTTGGAGGCAACTATCACCCCCCTAGAAGGAAGACGCTGAGCTGCTCACCCGACATTGTAGAAGGAACCTACTCCGCGCCCTCCTCTCCCTCCAGATATGAGTCCCTATCGGCCTCAGAACTGTCAACGGAGACAATGAGAGCAAAAAACCGCCCACCCAAGGTCTCCCTGACCTTGTAGGGAGCGTGCACCGATGCCCTCGACCCCCTAGGGCCCTTCCCGGCGGCGGCAGTGCAGCCACACCCGCATACTTGTGCAGCGCCCCCGAGTCGCCCTTAGGCCAACTCCAATAAGCAAACCCAAATAGATGTCCATTTTTTCTAGATTTCGACCATTTGGGTCAGGCAAATGGGGCAGCGTTTGGCCCTTTCTACGTTTCCACTAGCCGTGCGCCTAACGGGCGGACGCATTTCATCCAGGCGCCTGGAATTTTATGCAATAGAAAGATGCACCAAAAATTTAGTCGTCACAGCTAGAGTGCCAGCGGCCATAGTTCATGCTGGCCAGATCGAGTGGCTAGCAGCCGGCACCATGCCAGCCTACAAGAAATGACCACCCCCTAGTTTTCAATCCTACAAACAAATTCCAGCAGCCCACACACTTCCCAGCGCACAAAAAATGGCCATAGTTCATGTCTCACGCCCCCTAGTTGATGCCGGTACACACCCGACATGCAAAAGGACGTATCTCTTGGCCGTGGCTCAATCATCTTGATCGAGCATCTCCTTTTGCTTCTTCTTGAACCAAATTCCTTTTTTCAGGGATAGCTTGCTCAAGTCCACGGTCATGAAACCTAGCACTACCTCTCTTGCTTTGGTGTTTGCACTAGTGGCCTCGATCTCTAGCTTCTTCTTTTGAACGACCTCCTCGATATCGAGCTTCCTCTTCTTGACGGCCTCCTCCATGACGAGCTTCTTTATTTGTAGATCCATGTAGGCCTTCATTTGCTCCTCTTTTTCTTGGCGCTTCCTCTAGTCCCTCACTTCCTTTTGCGTCATCATGCCTTGCAAAGTTTCTTGCAAGACAAAAGATGATGCATCATGCTTCTCATCCACCTTCGAGTTGATCTTGCTCCTTAGCCTCTTCACTCCATCATCATTGGCACCCATAGCCACCGAACCCAGATGCTTCTTTAGAGCCGCATATTGATCTTTGAACTTGGTGCAATCTTTGATGAGCGTCCAACAGTGGGTTAGGGTGAATGACTTGTTCTTATGCCGGGCCTTGAAGGCTTCCAAAGCTGGTAAGGCCTACACAAACATAGTCAAGGCCACAAATAAAATAGCCACAGACCCAAAAGATGTAACAAACATGAACAGGGTATAGGAACAAAGCAAAGAAGTTCATACCAAATCACCCACACCTAAGTCACTCATGGGACATGCTTTAACACTCTCAAGCGCGGCACAAAATTTGTTGCATTCTTGTTGTATGAACAACCACCTCTTTTGGATTGAGTTGACTTCACGGGTGCTCGCAAACTTGTAGGGCAGAAGCTTTCTCCGTCCATGAAAGTTCATATGAACTCTCCCCCAAAAAATGACACCTTTTTGCTCGGGGACGGTATTGGGATCTTGCCCTATCTCCTTCCAACTCTCGCAAATCGACGTCTCCTCATCTTTGGTATATGACCCGGTGCGAATGCTTTGCCTCCTCTTTTGTGCATGGGCTCTTTGCGCAAGCTCATCGATGAACATTGACTCCTCCTTAATGTTTACACCATATTATTCCTCTTTGTAATAGATGTCTTCATGCCATGAGTTGCCATGGTCGTTTTCCTCTTCATCTTGGCCACCATGGCCAATGTCGTCATCCTCTTCATGATGGTTGCGCTCGTCCTGGATTTGGGTCTCGTTAGGATTGAGGCCTTGGCTTTGGCCCTCATGGTGGAACGCTTGGCGACGACCCTCAAATATGACGTTTTCCATGAAAGCATTGAAGTCGGGATCGTCTTGCGCCGACCTCGGGCATTCCGTCGAACAGGTTGTAGGCATCGGGACGCGGTTGGCCATAGGAATTGACCGGGCCGGCTTGCTTTGCATCCTAGTGGACGAGTGGTGGGCACCACCTGACCCGGGCGTGATGTTTAGGTCAATGAAGGGCATGGGCAGGTGTGGCCGCCGTGATTACGCTGTCACCCGATGACATGGAGAAGCGGGTCGCACCATGCTCGCGCGCCGGGTGAATGCTTCCCGTTTATAGTGTTGTGGAGAGCTCGGTGACTGGCCCTATGGAAGCTGAACGACTGACAAGCATGTGCTCACAGCAGCAATGCTGGTGGTGGAAAGAATGACCGTCGCGGATCGGCACAACCCTTACATGAGGAAGGCGTGCTTCATTGCTTCCTGTGTGGCCTTTGCGACAATGGGCTCATTGTCCTCAACAGCGGCCTCGTGTTGCATGATAGTGGCTCGATGGCGGCCTTGGCTTTCGTCTCTGCCTGCATGGCCTTCCGGGCTCTCCTCTTGACCGATTCTTGGTCAAGCCGGTCAAGATCTGCCGCCGTGAGCTCTACCCTCGCCTTCTTCTTATTTGTCGTCGTGGGATAGGCAAAGGTGGCTTTCGGGGTGGCGACAGGGGGTTGCTGTAGGGCACCGTCCATGGAGCGGGTAGGTGCAGGGGAGGGCGGGAGGTTTTTGGGAAAGAAGGGGGAAATGGGAACGTTTTTGCCCCGACGGGTGGGCCAAGGGAGGACAAGGATGTGTGTGACACCTCAATCCAGAGAACCAGAGGCCCCTCGTGTTCCAGCCTAGAGATCTATGTATTCTTGAACATGACTATAGCTTGGGATGGATAGACCATGATAAATAAGTACTTAAACAGTACAACGCCTTAGGGATACAATACTCTTGGAAAGTAAGTTGACACTTCTAAGTGTCGGAAGTTTGATGACTTTATTCTATGACTGACTTGACGAAGTAGCTAATGGCGGAAGTGATAATAATGACATGGCGGAAGGCAGGACACTGGCAGGGATCCAATCCAAAGGGACACTGCTGGGACACCATCTAGACCAGGTACTCAAACTCTTCAGGAAACTCTTCTATCGGCTCTTTGGAATCTGACATGATAAGTCAGGTCAGTACTTTGAATGTACTTGCAAGCTCCCAAACAAACCAAAAGCAAGCAAACAACCAAGCAAGAACAAGGCAAACAAGCATAGCAACGAAATAAAAACTTGCCACTCTACTGCTATAATAAATACTGCATAAATTTAATCTACTCGTTTAACATCCGATGGACCTCTTCCTGGCATGATCCTTGATCATCCAACTTTTCAAAGTAGATTGCCTCTCTACCACAACTATTATCATTTAAAGTAAATGAATTAGGGTGCTTGGCCAAATTGTGTGACTTAACGCAAACGGTGTCCCATTAACGGGGACTCTGCTATTCGAATAGTTCCAACACACACACTCGGACACCACAGACTTTTAGTCTAATGAATCCCATTCATAACATGGTCCTCTAACCATGTCTTCGACCTCCCACGGGCTAGCCCTAGGAGAGAGGATATGGGTCCTTGCTCCCTGTGGCACTACTTTATTCCCCCAAGAATCTTTACTCTTGAGCTCATCCACTGACCCAGGCCCTCTTGCCTGAATGGCAACTTCTCGGCCAAAGGAAGTCTACTCATTCCAGCTTCCCTGTTTGGAGACACACGGGAGAGACATAACGACGTGAGAAACAAGGCAGTCCCACTTAGGCAAATGTGGCTGTACCAAGGAGGTTTGGTTACGTGGCACTTGGATTGACCAGCTATTAGATTTGGTTTAACAAGAACTATTTATCCGTAACCTTTCTGTAACTACTTTAATTCTAAACAAGCTTTCCTTCTAGGAGCAAACTTTTACGTGAGATCATCATCTTAGGTAATGTCTTTTTCCCCGAGATATTCCGTGAATGTTGCCACTTATAATGCTTGATGGTTAATGTTGTCAAAGTAACTAGCAGTTAAGAGTCACGTTAAACTATCTATTCCAACAGTACTTAACCATAGGGTTTCTCTAGTGCTAGCTAAGCTAAATCAACCACATTATCACAACAATTCTACCACAAGCAAAGTAAAGCAAAACAACACCGAAAGAAATGTAAGAAAAGCAAGTTGAACCCATTGCCTTGCAATGCCACCAAGCTAATGGAGTTGGTGGCTTGCCTTGCTCAAGTGGAATATCAAACTACTCCTAGTCATCACCTCCTGGATTATTTCCTTCTAGAAATAATTGCAAAAGCAAATTCAAGTAAAGAAACTAAGTCAAATTATGACAACAGCATCTAGACAAGTCAAATAAATCTCAAATTATTCCCATAAAAGGAGAATAATATAAAAAATAATGCAAAATGAATCAACTCGTTCAGACTAATGGTTTAGGAGTTATTCCTTGTCAAAGTTTAGTCAACATAATAAAAGAAAAATAGAAAATAAGTGAAATTAGAAAATCCACCGAGTGGTCACGTCGAAGGCGTATTTTAAAAATACGCCTCCACTTGTGTACCATGTCAGCAGCGCCCGGGTCACTGACGGGTGGGGTCACCCTGTGAGGTTTTTATTTTGAAACCCCAGCGGAGGTGCGGTGGTGCTACGGTGACGGCTCACGAATGAGCACAGAGCCCTAGGGCTCGAGTTAGTGGGCTCACCATAACGAGGGCTCTCCGACGATCAATTTTGTAGCCACAATGTCTCCGGAGATGGCCGGACGGCGTCACTTCCTTCCTCGTGGGCGGTGGCTGTCTTCAGATAAGCTCAGATTCTGGCGAGGATGTACTAATCGAGCTTTTTCTAGGGGTGGACGTGGTTAGTGGAGCCAGGGGAGGTGAATGGTGGTGGTGGTTGGGCTCCGGGAGAAGTGGGTGGAGCTAATCGAGCTCAGCTCCCCGGAGGCAGAGCTCCACCATGGAGAAGAAACAAGGGCGCGATAGCATAAGGGCGTCGACCAATAAAGGATTGGAGGGGGGCGTGCGAGGAGAAATGGAGGCCGCGAGGCTCCTTTTATAGGCCAGAGGGGAGAAGGGGCCATGGCGCCGCCGCGCTTGGCGCTGACGGCCAGCTGGCCTGCGCCGGCCTACAGCGTAGCTTGCCCTGGGCTCGGAGGGGTCTGGAGGACGTGGCCAAAGCTCCTGCATTGCCCAAGCACGTCGATGAAACCACTAGGTGTTGGGGAACACAGTAATTTCAAAAAAATTCCTACGCACACACAAGATCATGGTGATGCATAGCATCGAGAGGGGAGAGTATCGTCTACGTACCCTCGTAGACTATAAGCGGAAGCATTATGATAATGCGGTTGATGTAGTCGTACGTCTTCATGATCGACCGATCTAGCACCGAAGGTACTGCACCTCCTCGATATGCACATGTTCGGCTTGGTGATGTCCCGCGAACTCACGATCTAGTAGAGCTTCGAGGGAGAGCTTTGTTAGCACGACGGCATGATGATGGTGACGATGTTGCTACCGGAACAGGGCTTCGCCTAAGCACCACTACGATATTACCGAGGTGGTTTATAGTGGAGGGGGCTCCGCACACAGCTAAAGATCAATGATCATCTTGTGTGTCCATGGGGTGCCCCTCCCCCGTATATAAAGGAGTGGAGGAGAGGGAGGGCGCCGGCCTCTCTAGGCGCGCCCCAAGGGAGTCCTACTGCCACCGGGAATAGGATTCCCCACCTTCCCTTTGTTGGTTCTAGGAGAGAAGGAAGGAGGAGGAAGAAAGAAGGAAAGGGGGGCGCCCCTCCCAATTCCAATTGGGCTTGGGGGGTGCCCCCTCCTTTGCTTATTTTCCCTCTCTTCCACTAAGGCCCAATAAGGCCCATATACCTCTCGGGGGTTCCGGTAACCTCCCGGTGCTCTGGTATACCCCCGATTTCACCCGGAACCATTCCGATGACCAAACATAGGCTTCCAATATATCGATCTTTACATCTTGACCATTTTGAGACTCCTCGTCATGTCCGTGATCAAATCCGGGACTCCTAACTACCTTCGGTACATCAAAACACATAAACTCGTAATACCAATCGTCACTGAACGTTAAGCGTGCGGACCCAACGGGTTCGAGAACTATGTAGACATGACCGAGACATGTCTTCAGTCAATAACCAATAGAGGAACCTGGATGCTCATATTAGTTCCCACATATTCTACGAAGATCTTTATTGGTCAAACCACATAACGATATACGTTGTTCCCTTTGTCATCGGTATGTTACTTGCCCGATATTCGATCGTCGGTATCTCAATACCTAGTTCAATCTCGTTACCGGTGCTACCTCTTGAGCACTGCGTTGTTTTTCCCTTGAAGAGGAAAGGGTGATGCAGTAAAGCAGCGTAAGTATTTCCCTCAGGTTTTGAGAACCAAGGTACCAATCCAGTAGGAGACCACGCGTGAGTCACCTCGTACCTACACAAACAAATAAGAACCTTGCAACCAACGCGATAAAGGGGTTGTAAATCCTTTCATGGCCACTTGCAAGAGTGAGATCTGATAGAGATGATAATGATAAGATAAATATTTTTGGTATTTTTATGATATAGATTGAAAGTAAAGATTGCAAAATAAAATAGATGGGAAACTTGTATGATGGAAAATAGACCCAGGGGCCATAGGTTTCACTAGTGGCTTCTCTCAAGATAACATAAGTATTACGGTGGGTGAACAAATTACTGTCGAGCAATTGATAGAAAAGCGAATATTTATGAGAATATCTAGGTATGATCATGTATATCAGCATCACGTCCGTGACAAGTAGACCGAAACGATTCTGCATCTACTACTATTACTCCACACATTGACCGCTATCTAGCATGCATCTAGAGTATTAAGTTTATAAGAACAGAGTAACGCCTTAAGCAAGATGACATGATTTAGAGGGATAAAATCATGCAATATGATATAAACCCCATCTTTTTATCCTCGATGGCAACAATACAATACTTGTCGTTTCCCGTTCTGTCACTGGGATCGAGCACCGCAAGATTGAACCCAAAGCTAAGCACTTCTCCCATTGCAAGAAAGATCAATCTAATAGGCCAAACCAAACTGATAATTCGAAGAGACTTGCAAAGATAAACCAATCATACATAAAAGAATTCAGAGAGGATTCAAATATTGTTCATAGATAGACTTGATCATAAACCCACAATTCATCGAATCTCGACAAACACACCACAAAAGAAGGTTACACGAAATATATCTCCAAGATAATCGAGGAGAACTTTGTATTGAGATCCAAAGAGAGAGAAGAAGCCATCTAGCTACTAGCTATGGACCCGAAGGTCTGAAGTAAACTACTCACACATCATCGGAGGGGCCATGGAGTTGATGTAGAGACCCTCCGTGATCAATGCCCCTTCTGGTGGAGCTCCGAAAAAGGCCCCAAGATGCGATCTCTTGGGTACAGAAGGTTGCAGCAGTGGAAATAGGGTTTCGTGGTGCTCCTGGATGTTTTTGGGGTATGTGAACATATATAGGAGGAAGAAGTAGGTCGGTGGATCCATGAGGGGCCCACGAGGGGGGAGGGCGCGCCCAGGGGGGTTGGCGCGCCCCCTGCCTCGTGGCCGCCTTGTTCGTTTCTTGACGTCCACTCCAAGTCCTATGGATCACATTTGTTCCAAAAATCACGTTCTCGAAGGTTTCCTTCCGTTTGGACTCCGTTTGATATTCCTTTTCTACGAAACACTGAAATAGGCAAAAAAACAACAATTTGGGCTGGGCCTCCAGTTAAGAGGTTAGTCCCAAAAATAATATTAAAGTGTAAAATAAAGCCCATTAACATCCAAAACAGATAATATAATAGCATGGAACAATCAAAAATTATAGATACATTGGAGATGTATCAACCGACAAGTCTCTTTACTCATTCCGTAATGCTACATCCTGTAACTAACTCATTAGCTACATTGCTTGCAAGGCTTATAGTGGTGTACATTATCAAGAGGGCCCAGAGATACCTCTCCGACAATCGAAGTGACAAATCCTAAACTTTATCCATGACAACTCAACAAACACCATCGGAGACACCTGTAGAGCACCTTTATAATCACCCAGTTACGTTGTGACGTTTGGTAGCACACAAAGTGTCCCTCCGGTATTCGGGAGTTGCATGATATCATAGTCATAGGAACATGTATAGTTATGGAGAAAGCAATAGCAACAAACTAAACAATCAACGTGCTAAGCTAACGGATGGGTCAAGTCAATCACATCATTCTCTAATTATGTGATCTCGTTAATCAAATTACAACTCATGTCTATGGTTATGAAAAATAACCATCATTGATTCAACGACATAGTCAAGTAGAGGCAAACTAGTGACACTCTGTTTGTCTATGTATTCACACATGTACTAAGTTTCCGGTTAATACTATTCTAGTATGAATAATAAACATTTATTATGAGATAAGGAAATAAATAATAACTTTATTATTGCCTCAAGGGCATATTTCCTCCAGTCTCCCACTTGCACTAGAGTCAATAATCTAGTTCACATCGTCATGTGATTTAACACCAATAGTTCACATCTTTATGTGATTAGTTCACATCTCCATGAGACTAATACCCAAAGGGTTTACTAGAGTCAATAATCTAGTTCACATTGCTATGTGATTAACACCTAAAGAGTGATCATGTTTTGCTTGTGAGAGAAGTTTAGTCAACGGGTCTGCAACATTCAGATCCATATGTATTTTGCAAATTTCTGTGTCTACAATACTCTGCACGGAGCCACTAGTAGAAAAAGGGCCTTTAGTCCCGGTTCATAAGGGCCTTTAGTCCCGGTTCTAGAACCGGGACTAAAGGTCGGTACTAAAGCCTCCGCCTTTAGTCCCGGTTCTAACTGGATCCGGGACTAAAGTCCCTCCACGTGGCCGCTGCCTGGAGGTCCACCTTTAGTCCCGGTTGGTAACACCAACCGGTACTAAAGGAAATTTTATGATTTTTTTAAAATGTTTTTTTTGAATTTTTTTTTAATTTCAAATTTCTGAATTATTTTAACCTCTAATCTCTAATCACCCCTCATCACTGCTCAATTTAACCTTTAATCTCTAATCACCCCTCATCATTCCAAATCATCTAACTTCCCGAACGGTCACCCATCCTCTCACTACTACAGCCTGAACACGCTTAACTTCCGGGTTCTATTCTCCCTCGTTTCCAAGTCTGCACTTGTTGTTTTCCTGACAATAGTAAGATGTCAATCCTATTAACCCTCAGGAATTTAGCTTGAGCATGAAGTCACACATTTCACTGTTCGAGTTTGAAACTATTGTTCTAAAAATCAATAATTATTTAGTAACATTAATATTTCTTGAATAAGTAGTTTGACCAAAGTTTGACCATAGTTGACCAAAATTCAAAAAAAACTGAAATAATTATTTAGTAACACTAATATTCTAGAATAATTATTTAGTAACACTAATACTTCTTGAATAAGTAGTTTGACCATAGTTTGACCAGATTTAACAAAAATTCAAAAAAACTGAAATTTGAGCATAACTTTTTTTCCTTTTAGAATCCGAGGATTCTAAAAATTTGCAAACAGGCCGTAGGCTGTCTCCATCGGATGCGGATTTTCGTTCCAAACATTTTGATATATTATACGTTTTTTCCGACATCGTATGCAAAAGTTATAGCCGTTTTACATTTTCCCTACACTTTTTGCAAAACATGTCCAAATTTAAGTTTTAAAATTTTACTAACTAGTAGATGTAGTAACATAACTACATCTCGAAGGATTTTAAATTTTGAAGTATCTATCATTTTCTTTTGCTTTTTACAAAACTGGAAAGGCGATGCACCTGGGGGGGTAGGATTTGAAAATTGCACCATTAGTACCGGTTCATGGCACAAACCAGTACTAAAGGTCTCAACCCCATTAGTAGTATCGGTTCGTGGCACGAACCGGTACTAATGGGCATCGCACCCTTTAGTAACAGGTCCTGCCACGAACCGGGACTAAAGGTCCCATTTGAACCGGGAGTAATGCCTGTATGGTGCCCTCGCCGCTTGAACCGGGACTAATGCTCACATTAGTCCTGGTTTGTAATGCAACCGGGATTAATGCTCTTTTCTGGCTGGACCAAAACCCCCTTTTCTACTAGTGAGCTACTCTAGCTAATTGCTCCCACTTTCAATATGTATCTAGATAGAGACTTAGAGTCATCTTGATCGATGTATAAAGCTTGCATCGATGTAACTCTTTA
This sequence comes from Triticum aestivum, assembly GCF_018294505.1. Classification (NCBI taxonomy): domain Eukaryota; kingdom Viridiplantae; phylum Streptophyta; class Magnoliopsida; order Poales; family Poaceae; genus Triticum; species Triticum aestivum. The sequence goes on from NC_057794.1 coordinate 58,617,455, forward strand.
CGATGAACTCTTTTATCACCTCCATAACCGAGAAATATTTCCTTAGTCCTCTAAGGATAATTTTGACTGATGTCCAGTGATCTACTCCTAGATCACTATTGTACTCCCTTGCCAGAATCATCCTAAGGTATACAATAGGATTTGTAGACAGCATAGCATACTTTATAGAACCGATGGCGGAGGCATAGGGAATGACTTCTCTTTCTCTTTCTATTTTTTGTTGTGGTCGGGTTTTTAGTCTTTACTCAACTTCACACCTTGCAACGCAGGCAAGGACTCCGTCTTTGACTGTTCCATTTTGAACTACTTCAAAATCTTGTCAAGGTATGTACTCATTGAAAAATGTTATCAAGCGTCTTGATCTATCTCTATAGATCTTGATGCTCAATGTGTAAGCAGCTTCACCGAGGTCTTTCTTTCAAAAAATTCTTATTCAAGTATCCTTTATGCTATCCAGAATTTCCGATCAACAATATGTCATCCACATATAATATCAGAAATGCTACAGAGCTCCACTCACTTTCTTGTAAATATAGGCTTCTCCAAAAGTCTGTATAAAACTATATGCTTTGATTAACTTATCAAAGCGTATATTCCAACTCCAAGATGCTTGCACCAGTCCATAGATGGATCACTAGAGCTTACACATTTTGTTAGCACCTTTAGGATTGACAAAACTTTCTTGTTGTATCATATACAACTCTTCTTTAAGAAATCCATTAAGGAATGCAGTTTTGACATCCGTTTGCCAGATTTCATAAAATGTGGTAATTGCTAACATGATTCGGACAGACTTAAGCATCGCTACGAGTGAGAAAATCTCATCGTAGTCAACAGCTTGAACTTGTCGAAAACTTTTTTGCGACAATTTGAGCTTTGTAGATAGTAACACTACTATCAGCGTCCGTCTTCCTCTTGACGATCCATCCATTTATTCTCAATGGCTCGCCAATCATTGGGCAAGTCAACCAAAGTCCATATTTTGTTCTTTATACATGGATCCTATCTCAGATTTCATGGCCTTAAGTCATTTCGCCGAATCTGGGCTCATCATCGCTTCCTCATAGTTCACAGGTTCGTCATGGTCTAGTAACATGACTTCCAGAAAGGATTACCGTACCACTGGTGCGGACCATACTCTGGTTGTCCTACGAGGTTCAGTAGTAACTTGATCTAAAGTTTCATGATCATCATCATTAGCTTCCTCACTAATTGGCGTAGAAATCACTAGAACTGATTTCCGTGATGAACTACTTTCCAATTCGGGAGAAGGTACAATTACCTCATCAAGTTCTACATTCCTCCCACTCACTTCTTTCAAGAGAAACTTCTTCTCTAGAAAGGATCCACTCTTAGCAACAAAGATCTTGCCTTTCGGATCTCTGATAGAAGGTGTACCCAACAGTTTCTTTTGTGTATCCTATGAAGACGCACTTTTCCAATTTGGGTTTGAGATTATCAGGCTGAAAATTTTTCACATAAGCATCACAACCCCAAACTTTAAGAAACGACAGCTTAGGTTTCTAGCCAAACCATAGTTCATACGGTGTCGTCTCAACAGATTAGACGTTGCCCTATTTAACATGAATGTAGCTGTCTCTAATGCATAACCCCAAATTATAGTGGTAAATCAGTAAGAGACATCATAGATTGCAATATATCCAATAAAGTATGGTTATGACGTTCGGACACACCATTATGTTGTGGTCTTCCAGGTGGCATGAATTTGTGAAACTATTCCACATTGTTTTAGTTGAAGACCAAACTCGTAAATCAAATATTCGTCTCCATGATCAGATTGTAGAAACTTTATTTTCTGTTTATGATGATTTTACACTTCACTCTGAAATTCTTTGAACTTTTCAAATGTTTCAGACTTATGTTTCATCAAGTAGATATACCCATATCTGCTCAAATCATCTGTGAAGGTCATAAAATAATGATACCCACCACGAGCCTCAACACTCATCGGACCGCATACATCGGTATGTATTATTTCTGATAAGTCAGTTGCTCGCTCCATTGTTCTGGAGAACGGAGTCTTAGTCATCTTGCCCATGAGGCATGGTTCGCAAGCATCAAGTGATTCATAATCAAGTGATTCCAAAAGCCCATCAGCATGGAGTTTCTTCATGCGCTTTACGCCAATATGACCTAAACGGCAGTGCCACAAATAAGTTGCACTATCATTATTAACTTTGAATCTTTTGGCTTCAATATTATGTATATGTGTATCACTATGATCGAGATTCAATAAACCATGTAAATAGAATAACAATTATTCTTTGACTTAAATGAATAAATGTATTGCAATAAACATGATCCAATCATATTCATGCTCAACGCAAACACCAAATAATATTTATTTTAGGATCAACACTAACCCCGAAGGTAAAGGGAGTGTGCGATGGTGATCTTGTCAACCTTGGAATCACTTCCAACACACATCATCACCTCGCCCTTAACTAGTCTCTGTTTATTTTGCAACTCCCGTTTCGAGTTACAACTCTTAGCAACTGAACCAGTATCAAATACCAAGGGGTTGCTATAAACACTAGTAAAGTACAAATCAATAACATGTATATCCAATATACCTTTGTTCAGTATGCCATCCTTCTTATCCGCCAAGTATCTTGGGCAGTTCCACTTCTAGTGACCATTTCCTCTGCAGTAGAAGCACTCAGTTTCAGGTCTGGGTCTAGCTTTGTCCTTCTTCATGGGAGTGGCAACTTACTTGCCATTCTTCTTGAAGTTACCTTTCTTTCCCTTGCCCTTTTACTTGAAACTAGTGGTCTTGTCAACCATCAACACTTGATGCTTTTCTTGATTTCTACCTCCGCAACCTTTAGCATCGCGAAGAGCTCAGGAATCGTCTTATCCATCCATTGCATATTATAGCTCATCACGAAGCTCATGTAGCTTTGTGGCAGTGATTGAAGAACTCTGTCAATGACACTATCATCAGGAAAATTAACTCCTAGTTGAGTCAAGTGGTTGTGGTACCCAGACATTCTGAGAATATTTTCACTGAAAGAACTATTCTCCTCCATCTTGCAGCTGTAGAACTTATTGGAGACTTCATATCTCTCAATCCAGGCATTTGCTTGAAATATTAACTTCTACTCCTGGAACATCTCATATGCTCCATGACGTTCAAAATGTTGTTGAAGTCCCGGTTCTAAGCCGTAAAGCATGGCACACTGAACTATCGAGCAGTCATCAACTTTGCTCTGTCAGGTGTTCATAACATCTGGCGTTGCTCCTGCAGCGAGTTTGTCACCTAGCGGTGCTTCCAGGACGTAATTCTTCTGTGTAGCAATGAGGATAATCCTCAAGTTACGGACCCAGTCCATGTAGTTGCTACCATCATATTTCAACTTAGCTTTCTCTAGGAACGCATTAAAATTCAACGGAACAACAGCACGAGCCATCTATCTACAACAACTTAGATATGCAAAATACTATCAGGTACTAAGTTCATGATAAATTAAAGTTCAAATAATCATATTACTTAAGAACTCCCACTTAGATAGACATCCCTCTAGTCATATAAATGATCACGTGATCCAAATCAACTAAACCATGTCCGATCATCATGTGAGATGGAGTAGTTTTCAATGGTGAACATCACTATGTTGATCATATCTACTATATGATTCACGCTCGACCTTTCGGTCTCCAGTGTTCCGAGGCCATATCTGCATATGCTAGGCTCGTCACGTTTAACTCGAGTATTCCGCGTGTGCAAAACTGGCTTGCACCCGTTGTATGTGAACGTAGAGCTTATCACACCCGATCACCACGTGGTGTCTCGGCACGACGAAGTGTAGCAACAGTGCATACTCTGGGAGAACACTTATACCTTGAAATTTAGTGAGAGATCATCTTATAATGCTACCGCCGAACTAAGCAAAATAAGATGCATAAAGGATAAACATCACATGCAATCAATATAAGCGATATGATATGGCCATCATCATCTTATGCCTTTGATATCCATCTCCAAAGCACCATTATGATCACCATCGTCACCGGCTTGACACCTTGATCTCCATCGAAGCATCGTTGTCGTCTCGCCAACTACTGCTTCTACGACTATCGCTACCGCTTAGTGATAAATTAAAGCAATGACATGGCGATTGCATTTCATACAATAAAGCGACAACCATATGGCTCCTGCCAGTTGCCGATAACTGTGTTACAAAACATGATCATCTCATACAATAAAATTTATCATCATGTCTTGACCATATCACAACCTGCCCTGTAAAAAGAAGTTAGATGTCCTCTACTTTGTTGTTGCAAGTTTTACGTGGCTGCTACGGGCTGAGCAAGAACCGTTCTTACCTATGCATCAAAAACCACAATGCGGTATATTGATTGCTTTTTGCTCTTCAGAAAGAACAATGTTCATTGAATCTGATTCAACTAAAGCTGGAGAAATAGACACCCACTAGCCACTTGTGTGCGAATCACGTCGGTAGAACCAGTCTCGCGTAAGCGTACGCGTAATGTCGATCTGGGATGCTTCATCCAACAATGCCTCTGAATCAAGAATAAACTAGTGATGACAAGCAATATGTATATACCCACGCCCACAACTCCTTAGTGTTCTACTCGTGCATATAACATCTACACATAAACCTGGCTCTGATGCCATTGTTGGGGAACGCGGTAATTTCAGAAAAAATCCTACGCATACGCAGGATCATGGTGATGCATAGAAACAAGAGGGGAGAGTATCGTCTACGTACCCTCGTAGACCGTAAGCGGAAGCGTTATGACAACGCGGCTGATGTAGTCATACGTCTTCACGATCGACCTATCTAGCAATGAAGGTATGGCACCTCCGTGATCTGCATTGTGATGTTTGGTAGCACACAAAGTTTTCCTTCGGTATTTGGGAGTTGCATGATCTCATAGTCAAAGGAACATGTATAGTTATGGAGAAAGCGATAGCAATAAACTAAACGATCAACGTGCTAAGCTAACGGATGGGTCAAGTCAATCACATCATTCTCTAATGATGTGGTCCCATTAATCAAATGACAACTCATGTCTATGGTTAGGAAACATAACCATCATTGATTCAAGGAGCTAGTCAAGTAGAGGCAAACTACTGACACTATGTTTGTCTATGTATTCACACATGTACTAAGTTTCTGGTTAACACAATTCTAGCATGAATAATAAACATTTATCATGATATAAGGAAATAAATAATAACTTTATTATTGCCTATAGGGAATATTTCCTTCACTAGGTCACGGGCGTAAAGTGGCTGGAGCCACGGCAACGCTCGACGGAGGGGGCCTGGCCACGATGAGGCTGGTCGCATGCGGGGAGACGATAGGGGATGCGAGGAGGTGGCTGCACGTGGCAGTGGAGCAAGGGACGCGCGATTGTGGTGCGGGTGCGGGTGCGCGGACAAGGTGGCCCTGTATTGGTATGTTGAGCCGTCTATTTTAACACACAGGAGCTGGTGTGGTGATTATACACAGACGCACGCATGCACACGAACTGCATCCACGCAACACTCACACAAACACATGCACCCACGCACGCACGCAACACTCACACGTACACACGCAGCCACGTACACACGCAACACTCACACGCACGCATGCAACACTCAGATGCACACACACACGCATTCATGCACACACCAGTACTCCACATGACCAACACACACTCTCACGCTCAAGTGCTCAACCTACACGTGCATGCGCACACATCAGGCCCTGACAGACACATACACAACCAGGTGATTCCCGCGCACGGGTAGGAGCCTTGTCGCGCCTGCGTAAATTTGTGTTTATCTGACCTTTTGCCTATGCGAACTGACAGGTGGGACCCACAATGAACATGGTCAATTTAACTAATCAACATGGCGCCACGCAGACTATTTAGACGGTCAACAGAGTGCAATTCGATGCTGAGCTGTGAGCAAGTGACCGTATAATCACCGCAAAACGTATATAATGACCGTAATCAGCTTATTCTGAAGTTCGGTGACCGTATTATGCTTTTCTCTCTGTAGGCCCTCCAAAACTACATCTCTACACGTTCTCGCATGTTACATCTAACAACTATGCAATACACCACTACTACTACAATCTAACACAATAAATCATATGTGTTTTTAGTTTTACTGGATATCATATTGTTACTTATAATTATTCAGTTTGCATACACTAAAATTGCCATTGAAATGTATGGCCAGTATCATCTACCGCACAGGAAAAATCCCGCCCTTTCCTGTTTAATCGTCTTTGTATCGATGGATCGTGCGGAATAGCAAAACTATAGTACTATACAGTACAAGTGACAGTTCACTGGGCCGTCGTGTCGTCTACTCCTCTGTCGTAAGAGTGGAGCGCTCGCTTTCATAAATCTTCTAGTCCCTTTTGCCGACATGTGGGACATCAAGCTACCGGGTCCACGTGCCGTACCGGAATACAATGCAGAGCGGCCGGGGTGAAGCACCCCAGTCATGGTGTCGGCGTAGTAATGAGCAATGAGGCGTCAAATCACAAAGCTGCACCTTTCCCGCAGTTAAGTTGGAGGGACGAAGCAACCATCATTTCACTCGTTGCTGAATCCGCTTCTCCCTCATCTTCTTCAACTTAACCACGTGTTGCTTCTGCCGTTGTTCTGCCTCATGTGGGACGCGGATCGGCTTGGTAAAGCACTGACACGTGGGACCGCATGTTAGCAAACCGCCAGGACAACGTCCTCTGAAAATAAGAAGCCCAATCCTAGACTTACAAAGGGCTACGTAGCTGCTACGTATACTTTCCATCTATCTATATATGCCCCCCTGATTTTTAGGTGGGGTGGGCCTAATACTCTCCTTCAATCCAATCAAATAGTCCCACATCACATCAGTTTGTAACTTTACGTAAACCATTACGTGGATGTAACATTGCTCAAGTAAGAAACCACCCCCGCCATCCGCGCGGCAAAATCACCTCCTTTTTACTAATCTCGATTCTATAATTTTTTAGATCAATATAATTGAGATTTGTATAGATAGCACACATGAGCAAAACCAAGTGATACGGTTAAGGGCATCCACAATGTGTAGCCAAATGTGAAAATAGCTTTTGGCATCGTGGGAACCATTGTGGATGGTGTTGCCAAAGCCAAAAAGATGGAACCGAAGCTCCCTGATTGATTGATTGAAGGAATAGAAAAATGCAACGTCTCTCCTCTTTCTCCCATGCTTGGACACATGTAGTACAGTATAGAGCACATAGTCTACTCCCCTGTCCCTTCTATCACAAATCACAAAGCAGTGAGGCGTCAAATCACAAAAGCACGGACGAAGCAACCATCATTTCACTCTTCGGTGACTCCGCTTCTCCATCGTCTTCTTCGAGAAGCCATCTCACCACATTAGTTACTCGTAGTAGTACTAGTAAAGGACATCGTGGATGCAAATAAGGCGGTTGTCTCGGCTTGCAGGCGGCACTTGCGAACGACTTACCGTGGTCTCCGTCAATGGTGTTCTCCATCGAATGCACTTCGCCAAACCACCAAAAAAAATATCGTCGATGTCACCACAATGGAGAAGGAAGTCAAATATAGTTACTACCTCCATTTTTTTGTACACAAGGCCGGTATATCCAAATTACAATTTGCAAAGGGCCACTAACACTAATCGAGGAAAAATTGATGGGGTTAGCAACCAAGGACATTAATATCCCCTGCATGCATGCGGAAGTGAGAAGGTTGGTTTGCATGGCGCTGCATTAATCAAGCGATGAGGAGTGAGATGATTAGCTCTTTGGTCTTTGGAGAAAAAGATACGCATTAATTGACACGTGAAACGAGGATTTGTATCGATTAAATCCTGCGAAGGAAAACCCAGCCTTTCTTTTTTAACACTAGTACTCCTAGTACGTACGTACTTATCCTGTTTGGGTCTAGGCCTTGCATTGCCAAACTTTGCCACACATTTTTGCGAAGCTTGCCTAAAGTTTTCAAAATAAGAAGGAGGTCCACTTGCGCACGGCTATCGCGGTCACACCGCACCCACACATGGTCACTCCTGCACGCCCGGTCGCACCACACCCTCACACAGTCGCACCTGCATGCCGCAAACCCAACCAAGGGAACGCACCCTCACTGACACATGCTGTCACATGTGAACACACCAAACTCAGCCATCCTATCGCTGAAACATAATTTTCGTTTCATAGAGTATGTTTATCCAACCGCATGTTGGGGAGTATCCGTACGGCCCGTGCGGTAGTCTATTGGGGAAGAAGAAGAGGTGAGGAAGAAGGAAAGAAGGGTTAGGATATGTAGGATATTCATCCAACCGCCTGAAATGGTAGACTGACCCAAGTCAGGGGACTTGCGTAACAAATATATGTTTTTACACAGCAAAAGATCCATAAAAACAACAACCTAAAGAAAAACTATCACTGCTCGCGGAAAGAGACGACCTCGTCGTCCTTGGCAACCGGCGCGAACCAGCCGTTGCTGCCGACGTGTGTCTCCGCACCGTGGTTGTCCTCAGCCTCCAGCTACTCGTTCAAGCAGAGCATGCGGGCGCTCTGCACGGACGAGAGCACAGCCCGGTTCAAGTCAAGGACGTCCGGTTCCGCCTGCAGGAGGGCCTCGATGGCAGCGGCATCCACGCGCTTCGTGTCGAGTCGAGCCTCCACCGCCCGGTTCAAGTCCAGGACATCCGATTCCACCTGCAGGAGGGCGTCGATGAGAGCGACATCCACGCGCTCTGTGTCGAGTCGAGCCTCTGCCGCCTGGTACAAGTCCAGGACGTACAGTTCCGCCTGGAAGAGGGCCTCGATGGCAGCGGCATCTGCGCGCTCCGCCTCAAGTTGAGCCTCCGCCGCCGAGTTCACATCCACGACATCCGGTTGCGCCTGAAGGAGAGCCTCGATGGCAGCGGCATGCGCGCGCTCCGCGTCGAGTTGATCCTCTGCCTCCCGGTCCTCCTTTAGTATCGCCATGTTGAACCGCTGGTCCGTCTGCACCATGGGGGACTCGGACGCCGGCACGAAGTCGATGTCAATCATCTCATACCCATCGGGGGCCTTCTGCGCCGTGACCTCCGCCATGAACATTGGATCGGCTTCCTCCTCCTCGTAGCTTGGCTCTAGAGAACTCGGGGATTGGCCCACCGCAAAGCGAGCATGGGATCGGAGGTCTGTGGCGCTGACCGCCGCCACGATTTCTGCACGGCGCTCCGTCACCAGCATCTTGTAGTAAGTGATCTTGCGGCGCACCATGGCTTTCCAGCGAACTAGGGGACGCTTGATGCGGGCTAGGGGATCGAAAGGTGGGGGAATGGGCTGGAGATTTGGTGTGGTTTTAGGGCAGTGGCTGGTGTAGGCCGAGCAGCGAAGGTTCTGGTGTGAATAGTGGTTCCGGTGATGACCGGTCAATCGGTTTTGACTGTACATCGCTCTTGTCGCGTTCGCGTTGCAGCCCGGCACGCTGGACCCTCCACGTCGCTCACCGAATGGAACGCGCTTCGTCTTGCGTTTTCGCTCGCTTGTGGGACCGCAGTTGAGAGCAAACTGACGTCCCTCCCCCTTCCCCGCCCACGTCATTTATTATACCACCACTCCCTCTGTTTTATGTGGAGTAAATAAAAATAGAGGGAGTATACTACGGATGAGGATCCCCGTACGTGGCCGAACCCATTCAGTAACTGACATGCGGGGCCTAGCAAGCATGGGGTCCGCCAGTAAGTGACCGAAAGGGAGGGTAAGGCAGGGATACCTACGTCAGAGGATCCACTTCCACTATACTACTTTAACCAAATGTTAGAGTAATAATATATGACATGCAACTTACACAAATGTTAGAGTAATAATATATGACATGCAACTTACACAAAGCATATAGGGTCTAATGCGTTTTTCGAGGCTAACTTTGACCAAATGTTAGAGTAATAATATATGACATGCAACTTACACAAAGCATACGGTCAAATTCGTATGTGAAAGGAGTTTCCAATGATATAATTTTCACATTATACATCTCATGTACTATTAATCTTGTCAATAGTCAAATTGGAAACCATCTCGAGTACAAATCTAGGAGTACGTACGAATCTAACAATATTGATTGGGCGTTGTTGAATGTTGATACCTTTTTGATCAAAGTAGATATACTTTGACTACACATAAAACTTATATGTAAACTAGAAAGGATAGGAGGGAGTATATTGTACGTTCAAAAATGAAACGAACATTGAATACCCTTTATATATGATTTGCGGATGCTATGATCACCGGTTCAAAATTTTGAATCCGCGTTAGGTATCACGTGCCCCCACTCGTTCCCTCTTGATTTCATCTCGGGGTCCGGAGATCTATTGAAAGAGGACTAGGGTGGGTACATGCGAATGATACTCGGCGGAATGTTCAAATGAGACATGTGGGAGGATGGACTCGATTGGAGGGCGACATGATCGATGGAGAAGAGGGTTGGAGAGGAATGAGAAATAAGCAAACGCCACATGATTATACTTGAACGACTCAAATAAACAATAAGTTGTCTCGCTTGGGCTACATAGTGAAAGGCCTAATGCGCAACGCGGAGCACTCATGCTCGAATATGGCTGGGAAAACAGGGAAACAGGCATGTGGGGCACACCCGTCGGGACGACGTAGCGCATACTAGTCCAATGGAGGAGCTGGCCCATGACCTCCTCGCCACTGACAACCGTTCATGTGGGTCGTTGGGGCCAACAATGGGGCGCAGCTCCAGCACCGCCTCTGGACACGGCGACCGCGGTGAGCAACACACTCATATCGTCGCTAGACACAGTCAGTTTCAGTTTGCCGAGGGTGGCGTTAGTGCTATGGCACGACCAACGGTATGTTTGGTTTGTGCCCAAGGTTGCCCCATCAAAGAATTGGGTAGCCAAAATTTTGGTGGAGGTATTGGTTTCCCATGATTTGGCCGACATTGGCAAGAAAAATGAACTTGAGTTGGCTAGAGTTCATTGGCATGCCAAAGAAATGGCAACCATCCAAACAAAGACCAATCTTTGGGTCATGACCAAAATTTTGGTTGAGGTATTGGTCGCCCATGATTTGGCCGACATTGGCAAGAAAAATGAACTAGAGTTGGCTAGAGTTCATTGGCATGCCAAAAAATGGCAACCATCCAAACAAAGACCAATCTTTTGGTCATGACCAAAATTTTGGCAATGTGCACTTTGGCCACAATCCAAACACACCCCAAAACCCGGCTCGTCGAGGATGCACGGGGCGCCGCGACGCGTCCGCAGAGTGGTGTAGCGCGGCCAACTGCATCCTCTGGACCTAAGACCATGCTGGGTCGTCTTGCTTTTTCAATGACATGCGGGGATCGCATGTGAGCAAAGGGCATCTCCAACGTTGCCACGATCGCAGCTGACTACCCTGGCACACCAAAACCCTCGTCCCTCGTGCCGTCGCGCGGTGCGTTCCCAGCCGGCGCCAGCTGCCCGCATTCATGTCGTCCATTCGTATGTCGTCATTAAGAGGCTCGGTGCCCGCGGAACCAACTCCGGCGACTTAATGACGCACCCGGACACTTGGCCTCACCGGAATGCGCTACTTAAAGCGGCAACGCCCAACTAACCTCCACACCATAGTGCATCGTCCTCCTACCTGGAACCACATCCGCCATGACCGCAAGCGTGAACGCTCTGCGGAAGAGCTTGTCTTCGGGGATGGAGCTCGAGGTCGCCGCCCTCGCTCAAGTCGCCGCACAAGCGGTGGCGACGCTGGAGGCCGACGATGGGAGCACCGTTAGCCATGCATCCTACTTGCTACCGTCCAACGTCCGGCACCACCGAGGTCGGGGATTTCTCCGAGGATGAGTAGGGCATGGGAGGCGGCAGGGCATGGTGTGCCAACTGGCCGGTCTGTCTCCCGTGTTCTACTTTTCCTCGCCGGAGACCGCACCTTCACTTCACGGGTCTTGAACACCGCCCCCGTACATGGAGATCACAGATGGAGGACGTCGGTCACCGCCGTAGAATAGGTTTAGGGTCGGGTTTCTTTTATTTTTTTGTCCTATAAAAGTTCGAAATGTAATCAAAATCTGCCGTGTTTGCATTAATCTCGGCCGGTGTATATGAACTTTCACAATAATATACATATTGTAGGAGTACTAGCAAGATGCCCGTGCGTTGCATGGAAGATCAAGATCTTGTGGGAGAAAAGGATGAACGAGGGAAAGCCTTATCTGCAAATGTGGAGAGGAGTGCGGGTAAATTGTCATAGTTTCCTTCCTATCCATTAGATATAGATTGGACGGCCTATATTGCAGGACCGGAAACATTTTTCTACAGCTATGGGAACCTACGAAAGGGTTAACGTAAATTGCCTCTCTCTCTCTCCTCCCCTGATTTTCATGGTGGTGGGCCCCTCCCTCCCCCGAATCTACAATCAACAGCTCACAAGTTTCACATTACGTTAATTATGTAACTGGGATTACGTAGGTGTAGCATTACTCGTCCTAAAAACACAACTAAGCCAACCTCCCAGCATATCACGCGGGAAAAGACCCAGCTGCGCCGTTTTAGTCGGGATTGCCGGATTACTAGTAGTAGTATCGATGGATCGCGCGAAGCAACAGATTTTTTTTGAGGGGGCGAAGCACCTAGTTTAAAAGGAAAAAAATGTGGTACACTCACAGCACTCCTGTCATGGTCGCATTGCACCCCACACACGTCCAGTCCTCCACACGACTCACGCAAATGGAACGCGCTTCAGCTTGCCTCTTCATTGACACGTGGGACTGCACTTGGAGAAACCGACCATGCGCCAAACTCCCCCCGCCCACTGTGCAAAAATCCTCCCGCCCCACACCCAAAAATTCCCCCCAAATCTGATTCAACCGCCCTTCGGCCAACTAGCCAATAATATTCCCCAAACCCCCCTTCCCCCTGTCCCCCTCCACTCCATTCGCTCCGCCAAAGCCGCCCTCCCCGACGCGCCGATACGTCGGCGCCGCAGTTCGGCAATCCTCTCGCTCCCACAGTACGCTCTCGTAGACTGTCGTCCTCTAGCCGCGCCACCACCTCTGGCTACGTTCTTGTGGAGGCACACGGCGGTCAGTGCCGCCACCGCTGGCGACGTTCGTGTGGAGACGCACGGCGGTCAGCTTCTCCCACGGTACGCGCATTCTAGACTGAGGTCCCGTTCATGTCGGAGTAGCGCTGAATGTTAGCTGATAGATGCTATTAATCTCACTGTTTTCCGAAGTAGTTTACTGTCAATATGCTCTGCTTAAGAAGCTTCCTTGCCCTGTTCTGCTCTCAATCTACTTAGCTGAGATGGCATGGCAAGGCCGATTAGTTGCTAAAATATGCTGCCATATATTTATTGTAACGTAGATTGCCATGGTCTAGTAGCCAACCTGTTAGCTGAAATAGCTCTACACCATTTTATACTCGATCTTTGTTGTTGTGATGGCCTTCGATAGTTTGATGGCTGTGTGCTCGTCCTCATTGACTGCTGAAATAGCCTGCCATAATTTGGCACTCAAATCTGTTTGCTGAATTAGCTTTACATATATTTCGCTACTTAGATCTGCTCGTCCAAATATCTTGCCATAGCTTTAGACATCGACCTAGGTATTTTTTCTCGACTTCATAGAAAAGCATATATGTTTTTCCTGTAATATCTAGTAGAAGAACTAATTTGTATGTTTAATAGATGGACAGGACTTGGATAACTTCTGCTCGAAGATTCTCCGCTGCATATGTCGAGGGGGTTGAAAACTTCATGAACTTTATCAGAGCTGAGTATGGTGGTCCAAATCAGATGTGCTCTGCCCGTGTAGCAGTTGTATGATTTCAGTTATAGGACCCCATTCAACTGTGCAAAATCATCTACACTTGTATGGGATGTCGGTCACATATACTAGGTGGGTTCATCATGGTGAAGCTGTGAACGTCAATGTTATTGACTACACGAAAGCAGTAGATCACCATCTTGATCTGCCTGATGCTTAGGTGGAAGAGGAGGAGGAGGAGGTGGTGGCGGAGCTAGTGAGTTTGACCAACATTGAAACAATGCTACGAAATGCTCGTGCATTCCATGAACTTTCACCTGCAGAAGAAAAATGGTGGGCCCGCATGTTGGAACAATGCAACGTTGCTGTCACCCCAGGAAATAAGTTGTTAGTATTCTCAGCTATGGTCACCTTTCTTCAGGTGAAGACATCTGAGCGGATGACCAACAAATCATTCGATGCAATGTTGGCTGCTTTCCGCGAATCTTTCCCAGATGCGTCTGAGCTTCCACAAACCTAGAGTAAAATGAAGAATTTCCTTCGTGCAGTTGGAATTGGATATGATATGATCCATGTTTGTAAGAATAATTGTGTTCTGTTTTGGAAGGATTATGCCAACTTAAGTGAATGCCCGAAATGCAAATCATCAAGATGGAAAGATGGCGATGCTGTGAAGAGGATTCCTCATAATGTTCTGAGACATTTTCCAATCACACCAAGATTGCAGAGGTTGTTTCATGATGCTGAAACAAGAGAGGATGTACTGTGACATTCTAGGAACCAGGAGTACAAAGATCAGAATGTAATGAGCCATCCATCTCATGGTAGTGAGTGGGAAAGCTTCAATGATAAACACAAAGAGTTTGCTGCTGACCGAAGAAACATTAGACTTGGCTTAGCTTCAGATGGATTTAACCCATTTGGCCACCAGAGCGCCACATATAGCATGTGGCCAGTGCTTGTTATCCCTTACAACATGCCTCCAAATGTCTGCACCAAAGAATCAAACTACATGATGGCCTTGCTCATCCAAGGTCCAAAAAGTCCTGGAAAGGATTTTGATTTGTTCATGGAGCCTCTTGTGGAGGAACTTCAACAGCTATGGAAGGGTGTTCTCACTCGAGACCTATATAGCAGCCCACCAGCTGATTTCTTTCTGTATGTTGTTATAATTTGGTGCATCCATGATTATCCGGCTTTGGGCACTATGTCAGGGCGAACAACACATGGTTACAATGCATGTGTTCGCTGTGACAAGAATCTACTATCATATGGAATACTTAGCAAGATCTGTTACATTGGACACCGTCGTTTCCTTTCCAAGGACAAGCCGCATCCTAGAAAATACCGAAGACATGTGTTCAATGCAAAGCATGAAAACCATGATGCGCCAAAGAGGCTCACCGCCGATGAGTTGCAAGTGGAATTAGAGAAGGTCAGGCATATTATACCAGGAAACCATCCTGGTAATGGTAGCGGGAAAAGGAAGTGTGGTAGGGTAGAAGAGAGATTATTGTTTACCCACAGGTCCACTTTGTGGGACTTGGAGTATTGGAAAGATTTGGATCTGCGGCATAATCTTGTGTGATGCACATCGAGAAAAATATATGTGACAGCATTATCGGCACACTCCTTAATATTGAAGGCAAGACGAAAGATGCCTTAAAATCTAGGATTGATTTTACACACCTGGGTATCAGAAAGGATTTGCAGGTGCAAGATGAAGGTAAACCATGGGATATGGCACCAGCTGTGTACGTCTTGGACAAGGTAAAAAGAAAAGAATTCTCCGAGGTCCTGTCACGTGTGAGATTCCCACATGGATTTGCTTCCAACCCTGAAAGGAGAGTCAGTGCAGATGGAAACAAGGTACAAGGGTTGAAAACTCATGACTGCCACGTCCTACTTCAAAGGGTTTTACCTGTTATCCTTAGATGATGGGGCCGCCCTGACTTATACAGAGCAGTTGCAGAGTTGGGACAATTCTTCAGGGAACTCTATAGTAGGAATATCAGGATAGATGCTTTGGAGCGTCTTAGAGACAAGATACCAACTATCCTACGCGACCTTGAGAAGATATATCCTCCAGCCTTCTTTGATATGATGGTGCATTTGGCTGTTCATCTACCTGATGAGGCACTACTTAGAGGTCCAGTATAGTATGGCTGGATGTACCCTATTGAAAGGCGGCTAGGCACTTTCAAGGGCTATGTTAGGAACAGAGCTAGACCCGAGGGTTCCATTGCAGAGGCCTACATTGCTACAGAAGCATTGACATTCTTCTCAAAATACATTGAAACAACTGATTAGCTTAGCAAAGAGGTGGGTGAAGACAATCCCGGGCTCAATGTTTTCCGATTATTCTGTTCGAGTTATAGGGAAGAATCGACAAGAGGACAAACCTAAAGATTTGGACAAAATGGTTTGGTATGTGTTGAATAACTGTCCTGAGATACTACCTTATATCAAGTAAGTGCAGTACTGCAGCTTATATATTGTAATCTACTAAACTTGCAGCACATTCTTATATATTTAGATGTTAGACGCGATCACTATGTTGTGCAACATCTACAAAGAGGAGTTACTGTCGCAAAATCCAAGAAACATTGACAAACTGGTTATGGCAGGATTTGCGAAATGGTTCAAGAAGATGCGGGAGGATGGGCCGGCAGTTGATGATGCCCTTTACTCACTAGCAATGGGTCCTGATACTCGGGTAAGACATTATGAATCTTGGTTGTTGGAGATGTGCGCTACAACACCCTTGCACGAGACAAAGGCAGGAAGACACAAAAGAGTGCCATCATGAGCACGGATACATATGACAAAGAGACAACTGAAATGTATGCTAACATAACAAACATTATTCAGTTGCAGTATATCTCCAGTTTTGACGATCATCGGTGTGTGGTTCTGTTTTGCTGTCGTTGGTATAACCTGTTTTCCAGGATCGCAAAACCTAGAGCTGATGATTATTTCAAATCCATCAATGTCAAGGTGGCGTACCAGACCAACGAGCCTTTTATTTTGGCAAATCAAGCAACACAAATATTTTTCTTGGAAAACACATTTGCACGTACCGATGACTAGAGAGTATTGCAAAGGTTTGAGCAGAGGAATTCGTTTAATGAAGTTGCACAACAAGATGATGCTTACACTGCTCCTGATGTACAAGATAACACAGATGTTCCTAATATCTTTGAGAACCATCACGCCAATGACGCCGGCGAAAAGATTGCCTGTCGTGCTGTGGACATACAAGAGTTGATCAAGAAGAAGCCAACATTTGAGTACGTTGAGGACAAAGAAGAAGATGACATAGTGGGGAATTACGATTCATACTGTTACACATGGTGAAGATGTTGACGCTCCTGCTGCGGATGATGATTACATTGCTTTTGTCGTATTTGTGTGTCAGAAGACATTTTTATCTACTATTTGCGGTGACAACTGAAACCTGATGAACATGTTGTTTAGTATTTTGCTGTGAGAACATCACTTGTTAAGTATGTTGATTTGTGTTTGGTGATTGTATGACAACTAAAACATGATGACATCGTTGTTTAGTTGTACTCATATTTGGCTGTGAAACTTGAATTTGATGACAGTTTGCTGTTGGACTGCAATTTGCTTGACGTCTTCGAATGAGAACAAAGCTGACCCGATAGGGCCTCTGCTATTTATTTATTTATATGAGCAAAAGGGGATACCCCCTGATTTCCGTTAATAGAAATCATTAGATGTTCACAACACTACGCCCAGCCTGCTACACAGGTTTCATTCATTACTAGTTTCAGCAAAGTGCTCACGTCGTAGCCACTGAATACATCACGAGTGCTACATACACTGCAAATAAAGGGACAATCAACCTACAGAGCACATCGATTTTGCCCATTATCTGCACAACCTCTTTCATCTCCTCATTGCTGTCAAGGCCGTTCAAGAGCTGTTGCTTGGCCATGATCAGAGGAACTGCATCTTTAACCTTCTGCTCTGCATCTTCCTCTTCTGTCGTTCCTTTAGTTACTTGTCCAACACCCCAACCTGCTGGTATTGGGATTCCTCGGCTAACCAAATAATCCGCGTAGTTGCATTCCCCCACATCAGCAACTTCCCAGAAATACAAATCACACAAATATTCCCTTTTCTGCATGAATCAAATTGGTAGATCATCAACCAAACTATTAAAAAAATCAGCAACTGAAAGCAGCAGAACAACACTTAAACATATTATTACCCCATGATTCGGGCATTTGTAGAAGACTTGGCCAGGCTTGCGGATTGTGATTGAGACGTGATGAATGACTCTGCGTAATTTGCAGCAGTGGCACCACACCAACGGCAGCGGGTTGCGATGAGCAATCGGCTGCGGTGCGCATGCCGGCGAGGGTGTGATGAGACCCACAGGCGATGGTACGGGTTGTGACTTGGCGCATATCTGGTTGTTGCCTGCTGAAGAGCAGGTGGATGAGCAGCCAGTAGACATGGTTGCTGCGGCCAGAGCTTCTGAAGCTAGGCAGAGTAAGTAGAGAAGAGGAGAAGCGAACATTGGATATGTCAGTTTCATTACTTGTAGAGTAGCATAGCACCATATATAGTCATAGTCTAGGTTTGGATTCAAACCAGCTACAGGAGCACGTCTTTCTTTTTTCTAAAACTCGGCAATGTCTCTTTACTGGTACACTAGCTTGTACTGTACGCCTTCCCAAGTCTTTGATTTTCTTTCCCTTTTTGCGAGGAAGGAAGGAGGACAAAATTGAGAGTTCCTAGGACTCGAACCCAAGACCTCTCGGTTGAAAACCAAGGGTGCTAGTCACTTATGTGGCGAACGTTCCCTGTGAGGAGGACGGCAGACAAACGCATTTTCCTCGTAGTTTTCTTCATATATATAAAAAAGTATGCTACTTGGTGTCTGCTTAGTCAACAAACGATTGTGCCAACCTTGACCGTTGGATTGACATTCAACGTCTATCGTGTTTCTTCAGTCTCTTCTTCCTCAAGCCGCCAAAACCAAACCAGCGCCGGCGGGACCTCCTGCTGCTGCCTCCCACGGCTGGCTGTGATTTGCCCCGGCTCCTGTTTATTCCCGTCTGAGGCCTCACCATCATCCTCCGCCTTGGTTCGCTCGCCGCGGTGCCGCCCTCCAGTGTTGTCAACATGGTCGACAACCGAGAGGAATAAGGAGATGATTGTACATGGTGAGGATGACAGTAGGGACCCAGCAGCGCGCGTAGTAAGTTTGTCTTTTTGGGAAGGAGAAGGGTATCAACTAGTTTGTGCGGAACCCGTGGCCCGTCTAGCCCAGGATTTTATTTCAAATGTTTAGCACATGACCAGCCCAGTTTGTTTTTTCCTTTCTGAAAATTGCTAGCCAGCTATTTTGTTTTTTGCAGAATAACCAACATAGGCCTACTTGCTTTTCTACGCCCTGCTGGGCCGGAAATCTTTCAAGACGAGGAGGGATGCATTTTGCCCAGAAAATGGGCTATAAGTAATAATAAATGGGCTGTAAAATGACAAAATACAGCAAACAGACAATTAGTTCCAAAATACTGTTTTCTTTCGGATTTTGATATTTTAAATTTCATTGTTTTTGTGCAGGTAAAATTTCATTGAATTTAAATTAAGGTATATTTAGATTTAAAATTAATTTGAATCTGGCTAGAAATTTCGAGTTGTATGCTGTTTGGGACAAATTTGGAGGCTGACTTGTGGGTCTACTAGGTTGACGTGTACTTTGGCTTTGTCAACTTAGTCCACAAACGATTCTAGCAGCAGTGACCGTTGGATGTTAATCCAACGGTCGTGCTGCTTCTTCAATATCTGATCTTCTTGCTCCAGCCGCCCAAACCAGCTCCGGTGGGACTGCCTGCTCCCGCCTCCCGTGGCCGGTTGTGCTGCCGCACAGGCCGCACCGCCCCACCCTACTTCATTGCTGGCCAGGCCATTCCTCTACTCACCCACACCTCCTGTTATTTTCCGGCGATGGCAGCCGGACCAGTAAACCCTCGTACTCACCACTGCGTGGGCAACCATTGCCGAGTCTTCCCCGGCTCTGTGTTGTTCCCTTCCTAGGCCTTGCTGTCGTCCACCGCCATGGTGCTCTCGGCGTGGCCTGGTCAACTTGGTCAACGAACGACATCCATCGGCCATCGACTGTATGCACAAAATAATGATTCCTCCACCTAACAGCTGGGACCCACCGGAAGGGCCTCTATATTTCGTGAAAAAAATGTTCCCCCGCTGACATGTCGGACCCACCAGCTATATCTTCGCAGGCAAGGAGGTGCCTCCTTATTACGTACAAAAAAATGAATACCCCCTGCTAGCTAGGACCCACCATACTGGGAGGATGACTTGTGGGCCAACAAAGTTGACAGGGACGGATGGCTTTGTCAACTTAGTCAATATGAACGATTCTAGCTCCAGTGACCGTATGATGTCCATCCAACGGCCGTAGTGCTTCTTCAACCTCTGGTCTTCTTGCTCCAGCCGCCCAAAGCAGCGCCGGTCATGCCGCATGCTCCTGCCTCCCATGGCCGGCTGTGCTGCCGCGGAGGCCTCACCGCCCCCTACTATTCCCACTGCCGGCCAGGCCCTGCGGCGACGGCAGCCTCACACCGCAGCCGAACTAGTGAACCCTCGTACTCCTCTCCGCACGGGGTTCCACTACCGCGTCTTCCCCGGCTCCGCGTCGTCCCCTTCCTAGGCTTCGCCGTCGTCCACCGCCGTGGTGCTCTCCGCGCGGCGTGGTCAACGTGGTCAAGGAACGACTTCCATCGGAAGAGTACTATACGTGGAGAGGCTGACAGCTGGGTCAATGGCCACAGCCCAGTTTTTTTGTGATTTGCCAAGTAAGTCGCTTTGTCAGGCCTGTTGGGCTGCAAATCTTTCAAGATGAGGAGAGCTTTCATTTGGCTGGCCGAGAAAATGGCCCATCAGTAATGAGAAATGGGATGTACATTTTTAAAACACATCAAACCGGCAATTAGTTTCAAATATCTTTTTTTCATTTCAAGATTTTAAATTACATTAGTTTTTATGCGTGGAGAATTTGTTGGATTTTATATTGATATACATTTATTTTCAAAATCAGTTTGACTGTGAGTAGAAATTTCGGGATTAAAAACAGTTCGGACCGCACCGAAATATGCAAAATTTCCTATAATTTTTAACCGTGGCCACAATTTGGGCTGTAATGCTAACAAAAAGAATATGGGATCCAAAAAAACCTTAAGAATAAGCAAATGGGCTGAAAATTATTAGAAATAATGGCAGATGGGCTGTATGCTGTTTTCCACAGATTTGAGGCTTTCCTAAAAAAAGGTTGACGCACAAGCAGTGACGGTTGGATGTCCATCCAATGGCCGTCGTGCTACTTCAATCTCTGCTCTTCCTGCTCTAGCCGCTCAAACAAGCGCCGGTGGGACTGCCTGCTCCCTCCTCCCTGCGGCCGGCTGTGCTGCCACGCAGGCCTCACCGCCCCACCGTACTCCCATTGCTGGCCTAGCCATCCCTCTACTCACCCACACCTGCTTTATTCTCCAGCGACGGCAGACGAACCAGTAAACCCTCATACAGTCGTACACCCCTCCGCGTGGGAAACAACTGCTGAGTCGTCCCTACCTCCGTGTCGTTCCCATCCTAGGCCTCGCCGTCGTCCACCGCCTTGGTGCTCTCGGCGCGGCCTGGTCAACGTGGTTAACGACCGACATGCATCTGAAGTGGACTGTACGTGGAGAGGCCGACAGCTGGCTCCATGGCCACACGAAAGGAAATTTCTCCTTATTATGTGCAAAATAATGATTACTCCACCTCACATCAGGGACCCACCAAAAGGGCCTCTGTATTTCGCAAAAAAAAACCGCCGCTAACAGCTCGGACCCACCAGCTATATCTTCGCACGCAAGGAAGTGCCTCCTTATTACGCACAAAAAAATGAATACTCCCCCTATTAGCTGGGACCCAGTATAGTGGCAGGCTGACTTGTGGGCCTACTAAGTTAACAGGGACGGAGGGCTTTGTCAACTTAGTCAATATGCACGATTCTAGCTCCAGTGACCGTACGATATCCATCCAACGGCCGTAGGGCTTCTTCAACCTCTGGTCTTCTTGCTCCATCCGCCCAAACCAGCGCCAGTCGTGCCTCGTGCTCCTGTCTCCCGTGGCCAGCTGCGATCGGCGGAGGACTCACCGCCCCTACTACTCCCACCGCTGGCCAGGCCATCCCTCTACTCACCCACACCCTCCTGTTACTCTGCGGCGACGGCAGTCTCACACCACAGCGAACCAGTGCCCTCGTACTCCTCTACGTGTGGGCATCCACTGCCGCGTCTTCCCCGGCTCCGCGTCGTCCCCTTCCTAGGCCTCGCTGTCGTCGACCGCCCTGGTGCTCTCGGCGCGACATGGTCAACGTGGTCAAGGAACGGCTTCCATCGGACGTAGACTATACGTGGAGAGGCTGACAGCTGGGTCCACGGTCGCAGCAAGGAAGTGCCTCCTTATTACGTGCAAAATAATTATTCCTCCACCTGACAGCGGGGACCCACCAGACAGGCCACCGTATTTCGCCCCCCTGACTGCTGGGACCCACCATCTACATCTTCGCACGCAAGGAAGTGCCTAACAGTCGGGACCCACCTGGTCGAAGCGTACGTAGCGTTGTCATTCTGGTCGCGAATGTGTACGTACATATATACTGGTGGATGTAGAGGCACGCACGTGTCGTAGTAGAGGCGGCCAGGGTGCAAGAAAGAAAATACGGCCACATATATGTACATACGGGCAGGGTCTCGAACGCCTACTCACGCATACGTATGGCGAGGGCTCGTTGACATGGCTGGGTCGGAATGGAGAAACAACGTCATCGTCATGTTAATGGGGAGGCAACGGAATGCGTCGGGTTCATGGGGAGGCAACGGAATGCGTCGTGTTCATCGGGAGGCAACGGAACGCGTTGGAGCCAACCGGCTGGGTCAAAATGGAATGCGTGGTCGTGTTCATCGGGAGGGCTTGGACGGAACAAGCGATGGAAACGAGGCCTGGCGTACCGCACAACGGAGGAAACGGACCTCCTACGTTCGGAACGGGGTCCTGTTGATCGGGAGGGGTATGGCGTACCGCAAAACGGAGGAAACGGACCTCCTACGGTCGAAACGGGGGTCATGTTGATCGGGAGGGGTGTGGCGTACCGCAAAACGGACGAAACAGACCTCCTACGGTCGAAACGGGGGTCCTGTTCATCGAGAGGGGTGTGGCGTATCGCAAAACGGGACTCCATGGGATCCTGTTCATCTCCACCATCGACCCCCTCCAGCCTCCATGAGCTACTGTTCATCCACCGTCGACCTCCTCCAGCCTCCACCTCCGACTGTTCATCCACGGGCTCCTGTTCATCCAGCCTCCACCGCGCGCTACTCCACCGGCTACTGTTCAACCAGCCCTCTCCACGGGCTCCTGTTCAACCACCCCTCCATGGGGTGGTCCTGTTCATCCAGCCCTCCACGGGGTCCTGTTCATCCAGCCCTAACCGGCTCGATCAATCTGGGTCTTGTTCATCCAGAGGCAACACCACGAGGTCCTGTTCATCCACCCCCACCGGGAAGTGTTCATCCAACCCCCCCCCCCCCCGCAACGCTCACTGTTCATCCAGAGGCAGCATCGATCGGCTTTAGTTAGCAGCAGTAGCGAAGGAATCGCTCGATCGGGTTCAGTTAACAGCCATCGATCGATCGCTCGGGTTCAGTAACGCGTAGCCTACAGTGCAATCGCTCGGGTTCACTTAGAGCCCAACGCCTCACTCGGGTTCAGTTAGAGCCAACGCCTCGCACACACGCGCGTATGTGTATGAGAGAAATGTGCATCGCTCGGCCCCCGACCTCCCACCGTAATCGGGAACTCCCCGAAATTTTCCTCGCCCTCGCTTCTACCACGGTTTTTTCCGTCATGGACGGCCCAAAGAATGTCATGCAGCTGCGCCTCCGGCCCGCATAGGACGAAAAGCCCATTTTCTGTTACGATTTTTTGTCATAGAAGTAGGAGCCCACAACATCTATGATGATACCGGGTTTTGTCACAATTATCGTCATAGAAGTGTCATATGTATGACAGAAATTTTTTTCGTTCGGCCCAAAATGTCACGGACGTGTCTTTTATTTGTAGTGAAGGTCGCCGCGACCACGGCCTCCTCCGCCTCTACCTCTACTCTAGCTCTACCTCCACCAATACCCCCTTCCATCTCCTTCACCGATGCCATCTTCGATATTAGCCCCTACATCCCTATAACTCTAGACCTTGCTCCTCACAACTACTATCGTTGGCGTCACTTCTTCGACGTCCACCTTGGGCGATGAAAATCTCCGCTCTCACGTTGCCGACGACTCTCTTCCTCAACTTCATGGTCCGCAATGGGTCAAGGATGATCTCGCCATTATTCAATGTATCTACATGCAAGTCTCCACAGAGATCTTCAATCTCGTCCACTGTGACGGTGCCTCCGCCACCGATCTATGGGCGGTCCTTCGTCGGCTCTTCCAGGACAACATTGACGCTCCCGCCAACAATCTCCACACCAAGCTTCGGAATACGGTGCAAGGTGATTCACCAGTCGGCGTCTACTACCAACGCCTCAAGGCGATCGCAGATGAACTCCGTGAACTTGGAGATCCGATCAACGATTGCCAGCTCATCAACATCCTCCTCGTCGGCCTCAGCGAGCGGTTCGAGAAGCAGGCCTCCTTCATCCCTATGATACGTCTGCGTCCCTCCTTCGTCGAGGTTCTCTCGATGCTCCAATGGGCCGATCGTGCCCTTACTACGAAGGACTCCCATCCTCAAGTCTTCACTGCTTCTCCTTGCCTGCCTGCGTCGACACCGCCACTGCCACCTCCAACAACAGCACCTCCTCAACAATTCGGCTAGCGTCCAAGTCCCCACTACCGGGGCAAAAACCCTAGGCCGCCGCGACAAATAGGGTTCTTCTTGCTGGGTGGATAGGAAAACAAGTGGGTTGGCTTTGCGCGCGGGGCACAAGTATGAAATTCTGGACAAACCATCCTATTCTAGTAGACGGATTTAGTCTCACCTCAAATAGAAAAAAAATATTTTCGTCGGTGAACGGATGAAAAAAAATCAGAGAAACACACCTTACTTTATTAGTTGGTATAGAAGTATTACTTACTCTATTCCTTAACTATGAAGTCATGGTCCTTACGCTAAAAAAATGATGTCACGGTCCTTGCAGACCAAATTTAGCACTGCCGACATGCAGGTGTACACCATCTTACTTGTTAGAATTAAATGAGAATAGTCCATTAACAATTTTTGAAATCTTAAAATGAACCATGAGAAAAAATGGCAAGTGGTGGTGCTAAAGTTTAGTCATATACCGCTAGTTGAGAAAGTGGTGTATCTCTTTATATAGTAGGTTCTCACAGTCACTTTGATCTGTTGAGGAGAGAAATAGGAGACCACACGCACTCATTTGCCTCGCCTCGCCTGGCCAGGTTCGGGCTCAGGCCGGGGTGGTGTGCGCATGCGGCATGTGCTATAATGGACCACCAAAATCCAGTATGATGCCTTACAGGGGTGCAACTTCCTTATTTTATTTTATTTTTTGATGTCTTGGAAGATAAGTTTGCTATTTCTTGTTTGGAGAATACGACTTAGAATCCAAATTGATTTGGTATCGTAATCGCGACATGATACCGCCTCTGATCATATTGATTCTAATTATGTGCCACTATCTACTTTGGTTGAGCAAAATAATGGTGCCATTGATGTGAATTTTGTTGCTAGAAATAATTTCAAAAACAATGCTTATGGAGAGAATTTTAATCCTAGACCGTATCCCGGAAATTCCTCTAATAATTATGTTAATTGCTACGGAAATACATACAATAATAATAACATGATACCTACTAATATTGAGAACACCATTAAAGAATTTGTTAGTTCTCAAAAGATTTTCGATGCTATGGTAGAAGAAAAACTACAAAAAGTTGATGATATGGCTAGAAACATGGATAGAATTGCTAATGATGTGGAAACTCTTAAAACTAAAAACATTCCACCTAAGCATGATATTAATGATTCTATTAAATCTATGCAAGTCTCCATTAATGAAAGTAAAGAGTGAACGGCTAGGTTGAGAGCTAAGCAAGAATTCCTAGAAAAAGTTATTCCACCTGGTTTATATTGTAATCATGATGAAGATATTAAAATGATTGGTACCTCACCTATTGAATCTTTGTTTAGTAATACAAAACGTGATGAAAAAGGGACTGGAGATGATTCAACTTTAGCTAGAATGTGTCCCCATTGTTCGAAGGTTGATGATCTTAATGATTTTTTTGATAAAAGTGGGTTTGGAGAGGTCAAAACTTTAAATAGTGATGTGCCCACTACTTTGGATTACAAGGACTTTAAATACGATAATTGTTCTTTGATTGAATGTATTTCCTCATTGCAATCCATGATAAATACACCTAATGCTTACAAACAAAATTGCATGATAAATACACCTAAGGCTTTTACTAAACATATTGTAGAAGCTATGATAAAAGCTCATGAAGGAAAGCTTGAATTGGAATTTTCAAAACCTAGAAAATTGTATGATGAATGTGAACCTATTATTAAAGTAAAAAATTAAAGGTTACTATTCGTCAACCCGTGCATTCGCACGGGCTAGTTAACTGATGTTGTTTATTTCTTGTTTTATCAAACACACTTTTCCTACTCAAAGGGACAATGTTGTAGTCATTGTAATGTGTTATATATTGACTTACTTTGAGTTTGTGGAAACGTAGTTTAGAAAAGTTGATGACATATATATTTGAAAAAACTGATTGATATGCAGAACATGGGATGCCAATTGGATAAGTATCTGCATCTTCTATGTTAGCTTGGAGGTAAATTATACTATATATTATTTGATAACAATATAAAGTAGATAATCAAATAAATGCCCTCAAATATTGTCTTTCTTCTAACGGGCTTTGCTAATGCTCGTCAAGAAGTGCAGCCTTGTTCTGTGTATAACGCCTAGTTAATTTGTTACCCTCATGTGTGGTTTATGTGCACACAACTTACTCGTTATGTATATCACAATCATCCCTATGTATCGAGAATTATGCAGATTGATTAATCATTTTGTTTGTGTGTTTCTGCCTGAAACATGGTGCAAGTCATCATTTCACTAAGATCACGTATCTCTAGCTTGAGTTTGCACCTAAGCCATAAAATGGGCATGTGGTTATAGTGCAACATAATTTTCTACCTAAACAATGAGATATTAGCAAATTTACCTCGGACATGTCTTCTCAGGTTCTTTTTCACATTTTGGACGGCAGAAGTGATTCCCTTCTTTTCTATAGTTTTTCTATTATATTTGCCGCATTATATGTAGTACCACTTACCCCATATATCAATTCACTTAATCGTTGTGATATCCATTGCAGGTTAAATTAGCACCTAAACATATGAAAAAAGAATACGGGAGAATATATATCAAGGACAAAAAATAAGTATTTGCTCTTACTTAAAATATATTGGATACTAAATGCAAGTTGAACATTCTTACTAATATTAGACAGAAACTATACACACTAAATCCATGAAAGTAATCTTGGTTGATTAGCACTAAGAAATATTTCTAACCAAACTCATGAGAGCAATCAAGATTCACTACCATGAAATATTGTTTGACATTTGTGTCTCCTACAATACATATTGTTGACATAACGGGTAAAAGAAACTTTTTTGTATGCCGTAGATATATATGCCTGGGCTTTTTGTTTTATTCTTTATTTTATTAAATGGCAAGACGCCTACAAAACTGTGAAGCCTACCAACCGTGCTCCTTACATGTTATTTTTGCTTCTGCCTCAAACATGGTGCAAGTCGTCATTGCAGTAAGATCAGGTATCTCTAGCTTAAGTTTGTAACTAATAATAAAATCGGACATGTGGTTAGTGCAGGATAAATTTCTGCCTAATTATTGGGATATTGTCAAATTTATCTTGGATATGTCTTCTCAGGTTCTTCTTCACGTTTTGGACAGTAGAAGTGATTTTTTTCTTTTGTATTACTTGTTTGTTATATTTGTCGTATTATATTTAGTACCAGTTATCTCATATATTAACTCACTTGATCGTAGCTTTTGCAGTATAGAACTTTTCATGTCCATCGCATGTTAAATGAGCACATAAACATATGAAAAAAGAATACTGGCAATATATATATATATACTCCCTCCGTTTTTATTTACTCTGCATATTAGAGTTGACTCAAGTCAAACTTTGTAAAGTTTGACCAAGTTTATAGAAAACAATATAGACATTTATCATAATAAATCTATACGATGTGAAATTACATTTAATAAAAAATCTAATGTTGTTGATTTGTTATTGTATATCTTAATATTTTTGTATATAAACTTGGTCAAAGTTTGTAAAGCTTGACTTTGACCAAAGCTAATATCGGAACTAAATAAAAACGGAGGGAGTATATCTTAATTATATATATATATAGGTGTGTGTGTGTGTGTACTCCTGGGAGTACGTACTCCCACTCCTTCATATATCATGGACTAAAAATTGAATGTTTGCTCGGTTTAAAATATATTGAATATTTCGCGGAATTGGGGCATTCTTACTAATATTAGGCAGCAACTATATTAACCTAAACCTGAGGAATCGTGATCCACGACCTGCACTGAGAAATATTTCTACCCAAACTTATGAGAGCAATCATGATTCCCTACCCTGAAATATTGGTTGACATTTGTTTCTGCTATGATAGATACTTTTAACATAAGTGATAAAAGAAACTAATTTGTACGCTGTAGATATATATACCTGGCATTTATGGTTTACTCTTAATTTTATTAAATGGCAAGATGCCTACAGAAGTGTCATCCTACCAACCGTGGGTCATTCATTCATGCATATGTTCCTAGTTCATTATATCCTTTAGCCAGTTCAACTTGACATGAGGCAGGCATCAATAAATCACCAGTTAGGCGTCTTTGTAATCATTGTTGTGTTGGGTTAACTTCAAGAAAATGAACTAATACGCATCATCACTCTTTCATATACATGATCTAGTGGTCTCATTATATATATAGTACAATCTGACATTTCGGGTGGTTTTTCGTTTGGTGCATGACTTCATGTACATCTTAATAGATCTTCTGATGATTACACTGAAAAACTATGTGCAAGGATAAACGAAAAAACATTATACATACATGGAGTTGTGTACAGCATATGCCTGAGATGTGACAGGAATACATGCACCCAGTAGAGGAAACTTCTTTTTTATGAACATGCCACGTATCTATCCTGTAGAAAGCAATAGATTTATGACGAAATTCCCATTACGCAAAGGCTGCAAACAAAAAGAAATATTTTTTCTTATTAAGCTTGTAACTAACCTTAGTTGAAAATGAACCAACTTGACAAATTACAGGTTGCTTCTCAAATTCTGAACATGTAGGTTATATGGGTTCATCTAAATACAAAGGATGTAACCTCGCGTGCAGAGGATCATCTGGACAGTACCTAATCTCGGCTTCCGGTGAGTCTGCTCGACACTTCGAATTCCATCGGGTACGCAACGATGTGGCCGGCTACATTCCAACGTCCAACATGCAGCAAACCATGGTCTGCTGACTTCATTTAAATCGTTTTCTAGCCGAGGAGAGAATTTAAAAGAGAAAATACAGAGGAGGATCAGAGCATACTTACTATCATCATAATCCCGAACATGGACGCCACCTGAATAGCAGCCATGACCAGCAGTACCTCAGACTGCGGGGGCGCGGTCTCCTTCCTAGCGCTTCAACCAAAACACATAGCAGCGTCTAGGGTTCGTCTCTATTCCATTGAGAAAATCTGAAGCCTTTTGTACATATCTCTCCTATCCCTAATTCACTATGCCTACTTTGCTAATTAATTGATTATCTGATTCGAAGCAATTAAGGATGGAAACAAACAAACATACCACATATTAGCACAACAATGTTGGATGCTTGGGCACGTCTGCCTATCCATGCATGGACGTCTCGGACCAGCTTGCTACAGGGAGAGAGCACGGGTGAGGTTCTGCAGGGTGGCGATGTAAGCTTTACCTCGAACTCAGCGACTGTCTGCTTCAGCCGCGAACTCACTCCCCGCATCGTCCCATGTCCGCATGGCCTTCCGGATCTACCGTGAGAGGTCAACCACAGCTTGGCACTGGTCCTCGCTGCCGTTGGGGCACTTGAACGCTTGCCTCCCGCTACACCACATACTCCAAGTGCTCATGTCCTCCTCGGCAACAAAGGCGATTGCTGGCGTGATATTTTTGATGGCATGCAAGTAAAAGATATTAGGTTAGGGATAAAGAAGGGACGCATCTTTGATGGCATACGTCGGTAACTTACTGAAAAGATCTATTGGTTAAATTTTCTTTGACTAAAAGAGGGTTAGCCTAATTAATAATATGATGGAGCTCGGGAGATATGTGAGAGATTAGGGAAGTTGGGCCTTTTTTTCTAGAGACGTGAGAGTTTGAGAGGGATACATGAAGATAGTATTTATTTTAGAGATATGTGGGAGAGGGACATGTGAGAGTATTTTTCCAGAGAAATACGTGAGAGGTTGGAAGAAAGATACGTGAAATTTTTTAGTCAAAAAAGAAAAGATTGAGATGGTTGACTCATGAGGGGAGATACGTGAGAACTTTTTTTATAGATACATTAGAGATGGAAAATTAGATGGATTAATCTACACCGTAATAATTTTGGTCCCACCAGAGATTAACGGCTCTAATTTTCTAATTAACGTGGGAATTTTTAGGAAGTCTGTAATTAGTATAGGTAGGTATAGGTATAGGTATAGGTATATAGGAAGTCTGTAATTAGTATAGGTATAGATGGATGTACTGCTTTCTGTGATCTTGCTGCTAGCATCTCTACTATATCAAAATCTTTAAGTGACGTGCTAGGTCTCACCGATATAAATGAATGATCCCTCAACTTGCATTTAGCGGATTAAACTGTAAAGAAACCATTGGGTAGAATAAATGATGTTCTCGTACTTGCTAATAGGAATTATGTGCCCATGAATTTTATTGTGCTTGATATTGAATGCAATTTGTCTTGTCCTATAGTACTTGGTAGGTCTTTCCTATGAACCATAGGTACTATTATTGATATGAAAGAAGAAAATATAAGGTTCCAATTTACATTAAAGAAAGGGATGGAAAACTTCCCTAGGAAGAGAATTAAACCACCATATGAATCTATTATGAGAGACACCTATGGAATTAATAGGAAAGATGGCAATACTTGAAACATTGCATTCCGCCTAGCTAGGGGCGTAAAACAATATCGCTTGTTAGGACGCCACCCAATAGTTATCTTGATTTTTTGCTTGTACATTCTATTTTGGTGTGTTGACACAATTATTGCTACTGTTATGATTGTGTTTTTAATGTATTAATTAGTGTTTGCGCCAAGTAATGCCTTTGGGATTATTTTGATAATAGCTGACTGTATTCTGTGAAAAAATAGAAACTTTGCTCTCACTCCAAGAATTTTTAAAATTCGTTGTAGCTTGATTTTGAGCTGAATTTTTTCCACATATATGGTATACAAATTTCCCACATTGTACTAAGTTTTCAGAATTGTTACAGTTCCAGAAGTATGGTTCTAATTTAAATCATTATAGACTGTTCTATTTTATACATATTCTGTTTTTGTTGCATAATTTGCTTGTTTTAATGATGCTATGGTTCATATCGGGAGTATAACTCATGGATAAGTTGAAATACAGTAGGTATTATCCAATAAGAAATTATGCATGAGTTTATAACAGTACCTAAAATTTATGATTTGTCTGTTATACTAACAGATCTCACGAGGTTTCTATTGAGTTTTGTGTGCTGAAATTTTCATATTTGGTGAGACAACGATGGACGGAGGAATAAGGAGCGGCAAGACCCTAAGCTTGGGCATGCCCAAGGCACCCCAAGGTAACATTCAAGAAAGACCCAAGCGTCTAAGCTTGGGGATGCCCCAAATGGAGCTATACTTTTATTCATCACAAGATATAAGTTTTGCATGGAGCGTCTTGTGCCATAGTAGTTTTTTCTTTGTTTGCTTTTTGGTTTTCCACAATAATTTTTTGTTGGACACACCTTTTGAGAGGGACGCACATTTATCGAGATTTGTTAGAATACTCTTTGTGCTACACTCATATATTTTTGAGCTAGGTAGTTGCTCTAGTGCTTCACTTATATCTATTAGAGCATGGAGGTGGTTATATTTTATTGAAATGATTACAGTCTCATGCTTCATTTAAATCTTTTTGAGAGTCTATAAATAGTAATGGCAAGTTGCACATGTTATAAGGCTATGCCAAGAAGGATATGTATTCAATGGGGATATAATAAAACTTTCATCTAGAAACTTATGGTTTAATAATATTGATGTCGTAATATAAAATGATATTGGTTCATGATCACTAGTTAGTAGAAATATCAGTATTAAAGCTTGTTATTAACTTCTCATCTGAGTGTTGGTCATGGCATTTTTATGTCTGAAATGAAATCCTTGGGTGCTGCTACAATCGGGGGTGCGCGATGGCTAACCCCTACAAACCTCCTCCCTAGGGGCATGTGAGCAGTACTTTGCTTTGAGGGCTTATAGGCTTTCAAAATAAGTATATGAGTTCTTTTTGACTAATGTGAGTCCATGGATTATACACACTCCTATCTTTCTGCAATTTGCTAGCTTTCTTGCATCTTCCTTAAAAACAACCACCCTACCTACCTATTATGGCATTTCCATAGCCATTCCGAGATATTATTGCCATGCAACCTCCAACGTGCTACTTCTTTCTTTTCTCAAAAAAAATGTGCTACTTCTTGAGCTTGAGTTGGTTTTTCCCTTGAAAATGAAAGGGTGAAGCAGCAAAGTAGAGATAAGTATTACCTCAATTTGAAAACCAAGGTATCAATCTAGTAGGAGACAATGCACAAATCACCGAATACCTGCACAAAAAATCAAACACTTGCACCCAACATGATTAAGGGGTTGTCAATTCCTTCACGGTTACATGCAAAAGTGAGGTCTTACAGAGATAGATAAACGAGAAAGTAAATATTTTCTGTATTTTTGGTTTATAGATCGGAAAGTAAAAGATTGCAAAATAGTAGATCGGAAACTAATATGATGGAAAATAAACCTGGGTGATGACCCACAAGTATAGGGGATCTATCGTAGTCCTTTTGATAAGTAAGAGTGTCGAACCCAACGATGAGCAGAAGGAAATGATAAGCGGTTTCCAGCAAGGTATTCTCTGCAAGTACTGAAATAAGTGGTAACAGATAGTTTTGTGATAGGATAATTTGTAACGAGCAACAAGTAACAAAAGTAAATAAAGTGCAGCAAGGTGGCCCAATCCTTTTTGTAGCAAAGGACAAGCCTGGACAAACTCTTATATAGAGAGAAGCGCTCCCGAGGACACATGGGAATATCGTCAAGCTAGTTTTCATCACGTTCATATGATTCGCGTTCAGCACTTTGATAATTTGGTATGTGGGTGGACCGGTGCTTGGGTACTATCCTTACTTGGACAAGCATCCCACTTATGATTAACCTGTATTGCAAGCATCCGCAACTACAACAAAAGTATTAAGGTAAACCTAACCACAACATGAAACATATGGATCCAAATCAGCCCCTTACGAAGCAACGCATAAACTAGGGTTTAAGCTTCTGTCATTCTAGCAACCCATCATCTACTTATTACTTCCCAATGCCTTCCTCTAGGCCCAAATAATGGTGAAGTGTTATGTAGTCGATGTTCACATAACACCACTAGAGGAGAGACAACATACATCTCATCAAAATATCGAACGAATACCAAATTCACATGACTACTAATAGCAAGACTTCTCCCATGTACTCAGGAACAAACGTAACTACTCTCAAAGCATAATCATGTTCATAATCAGAGGGGTATTAACATGCATATAGGATCTGAACATATGATATTCCACCAAATAAACCAACTAGCATCAACTACAAGGAGTAGTTAACACAACTAGCAACCTACTAGTACCAATCCCAGATTTGGAGACAAGAATTGGATACAAGAGATGAACTATGGTTTTGAGAGGAGATGGTGGTGGTGAATATGTTGATGGAGATTGCCCTCTCCCGATGAGAGGAGCGTTGGTGATGACGATGGCAATGATTTCCCCCTCCCCGAGGGAAGTTTCCCCGGCAGAACAGCTCTGCCGGAGCCCTAGATTGGATCCGCCAAGGTTCCGCCTCATGGCGTCGGAGTTTCGTCCGAGGAGATGGCTTATGATTTTTTCCTCATTGAAAGACTCCATATAGCAGAAGATGGCCATCGGAGGGCCACCAGGGGGCACACGAGGTAGGGGGCGCGCCCAGGGGGGTAGGGCGCGCCCCCCACCCTCGTGGGCAGGGTGTGGCCCCCCTGGTGAACTTCTTGCGCTCAGTATTTTTTATATATTCTGAAAACGTCTTCCGTGAAGTTTCAGGACTTTTGGAGCTGTGCAGGATAGGTCGCTCTTCTTTTCCGGCCCTGAATCCCAGCTGTCGGCATTCTCCCTCTTTATGTAAACCTTGTAGAATAAGAGAGAATAGGCATAAGTATTGTGACATAATGTGTAATAACAGCCCATAATGCAATAAATATCGATATGTAAAGCATGATGCAAAATGGACGTATCAACTCCCCCAAGCTTGGACCTCGCTTGTCCTCAAGCGAAAGCCAAAATCGAAAAATATGTCCACATGTTTAGAGATTGAGGTGTCGATAAAAGTAAAATATGAACATGAGGGCATGATGATCATTCTTAGAACAACAACTTACATAATTCTTGTCATATGATTTTTTATGCTAGAGTAATAATTCAATCACAATTTCAAGTATGAATTGTAAACTTCATTGAAAACTAACAAACTATAATCTTAGTCATTGGAGCAATTGCAATTTATCATAACATAGGAAAGAGTCAATATATAAGAGCTTTTCAGTAAGTCCACATGCTCAACTATCATATAGTCTTTCACAATTGCTGACACTCATGCAATACTTGTGGGTATGGAGTTTTAATCGGACACAGAGAAAGATAGGGGCTTATAGTTTTGCCTCCCAACGTTTTACCTCAAGGGTAATGTCAACAATAATAGTTCATGAAAAATCACATCCAATTAGCCATATATACCAGGATCTTTCCAACATACTGTGCTTGCCGAAGGATAAAATGTAAAAAGGAAGGGTGAAGATCACCATGACTCTTATGCAAGGTAGGAGATAAACGTAAAATATAGGCCCTTCGCAGAGGGAAGCAGAGGTTGTCATGCGCTTTTATGGTTGGATGCACAAAATCTTAATGCGAAAGAACATCACTTTATATTGCCACTTGTGATATGGACCTTTATTATGCAGTCTGTCGCTTTTATTTCTTTCATATCACACAATCGTATAAAGCTTATTTTGTCCCACACTAATAAGTCATACATATTTAGAGAGCAATTTTCATTGCTTGCACCGATGATAACTTACTTGGAGGATCTTACTCAATCCATAGGTAGGTATGGTGGACTCTCATGGCAAAACTAGTTTAAGGGTATTTGGAAGAACAAGTAGTATCTCTATTTGGTGCGATGAATTTGGCTAGCATGAGGGGGAAAGGCAAGCTCAACCATGTTGGATGATCCATGCCAATATAATTTATCTCAGATGTAAGAAAAGATAACCCATTACATTGTCTTTCTTGTCCAACGTCAACTCTTTAGCATGTCATATTTTAATAAGTGCTCACAATCATAAAAGATGTCCAAGATAGTATATTTATATATGAAGACCTCTCTTTCTTTATTACTTCCTATTAATTGCAAGAATGACCAAAACTATGTTCGTCAACTCTCAACAACTTTTATTCATCATACTTTTTCTATGTGAGCTCATCACTCTCCATATGATCCATATGATCTCTTTGTTTCCTTTTTATTTATTTCTCTTTTCTTTTATTCACTTATGATCATGGCAAAATAATCAAGCCCTTGACTCAACACTAATCTTTATTATATATAGCTCACGGACTCGATTACATAGAGGGATCATAAAGCAAAACTCAAAACTAGATCATACTAAAAACTTTTATTCTACTAGATCAAGATATTATCAAAAGGATCGAACTAAGAAAAGCGGTAAAGATAAAACTGATGGTGATACGATACCGGGCACTCCCCCAAGATTGGTAGTTGCCAAGGGGAGTGCCCATACCCATGTGATTATGTTTCCTTTTTCAGGGATGGTGATGTGATATTCTTGGCGATGATGCCCCTCAGGATATGATTCTCCTCCTCGAGCTTATTGACTTGTTGCTTGAGGTCCATTATTTCCTTTCGAAGTTTTCCTATAATAGCAAAAGCTCCCTGCTCCCAAGGGTGTTGCATAGCTGCGGGAGAACCAGTGACACTCTTTTTCATATTCTCATAAGAAAGAAATCTAACATTGGAAGGGATAACCGAGTTTGGAATAGCCGAGCTCTGCAATTCCCCCATGGTGAATCCAGCTCGGAAGCGAGAAGTGACTTCTTGATCCTCTTCCATGGCAGCTATTCTCTTCAAATTAGCCTCCATCTCTTCCTCCGTTGCTGGCCCAAAGTGGTCAACATTGTTGTTTGTCATTGATCTCAGTGCCGGATGAGACACCCGGCTCTCCCCGACTGACTCTTGCGAAGACATCTTGCTCTAATCTGCAGCAGCAACAACTCGAAACACAAACAGAGGATAATTGCATGATACGGGAGTCAAAACCTCCGGGAGAATATATAATGAATTTTTACCGACCAAAATACGTGTCGTGTAAGAAAACGGAGTCCGGAGAGCACCCGAGATGCCCACGAGGTAGGGGGGCGCACCCTCCACCCTCGTGGAACCCTCGTGTCCTTCCCGGACTGCTTCTTATTTTTCTATTTTTTATAAATATTCCAAAGCGGAGAGATATTGCCATTAGAACTGTTTTGGAGTTGGTTTACTTACCGTACCACATACCTATTCCTTCTCGGAGTCTGAAATATTCCGGAAAGTGTACCTTATGTATTCCTCCAGGGTTACGGTTTCAATAACATTGGTTTCAACATTTATAGGATTGCCTAAGATATAATGTTTAATTCTTTAACCTTTCACCACCTTTGGATTTGTGCCTTCGAAGTTGTTGATTTTTATGGCACCGGAACGATAGACCTCCTCGATAACGTAAGGACCTTCCCATTTAGAGAGAAGTTTTCCTGCAAAAAATCTTAAATGAGAGTTGTATAGCAATACATAGTCACCTATTAAACTCACGCTTTTGTATCCTTTTGTCATGCCATCTTTTAACTTTTTCTTCAAATAATTTGGCATTTTCATAGGCTTGGGTTCTCCATCCATCAAGTGAGCCAATATCAAATAACCTCTTCTCACCGGCAAGTTTAAAATCATAATTGAGCTCTTTAATGGCCCAATATGCCTTATGTTCTAGTTCGAGAGGTAAGTGACATGCTTTTCCAAAAACCATTTTATATGGAGACATACCCATAGGATTTTTATATGTAGTTCTATAGGCCCGTAATGCATCATCAAGTTTCTTGGACCAATTCTTTCTAGATATATTAACAGTCTTTTGCAAAATTAATTTGAGCTCTCTATTACTCAATCCTACTTGACCACTAGACTGAGGGTGATAAGGAGATGCAATTCTATGATTAACATCATACTTAACAAGCATTTTACGGAAAGCACCATGAATAAAATGTGAACCACCATCAGTCATTAAATATCTAGGGACTCCAAATCTTGGAAAATAACTTCTTTAAGCATTTTAATAGAAGTGTTATGATCAGCGCTACTAGTTGGAATAGCTTCTACCCACTTAGTAGCGTAATCAACAGCAACTAAAATATGTGTATAACCATTAGAGGCAGGAAAAGGTCCCATATAGTCAAAACCCCAAACATCAAATGGCTCAATAATGAGTGAATAGTTCATAGGCATTTCTTGACGTCTACTAATATTACCAATTCTTTGACATTCATCACAAGATAAGACAAACTTACGGGCATCCTTGAAGAGAGGAGGCCAATAAAAACCAGATTGCAATACCTTATGTGCAGTCTATCTCCAGCATAGTGTCCTCCATAAGCTTCGGAGTGAAACTTGCATAGGATCTGTTCCTGTTCCTGTTCATGCTCAGGTACACAACGTCTAATAACACCATCTTCTCCTTCTTTATAATGATGTGGGTCATCCCAAAAGTAATGCCTCAAATCATAGAAGAACTTTTTCTTTTGCTGGTATGTGAAACTAGGTGGTATGAATTTGGCAACAATGCAATTAGCATAATCAGCATTCCATGGAGCAGTATGAGAAGCATTTATGACATTTAATTGCTCATTAGGAAAGCTATCATCAATAGGTAGTGCGTCATCAAGCAGAGTTTCTAACCTAGACAAGTTGTCTGCAACGGGGTTCTCAGCTCCCTTTCTATCAACAATATGTAAATCAAATTCTTGTAGCAAGACAACCCATCTAATAAGTCTAGGTTTAGCATCTTTCTTTTCCATAAGATATTTAATAGCAGCATGATCAGTGTGAATAGTTACTTTAGAATCAACAATATAAGGTCTGAACTTATCACAAGAAAATTCAACCGCTAAGAATTCTTTTTCAGTAGTAGCATAATTTCTTTGAGCATTGTCTAGGGTTTTACTAGCATATTGAATAACATTTAATTTCTTATCAACTCTTTGCCCTAGAACAACACCTACAGCATAATCACTAGCATCACACATAATTTCAAAGGGTAAATTCCAATCAGGTGGCTGAACAATAGGTGCAGAGATCAATGCTTTCTTAAGTATTTTAAATGCATCTACACAATCATCATCAAAGACAAATGGTATATCTTTTTGTAAAAAATTAGTCAGAGGCCGAGAAATTTTTGAGAAGTCCTTAATGAACCTCCTATAAAATCTGGCATGACCAAGGAAACTTCTTATATCTTTGATGTCCTTGGGGCATGGCATCTTTTCAATAGCATCAACCTTGGCTTTATCAACTTCAATACCTCTTTCAGAAACTTTGTGCCCCAAGACAATACCTTCATTAACCATAAAGTGGAACTTTTCCCAATTCAAGACAAGATTAGTTTCTTCACATCTCTGCAGAACTCGATTAAGGTTGCTCAAGAAATCATCAAAAGAAGATCCATAGATGGAGAAATCATCCATGAAAACGTCACAAATCTTTTCACAAAAGTCAGAGAATAAGCCATCATGCATCTTTGAAAGGTAGCAGGTGCATTACATAAACCAAAAGGCATACGTCTATAAGCAAAAGTACCAAAAGGGCAAGTAAAAGTAGTCTTTGATTGATCCTTGGCTGACACAAGTATTTGAGAGAAACCAGAATAACCATCTAGAAAGCAAAAATGTGTATGTTTGGATAATCTTTCTAGCATTTGATCGATAAAAGGTAAGGGGTAATGATCCTTTTTAGTGGCCTTATTTAATTTGCGGAAATCAATTACCATCCTATAACCTGTAATAATTCTTTGAGGAATCAATTCATCTTTATCATTAGGAACGACAGTAATACCTCCCTTCTTAGGGACACAATGGACAGGACTTACCCACTGACTATCAGCAACGGGATAGATTATACTTGCCTCAAGGAGCTTTAGTATTTCGTTTCTCACCACTTCTTTCATTTTAGGATTCAGCCGTCGTTGATGATCATGAACTGGTTTAGCATCTTCTTCCAAATTTATTTTATGTTGACATAGAGTGGGACTAATGCCCTTAAGATCATCAAGAGTATACCCAATAGCAGCATGGTGCTTCTTCAGAGTTTTCAATAATCTCTCTTCTTCATGCTCTGAAAGGTTAGCACTAATAATATAGGATATATTTTTTTGCTCATCAAGATAAGCATATTTAAGAGTATCAGGCAATGGTTTAAGCTCAAACACAGGATCACCATTGGGTGGAGGAGGATCCCCTAGGATTTCAACATGCAAATCGTGTTTCAGAATAGGTTCCTGTTTAAAGAATACTTCATCTATTTCCCTTCTTTCATTCATAAACATATCATTTTCATGGTCTAGCAAATATTGTTCTAAAGGATCACTAGGAGGTACGACAATAGAAGCAAGACCAATAATTTCATCCTTACTAGGTAATTCTTCTTCACGGTGTTGTCTACTAAATTTAGAGAAATTAAATTCATGAGACATATCATCTAAACTGATAGTAACAGTATCCTTTTTGCAATCTATCTTAGCATTAACAGTGTTTAAGAAGGGTCTACCAAATAAAATGGGACAAAAGCTATCTTGTGGGGAACCAAGAACAAGAAAATCAGCAGGATATTTAGTTTTCCCACACAAAACTTCAACATCCCTGGTGAAATAGTATCTCTGGTGGCAAGTTTAATTGTGACATCAATATCTTCTATCTCAACAGGTCCAATATCATGCATAATTTCTTTGTATAAGGCGTAAGGTATTGCACTAGCACTAGTACCCATGTCACATAAGCCATGATAATAATGATCTCCTCTTTTAACAGAAATAATATGCATGCCTACCACATGTCTGTTTTTATCTTTAGCACTAGGTTTAGCAATTCTAGCAGTCTCATCAAGGAAATTAATAACATGCCCATCAATATTATCAGACAAGAGATCTTTAACAATAGCAATATTAGGTTCAACTTTAACTTGCTCAGGAGGTGTATAAGTTTTAATATTGCTTTTACGAACCACAGTTGAAGCTTTAGCATGATCCTTTATCCTAATAGAGAAAGGTGGTTTCTCAACATAAGAACTAGGAACAATAGGATCATTATAAGTGATAGTCTTTTCTTCAACTTTAATAGGTGCAGCTACTTTTACTTCTATGGGCGGATGATATTTAAACCACTTCTCCTTGGGGAGATCAACATAAGTAGCAAAAGATTCACAGAAAGAAGCTACTATCTCAGAGTCAAGTCCATATTTAGTGCTAAATTTACGAAAAACATCGGTATCCATAAAAGATTTAACACAATCAAACTTAGGTGTTATACCTGACTCCTTACCTTCATCGAGGTCCCAATCTTCAAAGTTGCATTTAATTCTTTCCAATAAATCCCATTTGAATTCAATAGTCTTCGTCATAAAAGAGCCATCACAAGAAGTATCGAGCATGGTGCGATTGTTATCAGAAAGCCGAGCATATAAATTTTGAGTAATCATCTCACTTGAGAGCTCATGATTGGGGCATGAATATATCATTGATTTAAGCCTCCCCCAAGCTTGAGCGATACTTTATCCTTCGTGAGGCCAAAAATTATATATATTAATTCCGATCACGATGAACAAGATGCATAGGATAAAACTTCTGATGAAATTCCAATTTCAATCATTTGTAGTTCCATGACCCCGTATCATCACATAGCCTATACCATGTCGATGCATCTTCCTTCAAAGATAAAGGGAAGACCTTCTTCTTAATAACATCTCCGGGTACACCTGCAAGCTTAAAAAATCCACAAACTTCATCCACATATATTAGGTGCTCATCAGGATGCGTTGTTCCGTCTCCTACAAAAGGATTAGCTAGCAGTTTTTCTATCATACCCGAAGGAATTTCAAAGCAGACATTTTCATTTTCAGTAGGTTCAGTAGGTTGAGGAGCAACTCTTTGCTCTACTAGTCGGGGTGAAGATACCCCGAACAAGCCCCTCAGAGGATTACTTTCCAGAGTAACAAGTGACAGTAAATTTCAGCACACTATATAAATTTTTCTTACCAAATTCCACCTACCAAAGGCGCTTCACTCCCCGGCAACGGCGCCAGAAAAGAGTCTTGATGACCCACAAGTATAGGGGATCTATCGTAGTCCTTTCGATAAGTAAGAGTGTCGAACCCAACGAGGAGCGGAAAGAAATGATAAGCGGTTTCCAGCAAGGTATTCTCTGCAAGTACTGAAATAAGTGGTAACAGATAGTTTCGTGATAGGATAATTTGTAATGAGCAACAAGTAACAAAAGTAAATAAAGTGCAGCAAGGTGGCCCAATCCTTTTTGTAGCAAAGGACAAGCCTGTACAAACTCTTATATAGATAAAAGTGCTCCCGAGGACAGATGGGAATATCGTCAAGCTAGTTTTCATCACGTTCATATGATTCGTGTTCGGTACTTTGATAATTTGGTATGTGGGTGGACCGGTGCTTGGGTACTTTCCTTACTTGGACAAGCGTCCCCCTTATGATTAACCTCTATTGCAAGCATCCGCAACTACAACAAAAGTATTAAGGTAAACCTAACCACAGCATGAAACATATGGATCCAAATCAGCCCCTTACGAAGCAACGCATAAACTAGGGTTTAAACTTCTGTCACTCTAGCAACCCATCATCTACTTATTACTTCCCAATGCCTTCCTCTAGGCCCAAATAATGGTGAAGTGTTATCAAGTCGACGTTCACATAACACCACTAGAGGAGAGACAACATACATCTCATCAAAATATCGAACGAATACCAAATTCACATGACTACTAATAGCAAGACTTCTCCCATGTCCTCAGGAACAAACGTAACTACTCACAAAGCATAATCATGTTCATAATAAGAGGGGTATTAATATGCATATAGGATCTGAACATATGATCTTCCACCAAATAAACCAACTAGCATCAACTACAAGGAGTAATTAACACTACTACCAACCTACTAGTACCAATCCGGGACTTGGAGACAAGAATTGGATACAAGAGATGAACTAGGGTTTTGAGAGGAGATGGTGCTGGTGAAGATGTTGATGGAGATTGCCCTCTCCCGATGAGAGGAGCATTGGTGATGACGATGGCGATGATTTCCCCCTCCCGGAGGCAAGTTTCCCCGGCAGAACAGCTCTGCCGGAGCCCTAGATTGGATCCGCCAAGGTTCCACCTCGTGGCAGCGGAGTTTCGTCTGAGGAGATGGCTTATGATTTTTTCCTCATGTAAAGACTCCATATAGCAGAAGATGGCCATCGGAGGGCCACCAGGGGGCCCACGAGGTAGGGGGGCGCCCAAGGGCGTAGGGCGCGCCCCCCACCCTCGTGGGCAGGGTGTGGCCCCCTTAGTGAACTTCTGGCGCTCAGTATTTTTTATATATTCTAAAAACGTCTTCCCTGAAGTTTCAGGACTTTTGGAGCTGTGCAGAATAGGTCTCTAATATTTGCTACTTTTCCAGCCCAGAATCCCAGCTGCCGGCATTCTCCCTCTTTATGTAAACCTTGTAAAATAAGAGAGAATAGGCATAAGTATTGTGACATAATGTGTAATAACATCCCATAATGCAATAAATATCGATATAAAAGCATGATGCAAAATGGACATATCACTGGGGGCCATAGGTTTCACTAGAGGCTTCTCTCAAGATAGAAAATAATATGGTGGGTGAATAAATAACTGCCAAGCAATTGATAGAAAAGTGCAAAGTTACGACGATATCT
Organism: Triticum aestivum; assembly: GCF_018294505.1. Taxonomy (NCBI): domain Eukaryota; kingdom Viridiplantae; phylum Streptophyta; class Magnoliopsida; order Poales; family Poaceae; genus Triticum; species Triticum aestivum. Next base: position 58,660,778 of record NC_057794.1, read on the forward strand.
AAGGGAATGATCATGAATATAGGCATAACGTCCGTGTCAATTAGACCAAAACGATTCTGCATCTACTACTATTACTCCACACATCGACCGCTATCCAGCATGCATCTAAAGTATTAAGTTCATAAAGAACGGAGTAATGCATTAAGTAAGATGACATGACGTAGAGGAATTAACTCAAGCAATATGATGAAAACCCCATCTTTTTATCCTCGATGGCAACAATACAATACGTGCCTTGCTGCCCCTACTGTCACTGGGAAAGGACACTTCAAGATTGAACCCAAAGCTAAGCACTTCTCCCATTAGAAGAAAAACCAATCTAGTTGGCCAAACCAAATCGATAGTTCAAAGAGAATTACAATGGTATCAAATCATGCATATAATAATTTAGAGAAGATTAAAATAATATTCATAGATAAGCTGATCATAAATCCAAAATTCATTGGATCTCGTCAAACACACCGCAAAAAAGTATTACATCGATTTGATCTCCAAGAACATCGAGGAGAACATGGTATTGAGAATCAAAGAGAGTGAAGAAGCCATCTAGCTACTAGCTATGGACCCTTAGGTCTGTGGTAAACTACTCACGCTTCATCGGAAGGGCAATAGAGTTGATGTCGAAGCCCTTCGTGATCGAATACCCCTCCGGCAGGGTACCGGAAAAGGTCCCTAGATGGGATCTCACGGGTAGAGAAGGTTGTGGCGGTGGAAAAGTGTTTTCGTGGATGCCCCTAGTGGTTTGAGGATATATGGGAATATATAGGTGAAAGAATTAGGTTAGGAGGTGCACGAGGGCCCCACAAGGATGGGGGCGCACCCTCCATCCTTGTGGCCGGCTCGTGGCTCCTCTGGCTTCTTCTCCAAGTCTCCTAGTTGTGTTTTGGTCCAATAAAAATCATCGTGAAGGTTCTATTCCATTTCGACTCCGTTTGGTATTCCTTTTCTGCAAAACTCAAAAACAGGGAAAAACAGGAACTGGCACTAGGCTCTAGGTTAATAGGTTAGTCCTCAAAAATTATAAAATAGCATATTAATGCAGATAAAACATCCAAAACAGATAATATAATAGCATGGAACAATAAAAAAATTATAAATACATTGGAGACGTATCAAGCATCCCCAAGCTAAATTCCCACTCGTCCTCGAGTAGGTAAATGATAAAAATAGAATTTTTGATGTGGAATGCTACCTAACATATTTATCCATACAATTTCCTTTATTATGGCATGAATTTTCAGATCCGTAAGATTAAAAACAAAAGTTTAATATTGACATAAAAACAACAATACTTCAAGCATACTAACAAGACACTTATGTCTTCTCAAAATAACATGGTCAAAGAAAGCTTATCCCTATAAAATCATATAGTCTGGCTATGCTCCTCTTCATCACATAAAATATTCAAATCACGCACAACCCCGATGACAAGCCAAGCAATTGTTTAATACTTTTGATGTTCTCAAAGTTCTTTAGCTTTTATGCAAATACATGAGCATGAGCCATGGACATAGCACTATAGGTGGAATAGAAGGTGGTTGTGGAGAAGACAAAAAGAAAGAGATAGTCTCACATTGACTAGGCGTATCAACGGGCTATGGTGATGCCCATTAACAGTGTCCTGGACTAGGGGGTACTCACCATGTTGTCTTCCGACCGGCTGGCTCGGGCCGAGGACCCCCATGGAGGTCCACAAGACTTGGCGCTCAAGACGAGGACTCCTCTAAATCCTAGGCCTCCGGTATATTATATACACCGAGGCCAGACTAGTCAATAGATGATCTCATATTCATTAGAACAATCTCATGGTAGATGCATGTACTTTGTACTATCCCTCATATGAATACAATCAAAAGTAGGACGTAGGGTATTATCTCTTCGAAAGAGCCCGAACCTGCATAAAATCCCGTGTCCATATTACCATCGCTCCAAGACGCCTAGCTTAGGACTCCTACTACGAGATATGCTGGATTTGACATCGACATTGGTGCTTTCATTGAGAGTCTGCTAGGCGTTCGTCGTGGTTTGATGGGAATCAACATCAATGATCAGGTGATGTGTTTTTAGTTAGATCAGTATTAATTGGTTTGTGCATGAAGAACTTTCACTGTTGCCTATTTTGTTTTATCAGCAGGTTAGTTCGTAGTCTGCGGAAATTTCAGCGGATAACTACCGAACTGACGTGATCAACTGAGCCGCGGAAACCGCTGATATTTTCAGATAAGTACCAGGGCAGCATCGAGCAAGACCACAAGGAAGCACATGTTTGCACTGATTCCAAGGGCGTGCTAGCCGGCAAAAGCTGCCCAAGTATCCAACTCGGTATTGTTCTCTGTACTAGTACCTTCTCTTACATGTAGTTGAGATCAATTTAATCCTAGTACTAGTTCTATTAAGTGTTAATTGATCTACACAAGTGTCGCCTGAAGCTCTAACTGCAGTGACCACGTTGTTGGCAATTTAAACTAGCTCATTTGAGATTGATTTCGATCCCAAATCAGATCAGTAATTTCTTTTGCGCTGCCGGCGGCTAAGCATTAAAAATCTACAAGGCCGAGCACTATCTGGCTATGGCGCACGACTATCAGCAATATACTGGTCGGCTGAATGCTGGCTTTGCTCGCGCAAGTCCCATGAGCCAAGGACAATCCCACACAGACAGCGGCCATTAGGGGATTTCTTTCCTTTTCATTATGCTTTTTCCTTTTTAATTCAGCACATAGATGTCGTTATCGTGCACGGGTACTATGGGGAGGCAGTATTTTCCTTTGCCGCACGACTAAGAGGGTGTTTGGATCACTAGTGACTAGAGACTAGAGACTAGTAGTAGTCACTTTTAGTCAGTAAACCTCCAAACACCCCTGACTGATGGGTGACTAAAACTAGTTTAGTCCCTAGCCACCCCACCCCCAACTAAAAGTGACTAAAGTCTCTCCTCTAATTAATTGGCGGGCCCATCCTGTTGCGGGTGACGCATCTGCCGCCCCATCCCCTTCGCACGTAGGCAGGGGGCAGCCGCTCCCCTTTCCACTCCGCCGCTTCCCTTTCCACCGCCGCCGCCGCACTCCGCCGCCGCGGCAGCACTCCGCCGCGCCGCTCCCGCGTCCGTACTCCCACCGCGCCGCGCCCGCAGCACTCCGCCGCGCCGCGCTCCCGCGTCCGTACCATGGACGACGACGGCGAACTCCCCTTCGATTTCTTATCGCAGACAACGTCTTCCAGTGCTGCGGTGCACCACATCGACGAGGATGTGTGGGGGATGACGCCCCCTCGTCTCCGGGGATCCGCCGGCCGTGGCTTGGTGGCAGGAGGGCTCGAGCGTGGCTCGGTGGCAGGGGGCTCGGCTGCGGCTCAGTGGCCGAGGGGCTCCGCACTCCCATCGGGTTGGAGAACATCGACCTCAACGGCAACTCCGCCGTCGCCGCCTCCTACCCCAACATGGGCATGTACACGCACCTTTTTCATCCCGGGAGTGCGGCCGGCCATGGTGTGCCCCTCCAGCGGACCAGATCGGACGGTGTGGCGCAGCGGCAGGGTCGTCCACCTCGCCAAGGTCTCCCCCCAGTGAGGGCCCCAGATCATCGTGCCAAGCAGGTCGTCGCGACGTCGGGACGAGGTGGTGCTGGTTCAAGTCACTCAGGCAGCGGCAGGCAGCACCGATCATGGTAGAAGATGTTGAGGAAGAAGATGAACCAGCTGAGGAAGATGTTCAGGCAGAGGAAGACGACAGCATGCTGAACCAGCATATCCAGGTACAATATTTGTCCAATTGTTGTGTTTGCTTGAATGAATGTATGTTAAGTGGAAAGTAGAAAGTAGAAACTACAACTTGTTAAGTGGAAAGTAGAAAGTAGAAACTACAGCAAGGTGTTCAGTTTGGACAAATGAAAGAAAATAGTTGTTCATGCTACTTGTTCTGTCATATTTATCAAAAATAGTACAGTATCTGAAATAGTACTTGTTCTGTTTTCTCATACATTTTTTAATAGAGGCCAAAAACCAAGGCTAACTGGACAGACAGAAATACATTGACTTTATGTGAAATAGCTTGTGAGGAAATAGATGCTGGCAATTACGCTGGTAGAGTTTGGAGCCCTCAGGCGTAGAAGAATATGAGGGAGAAATATTGGGAAAGGGCAAAGTTGTGGCATCCAGGCAGGGAATTCAAGAACAAAATAACTAACTTGAAGGGCTTGTACAATGATTCGGTATGGTTGCAGCAGCAAACCGGCTGCGGCCGCGACTTAGATGGCGAAGTGACGGCAACTGCAGATTGGTGGGAGAAAGAAATCAAGGTATTTTTGCATATATTCTTGCTCCCTCTCCGTCAAGTGTTCATTTTTGCTTATGTTCCAATGACAAAAGATATATATGCTGATTTCTTTCTATTATTTCTTTTCAGGACAGACCAAATCTCAAGAAATTTAGAAATGGTAACCCTGAGTATATGCCCCTGTTACATGAGATATTTCATGAGGTCGCTGTGGATGGTTCATCTGCTTATGTTCCTGGGACAGAAGATTGTTTGGAGTTAAATAATGATGATGACCTGGATGGCAATGAAGGCTTTGTGTCCATCCCTATGAGTACCAACACTCAAAAGAGAGGGAGCCGCTCGGAGTTAAGGAGTACAGCTAGTAGTCCTTCAAAGAGAAGCAAAACTTTAGACAACATGCCTCGTACTCAAGGCAAAACTCGGGGTGCATTTGTAAAATATATGAAGGACATTGAAACTAAGTTGGAGAAGGAAAGTGAGAAAACAGACTCTATTTTGCAGGCTCTTGTGAACCAAGGCAATGAAAAGGTTAGGAGAAGTGAGGAACGTGCTCAGTCAGTAAAAAACTGTCAGAACCTTGTCATTGAGTGTGGAGCATCAGAAGAGTCAGTTGAGTACTTTGTTGCTTGTGATTTATTCAAGGAGAAACACAACAGAACTGTCTTCCAGAACATGAAGACCCCTGAAGCTAGGTTGATATGGTTGAAGAGATGGTGCAGGGCAGAGAACATGTATGCAGCAGATGGCGAGATATGAAGGCAGAATGATCTGTGTCAGCTAGTCTTGTGTCTTGAGTCATATGTGTCCTCTTGTGTCTTGAGTCATGTGTGTCCTCTTGTGTCTTGAGTCGTGGATGACATGATTTGTGGACTAATGTGGCCTTAATCATTATGTTTCTGGACAAATTATTATCTACCGATCTGTGTATTTGCATGTGTTGATGATATGTTCATTATGTCTATAGACTTCATGATTTCTATTTGTCTGTGCTTTTCTTGCAGAATGAGGAGGAATCTAGTGATGAGGACAGTACAGACCAAGATGATGAGTCTAGTGATGAGGACAGGACTGATGAAGATGATGACTCTAGTGATGAGGAAGAAGAATATACAAGGACCAATAGAGTGCTAGCACTACTTCATTTGAGGCGGCAGAGGCTCAACAAACTAGGTATGGTCGCCCACATGTTTGGTATGTACTACATGGATCGTTTCATGGTTAAAGGGGAAAGGAGAATTTTAAAAGCTAAAGAGTCTGGATATGAATGGGTAGTGAGAACTCTAGGAAATAGAACAGATTGCTACAAAATGTTTAGGATGTACCCACCGGTGTTTGATAAACTACATAATCTGCTAGTGGAGTCTTATGTACTAAAGTCAACCAAGAAAATGTCATCAGTTGAGAGTTTAGCTCTCTTTTTATATATAGTTGGATCTCCCCAATCTATTAGACATGCTGAGAATCGGTTTATCAGGTCCATGGAGACAGTCAGTAGAAAGTTTAACAAAGTTTTGGAATGTATGGTTAAGCTTTCCATTGACATCATTAAGCCACGAGATCCTGAATTTAGAGTTGTCCATGAAAGGTTAAGAGGTGCTCAGTGGTACCCATGGTTCAATGATTGCATTGGAGCAATAGATGGGACTCATGTGCCGGTTGTGGTGCCACCAAACAAGGTTCCATAGTATTTAAGCAGACATGGTTACTGTAGTCAGAATGTTATGGTTGTGTGTGATTTCGACATGAGATTCACTTTTGTGCTTGCGGGGTGGCCTGGATCGGTCCATGATATGAGGCCATTCAAGGATGCTCTTAGCCGATTTGATCACAAGTTTCCACATCCACCTTCAGGTACGAAACTTGAGACTCAGTACAATAGTTTTATGCCTTACATTGACATTTGCTAAAATGCATTGCCATGAACAGGGAAATTTTATCTTGTTGACTCGGGCTACCCCAACAAATAGGGTTATCTTGCACCGTATAGGGGCCAAAAGTATCATTTTCAAGAGTTCCATCAAGGCACCATGCCGAGAGGTAAAAAGGAGCACTTCAATTATACTCATTCTAGACTACGCAATGTCATTGAGCGTTGTTTTGGTGTCTTGAAAAATAAGTGGAGGATTCTTTTCAAAGTACCAAGTTATCCTCTATGCAAGCAAACAAAAATTATTGTGGCATGCATGGCCTTGCACAATTTTATTCGTGAAAGTCATTTGGCGGACAAGGAATTCGATAGGTGTGACAATGATGAGAGTTATCAACCTCTCCTTGAGGAAACAAGGAGGAGGAGGCGTCGTAACACTATGGGTGAAGCAATGGAGCTAGATTCAGTGGATATGAATCGAGTGAGAGATACGATTGCTGATGGTTTGTTCAACAGGCGTTGAGAAATTTCTGATGTTATTTATTTTGTTTCCAACATGTAACGTTATGGGACAATTTTAGTTTTCTTATGTGTGGACAGTTTTGATTTCCTTATGGGACAATTTCATGAGGGATAGTCTGGTGCTTGTGTTGCTTGCGTGAGGAGATAAAAAAAAGGTATTGAGAGCTGCTGTTGCATGGCGTGAGGGAGAAAAGGAACAGGACTTTGCTGCTTTCCTTCCTTGCGCGGGAGTATAGCGGTAGTTGCTGTTGCACAAGGGAGAGAAGAGAGATAAATGGAAGGGAGAGAGAAGAATTTAATACTGAGACATTTAATGCTGACTAGTAGTAGTCACCTTCCAAACAGGGCCTGACTAAAAACTTTTAGTCTGACTACTACTAGTCACATGACTAGAGAGTATCCAAACACCTTCTAACTCAATCAAGTGCCAGTTTTTGCAGCATGACTTTTTAAGTCTAATTGATGAACAGTGCAAGCTAGCTTTGCACCAAGCGAAGTTTCATCGGCCAACTTTTGTTTTACAGATCAAGTGTAACGCCCCATATGTAACTTGCCATATTTGTATTCCAACTCTTGCCATTTCCGGCACTAAGTTATGATATTCCTCGTTGTTGGCTTTCATCTTCTTTTTGTATTTTGTCTTTGTCATGCATCTCATATCATGTCATCATGTGTATCGCATTTGCATACGTGTTCGTCTCATGCATCCGAGCATTTTCCCCGTTTTCCGTTTTGCATTCCGGCGCTCCTATGTCCTCCTGTGTCCCCTTTTTCCTCTTTTCGTGTGCGGGTGTTAAACATTCTTGGATTGGACCGAGACTTGCCAAGCGGCCTTGGTTTAATATCGGTAGACCGCCTGTCAAGTTTCGTGCCATTTGAACTTCGTTTGATACTCCAACGGTTAACCGAGGAACCGAAAAGGCCTCGTGTGTGTTGCAGCCCAACACCTCTCCAAAGTGGCCCAAAGCCCACCTAAACCCCCTCCATCCTCTCGGTCGTTCGATCACGATCGCGTGGCTGCAAACCGTGCTCAATTTGGAGCCTCCTAGCCCCTTCTATGTATAAATAGGTTCTCCCCATTTCAAATCCCGGATCAAACACCACCCTAACCCTAGCCCTGCTCCCTCCGCGCTCCGGACACGTTCGGTCCGCGCCGGAAAAATCGCCACCAATGAACCGCAAGCCGCCACGTGCCCCGCCGCCGTCCTCTCTGCCGCCGGCCCGCTTGGCCCGTGCGGGGGCCCCGCGGCCCGCACCGCGCCCGCCGCGGCCCGCACCCAGCTCGCCCGCGCGCCGCCCAGCCACCTTCGCCGGCTCCGCCCCGCCACCGCACTGTTCGCCGTCGTCCGCCTCGCCGGCGCTGCGTGCCACCGACGCCCTGCACCGCCACCGCGCCCTCCTCCGCCTCCCCGCGCGCCGAGGCCAGATCCGGTGCCTCCTCGCGGCGCCATCCTCCTCCCGCTCCGGCAAGCCCCGGCCGGCCTCCTCCTCGACGCTGTCATCTTCCCCAGCGAGCTCCGGCGACGAACCTCGTACAACGCGCTCGATCTGGATCCGGTGCTATAGTGGAACCTAGGGTTGACCCCGTTTTCTGCCTAAGTTTGCTATATTTTTAGCATACTTCATCGCATCATAACTATGCATCTGTGGCTCCATTTTGGGCGTGTAGCATATCAAATTGTTCGTCTGGATGTGCACTTCATTTCATTCCATTGCACCATGTTCATTTGAGCTCATCTTGATGCCCTAAATGCTGTTGCAAAAGTGCAATGTAATGTTAGTTTCAGATTCTTAACAGATTATGGACATTTGTCATTTTTGCCATGTTTAATGTGTGCCTCCTGTGATCTTGAGCCCTACATGTGTTTTGTTGTATGCCATGCCATCTTTAAAGGGGTGTATGCCATGTATTTTTGTGATCATTGTGGTGACTAGCACAAGCATGCAAAATAGCTCTCGTGATGTTGTTGATTTCAGGGACTTAGAATTCTTCTAAGTCTTTTCCCTATTAATATTTTTATGCCATGTATTCTTGTTGCTACAGAGTGATCCATGCCTCTTTTGAGCATGTTCAGTAAGGATGATTTTGAGATATTGTTATGCTCTATCCATCCATGTCTTTGTTTGCAATTATGGAGCACCCTAGCATGACTCAATCTTGCTCTACTTTTGCTATAAAATGTTCCTGGCAGATTGTTTACATGTTAATCAATTTTGCCGAGGTTGTTGTAGTTGATCCATGCATGCTATGAGAGTGTTCTTGCCATGGTTAGCTTATTTATCATGTCTACTTGCTGGGTGTATGCTTAGTTTGTCATGCAATGCCTTGTGGTGAGTGCATCGAGATCGCAAACTTGCCTACGTAATTCTGTTTTGCCATGTTCCAGTTTTCTGCTAAGTCTGAATCTGTTAACGAAACTTGCTATGTTCACATGGTTGCCATTGTATTTTCTGATCCCTTTTGGCTTATGGTCAGTAAGGGACTTTTGTTATATGCTTTGAGTAGTTTCATGCCATTCCTTGCTTTGCCATGATATGTTCCTGTAGCATGTTGTTATCTTGCTCTAAACATTGCTTCCTGATGTTAAATCCTGACATGTTATTTCACTAAGTCTGTGAACCTGATATCTTTTGCACTTTTGCCATGCTTGTTTGAACCTGCTATTGTGTGAATTAGCCGTAGCTCAGTGTTCATCTTTTGTCAATCATCTTGAGTGGATCACTGCCATGTGCTTTGTGGCTATGTTAGAGTGCAGTAGCTTTTTTTTCTTGATACATTTAGATGGCCTCGTGCTGTTAATCGCAGCTTTGGGCCATTATTGTTTTGCTCGCCATTTGCAAACCGTGCATCCGATTCCGGTGATCTTTATAACGATTTCGACCAAAATCAACTCATATTTCCAGCGACACTCTTGGTTTTCCAAGTTGAGGCCTGGTTCAATCTTTCCTTTCCGAAGCACGCATATGCATTGCATATCACATCCCGCATATCATGCCATGTTTTGCATCATGTTGCTTGTGCATTGCACCGTGGTTGATCGTGGTTCCCTTTGCTTGTGTTCTTGCTTTGGGTAGAGCCGGGAGATGAGTACGTGATCGAGGAACCCGTTGAGAACGTTTACAAGGATCAAGCTTACGTCAACTCGGAGAACTTTGCAGGCAAGATGACCATACCCTCGAAATCACTTCTATCTTTGCTTGCTAGATGCTCGCTCTATTGCTATGCCTATGCTACGATACCTACCACATGCTTTAGCATGCCTCCCATATTGCCACGACAAACCTCTAACCCACCTGGTCCTAGCAAACCGTTGTTTGGCTATGTTACCGCTTTGCTCAGCCCCTCTTATAGCGTTGCTAGTTGCAGGTGAAGATTGGAGTTTGTTCCTTGTTGGAACATGTTTATTGTTGGGATATCACTATTATATCTTGCTTAGTTTAATGCACCTATATACTTGGTAAAGGGTGGAACGCTCGGCCTTATGCCTGGTGTTTTGTTCCACTCTTGCCCTCCTAGTTTCCGTCATACCGGTGTTATGTTCCTTGATTTTGTGTTCCTTACACGGTTGGGTTATAATGTGAACCCCTTGACAGTTCGCCTTGAATAAAACTCTTCCAGCAAGGCCCAACATTGGTTTTACCATTTGCCACCTAGCCTCTTTTCCCTTGGGTTCCGCGGACTCAAGGGTCATCTTTATTTTAAACCCCCAGGCCAGTGCTCCTCTGGGTGTTGGTCCAACTTGTCAGCCGCCGGTGGCCACCAGGGGCACCTTTGGGCTGGCCTACCGGAAGTTTGGGCAATCCGGTGTGCCCTGAGAACGAGATATGTGCAGCTCCTATCGGGATTTGTCGGCACATTCGGGTGGCTTTGCTGGGTTAGTTTTACCATTGTTGAGATGTCATGTAACCGGGATTCCGAGTGTGATCGGGCCATCCTGGGAGAAGAAATATCCTTCGTTGACCATGAGAGCTTGTGATGGGCTAAGTTGGGACACCCCTGTAGGGATTTGAACTTTCGAAAGTCGTGCCCGCGGTTATGGGCAGATGGGAATTTGTTAATGTCCGGTTGTAGAAAACCTGAAACTTAACTTAATTAAAATGGATCAACAGCGTGTGTAGCCATGATGGTCTCTTTTCGGCGGAGTCCGGGAAGAGAACACGGTCTCCTGTTATGCTTGAACGTAGGTTGTTCTAGGATCACTTCTTGATCATAGTTTCTCGACCGTGCCTTGCCTTCTCTTCTCGCTCTCATTTGTGTATGTTAGCCACCATATATGCTAGTGCTTGCTGCAGCTCCACCTCATACCTTTTACCCTACCTATAAGCTTAAATAGACTTGATTGCGAGGCTGTGAGATTGCTGAGTCCCCGTGACTCACAGATTACTTCCAAAACCAGATGTAGGGACTGATGATACCATTCCAGGAGATGCGACTGAACTCAAGTGGGAGTTCGATGAGGACTCAGGACGATACTACGTTTCCTTTCCAGACGATCAGTAGTGGAGCCCAGTTGGGGCGATCGGGGACATTATGCATTTGGGGTTGTCTTTATTTTGGTTCCGTAGTCGGACCTTGATTGTATCTGGATGATTGTAATGATATATTTATGCTATTGTGTGAAGTGGCGATTGTAAGCCAACTATGTACCTCTTTCTTATTCAGTACATGGGATGTGTAAAGATTACCCCTCTTGCGACATTGCCTACAATGCGGTTATGCCTCTAAGTCATGCTCCGACACGTGGGAGATATAGCCGCATCGTGGGTGTTACAAGTTGGTAATCAGAGCCTTCCCCGACTTAGGAGCCCCCTGCTTGATCGAATCGCTGGCGTTGTTGAGTCTAGAAAAATGTTTTGAGTCTTTTATGATTATATATATCGGAGAGTAGGATTCTTTTTACTCCTCAGTCCCTTCGTCGCTCTGGTGAGGCATCCTGACGTAGAGTTTTGACTCTTCTCTTCTCAAATTTCACTAAAAAAATTTAGGATCACGCGGGTATCTTGGAATCGTTTCGATGGTTTTGTGACGAGAACATTGTTCTTGGTGCCTCCTGACATTTAGGGGTTGTGGCAGTGTCCCGGGGAGTTGAGCTCCGAGGTGTTGTCGTCACAATTTTATCGTTGCAGTTCTGGAATACCTGAGTTTCGCCGACATCGAAAATCTCTTTTATGCAGTTGTTGGTGAGATAACCTCGACGCCACCCAGTACTGGGGCGGGAGTTCGGGAGTATTGCCATAACTCGTATAACGGATGCTTTTCGAAGGTTGAGGTAAATGATTTCCGAAGGTTTCTTGGTTATGTGTTGAAGGATGGATACAGCTGGATGTAGGATTTGCTAGTTTTGGGTGAGATATTATGCTTCCCCTGTATCCCCAACACCTGATTGCATAACCGGGAAAATTTCGGGAGTTTCATAGGTGGGAATTCATGTAGCTCTAGTATTTCTTCCGCAGATATTTGGTTTGTGATTGGGTAATCCTTACCAAGTATTTGTTCATGTCCGTACCTTGTTGTTTTATTCATCTACCTCTATCTAAGTGGCTTCTCAATTTATGGAAGTGTGACCATTTAATTTGGAATTCATTCGTTCATTCTTGTTCGAATGTTAAGACTATATGTTGCAATTTCGATCCATTTGATTCAGCTTGAATATATGACTGTCAAGATGCTAACGGATGTCACCCTCTTCAGGATGGCTCCTCCAACGCGTCAGAATCCGGAACCGCCACCACCACCTCCACCTCCGGAGGCATGGCAAGCTGTGATGGCCACTACCAATGCAAACACGCAGCTGATCATGCAACTCTTGCAAGAGTGCAACCAAGGAAATCAAGGCCATGGCAACAATCAAAATCAGTTTGCTACACTCAACCAGTTCCTCGCAAACTAGCCAAAGACCTTCAGTAACTGTGTTGAGGCCACAGACGCTCATGATTGGATCGTGGATATCTGCAAGCATTTCGAGTGCAGCAACGTCAGGCCTGAGGACTTTGTCAAGTTTGCCTCATTCCAACTCAAAGACCAAGCTGCAGAGTGGTATCAACAATACAAAGATTCAAGAGGAGGTCGTGTGATTACCTGGGATGATTTCCGCCAAGACTTCAAAGCTCACCACATTCCTCAGAGTGTTGTTGAGAGCAAGCGTGAGGAGTTTCGCAATCTGAAGCAAGGCAGCTTGTCTGTTTACCAATACAACATCATGTTCCAGAAGCTCGCTCGTTTCGCTAAGCAAGACGTCCCTGACGAGAAGAGCATGATTTATCAGTTCAGAGGTGGCCTCAGAGAAGATCTGCAACTAGCCCTTGTGCTTTTTGAGCCGAAGAAGTTCGATGAGTTCTACAATATGGCACTAAAGTAAGAGGCTGCTCAGCTCAAGTGCGATGCTTCCAAGAAGCGAGTCGGGGATGCAACTCCTTCTTCTTCAACTCAAGTGGCAACTAAGCAGCAAAAGTATTGGTTGCCTCCGCCTCCTCCGTTCCGTCAGCCTTATCAGCAGAAGAGCAAAGGTGGCAATGGATCTTCCCACCCAGCCAACCCAGGCTTTTAGCACAAGACTTCGTCTCATGCTCCAAGATCAAGTGCTCCGTATCACCATCCGCTGTCGGAGGTTACGTGCAACAAGTGTCAGCAGAAGGGTCACTATGCAAACAAATGCTTCAATCATAGGCGTCTTCCTCCTCCTCATGTGAGATCTACCAGCACCGCAGTGGTCAAGCATAATCCAAGTTCGCAAAGATCAACATGATGCACGCAGCTCAGGCAGAGGACTCGTCAGAAGTGATCATGGGTAACCTTCCTATTAACGATATTCCTGCAAAAGTTCTTTTTGGACACTGGTGCATCGCATTGTTTCATCTCAAGACCATTTGCATCTAAGCATGAGTTGGCTTTCCAAGATTTGCATAGTCCATTAGCAGTTGTCTCACCGGGTAAATGCTTGCACGCAAGCTACGTGGTTCCAGATGTTTCTATCATGTTGGGCGACTATAAGTTTCTGTCTTCTCCAATGGTCCTTGGTAACTCGGATATTGATCTAATTCTCGGAATGGACTAGCTTTCTAAGCACAAGGCTCAGCTTGATTATGCTGCCAAGCAGATTCAATTAACACATTCGTCTAAGGATGTAATCATATTTGCCGCTCGTGATGATACCATTCGACTGTTTTCTCTCAATGAGAAGGGCGAGCTGGATGCCATCTCTCAGATTCCAGTCGTTTGTGAATATCAAGACGTCTTTCCAGAAGAGCTTCCAGGAATGCCTCCTCACCGGCTAGTTGAATTTGTCATCGATCTTGAACCTGGCACGGAACCTGTTTGCAAACGTCCTTACAAGCTTGGACCTGAAGAGTTGAAGGAGCTGAAGAAACAACTCGATATTCAAGAGCGTATGGGTCTCATCCGACCAAGTTCTTCTCCATGGGGTTGTGGTGTTCTTTTTGTTAAGAAGAAGGATGGAACGGAACGACTTTGTGTCGACTACCGTCCATTGAACAAGAAGACCATAAAGAACAAGTACCCACTTCCCAACATCAATGAGCTTTTCGAACAACTCAAAGGTGCTCAAGTATTCTCCAAGCTTGACCTCCATATGGGCTATCATCAGATTCGCATTCGTGAAGAAGATATCCCCAAGACAGCATTCAGAACAAGCTATGGTTCATATGAATACACTGTCATGTCTTTTGGCCTTGTCAATGCTCCTCCAACATTCTCTCGCATGATGAACTTCATCTTCAACCCCTACACAAATGACTTCGTCTTGGTCTATCTCGATGACATTTTGGTCTTTTCCAAGAACAAGGAGGATCATGCCAAGCACTTGAGATTGGTGCTGGATAAACTCAGAGAACATCAGTTCTATGCGAAGTTTTCAAAGTGCGAGTTTTGGCTCGATGAGGTTCTCTACCTTGGGCATATCATCTCCGCCAAGGGCATAGCTGTTAATCCTGAGAAGGTGTCTGCAATTGTGAATTGGGAACCGCCTCAGAATGTGAAGCAACTCCGCAGCTTCCTTGGGCTCGCAAGCTATTGTCGAAGGTTCGTTGAGAATTTCTCTAAGATCGCGAAGCCTCTTTCCAACCTCCTCCAGAAGCATGTGAAGTATGTCTGGTCGCCTGAATGTGACATCGCTTTCAACACCCTCAAAGAGAAGTTAGTCACAGCTCCAGTTCTGACTCCTCCTGATGAATCCAAACCGTTCGAGGTTTTCTGTGATGCTTCCCTTCAAGGTCTCGGTGCAGTGTTGATGCAAGAGAAGAAAGTTGTGGCCTATACCTCTCGCCAGTTGAAGCCCAACGAAAAGAACTACCCCACTCATGACCTCGAGTTGGCGGCAGTTGTCCATGCTCTTTTAACATGGAGACATCTCTTGTTGGGAAGGAAAGTGGACATCTTCACTGATCATAAGAGTCTCAAGTACATCTTCACTCAGCCCAACCTCAACCTCAGGCAGACTCGTTGGGTCGAAATGATTCAAGAGTATAATCCGAGTATTGAATATACTCCAGGCAAGGCCAATGTCATTGCTGACGCATTGAGCAGGAAGGCTTACTGCAACAGTTTGATTCTCAAGCCCTACCAACCAGAGCTTTGTGAAGCTTTCCGCAAACTTAATCTCCAAGTTGTTCCTCAAGGATTCCTTGCCAACCTCCAAGTCTCTCCTACTTTGGAAGATCAGATTCGTGAGGCTCAACTTCTTGATGCTATGGTGAAGAAGGTGAAGATTGGGATTGCCAAGAGCCAACCCAAGTACAAGTGCTATCGCCTTGATGACAAGGATACTCTATTCTTCAAGGATCGCATTGTTGTTCCTAAGGGTGACCTTCGTAAAGTCATTATGAACGAGGCTCACAATTCACTCCTCTCTATTCACCCTGGAAGTACAAAGATGTACCATGACCTCAAGCAGTCGTATTGGTGGACTCGAATGAAGCGCGAGATTGCTCAGTTCGTGAATGAATGTGATGTCTGCAGAAGAGTGAAAGCAGAACACCAACGACCAGCTGGTCTCCTCCAACCTCTTGCCATTCCAGAATGGAAGTTTGACCATATTGAGATGGACTTCGTGACTGGATTTCCCAAGTCCAAGCGTGGCAATGATGCTATCTTCGTTGTCATCGACAAGCTCACTAAAGTGGCTCATTTTCTTCCTATCAAAGAATCTATCACAGCAGCTCAGTTGGCAGAGCTATATACCTCCAGGATTGTCTCTCTGCACGGCATTCCGCAGTTGATATCTTCAGATCGTGGAAGCATCTTCACCTCTAAGTTCTGGGATTCTTTCAGAAGGCCATGGGCACCAACATTCGCTTCAGCACAGCTTTTCATCCTCAAACTAGTGGCCAAGTCGAGCGAGTCAATCAAATTCTTGAAGATATGCTCAGGGCATGTGTCATTTCTTTCGGTATGAAGTGGGAAGATTGTCTTCCATATGCCGAGTTCTCCTACAACAACAGCTTCCAAGCGAGTTCGGGCAAGGCCCCATTCGAGATTCTCTATGGCAGGAAGTGTCGTACTCCTCTTAACTGGTCAGAGACTGGTGAACGCCAACTTCTTGGCAATGACTTGATCACAGAGGCTGAAGAAATGTGCAAAGTCATTCGTGAAAATCTCAAAGCCGCGCAATCGCGCCAGAAGAGTTACTATGATAGCAAGCATCATGACTTGGCTTTCGAGATCGGAGACCATGTCTACCTCCGCGTCTCTCCAATGAAAGGTACTCGTCGCTTCGGTATCAAAGGGAAGCTTGCCCCTAGATACGTGGGTCCTTTCAAGATCATTGGCAAAAGAGGCGATCTCGCCTATCAACTAGAGCTTCCATCCAACTTTGCAAACGTGCACGACGTGTTTCACGTGTCTCAGTTCCTCAAGTGTTTCAAGACTCCTGACCGCACCATCAACTTTGAAGAGATTGATCTCCAAGAAGACGTGTCTTAGCATGAGCAGCCCGTTGCTATTCTTGAAGAAACTAAGCGCAAGACTCGCAACAAGTCTATCAAATTCCTGAAAGTGAAGTGGTCACATCATTCCGATAGTGAAGCCACCTCGGAACGCGAGGACCACCTCCGTTCCGAATACCCGAAGTTTTCCTGTCCTAGATCTCGGGACGAGATCCTTTCGTAGTGGTGGAGTGTTGTAACGCCCCATATGTAACTTGCCATATTTGTATTCCAACTCTTGCCATTTCCGGCACTAAGTTATGATATTCCTCGTTGTTGGGTTTCATCTTCGTTTTGTATTTTGTCTTTGTCATGCATCTCATATCATGTCATCATGTGCATCGCGTTTGCATACGTGTTCGTCTCATGCATCCGAGCATTTTCCCCGTTGTCCGTTTTGCATTCCGGCGCTCCTATGTCCTCCGGTGTCCCCTTTTGCCTCTTTTCGTGTGTGGGTGTTAAACGTTCTCAGATTGGACCGAGACTTGCCAAGAGGCCTTGGTTTAATATTGGTAGACCGCCTGTCAAGTTTCGTGTCATTTGTACTTCGTTTGATACTCCAACGGTTAACCAAGGAACCGAAAAGGCCTCGTGTGTGTTGCAGCCCAACACCTCTCCAAAGTGGCCCAAAGCCCACCTAAACCCCCTCCATCCTCTCGGTCGTTCGACCACGATCGCGTGGCCGCAAACCGTGCTCAATTTGGAGCCTCCTAGCTCCTTCTATGTATAAATATATCCTCCCCATTCCAAATACCGGATCAAACACCACCCTAACCCTAGCCTCGCTCCCTCCGCACGCCGGACACGTCCGGTCCGCGCCGGACAAATCGCCACCGACGAACGCAAGCCGCCACGTGCCCCGCCACCGTTCTCTCCGCCGCCGGCTTGCTCGGCCCATGCGGGGCCCCCGTGGCCCGCACCGCACCTGCCGCCGCCCGCACCCGGCTCGCCCGCGCGCCGCCCAGCCGCCTTCGCCGGCTTTGCCCCGCCGTCGCACTGTTTGCCGCCGTCCGCCTCCCCGCGCCGCTGAGGCCAGATCCGGTGCCTCCTCGCCGGCGCCCGTCGTCTTCCCGCTCCGGCAAGCCCCGGCCGGCCTCCTCCTCGACGCCGGCATCTTCCCCGGCGAGCTCCGGCGACGAACCTCATACAACGCGCTCGATCTGGATCCGGTGCTATAGTGGAACCCTAGGGTTGACCCCATTTCCTGCCTAAGTTTGCATTATTTTTAGCATACTTCATCGCATCATAACTTTGCATCTGTGGCTTTGTTTTGGGCATGTAGCATATCAAATTGTTCGTCTGGATGTGCACTTCATTTCATTCCATTGCACCATGTTCATTTGAGCTCATCTTGATGCCCTAAATGCTGTTACAAGAGTGCAATGTAATGTTAGTTTCAGATTTTAACAGATTATGGACATTTATCATTTTTGCCATGTTTAATGTGTGCCTCCTCTGATTTTGAGCCCTACATGAGTTTTGTTGTATGCCATGCCATCTTACAGGGGTGTATGCCATGTAGTTGTGTGATCATTGTGGTGACTAAAACAAGCATGCAAAGTAGCTCTCATGATGTTGCTGATTTCAGGGACTTAGAATTCTTCCAAGTCTTTTGCATGTTAATATTTTTATGCCATGTATTCTTGTTGCTACAGAGTGATCCATGCCTCTTTTGAGCATGTTCAGTAAGGATGATTTTGAGATATTGTTATGCTATATCCATCCATGTCTTTGTTTGCAATTATGGAGAGCCCTAGCATGACTCAATCCTACTCTACTTTTGCTATAAAATGTTCCTGACAGATTGTTTATATGTTAATCAATTTTGCCGAGGTTGTTGTAGTTCATCCATGCATGCTATGAGTTTGTTCTTGCCATGGTTAGCTTATTTATCATGTCTACTTGCTGGGTGCATGGTTAGCTTGTCATGCAATGCCTTGTGGTGAGTGCTTCGAGCTCGCAAACATGCCTACGTAAATCTTTTTTGCCATGTTCTAGTTTTCTGCTAAGTCTGAATCTGTTAACGAAACTTGCTATGTTCACATGGTTGCCATTGTATTTTCTGATCCCTTTTGGCTTATGGTCATTAAGGGACTTTTGTTATATGCTTTGAGTAGTTCCATGCCATGCCTTGATTTACCATGATATGTTCATGTAGCATGTTGTTCTCTTGCTTTAAACATTGCTTCCTGATGTTAAATTCCTGACATGTTATTTTCTCCAAGTCTGTGAACCTGATATCTTTTGCACTTTTGCCATGCTTGTTTGAACCTGCTATTTTGTGAATTAGTCGTAGCTCAGTGTTCATCTTTTGTCAAGTATCTTGAGTGGATCACTGCCATGTGCTTTGTTGCTATGTTAGAGTGCAGTAGATTATTTTTCTTGATGCATTTAGATGGCCTCGTGCTGTTAATCGCTGCTTTGTGCCATTATTGTTTTGCTTGCCATTTGCAAACCGTGCATCCGATTCCGGTGATCTTTATATCGATTTCGACCGAAATCAACTCATATTTCCAGCAGCACTCTTGGTTTTCCAAGTTGAGTCTTGGTTCAATCTTTCCTTTCCGAAGGACGCATATGCATTGCATATCACATCCCGCATACCATGCCATGTTTTGCATCATGTTGCTTGCGCATGGCACCGTGGTTGATCGTGGTTCCCTTTGCTTGTGTTCTTGTTTTGGGTAGAGCCAGGAGACGAGTACGTGATCGAGGAACCCATTGAGAATGTTTACGAGGATCAAGCTTACGTCAACTCGGAGAACTTTGCAGGCAAGATGACCATACCCTCGAAATTACTTCTATCTTTCCCTCTACGTCAACTCGGAGAACTTTGCTATGCCTATGCTATGATACCTACCACATGCTTTATCATGCCTCCCGTATTGCCATGACAAACCTCCAACCCACCATGTCCTAGCAAACCGTTGTTTGTCTATGTTACCGCTTTGCTTAGCCCCTCTTATAGCATTGCTAGTTGTAGATGAAGATTGGAGTTTGTTCCTTGTTGGAACATGTTTATTGTTGGGATATCACTATTATATCTTACTTACTTTAATGCACCTATATACTTGGTAAAGGGTGGAAGGATCGGCCTTCTGCCTAGTGTTTTGTTCCACTCTTGCCCCCCTAGTTTCCGTCATACCGATGTTATGTTCCTTGATTTTGCGGTCCTAACACGGTTGGGTTATAATGGGAACCCCTTGACAATTCGCCTTGAATAAAACTCTTCCATCAAGGCCCAACATTGGTTTTACCATTTTTCACGTAGCCTCTTTTCCCTTGGGTTCCGCGGACTCAAAGGTCATCTTTATTTTAAACCCCCGGGCCAGTGCTCCTCTGGGTGTTGTTCCAACTTGTCAGCCGCCGGTGGCCACCAGGGGCAACTCTGGGCTGGCCTACCGGAAGTTTGGACAATCCAGTGTGCCATGAGAACGAGATATGTGCAGCTCCTATCGATATTTGTCGACACATTCGGGTGGCTTTGCTGGGTTAGTTTTACCATTGTCAAGATGTCTTGTAACCGTGTCTTGCCTTCTCTTCTCGCTCTCATTTGCGTATGTTAGCCATCATATATGCTAGTGCTTGCTGCAGCTCCACCTCATACCTTTTATACCCTACCTATAAGCTTAAATAGACTTGATCGCGAGGGTGTGAGATTGCTGAGTCCCCGTGACTCACAGATTACTCCCAAAACCAGATGCAGGGACCGATGATACCGTTACAGGAGATGCGACTAAACTCAAGTGGGAGTTCGATGAGGACTCGGGAAAATACTACGTTTCCTTTCCAGACGATCAGTACTGGAGCCCAGTTGGGACGATCGGGGACATTATGCATTTGGGGTTGTCTTTATTTTGGTTCCGTAGTCGTACCTTGATTGTATCTGGATGATTGTAATGATATATTTATGCTATTGTGTGACGTGGCGATTGTAAGCCAACTATGTACCTCTTTTGTTATTCAGTACATGGGATGTGTAAAGATTACCCCTCTTGCGACATTTCCTACAATGCGGTTATGTCTCTAAGTCGTGCTCCGATACATGGGAAATATAGCCGCATCGTGGGTGTTACATCAGGCTTCAGGAAAATCATGCAATATTCTGTACGCGTCCGCTGAAGTCCGTCGCAGATCATTTACACTTAGCAGGGACGATCCATCTACGGAGAAAAGTGTCCATGGAATACTAGCAAGGGAAGTCATAACCGTGCCAAACTTTAATTTAGCACACTTCTCGATATCTGTTGGATGAATATCATTGTTTTTGTTTGCCTGTATATTCTAATCTATCTAGATTACTAATTAAGAAATCTTTCCCTAATCATTGTTGCAACCCCGTGGAGGCCTAGCTAGCTTCTACTTGATCAGCGTGTCGTTGGGAAGATTAGATGGGCGCACATGCATAGAGCGGCGGCGGCAGGCAAGTTGCAATTAATCAGATTGGACAAGCAACATGTATGCTGGGCACGCTGCACCAAGCAAAAATGTCAGGTTCCAATTTCCTAGTTACATGTAATATATATATTAAATACACATAGAATATTGTTTTTTTGCTTTGCATAATTTCTTCTGTGCAGTCCTTTAGCGACTGGTTTAGAATTCGGTCCGTCGATGCGATGGTCCGGCCGGTTCCGATCCGAATAGTTTCTCGCTAGGCAGTTTTCAACGGATGCATGAGAGAACAAAGCACGCTGGTACTGGTGCTATTACTAGATGCAAATGCATGAGAATCTCATATATGTTTCTTGAGATTGCTACAACAACAAAATCAGGTGCTATTAATCCTAGTAATTTTCATTAGCATGGGTTTATTTTTCCCGAGGAATTACTTCTCTGGCTTGCACCATCCACCGTACACAGGTTCGTCAAATCATTGCCGCATTAACGACGGGCAAGAGATGGTTCGATCAGTTTCCCATCCGCAGTTCGGTGAATGCCGCATCTAGAACTCGGACCGCACTGCGAATTCAGACTTTTTCATGCCCTTCGCCGACATTGACTTCGGTACCAGGCCACATCTCTTTAAATAAATTATTTTACATAAATTAATTATGTGAGTATTCTTTTATATATTTATATTATTATTTTTTGGACTGCACTATTTTGCGTGTCTAGGTAATCGACTATGACTGCGTCATGCAGTCACTTCGGCAAGCTGCCGCCGTCGTCCCAATTGACGTAACTTGGCTCGTGTGATCACCATGTCGGTTGAATTGCCATACCAACATGTTTAGTTGCCTTGGGGACTTTGGCATCGCCAAAGAGAGCTCTACCTCGTCGGGTGTTCGGCCACGGGCCATATTTCTTTTATCATTCACTTTGCATAAATTATTAATTATGCAACGAATTTTTCATTTGTTATTATTATTATCTCTGGATGGTACTATTTTCTGTGCACAGGCAAATGATTCCGGTCGGGCAGTGTTGTTTCCTCAGCGTACGAGTGTGTTGATGTGGGGGGGGGGGTCTGTCGTCACCTTACCGACCTACCGTGTCACCTCGGCTAGACCGGGGGCTTCATCATCACTTCATTAACCCACGCCAGGGACTTCGGCATCACACTGTCGGCCTACTCCATCGCCTCGGTCGGACTGGGGGTTTCACCTCGCCACATTCGGCATGCTATGTCGCCACTTCGGAATGCCGAGCTCTTCGCTGCGCCACCTCTGGACCGGATTTGGGGCGGGGACCTTGTCCCACTGTTAGCTCAGGATGCACATCGACACCGAGCACATTAACCAGCTAAGTCGCTTCCATGCCCATTTATTTTTTAATTCTTGTTCGATTCCACCAAACTTTATATTTGGTTTAAACAAAAAACTTAGTTTGTTAAAAATGTTATTTGTTAAAAACACTTCTCTTACCCAAGTTAACTGGGGGCTCTTAAATTTATACGAGTTGTTCTATAATAATTGTTTTCTTCTTAGTCATTGCAAAGTCTTTTTCTATCACTCATTTTTTTCGACGCGAGCGTGTGGTTAATAGCTAGATAGCCTAGTTTCTCTCTCAAAGTTGCTTGAGTTTAGCTAAACTAGCCTAACGAGAATTACTCCGCCTTCGGGATAGGAGGTTGAAGCCATAGGGTGTCCCTCTTAAAGTCTTGAGATCGAATGTGTCATGTTAAAGCACGCCAGAAGCACAATTTTTAAGACCAAATTCGGATTGGCACAAAAAACTAGATTTAGTTCGAGTGTACAGTTTTTACTGAAGTTTTTGGTTTTTAAGCCTATGGAACTTTTAACCTATTTGTGTGTTTCCAACATAAATCTTGTAGTACAATGTCGGACACCTTTAAAGCTTCGGCAGTATCAATGCGGGGCGGCAACTAGAGCCGAACCCACCAAAAGCCAAGGTACTCCGAGGAGTCCTTGGCAAAATGTTCTCGGATATTGCTTTATATGCATCGACTTCGAATTGTGTCTTTGGTCAATAGTTGGGTCGCCCGGCTCCCGTGCTTACCCTTACGTTTCTGATTGTTCAGCTAAGGGTAAAGGGAGAACCACTGCGATTGTGCTTCTGGTTCGACTAGTCAAGTGCCTTAGTGGAGAAAGCCAAAAACTGACTGTCACAATAAGCGTAAACTGGTCAGCGATCTGATGACTTTGTTAAACTATAAGATCGATGGAGGTCACCTCGTGTTAAACAACGGGCCATTCATAACATTGGCTGAAGTGTTAACGGCTTGACCTCGGCTGATGCCGAACACTAACAGGGCTAGTAACTGGCCTCCCAACTTTAAGCTCCTATGACTAAGTGAAAGTTATAAAACCTGCATATCTGATTGTCTTGTTTCTGCTAACACAACCACCTCCGGGCACCGACACATCGGCTAAGGGTTGTCTTGTTACTGCGGAAACACCCTGTGTAGCATCTACAAAGGGGTAGAAGCCGACGACGGGCCACTTTCAAATGATAAACGGTCGCAACGAAGTCAAAATAAACACATATCATCAGCGTTTGTATTCATTCTACAAGCATTGCCTTCTGTAATTATCATTATAAAGCCGTAAATATGCATCAATTTGACTTAAGATATTGGCCAAGCTGGGTTGCCTGGCTCCTGTGGTAACCCCTACATTCCTGATCGTTCGGCTAGGCGGTAAAGGGAGCACCTCTGTGATTGTTACTATCAGGTTATCCAAGTTAGTACCTCAGACTGGATGAAGCTGAAAGCTAGCCATCTCAAAGGATATAATTTGTTGGCAACGACGGAAGTGACAATTTAGGTTCGCTACAGACCACATAGTTCGGGAACTTTCCCCAAACTAGATTCTCAATATTTTTCTCCCACATTGATTGGAGGTGAGGTTGCATAATCATGGTTGGCATGACAACCCAAAGAAAGGAACCGATAGCGGGGCTATTTTCTTTCGAAGATATTTCTTACGTTAAAAAGTATTGTAACATATCTCTCCGTGTTCCTTTGTTTATAAAACCATATGGCCGGATTGCCTTATTTGCCATAAATCTTTGCCCTTATAAAGGCTTTATAAAGTAGGACAAACACTCCCTGTCTATTGACCGAGGAGGTTGAAGCCGATGGTCGGTCATCAAAAAGTTTTGTACAATGCGGATCCGAGCATTAATGATATAGAGTACTTAGAATCATTGCACATAATTTGTGATTTTACTCCAGATATCAATTCTTAATTCGGCCACTCGTGCCCACATTAAGGCTCGAGGGCTACTAGGCTTTGCACTTATCATTTAGAAATATTAAAGGGACACATCGATCCCACGATTGTGTTGCCACCCGACCAGTGGCTCGGGGGCTACTGCATTGCCTATTCAATGCAGAAAATTCGAAGTGCTCAGTTTTCGGCTTGACCGAGCTATGGGAAAATCCGTCTTCGGACTACAATAGGTACCATCTAGGACTTATCTGGCATCAAGCTAATATATTATGGCGACTTCTCAAAGCCCTCTCTCAAGGGTCCGTCCGCCAATCACTATCTCCTCTAAATGTGCATCTCGGATTATAGACCGACACACACACCTTCAGGGCTACTGGCTATACATCTCATCAGCAATTAAATTACACCAATCAGAAATAAAATCCATAAACAATCAGCCCACGGCCGAGGAGGTGCATTACCTCAGAAGCAGTCCGACATATTGCTCGGATGCAAGTGGCTGGCTCCATAGAGGGCATTTCCGACATTAAGCTCGGCTGAACTCCGTCAACATTTTCGAACCAAGGTGATCTATGACACCTCGGATATAGTCCGACGTTGGAGCCTGGATACAGTCCGGCGTTGGGACTCAGATATAGTCCGGCATTGGAGCTCGGCTGCAAAAAAACACTTCGGATGTATACCGGCGTTGGAGCTCAATTGCAAAAAGGGGCTCCTCGGATACCCGACGTGTAAACTCTTCAGATTTACTTCGGCGATCCTCAAGATCGAAGATGTGAAGATTTGTTGCACCAGTTTTCAAGACCGATGACCGAAGATCAAGACTAGTTCGGAAGAATCGAGGAGCGTCCCTAACTTGAAGACTGGTTCAAGGGGCTACTGACGATGTCCTGGACTAGGGGGTATTCACCACGTCGTCTCTCGACCGGCTGGATCGGGCCGAGGACCCCCATGGCGGTTCATTCACAGGCCAGTTCCGGCATCCCATGCCGCATACAAGGGATATTCCACAAGACTTAGCGCCCATACGAGGACTTTCTCTAAACCCTAGGCCTCCAGTACATTATATAACCGAGGCCAGGCTACTCAATAGATGGTCTCATATTCATTAGAGAAATCTCATGGTAGATGCATGTACTCTGTACTATCCCTCATATGAATACAATCAAAAGCAGGATGTAGGGTATTATCTCTTCGAGAGAGCCCGAACCTGGGTAAAATCTTGTGTCTGTGTTATCATTGCTCCAAGACGCCTAGCTTAGCACCCCTACTACGAGATATGCCGGATTTGACACCGACACCCATCAATAGATATCAATGTGAGTGAGTAGGGATTGCTATGGAACACATGCACTAGAGCTATAGTTTATGAAAGCTTAAAAGAAAACTAAGAGGGTGTGCATCCAACTCGCTTGCTCACGAAGACCTAAGGAAATTTGAGGAAGCCCATCATTGGAATATACAAGCCAAGTTCTATAATGAAAAATTCCCACTAGTATATGGAAGTGACAGCATAGGAGACTCTCTATCATGAAGATCGTGGTAAAAGGATAGTAACATTGTCCCTTCTCTCTTTTCTCTCATTTTTTTATTTGGGCCTTCTCTCATTTTTGGCCTCTTTTTTTCATACAGAGTCTCATCTCGACTTGTGGGGGAGTCATAGTATCCATCATCCTTTCCTCACATGGGACAATGCTCTAAAAATGAAGATCATCACACTTTTATTTACTTACACTCAAGAATTACAATTCGATGCTTAGAACAAAATATGACTCTATATGAATGCCTCCTATGGTGTACCGGGATGTGCAATGAATCAAGAGTGTCCTATATGAAAGAATTATGAACGGTGGCTTTGCCACAAATACGATGTCAACTACATGGTCATGCAAAGCAATATGACAATGATGTAATGTGTCATAACAAACGGAACAGTGGAAAGTTGCATGGCAATATATCTCGAATGGCTATGGAAATGCCATTGTAGGTAGGTATGGTGGCTATTTTGAGGAAGGTACATGGTGGGTGTATCGTACCGGCGGAAGTTGCGCGACACTAGAGAGGCTAGCAATGGTGGAAGGGTGAGAGTGCGTATAATCCATGGACTCAACGTTAATCATAATGAACTCACATACTTATTGCAAAAATCTACTAGTTATCGAAACAAAGTACTACGCGCATGCTCCTAGGGGGATAGATTGGTAGGAAAAGACCATCGCTCGTCCCTGACCGCCACTCATAAGGAAGACAATCAATAAATAAATCATGCTCCAACTTCATCACATAACGGTTCACCATACGTGCATGCTACGGGAATCAAAAAATTTAACACAAGTATTTCTCCAATTCACAACTACTCACTAGCATTACTCTAATATCACCATCTTCATATCTCAAAACAATCATAAGGAATCAAACTTCTCATAGTATTCAATGCACTTTATATGAAAGCTTTTATTATATCCCTCTTGGATGCCTATCATATTAGGACTACAATTTATAACCAAAGCAAATTACCATGTGTTTAAATACTCTCAAAATAATATAAGTGAAGCACGAGAGTTCATCAATTTCTATAAAATAAAACCACTGTCGTGCCCTAAAAAGATATAAGTGAAGCACTAGAGCAAAATTGCCTAGCTCAAAAGATATAACTAAAGCACCTAGAGTATTCTAATTGTAGCGACCCGACCTCAAACGGTCAAGTCTCTGTGCTTCGGTGTCATCCCTGGATCGGTAATGCTGACACAAAGTACTCGAAGGATTTATAATAGAGTGGCAATCACACACTTATTACATGGGATGTCTCAAGAGAGAACTTATTACAATAAATATGGCTTAAGGCCATCTAATACGATAACAGTGGAAGGCTTGGAAGATAAAGTGAGTCCATCAACTCCAACGGCATAACTGAGTGCATGACAAACGACCTATCACGTCTTACTCCTTGTCTTAAAAGTCTGCAACATGATACGTTGCAGCCCAAAAACGGGTCAGCACATGGAATATGCTGGCAATGTAACACAGGCGAGTAATGAACAGAATAAATGATATCAATACATGCATATATGGCTGGTGGAGGCTCTATGGTTAATATGTTTTGCGTAAAGCCAATTTTTCCCTACAACAAAGGAATATATTTTATTTGACTATCATGGTAGTTGAACAACATTGATAAGGTTCCTCCAACTCAATCCCAATAAAAAGTAATTATCAACCCAACAAATTAAATTAGAGTGATGAGATCCATATGATAATCCACAAACCAGATACTCAAGATGTCCATAACCGGGGACACGACTAACCATGATTAGTTTGTACACTCTGCAGAGGTTTGCGCACTTTTCCCCACAAGACTCGATCTCCTCCGTTGGATTTCTCACACTACATGGTGTTTAAGAAAAGGATGACCGAGACACAGTATGTCAGAAGCATTAACTCTTTACTCTGGTTGGACAGTTACACCTACTTCCCCTCTACATCTGCTAGACCACCACTGAAAGAGGTCTCACAACATACTCAACTATGCTAGAGCCCATAATGACTTGTGGCTGCACACAGAAGTTTCTAGCAAGAAAGATCTTATGATCCCTTTGAGACTGGGTGGCGGACCGTAGGAGGATCACACGGTATATCCTTGGGATCTCCTAGGACAACACTGGTATATCCCCAGGTTCCCAAAACAAGCAATCCACCCAGATGTGTGTTAAAGCTACCACCTTAAGTTAAACCATTAAATTAACAATCTCACATCTGTCATAGATACACTCAAACCCAAATCCACGTCTACGAGCATAGCATGGCAATATAAGCATAATGTAGAAGTAACTCCGAGGGGTTTGATAATAAAACAGGTAATAGGTTCTACTAAAGGAAATATGCCCTAGTTTTTATTTATAATTCCTTATATCATGATAAATTTTTATTATTCATGCTAGAATTGTATTAACCGGAAACATAGTACATGTGTGAATACATAGACAAACAAAGTGTCACTAGTATGCCTCTACTTGACTAGCTCGTTGATCAAAGATGGTTATGTTTCCTAGCCATAGATGTGAGTTGTCGTTTGATTAACAGGATCACATCATTAGGAGAATGATGTGATTGACTTGACCCATTCTGTTAGCTTAGCACTTGATCGTTTAGTATGTTGCTATTGCTTTCTTCATGACTTATACATGTTCCTATGACTATGAGATTATGCAAGTCCCGTTTACCATAGGAACACTTTGTGTGCTACCAAACATCACAACATAACTGGGTGATTATAAAGGTGCTCTACAGGTGTCTCCAAAGGTACTTGTTGGGTTGGCGTATTTCGAGATTAGGATTTGTCACTCCGATTGTCGGAGAGGTATCTCTGGGCCCACTCGGTAATGCACATCACTATAAGCCTTGCAAGAATTGTAACTAATGAGTTAGTTGCGGGACGATGTATTACAGAACGAGTAAAGAGGCTTGCCGGTAACGAGATTGAACTAGGTATTGAGATACCGACGATCGAATCTCGGCCAAGTAACGTACCAATGACAAAGGGCACAACGTATGCTGTTATGCGGTTTGACCGATAAAGATCTTCGTAGAATATGTAGGAGCCAATATGAGCATCTAGGTTCCGCTATTTGTTATTGACCGGAGACATGTCTCAGTCATGTCCACATAGTTCTCTAACCCGTAGGGTCCGCACGCTTAAAGTTTCGGTGACGATTGTATTATGAGTTGTTGTGTTTTGATCTACTGAAGGTAGTTTGGAGTCCTGGATGTGATCACGGACATGACGAGGAGTCTTGAAATGGTTGAGACATAAAGATTGATATATTGGATGACTATGTTCGGACACCGGAATGGTTTTGGGGAGTTTCGGACATATACCGGAGTACCAGGGGGTTACCGGAACCCCCCAGGGAGTTTAATGGGCCAAGATGGGCCTTGGTGGAGAAGAAGAGGGGCGGCATGGGCAGGCCGCACGCTCCCTCCCGCTCTAGTCCGAATTGGACAAGGAGGGGGGTGGCGCCCCCTTTCCTTCCTCTCTCTCCTTCCCTTCCTTTCCCCCTCCTACTCCAACTAGGAAAAGAGGGAGTCCTACTCCCGGTGGGAGTAGGACTCCTCCCTAGCACGCCCTCCCATGGCTGGCCGCTTCCTCCCCCCTGGTCCTTTATATATGGGGGCAGGGGGCACCTCTAGACACAACAATTAATCTCTTGATCTCTTAGCCGTGTGTGGTGCCCCTCCACCATATTCCACCTCGATCATATTGTAGCGGTGCTTAGGCGAAGCCCTGCGTCGGTAGCAACATCATCACCGTCATCACAACATCGTGCTGACGGAACTCTCCCGTGAAGCTCTGCTGGATCGGAGTTCGCGGGACGTCATCGAGCTGAAGGTGTGCTGAACTCGGAGGTGCAGTACGTTCGATACTTGGATCGGTCAGATCGTGAAGACGTACGACTACATCAACCGCGTTGTGCTAACGCTTCCACTTTCGGTCTACGAGGGTACGTAGACAATATTCTCCCCTCTCGTTGCTATGCATCAACATGATCCTGTTTGTGCATAGGAAGTTTTTTGAAATTACTACGTTCCCCAACAGTGGCATCCGAGCCTGGTTTTATGCGTAGATGTTATATGCACGAGTAGAACACAAGTTAGTTGTGGGCGATACAGGTCATACTGCTTACCAGCATGTCATACTTTGGTTCGGCGGTATTGTTGGATGAAGTGCCCCGGACCGACATTACACGTACGCTTACGTGAGACTGGCTCTAACGACGTGCTTTGCACATAGGTGGCTGGCTGGTGTCAGTTTCTCCAACTTTGGTTGAACCGAGTGTGGCTATGCCCGGTCCTTGAGAAGGTCAAAACAACACTAACTTGACAAACTATCGTTGTGGTTTTGATGCGTAGGTAAGAACGGTTCTTTCCCAGCCCGTAGCAGCCACGTAAAACTTGCAACAACAAAGTACAAGACGTCGAACTTGTTTTTGCAGGGCATGTTGTGATGTGATATAGTCAAGGCATGATGCTAAATTTTTTGTATGAGATGATCATGTTTTGTAACCGAGTTATCGACAACTGGCAAGATCCATATGGTTGTTGCATTATTGTATGCAATGCAATTGCCCTGTAATTGCTTTAATTTATCGGTAAGCGGTAGTGATAGTCGTAGAAGCAATAGTTGGCAAGGCGACAACGATGCTACGATGGAGATCAAGGTGTCGCGCCGGTGACAATGGTAATCATGACGGTGCTTCGGAGATGGAGATCACAAGCACAAGATGATGATGGCCATATCATATCACTTATATTGATTGCATGTGATATTTATCTTTTATGCTTCTTATTTTGCTTAGATCGACTGTAGCATTATAAGATGATCTCTCACTAAATTTCAAGGTATAAGTGTTCTCCCTGAGTATGCACCATTGCGAAAGTTCTTCGTGCTGAGACACCACGTGTTGATCGGGTGTGATAAGCTCTACGTTCAAATACAACAAGTGCAAAACAGTTGCACATGCGGAATACTCAGGTTAAACTTGACGAGACTAGCATAATGCAGATATGGCCTCGGAACACTGAGACTGAAAGGTCTAGCGTGAATCATATAGTAGATATGATCAACGTAGTGATGTTCACCATTGAAACTACTCTATCTCACGTGATGATCGGACATGGTTTAGTTGATATGGATCACGTGACCACTTAGAGGATTAGAGGGATGTCTATCTAAGTGGGAGTTCCTTAAACAATTTGATTAACTGAACCTCAATTTATCATGAACTTAGTCCTGATAGTATTTGCATATCTATGTTGTAGATTAATAGCTTGCGATATAGCTTCCCGTTTATTTTTGATATCTTCCTAGAGAAAATAAACTTGAAAGATTTTAGTAGCAATGATACGGATTGGATCCATGATCTGAGGATTGTCCTCATTGTTCTACAGAAGAATTATGTCCTTGATGCACCGCTAGGTGACAGATCTATTACAGGAGCAGATGCAAACGTTATGAACATTTGACAAATCTCGGTATGATGACTACTTAATAAGTTTAGTGCACCCTGCTTTACGGCTTTGAACCGGGACTTCAAAAACGTTTTGAACTCCATGGAACATATAAGATGTTCTAAGAGTTGAAATTGGTATTTCATACTCATGCCCGTGTCGAGAGGTATGAGACCTCTGATAGTACTTTGCCTACAAGATGGGGGAGAATAGCTCAACCAGTGAGCATGTTCTCAGATTGTCTAAGTACTACAATCGCTTGAATCAAGTGGGAGTTAATCTTCAAGATAAAAAGGTGATTGATAAAGTTCTCTAGTCACTATCACCAAGTTACTGGAACATCATGATGAACTATAATATGCAAGGGATGAAGAAATTAATTCCCAAGCTCTTCGCGATGCTCAAATCGGCG
Source organism: Triticum aestivum (assembly GCF_018294505.1). NCBI lineage: Eukaryota > Viridiplantae > Streptophyta > Magnoliopsida > Poales > Poaceae > Triticum > Triticum aestivum. Next base: position 58,692,436 of record NC_057794.1, read on the forward strand.
AAGGTAGAAATCAAGAAATAGCATCAAGTGTTGATGGTTAACAAGACCACTAGTTTCAAGAAAAGGGCAAAGGGAAAGAAAGGGAACTTCAAAGAAGAATAGCAAGCAAGTTTCTACTCCCATGAAGAAGCCCAAAGCTAGACCCAAGTCTGCAACTGAGTGCTACTACTACAAAGGAAATGGTCACTGGAAGTGGAACTGCCCTAGATACTTGGCGGATAAGAAGGATGGCATAGTGAACAAAGGTATATTTGATATACATGTTATTGATGTGTACCTTACTAGTGTTTATAGCAAACCCCTCGGTATTTGATACTGGTTCAGTTGCTAAGAGTTGTAACTCAAAATGGGAGTTGTAGAATTAATAGAAACTAGTTAAAGTGACGATGTGTGTTGGAAGTAGTTTCAAGAATGATATGATCAGCATCGCAAACTCCCTATACTTACGGGATTAGTGTTCAACCTAAATAAATGTTATTTGGTGTTTGTGTTGAGCATGAATATGATTTCATCATGTTTATTGCAATACTATTATTCATTTAACTTAGAGAATAATTGTTGTTCTATTTACATGAATAAAACCTTCTATGGTTATACACCCAATGAAATTGGTTTGTTGGATCTCGATCGTAGTGATACACATATTCATAATATTGAAGCCAAAAGATGCAAAGTTAATAATGGTAGTGCAACTTATTTGTGGCACTGCCGTTTGGGTCATATTGGTGTAAAGCGCATGAAGAAACTCCATGCTGATGGGCTTTTGGAATCACTTGATTATGAATGAGTTGATGCTTGTGAACCATGCCTCATGGGGAAGATGACTAAGACTCCATTCTCCGGAACAATGGAGAGAGCAACAAACTTGTTGGAAATAATACATAATAATGTATGCAGTCCGATGAGTGTTGAGACTCGCGGTGGGTATCAATATTTTCTCACCTTCACAGATGATTTGAGCAGATATGGGTATATCAACTTGATGAAACATAAGTCTGAAACATTTGTAAAGTTCAAAGAATTTTAGAGTGAAGTGGAAAAACATCATAACAAGAAAAAACATTTCTACGATCTGATCGCGGAGACAAATATTTGAGTTACGAGTTTGGTCTTCAACTAAAACAATGTGGAATTGTTTCATAAATTCATGCCACCTGGAACACCACATTATAATTGTGTCTCCGGATGTCATAACCGTACTTTATTGGATATAGTGCAATCTATGATGTCTCTTACCGATTTGCCACTGTTTTGGGGTTATCCATTAGAGACAGCTACATGCACGTTATATAGGGCACCGTCTAATCCGTTGAGACGACACCGTATGAACTATGGTTTGGCTAGAAACCTAAGCTATCGTTTCTTAAAGTTTGGGGTTGTGATGCTTACGTGAAAAAGTTTCAGCCTGATAAGCACAAACCTAAATCGGAAAAGTGCGTCTTCATAGGATACCCAAAAGAAACTGTTGGGTACACCTTCTATCACAGATCCGAAAGGCAATATCTTTGTTGCTAAAGAGTGGATCCTTTCTTGAGAAGAAGTTTCTCTCGAAATAAGTGAGTGGGAGGAATGTAGAACTTGATAAGGTAATTGTACCTTCTCTCGAATTGGAAAGTAGTTCATCAAAGATATCAGTTCTAGTGATATCTACACCAATTAGTGAGGAAGCTAATGATGATGATCATGAAACTTCAGATCAAGTTACTACTGAACCTCGTAGGACAACCAGAGTATGGTCCGCACCAGAGTGGTATGGAAATCCTTTCTGGAAGTCATGTTACTAGACCTTGACGAACCTACGAACTATGAGGAAGCGATGATGAGCCCAGATTCCGCGAAATGGCTTGAGGCCATGAAATCTGAGATGAGATCCATGTATGAGAATAAAGTATGGACTTTGATTGGCTTGCCCGATGATTGGTGAGTCATTAAGAATAAATGGACCTTCAAGAGGAAGACGGATGCTGATAGTAGTGTTGCTATCTACAAAGCTCGAATTGTCGCAAAATGTTTTCGACAAGTTCAAGGTGTTGACTACGATGAGATTTTCTCACTCGTATCAAAGCTTAAGTCTGTCCGAATCATGTTAGCAATTGCCGCATTTTATGATTATGAAATTTGGCAAATGGATGTAAAGACTGCATTCCTGAATGGATTCCTCGAAGAAGAGTCGTATATGATGCAACCTGAAGTTTTTGTCAATCCTAAAGGTGCTAACAAAGTGAGCAAGCTCCAGCGATCCATCTATGGACTAGTGCAATCATCTCGGAGTTGGAATATATGCTTTGATAAAGTGATCAAAGCATATGATTTTATATAGACTTGCGGTCAAGCCTATATTTACAAGAAAGTGAGTGGGAGCACTACACAACATTTCTGATAAGAATGTGTGAATGACATATTGTTGATCGTAAATAATGTATAATTTTCTGGAAAGCATAAAGGAGTGTTTGAAAAAGGTTTTTCAAAGAAAGACCTCGATGAAGCTGCTTACACATTGAGCATCAAGATCTATAGAGATAGATCAAGACGCTTGATAAGTTTTTTCAATAAGTACATACCTTGACAAGATTTTGAAGTACTTCAAAATGGAACAGTCAAATAAGGAGTTCTTGCATGTGTTGCAAGGTGTAAAGTTGAGTAAAGACTCAAAACTCGACCATAGAAGAAAATAGAAAGAGAATGAAAAGGCATTCCTTATGCCTCAGTCATAGGTTCTATAAAGTATGTCATTCTATGTACCAGACCAATTGTATACCCTGCCCTGAGTTTGACAAAGGAGTATGGTAGTGATCTAGGAGTAGATCACTGGACATCGGTGAAAATTATCCTTAGAGGACTAAGGAAATATTTCTCGGTTATGGAGGTGATAAAAGAGTTCATCATAAAGAGTTACGTCGATACAAGCTTTTGACACCGATCTAGATGAATCTAAGTCTCGATCTAGATACATATTGAAAGTGGGAGCAATTAGCTAGAGTAGCTCTGTGCAAAGCATTGTAGACATAGAAAAATTTGAAAATACATACGGCTCTGAATGTGGCAGACCCGTTGACTAAATTTCTCACAAGCAAAACATGAACCCTCTTTGGGTGTAAATCACATAGCGATGTGAACTAGATTATTGACTCTAGTGAACCCTTTGGGTGTTAGTCACATGGAGATGTGAACTAATCACATAAAGATGTGAACTATTGATGTTAAATCACATGTCTATGTGAACTAGATTATTGACTCTAGTGCAAGTGGGAGACTGAAGGAAATATGCCCTAGAGGCAATAATAAAGTTGTTATTTATATTTCCTTATATCATGATACATGTTTATTATTCATGCTAGAATTGTATTAACTGGAAACTTAGTACATGTGTGAATACATAGACAAACAAAGTGTCACTAGTATGCCTCTACTTGACTAGCTCGTTGATCAAAGATGGTTATATTTCCTAGCCATAGACGTGAGTTGTCATTTGATTAACGAGATCAAATCATTAGGAGAATGATGTGATTGACTGGACCCATTCCGTTATCTTAGCACTTGATCGTTTAGTATGTTGCTATTGCTTTCTTCATGACTTATACATGTTCCTATGAGTATGAGATTATGCAACTCCCGTTTACCGAAGGAACACTTTGTGTGCTACCAAACGTCACAACGTAACTGGGTGATTATAAAGGTGCTCTACAGGTGTCTCCAGAGGTACTTGTTGGGTTGGCGTATTTCGAGATTAGGATTTGTCACTCCGATTGTCGGAGAGGTATCTCTGGATCCACTCGATAATGCACATCACTATAAGCCTTGCAAGCATTGTAACTAATGAGTTAGTTGCGAGATGATGTATTACAAAACGAGTAAAGAGTCCTGTCGGTAACGAGATTGAACTAGGTATTGAGATACTGACGATCGAATCTCGGGCAAGTAACATACCGATGACAAAGGGAACAACGTATGTTGTTATGCGGTTTGACTGATAAAGATCTTCGTAGAATATGTAGGAGCCAATATGAGCATCCAGGTTCCGCTATTGGTTATTGACCGGAGACATGTATCTGTCATGTCTACATAGTTCTCAAACCCGTAGGGTCCGCACGCTTAAAGTTCCGTTGATGATTGTATTATGAGTTTTTTGTGTTTTTATATACCGAAGGTAGTTCGGAGTCCCGGATGTAAATCGGTCATGATGAGGAGTCTCGAAATGGTCGAGAGATGAAGATGGATATATATATTGGACGACTATGTTTGGACACCGGAATGGTTTCGGGGAGTTTCAGACATATACCGGAGTACCGGGGGGGGGGTTACCGGAACCCACCAGGGAGTTTAATGGGCCATGATGGGCCTTAGTGGAGAAGAGGAGCGGCGGTTAGGGCAGGCTGCGAGCCCCCTCCCCCTCTAGTCCAAATTGGACAAGGAGGGGGGTGACGCCCCCCTTTCCTTCCTCTCTCTCCTTCCCTTCCTTTCCCCCTCCTACTCCAACTAGGAAAAGAGGGAGTCCTACTCCCGGTGGGAGTAGGACTCCTCCCTGGTACGCCCTGCCTTGTCTAGCCGACTCCTTCCCTCGGTCCTTTATATACGGGGGTAGGGGGGCACCTCTAGACACAACAATTGATCTCTTGATCTTTTAGCCGTGTGTGGTGCCCCCCTCCACCATATTCCACCTCGATCATATCATAGTTGTGCTTAGGCAAAGCCCTGCGTCGGTAGCAACATCATCACCGTCATCACACCGTCGTGCTGACAAAACACTCCCGTGAAGCTCTGTTGTATCGGAGTTCACGGGACATCATCGAGCTAAACGTGTGCTGAACTTGGAGGTGCCGTACGTTCGGTACTTGGATCAGTCGGATCGTGAAGACGTACGACTACATCAACCGCGTTGTGCTAATGCTTCCTCTTTCATTCTATGAGGGTACATAGACAATACTCTCCCCTCTCATTACTATGCATCACCATGATCCTGTGTGTGCGTAGGAAAATTTTGAAAATTACTACGTTCCCCAACATCTACATCATCATCTACTTCCCAAACCCACATGTTAAGAGATCCTACTCATGCAATGTGTGAAGGTTGAACTAATGCATAAAAACTGGGTCATAATGGGTTATGATCAAAGTGTTACTTGCCTTGCGGACGATCCGTAAAACCTAGAGACTCGTAGTAGCATGCTTCGCACTACGGGTGTTCTATCACAAACAAACAATAACATACATAAACAATCAAGCAAAGATGCACAGATAAATCTCAAATAAGAAGATCTAACCAGAAAGTTCAACTGAAGAACTCCTGTTAGCAAAAAGAATCAAATCAAATGGAGCAACGAAACTCAAACTGCGAAAGAAACAAGATCCGATTATTAATCTGGACAAAAGTCAAATTTTACAGGACCAAAATCTTGTTCAGGTCGATTAAAATGAAAGAGGGCTTTGAGACGAAGATCTAGGCGTTTGAATTGCCTGATTCTGATAACCGAGCGAAAAGATAAACTAAAACGAAAATCGGGTCAGAAATCGCGATCGAAAATAATCGCGAAAAATCCAGGTAAAGAAAAACTGACGAACAGACTAACGAACGAACGTTCGCTGTCTGTGACTAACGGGTGAACGGCGTTCATTAAAACGAACGTATGGACGAACGTCCGCAACTTAACCGAAACGAAAAAAATGAAACAAAAATCAATCTAATAAGAAAAAACGGTCTAGGGTTTCTAAAAAACCGACCGGACGAAAGTCAACGGCGGTGGCTCGATGGAGATCAGCGATGGCGGGTGGCAGCTCCGGCGGCGACGGTCGGCGGTGCGGCTCGGAGGGACGGCGGCAAGGCAACGGCGACGGCGGCTGGCGGTGGCGGCTTAGGGTTTGGCAGGGCACGCAGGCGGGCTGGGACTGGCGGTGGCTCGAGGCCTCGCCTCTTAAAGGGCCGAACGGATCGGTGTCCCAGGCGGACACGGCCCGGTAAGGCGGTAACTTTTTTTAAAATAATTCCGTGCAGAAAAACAACGAAAAGAAATACTAAACGAACTCTAAAAATCCTGAAATAAATTTTCCCCGTCCTCGAAAAATACTTCAGACAAGGTGAACATTTATTTGGGCCTCTAATGCAATTTTGAAAAATTCATATTTTTCCTAATTCAAATAAACTAGCGATAAAACCCAAATAAAATAATTTATTTGATTTTAATATTTTCCTCTAATATTTCATTTATTTTGGAGAAGTCATACTATCTCCTCTCATATATTTTGATATGAAATATTTTTGGAGAGAAAAGTAATTAAAACCAAAGTGATCCTTGTTCCACTATTTGATATAACTCAAATTTGAGAACAAGGGAAAATCCCTAACTCTCTCCGAGGGTCCTTGAGTTTCTTAGGATTTCGAGGATCACAAATCGAAATGCAATAAAATATGATATGCATGAACGACCTATGTATAACAATCCAAATTGAAAATTTGGGATGTTACAAACCTACCCCCCTTAAGATGAATCTCGCCCTCAAGATTCGGGTTGGCTAGAAAATAGGTGTGGGTGGTCTTTGCGTAGATCATCCTATCTTTCCCAGGTGGCTTCATCCTCGGTATGGTGGCTCCACTGAACTTTGCAAAACTTGATAACCTTGTTGCGGGTAACTCGACTGGCAAACTCGAGAATCTTGACTGGCTTTTCCTCATACGTCAAATCACTGTCCAACTGAATTGCTTCCAGGGGCACTGTATCTCTCAGAGGAATATCTGCTATCTCAGCATGGCACTTCTTCAACTGGGAAACGTGAAACACATCATGAACTCCTGACAGTCCTTCAGGTAACTCCAACTTGTAGGCAACCTCTCCCATGCGCTCCAGAACATGGTTCGGTCCTACAAATCTCGGGGCTAACTTTCCTTTAACTCCAAAATGCTTAACTCCTCGCAGAGGTGACACTCGCAGATATGCTATATCTCCGATTTCATAGACTACCTCCTTGCGTTTCGAGTCTGCATAGCTCTTCTGTCTGGACTGAGCTACTTTCACTCTATCTCGAATCAACTTAACCGTCTCTTCAGACACTTTGATCATATCCGGTCCAAACAACTGATGGTCCCCAACTTCATCCCACGTCAACGGTGTTCGACATCTTCTTCCGTACAGGGCTTCAAACGGTGCCATCTTCAAACTGGCATGGTAGCTGTTATTGTATGAGAACTCCGCGTAGGGTAAATTATCATCCCAACTAGGCCCGTAGTCTAGTGCACAATCTCTCAGCATGTCCTCCATAATCTGATTGACTCTCTCAGTCTGTCCATCTGTCTGCGGGTGAAAAGCTGTATTGAACTCCAGCCTGGTTCCCAAAGTCTGGTGCAGTTGGTGCCAATACTTTGAAGTAAACTGTGTTCCTTTGTCTGATACGATGGTCCTCGGAACTCCATGCAGACATATGATCATGGTCATATATATCTTGGCCAACTTTGCACTGGTATATGTGGTTTTCACTGGGATAAAGTGAGCTACTTTTTTCAATCAATCCACTACTACCCAGATAGAATCGTACCCCGATTAGGTCCTGGGTAGTCCGGTGATAAAATCCATGCCAAGCTTATCCCGATCTCGACATTATTGGGCACAAAAATACGGTCCTCAAACCACAAGGTGTCGTGCTCATCCTCATGAAAACCTTTGGCTTTGCCTTCACTCATCTTCTCCTTTATCTCAATAATTTCTTTGTCATCCTTCTGGGCTTGTCGAATCTTTCCCAACAATGTCGACTGAACTTCTATGGTTATAACAAAACCTTTGGGAACAATCTCTAAACGTAGCTCCCTGAAATCTTCTACTAACTCCTTTGGCAATCCTCCTATTACTAAGGTATTGGCATAACTCTTTCGGCTCAAAGCATCTGCTACGACATTGGCCTTTCCCTGATGATAGTGCAACTTCATATCATAATCGTTTATAAGCTCCAACCATCTCCATTGCCTGAGGTTCAACTCCTTCTGTGTGAAAATGTACTTCAAACTCTTATGATCCGTGTACACATCACAATGGTTCCGAATAAGAAAATGTCTCCAGGTCTTGAGTGCATGCACCACAACTGCTAACTCCAAATCGTGTGTGGCTTAATTCAACTCGTGCGGTCGAAGCTGTCGTGAGGCATATGCAACAACTCTTCTGTCTTGCATAAGTACTCCTCCAAGTCCTAAGCGAGAGGCATTGCAATATACTTGGAAATCCTTGCGTATATCCGGTAGAATCAGCACTGGGCTGTAGTCAAACATTTCTTCTACTCCTGGAGACTAGCTTCACATTCCTTAGTCCAATGGAACTTGATGTCCTTCTTCAACAAGATCGTCATTGGCTTCGCAATAGTAGAGAAATTTTCAATGAATCTCCGATAGTATCCCGTGAGTCCAAGAAAACTGCGGATCTCTCTAACTGAGGTGGGTGCCAACCATTCAGTGACCGACTGAACTTTGGTGGGGTCTACTGCTATACCTTCTCCCGATATAACATGTCCAAGAAATCCAACTTCCTTTAACCAAAACTCACACTTACTGAACTTGGCATACAACTGATGCTCATCTCATCATTTAGCCCTTCCATAAATTTCTCCTGCTTCGCGGCATCTGTGGCCACATCATCAGGAGCATAGCGGGATAACTTATTAAACTTCTCCACGTACTAGCCTACAGTACGGTTCCCTTGGCGTAAGTTGCGAAACTCATGCTTCTTCATGCTCATAGCTCCAGTGGATACGTGGGTTGTGCGGAATGCTTGCTGAAACTGCTCCCAAGTGACATTGGCTATAGGAAAATTGGATGTGTAATTCTCCCACCATGCGACTGTTGGTCTGTCCAATTGGTGTGCGGCAAAACACACCTTCTCAACATCAGTGCAACCTGTGGTGGTCAACTCCCTTCCAATCCTGTGCAGCCAATCATCCGCAACTATGGGCTCGGTGTTACTGGAAAACACCGGCGGCTGGAGCCTTAGAAAATGGGCTAAATTGCCAATTGGTGGTGGTGGAGGTGGGTTGTTGTTGTTGTTGTTGTTGTTGCCTTGGTTTTGAACTAACAACTGCATCAAGGCATTCTGCTGCTGGATCAACTGAGTGAGCTCCGGTGGGAAAGCAAATCCGGAGTCACGTCTCGGAGGCATCTGATGGGTTTTAGAGGGAAGAGTTTAGAATAGAATGAGGTCTAATGAGAAAGCACTACCCATATGCACATGAAACAAACACAATCATATCATATCACTCAATCAATCAAGCAAGGCATACAATCGGTCTAACTATCGTTACAGTGCTCGGACTACTAATATTTACATGGGGGTACTACTAATAGTATTGGTGGCCTACTAGAAATTTTGATCGGTGGAAGACTCCATGATATCCGCTCTAGCTTCGTCTTCATAGTCATCATCACTACTACCCGGGTCGTAGTCGGTGTCGTCGATGATGCTGTAGTCTTCTCATCCTGGCGCGGGGTCTCTCATAAAAACTCCTAGCTTCCTTGTCATGTCATCATTCCTCTCCACAAGTATCATCATTTCCTCCTCAAATCCATCATGGGTAGACTTAAGCTCTAGCTCCGTGATCCTAATCATCGCCTTCTTCAAATCTATCATGCTTGCGCACATCTGGTTCTCCTAGCGATGAATGTGATGGTTTAATTCCTGGATGAATGCTGCAATGGACTGGTCATTCCTGGTGCTGATCATCTCCCATTGCTCATCTCGGAGTCCACATATCGGGTAGATAGTGTCCTTCAGCTCCTATTTGTAGACTTCTCCAATACGTCCTATAGCAATGTGGGCTGCCATACTCTTGCCTAGACTCTAGGTGGGTGCATCAAAGGAAAACTCTATGGGTTTAGTGAGTGGCATGACCGTCCTTCCTGGAACATGAACTCGAATCAACCAATGTTCCTCTTCTGGTAGTGTGGCAGTGTAGGTCCCGGTGAAGCATGGCATTCCAATGTTCAGGTACCTAGTGACTTCCTTCAAGTGTCGTCCAAAAGGTGTGTCTTCATCTAGTTGTGCAAATTTGTTCCTTGAGTCCGCCATCCTAAAGAGTAAGGAGTCAGAAATAAGTAGAGGAGAGTGTTCTATGGCTTTTCTTAGTGGTCATGTCCTACATTCAGCGTGTGCTCTGATACCATCTTGTAGCGACCCGACCTCAAACGGTCAAGTCTCTGTGCTTAAGTGTCATCCCTGGATTGGTAATGCTGACACACACAGTACTTGAAGGATTTACAAAAGAGTAGCAATCACACACTTATACATCAAATGTCTCAAGAGAGAACTTATTACAATAAATATGGCTTAAGGCCATTTAATACGATAACAGCGGAAGGCTTGGAAGATAAAGTGAGTCCATCAACTCCAATGGCATAACTGAGTGCATGACAAACAACCTATTGCGTCTTACTCCTCGTCTGAAAAGTCTGCAACATGATACGTTACAGCCGGAAAATAGGTCAGCACATGGAATATGCTAGCAATGTCACACAGGCGAGTAATGAACAGAATAAATGCTGTCACTACATGCATATATGGCTGATGGAGGTTGTATGGTTAATATGTTTTGCGTAAAGCCAAATTTTCCCTACAACAAAGGAATATATTTTATTTAACTAACATGGTAGTTGAACAACATTGAGAAGGTTCATCCAACTCAATCTCAATTAAAAGTAATTATCAACCCAACAAATTAAATTAGAGTGATGAGATCAATATGATAATCCATAAACCAGATACTCAAGATGTCCATAACTGGGACACGGCTAACCATGATTAGTTTATACACTCTGTAGTGGTTTGCGCACTTTTCCCCACAAGACTCGATCTCCTCCGTTGGATTTCTCGCACTACATGGTGTTTGAGAAACGGAGGACCGAGACACAGTCTTTCAGAAGCATTAACTCTTTACTCCGGGTGGACAGTTACACCTACTTTCCCTCTACAACTGCTAGCCCACCACTGAAAGAGGTCACACAACATACTCAACTATGCCAGAGCCCATAATGGCTTGTGGCTGCACACGGAAGTTTCTAGCATGAAAGATCTTATGATCCCTTTGAGCCTGGGTGGCGGACTGTAGGAGGGTCACACGGTATATCCCCGGGATCTCCTAGGACAGCACTGGTATATCCCCAGGTGCCCAAAGCATGTAATCCACCCAGATGTGTGTTAAAGTTGTCACCTTAAGTTGAACCATTAAATTAACAATCTCACATCTATCATGGATACATTCAAAACCAAATCCATGTCTACGAGCATAGCAATATAAGCATAACGTAGAAGTAACTCCTAGGGGTTTGATAATAAAACAAGTAATAAGTTCTACCTCATCATCTACTTCCCAAACCCGCATGTTAAGAGATGCTACTCATGCAATGTGTGAAGGTTGAACTAATGCATAAAAACTGGGTGATAAAGGGGTATGATCAAAGTGTTACTTGCCACGCTGACGATCCGCAAAACCTAGCACTAGTAGATAAAGGGCCTTTAGTCCCGGTTCATAAGGGCCTTTAGTCCCGGTTCTGGAACCGGGACTAAATGGTCGTTACTAAAGCCTCCCCCTTTAGTCCTGGTTCTTATACGAACCGGGACTAAAGGCCCTCCACATGGCCGCTGCCTGGAGGTCCACCTTTAGTCCCGGTTGGTAACACCAACCGGTACTAAAGGAAATTTTATGATTTTTTTGAATTTTTTTTGAATTTTTTTGATTTTTTTTATTTTCAAATTTCTGCAATATTTTAACCTCTAGTCTCTAATCACCCCTCATCACTCCTCAATTTAACCTCTAATCTCTAATCACCCCTCATCATTCCAAATCATCTAACTTCCCGGATGGTCACCCATCCTCTCACTACTCCAGCCTGAGCACACTTAACTTCCGGGTTCTATTCTCCCTCGTTTCCAAGTCTGCACTTGTTGTTTTCCTAACAATAGTAAGATGTCAATCCTATTAACCCTCAGGAATTTAGCTTGAGCATGAAGTCACACATTCCATTGTTTGAGTTTGAAACTATTGTTCTAAAAACAATAATTATTTAGTAACACTAATATTTCTTGAATAAGTAGTTTGACCATAGTTTGACCACAATTTGACCATAGTTTGACCAATGTTTGACCAGATTTGACCAAATTCAAAAAAACTAAAATAATTATTTAGTAACACTAATATTTCTTGAATAAGTAGTTTGACCATTGTTTGACCACAGTTTGACCAGATTTCACCAAAATTCAAACAAACTGAAATAATTATTTAGTAACACTAATATTCTTGAATAATTATTTAGTAACACTAATACTTCTTGAATAAGTAGTTTGACCATAGTTTGACCAGATTTAATGAAAATACAAAAAAAAACTGAAATTTGAGCATAACTTTATTTCCTTTTAGAATTTGAGCATAACTGAAATTTTCGTGCTGAACATTTTGATATATTATACGTTTTTTTCCGACATCGGATGCAAAAGTTATAGCCGTTTGACATTTTCCCTACACTTTTTGCAAAACATGTCCAAATTTAAGTTTTTAATTTTTCCTAACTAGTAGATGTAGTAATATAACTACCTCTCGAAGGATTTTATTTTTTGAAGTTTTTATCATTTTCTTTTGATTTTTTCAAAACAAAAAAGGCGATCCACAGGGGGGTAGAGTTTGAAAATGGGACCTTTAGTCCCGGTTTAAAACACAAACCGGGACGAAAGGGCATCGCACCCTTTAGTCCCTGTTCGTGTCTCAAACCGGGACTAAAGGTCTAATATTTGGTCACGGTTTGAGACACAAACCGGGACTAAAGGGCATCGCACCCTTTAGTCTCGGTTCGTGTCTTAAACCGGGACTAAAGGGCTTAGGTGAACCGGGACTAATGCCTTAGCCGCACGAACCGGGACCAATGCTCACATTAATCCCAGTTTTTGACTGAACCGGGACTAATGTGAATATTGCCCTGTGACCAAAGCCCTGTTTTCTACTAGTGTAGAGACTCGTAGTAGCACGCTTCACACTCCGGGTGTTCTATCGCACACAAACAATAACATACATAAGCAATTAAGCAAAGACGCACGAATAAATCTCAAATAATAAGATCTAACTAGAAAGTTCAACTGAAGAACTCCGGTTAGCAAAAAGAATCAAATCAAACGGAGCAACGAAACTCAAGCTGCGAAAGAAATAAGATCCGATTACTAATCTGGCCTAAAGTCAAATTTTATAGCACCAAAATCTTGTTCAAGTTGATTAAACAGAAAGAGAGCTTTGAGACGAAGATCTAGGCGTTTGAATCACCTGATTCCGATAAACGAATGAAAAGATAAACTAAAACGAAAATCGAGTCAGAAATCACGATCGAAAATAATCACGAAAAACCCAGGTAAAATAAAAAATGACGGACAGACTAACGAACGAACGTTCGATGTCTGTGACTAGCGGGTGAACGGCGTTCGTTAAAAAGAACGGACGGACCAACGTCCGCAACTTAACCGAACCAAAAAACGAAAGAAAACCGATCTAATAAGAAAAAACGGTCTAGGGTTTCTAAAAAATGACTGGACTAAAGTCAACGGCGGTGGCTCGGTGGAGATCGGCGATGGCGGGCGGCGGCGGCGAGGAGCGACGGCGGCGGTGGGTGGCGGCGGTGGCTTAGGGTTTGGCGGGGCGCGCGGGCGGGTTGGGGTTGGCGACGGCTCGAGGCCTCGCCTCTTAAAGGGTCGGCCGGGTCAGTGTCCCAGGCGGACACGACCCGGTAAGGCGGTAACTTTTTTTTCAAATAATTCCGTGTGGAAAAACAAAGAAAAGAAAAACTAAACGGACTCCAAAAATCCTGAAATAAATTTTTCCCGTCCTCTAAAAATACTCCGGACAGGCTGAACATTTATTTGGGTCTCTAATGCAATTTTGAAAAACGCATTTTTTCCTAATTCAAATAAAATAATGATAAACCCCAAATAAAATAACCAATTTGATTTTTAATATTTTCCTCTAATATTTCATTTATTCTGGAGAAGTCATACTATCTCCTCTCATATATTTTGATATGAAATATTTTTGGAGAGAAAAATAATTAAAACCAAATTGATCCTTGTTCCAATATTTAACAAAACTCAAATTTGAGAACGAGGAAAAATCCCCAACTCTCTCCGAGGGTCCTTGAGTTGCTTAGGATTTCGAGAATCACAAAACGAAATGCAATAAAAATGATATGCATGAATGACCTATGTATAACATTCCAAATTGAAAATTTGGGATGTTACACTAATAAATCACAACAGATGCGTGTCTCCCTCAAAAGGTGTGTACAGCAAGGATGATTGTGGCAAAGTAAAAAGCAACGACTCAAATCATACAAGACGCTCCAAGCAAAACACATATCATGTGGTGAATAAAAATATAGCCTCAAATAAAGTTACCGATAGACGAAGACGAAAGAGGGGATGCCTTCCGGGGCATCCCCAAGATTAGGCTCTTGGTTGTCTTTGAATATTACCTTGGGGTGCCATGGGCATCCCCAAGATTAGGCTCTTTCCACTCCTTATTGCATAGTCCATCAAATCCTTACCCAAAACATGAAACCTTCACAACACAAAACTCAATAGAAAATCGCATAAGCTCCATTAGTATAAGAAAATAAATCACCACTTTTGGTAATGTTGTGAAATCATTCTTTATTTATATTTGTGTAATATCTACTGTATTCCAACTTTTCCATGGTTCATACCCCCCGATACTACCCATAGAATCATCAAAATAAGCAAACAACACATAGAAAACAGAATCTGTCAAAAACATAACAATCTGTAGCAATATGGCTAGTTCGAATACTTATGTAACTCCAAAAGTTCTGAAAATATAGGAAAACCTAAGAAATCTGTTTATTAATCTTGTGCAAAAAGAACCAGTATTTTATCATGCTTCTCTTAAAAATGAGAATTGTTTTCCTGAGTGCAAAAGTTTCTGTTTTTCAGCAAGATCAAATCAACTATCACCGTAAGCCATCCCAAAGGTCTTACTTCGCACAACACTAATTAAAACACAAAAACCACATCTAACCAGAGGCCAGATGAATTATTTATTGCAAAACAAAACCTAAAAATGCAAAAACAAAAATAAAATTGGGTTGCCTCCCAACCAGCGCTATTGTTTAACACCCTTAAGCTAGGCTTTGAGATTTCAACGATGCTCACATGGAAGACAAGAATTGAAGCACAAAGAGAGCATCATAAAACACATGACAAAAACATCTAAGTCTAACATACTTCCTATGCACAGGCATTTTATAAGAAAAAAAATTATCAAAACAAGCAAAAACTAGCATATGCAAGGAATAAGAATAAAACATTGACAATCTCAACATAACGAGAGGTAATTTAGTAACATGAAAATTTCTGCAACCATATTTCCCTCTCTCATAGTAATTACATGTGGGATCATACTCAAATTCAACAATATAACTATCAAATAAAATATTCTCAACATGATCCACATGCATGCAAAGTTGACACTCTTCCAAAATAGTGAGATTATCATCAAATAAAGTCATGACCTCTCTGAACCCACTTTTATCAAAAACTTCATAAGATTGAACGTTATCCAAATATGTGGGATCTAAAGTTGACACTCTTCCAAACCCACTTTCAATATTATTGCAAAAAATATTATCAATATCATATTCATCATGGGGTTTAAATAATTTTTCAAGATCATAAGAAGAATCACCCCAATCATGATCATTGCAACAAGTAGTGGACATAGCAAAATTAGCATCCCCAAGCTTAGGGATTTGAATATCATTAACACAATTGACACTAATATAATTTATAATAACATCATTACAAACATGCTTTTCATTCAAGGAGCTATCGTGAATCACATTATAATATTTTTCTTTCAACACTTCATCACAATCTTCAAATTCACGAATTTGAAGCAAAACCTCATAAAGATAATCTAGTGCACTCAACTCACTTTCAATTGGTTCATCATAATTGGATCTTTTAAAAATATTAGCAAGTGGATGAGGATCCATAAAATCTTTGCTTCTAGTTTTCAATAAACACACAATTATACCAAGCAAACGAGCAACCAAACCAAGTAAGACATAAGGGAAAACGAAAAGACGAACGAAAGAAGGGCGAAGAAAAGGGAAAATCTTTTCGAAAATCGTTTTAGAAGTGGGGGAGAGGAAAACGAGAGGCGAATGTCGAATAATGTAATGCAAGAGATGAGAGTTTATGATGGGCACTTGGTATGTCTAGACTTGGCATAGATGTTCCCGGCAATGGCGCCTGAAATTCTTACTGCTACTTCTTGAGCTTGTGTTGGTTTTTCCCTTAAAGAGGAAAGGGTCATGCATCAAAGTAGAGGTAAGTATTTCCCTTAGTTTGCTAACCAAGATATCAATCTAGTAGGAGACAAAGCACAAATCACCGAATACCTGCACAAACAATCAAACACTTGCACCCAACGCGATAAAGGGGTTGTCAATCGCTTCACGGTTACTTGCAAAAGTGAGATCTGATAGAGATAGATAAGTGATAAAGTAAATATTTTTGTTATTTTTGGTTTATAGATCCGAAAGTAAAAGATTGCAAAATATTACATTAGAAACTAATATGATGGAAAATAAACTCGGGGGCCATAGGTTTCACTAGAGGCTTCTCTCAAGATAGCAAATAATACGGTGGGTGAACAAATTACTGCCGAGCAATTGATAGAAAAACGCAAAGTTATGATGATATCTAAGGCAATGATCATGAATATAGGCATCACGTCTGAATCAATTAGACCGAAATAATTCTACATCTACTACTATTACTCCACACATCGACCGCTATCCAGCATGCATCTAGAGTGTTAAGTTCATAAAGAACGGAGTAATGCACTAAGTAAGATGATATGATGTAGAGGAATTAGCTCAAGCAATATGATGAAAACCCCATCTTTTTATCCTCGATGGCAACAATACAATAAGTGCCTTGCTGCCCTACTGTCACTGGGAAAGGACACCGCAAGATTGAACCCAAATCTAAGCACTTATCCCATTGCAAGAAAAATGAATCTAGTTGGCCAAACCAAACCGATAGTTCGAAGAGAATTACAAAAATATCAAATCATGCATATAAGAATTCAGAGAAGATTCAAATAATATTCATAAATAAGCTGATCATAAGTCCACAATTCATCGGATCACGGCAAACACACCGCAAAAAAGTATTACATCGAATAGATCTCCAAAAACATGGGGGAGAACATGGTATTGAGAATCAAAGAGAGAGAAGAAGCCATCTAGCTACTAGTTATGGACCTGTATGTCTGTGGTAAACTACCCACACTTCATCAGAAGGGCAATAGAGTTGATGTAGAAGCCCTCCATGATCGAATCCCCCTTCGGCAGGGTGCCGGAAAAAGTCCCTAGATGGGATCTCACGGGTAGAGAAGGTTGCGGCGGTGGAAAAGTGTTTTCATGGATGCCTCTGGTGGTTTGGGGATATATTGGAATATATAGGCGAAAAAATTAGGTCAGGAGGTGCACGAGGGGCTGACAAGGGTGGGGGTGCGCCCTCCGTCCTTGTGGCCGCCTCGTGGCTCCTCCGACTTCATCTCCAAGTCTCCTAGTTGTCTTCTGGTCCAAGAAAAATCATCGCGAAGGTTTTATTCTGTTTGGACTCCGTTTGGTATTCCTTTTCAGCGAAACTCAAAAATAGGGAAAAAAGGAACAAGCACTGGGCTCTATGTTAATAGGTTAGCCCCAAAAATAATATAAAATAGAATATTAATGCATATTAAACATCCAAAACAGATAATATAATAGCATGGAACAATAAAAAATTATAGATACGTTGGAGACGTATCACACCGTTCTGTCACATGAATTGTGTGTTCACCATTATATTGCTTTGCATGATCATATAGAGATGGCATGATATTTGTGGCAAAGCCACCGTTCATCATTATTATACATGTTACGCTAAATCATTACACATCATGGTACACTGCAAGAGGCATTCATATAGTGATATTGTTCTAGTTATCGCGTTGTAAGTAAATAGAAGTGTGATGATCATCATTATTAGAGCATTATCCCAGTGAGGAAATGATGATGGAGACTATGATTCCCCCACAAGTAGGGATGAGACTTTGGATGAAAAATTAAAAAGGGAAAAGGAGAGAGGCCAAAAAGAGCCCAACAAAAAATAAGAGAAAGAGTGAAGGGCAATGTTACTATCCTTTTTACAACACTTGTGCTTCAGAGTACCACCATGTTCTTCATATAGAGAGTCTCCTGAATTAACAGTTTCAAATACTAGTGGAATTTTTTGTTATAAAACTTGGCTTGTATATTCTGATGATGGGCTTCCTCAAATGCCCGAGGTCTTCATGATCAAGCAAGTTGGATGCACACCAACTTAGTTTCCGTTGAGCTTTCATACACTTATAGCTCTTAGTGCATCTGTTTCATAGAAATCCCTACTCCTTGCATTGATATTGATTGATGGGTATCTCCATAGCCCATTGATCCACTGAGTTGATGCCATACTTTCTTCTTTTTTGACTCCCTTATTCATCTCTACCACCGCATTCTATTCCACCTAATGCTATATCCATGGCTCACGCTCAAGTATTGAGTGGAGTTGAAAATGGTGAAGCGCGTTAGAAGTACGATCCAATTGCCTGGTTTAACACCGGGGTGCTCATGATTTATATTTATGCGGTGAAGGTGGAGTCATGCCATGCTAACATAATAAAGTGAGTAGCGATAATATTCGTTAAGGATCGTATATTTTGAAAAAGTAATGATTATGCTTCTTATATTCATGGATATTATTATGTTGATATTGCTACTTCATCGTTTCTCAATGATTATATGGTAAATAGATTACATGATACACATGTTAGGTAGCATTCAACATAAAAAAATCTGTTTGTATCATTTCTTTACCTAATAATAAAGGACGAAAGCTTTCATAGTTCTCCATACGCCACCCCCTTTATATTCGTTAATTTTGTGTTAACCATAAGGATTGGCGGCTGGGATTTAAAAATACATCTACATAAATTTTGCAGGATCCTTCTATAAAAATGATCAATCAAAATCTCAATCGATTGACCCGTTCTGTTCCCGCAAAAGGCATACGCATGGATGGACCTGTTTCGGTAAAAAAATCACAGTCAATCGATCGATTCGTTCTCACAAAAGGCACAAATATTGGATGAAAAACGATCGATCATTCATCAAGCACCGGCGCACGTCTCCATGAATCCATTTCTGCAAAAGGAAAGAAAAAAATCTGACCACGTTTCTAACTCTCACACGATGCGCCTGGCCCTTCAATTGATCAATCATAGTTTTTTTTTAACACGCGCAAAGCATTCGATCTATAAAGTACCAATCAGACCCAGCCCAAAGTAGCCCGGCCAGCCTAGCATGTCGACAAGTCTAACCCAAGTCTATCTAGTGAATCAAAGCCAGCCAGCGGACATCACACGTTCCAAGTATTGCTCAAAAAAATATTTTCACACGTTCCAACATCAAGCTTGGGGTTGTTTCTTGGACCGTTGTCCATGTGGGGTTTCCCATGGGGTTCTGCATGAACGTCACCCGTGTACCGTGACAGAAAGCCTCCACCAAGCCGTGCTGACTTCCAAGTTCCAACTCGCCAATAAAACTGGAGCTCGTGAGCCGATTGGTCTTCCGGGTCGACACTGAGGCAAGGAACCCTAAAATCTCCTTCAAAAAAAAGGAACCCTAAAATCCGTGGACCTAATGGCGGCGGTTGGAGGAACCATCCTCTCGTGAGCAGGATCCGCGTTGCACGACAGTAACAGAAACATCTGTGGCTACCGTGGCGCCGAGCTCGCGCTGGGGCGACATGAGCTGGGTCCATCCGGCCGCCGCCAACTATTATTCTGGATCCCTTGGATTAGTGGAGTAGAGATGAACGAAGGCGGCTTGGTTGGTGGTGAGAAGGTGTTGAGCTACTGTCGAGGAAGAGCCAATCGATGGGAGAGGGTAGAATCGAGCATGTGTGGTTGGCCGATCTGTGGCAGCAATTATGCGGAGCCGAGGGATGGCTTGGTGGTGGTGAGGTTGACCTCGCGGGACTTTTTACAGATGGCTTGGCGGTGCTGAGAGTGAGTGATCAGGGAGAGAGAATCGTGAGAGCTAGCTCGAACTGACAGATGTTTCGAACTTGGCATGTGCGTAGACGGAAGAACTGTAGCATGAAGGATGTGTGCGGATACACATTTTTGTTTACAAGATAGGTTTGTCTGCAACATAACTTTGAGTTTAAGTTTTCATAAGAAAATGTTGTGGTTTCTGATCTTACATAGCCAAAAAAATTGCAGATGTTGGTTCATCTCCTTCCGACGCTATTAAATATCAGTGTTATATATTTTGATGAAACGGTTCCAGTGTGTGTGATGCATTGTTCCCCATAATTTTTGAAAGAACATGGTGCTATTTTTGGTGCTTTTGGTTGTGAAAGAAACTTTCGAAGGTGATCACCTTAGTGGTTTGATTGTCACGACTGTGGTTAAAGCTCCTTCCATAGTATTTTCTTTATAAGATCTCTATGCCGACTACTGGGTTTGAAAATATCTGAGGTACTGCAATTCAGAAGCTCCGATTTATGTGGCATGTGTGAAAACAACTGAGGTTCTTATGGATTTCTCACAATTAAGAATGACATTGCCCGACATGACATGAAGAGTGGCCTTCTAAATATAGGTCAAGTACCACCAACCATGACCCGATGACCCATGGGGGTGTGTAGATTGTACACCGGGGAGGCTCTCCACGGCAAGGGCAGATCCAGGCTAGCGCGTCGCTTGTCTTTGGTGCAGGAGGAGGAATAGAGTTCGGTGAGCGAAAATCAGAATAGAAAAGTCCCTGCTGTGTCTGCCACAAACTTCTCACCTTTCCCTACTATATTAGACATAGGATGGGCATATTTATGCAATGCTACTGATCTCTCTGACCACGAACGAGGGACATGGCCGATGTCGGGCTGGGCGACTGCAAGAGCAACCCCGACTTCATAGCCATCGACGATGTACCAAATTCTACCACCACAAATATATCCAAGATACTTTATTGAACTCCATTATTTTGTAAAATTGGAATATATGTTTCTTGAGTTGGATTGCTTCATCCCAATAATTCTTGGAGGAGAGATTTTCAATGCTCATGGCGTCTATTATTGTTCTTGGAGTGTATTTTGAGTTAGAAGAACTCAAACAATTGTGTGCTTTAGATGTAAAAATAATCTTATTTGAGATTGGTCTGGAGTAATGATATGTCATGTTGATTAAATATGGTAAGTTGTACAAACATACCGAGTTATCAATGATTTATTATTTTAATTGCCATAAGGTTTAACAAAACTGAATTGTCCCATGATCCAGTTCCTTGATCCGACCGACCCTGATTAACGACAATTGGCATTTGTTCCATAGTGAAGAACGATTGTTCTATTTGACATAATTAATATTGTGCTACTAGAATTACTATCACTGTTGCAACGCACGGTCCCTTTTGCTAGTATCTACTCGGGGACGAGCAGGAATTGAGCTTGGGGATGCTGATACGTCTCCAACGTATCTATATTTTTTGATTGTTTCATGCTATTATAGTATCAATCTTGGATGCTCTATATGCATTTTTATGGTATTTTATATCATCCTTTGGGACTAACCTATTAACCCAGTGCCGAGTGTCAGTTCCTATTTTTTTACTTGTTTTTGACTTTTTCAGAAAATCAATACCACACGAAGCCCAAACACGATGAAACTTTACGGTGATTTTTTCTAGACCAGAAGGGAGCCTAGATGATTCGGGAGGAGGCCAGAAGAGCTACGAGAGAGCCACAAGCTCACAGTGCGTGACCCTTGAGCTCATGGGCCCCACGCAACTCCGGTTGACCTAATTCCACCTCTATAAATTCACAAATATTCCCAAACCAATAGAGAGCCACTCGAAACACGATTCCGCTGCCGCAAGATTATGTTCTTCCGCGATCCCATTTTGAGGCCTTTTCCTGTATTCTGCTGGAGCGGGAATCGATCATGGAGGGCTTCTACACCATCCTTGCTGCCTTTCGATGATGTGTGAGTAGTTCACTACAGACCCACATGTCCATATCTAGTAGCTAGATGGCTTCTTCTATCTCTTTGATCTTCAATACCATGTTCTCCTCGATCTTCTTGGAGTTCTATCCGATGTAATCTTTATTTGCGGTGTGATTGTTGGGATCCGATGAACTGTGGGTTTATGATCAGATTATTCATTGAAAGTAATTGAGTATTTTCTAAACTTTATTATGCATGATTGTTATAGCTTTTTATTTCTCTCCGATCGATCCATTTGGTTTGGCCAACTAGACTGATTTCTCTTTAGTGGGAGAGGTGCTTTCTAATGGGTTCAATCTTGCGGTGTCCTCACCCAGTTACAGAAGGGGTAGCGAGGCATGTATTGTATTATTGCTATTAAGGGTAAAATGATGGTCTTTATTCATATTTATTGGGTTTACTTTGTCTACATCATGACATCTTGCTTAAGGCGTTACACTATTTGTTATGAACTTAATACCATAGATGCATGCTGGATAGTGGTCGATTGGTGGAGTAATAGTAGTAGATGCATGAAGTAGTTGGTGTACTTGTCATAGACGTGATGCCTATATACATGATCATTGCCATGAATAATGGCATAACTATGCGCTTTTCTATCAATTGCCCAACAGTAATTTGTTTACCCATCGTATGTTGTGTGTTCGAGAGAGAAGCCTCTAGTGAAAACTATGGCTCCCGGGTCTACTTTAATCATATTTTAAAACTAAAAATACCTCGCTGCATTTTATTTACTTCTATTTTGCAATTTATCTATCTACTTATACAATATTTAATCCTTGCAAGTAATGAGTTCAAGGGGATTGACAACCCTCTTGCCTGCGTTGGGTGCATGTATTTGCTTATGTGTGTGAAGTTTTGTTCATGGGTTTTTTTGTGATTCTCCAATTGGTTTGATAAACCTTGTTTCTCATCAAGGGAAATACCTATCGCTGCTCCACCCTTCCTCTTCGAGGAAAATCCCAACGCAGTTCACAAGTAGCTATGTGAAGACTCCAAATCAAGATTTCATAATCAAGTATTTTATTCAAACAACAAAAAATGAAAAGAAAAGGACACTCCAAGAATAGCACACATCATATGAACAAACAAAAACTTAGGCTCAATCGAGACTAACCGATAGTTGTTGATGAAGAAAGGTGGGATGCCTACCGGGGCATCCCCAAGTTTTGATGCTTGATACTTCTTGAAATATTAACTTGGGAGGCCTTGGGCATTCCAAAGCATGAGCTCTTGTGTCCCCTTAATTCCTCTCATATTGATATCTCACCCGAAACTTGAAAACTTCAATCACATAAAACTCAATGGAACTTTGTGAGATGGGTTAGTATGATAATGGATAAATCATTCAATTTGGTACTGTCAAGACAAGATTCATAATTATTTCCACATAATACATACTGTACTCTATAATTTATACAATTTATATTGGCCAATATAAGCCATAGAAACTATAAAACAAGCAAACTATGCATTGAAAACAGAATTTATTAAAAGCAGAACAGTCTGTAATGATCTGAACAAACACCATACTTCTGCAACTCTAAAAATTCTGAAAAATTAGGACAACCTAGGCAATTTATATGAAAATCATGTTTAAAAAATCAGATCAAAAGTATCTTCTAGTTTACTTGGCACATTATTGAAATAAAAGCTATAAAACATGATTAGTACAATAGCTTAATCATGTGAACTGATACGTCCATTTTGCATTATGTTTTCCTACTGTTATTTATGATGTTTTTGACGCATAATAATGCTTTTTAGAGTAATTCTAATGCTTTTTCTCTCATAATTTGCAAGGTACACACTAAGAGGGAGAATTCCGGCAATTGGAAATCTGGAACTGGAAAAGCTACGTGGGCAACCAGGTGGGCACAACCACCTGGGCGTGCCAGGGAGCCCAGGCGCGCCCTAGTGGGTTGTGCTCACCAAAGCTCACCTACGGTGCCCATCTTCTGTTATAGAAGTCATTTTGACCTAGAAAAAATAAGGAGGGGACTTTCGGGATGAAGTGCCGCCGTCTCAAGGAGGAACTTGGGCAGCAGCACATTTGCCCTCCGGCGGAGCGATTTCGTCGGGGGAACTTCCCTCCCGGAGGGGTAAATCATCATCATCATAACCAACAACTCTCTCATCTTGGGGAGGGCTATCTCCATCAACATCTTCAAAAACACCATCTCATCTCACGTCCTAGTTCATCTCTTGTGTTCAATCTTGTTAGCGGAACTATAGATTGGTGCTTGTGGGTGACTAGTAGTGCTGATTACATCTTATAGTTGATTACTATATGGTTTATTTGGTGGAAGATTATATGTTCAGATCCATTATGCTATTTAATACCCCTGTGATCTTGAGCATGTTTATCACTTGTGAGTAGTTACTTTTGTTACTGAGGTCACGAGAGAAATCATGTTGCAAGTAATCATGTGAAATTGATATATGTTTGATATTTTGATAGTATGTATGTTGTGATTCCCTTAGTGATTTCATCTGAATGTCGACTACATGACACTTCACCATATTTGGGCCTAAGGGAATGCATTGTGGAGTAGCAATTAGATGATGGGTGGTGAGAGTGACAGAAGCTTAAACCCTAGTTTATGCGCTATTCCGTAAGAGACCGATTGGATCCAAAAGTTTAATGCTATGGTTAGGATTTATTCTTAATATTTTTCTCGTAGTTGCAGATGCTTGCAGGAGGGTTAATCATAAGTAAGAGGTTTGTTCATGTAAGAACAGCACCTAAGCACCGGTCCACCCACATATCAAATTATCAAAGTAGCGAACACAAATCAAACCAACATTATGCAAGTGACTAGATGAAATTCCCGTGTACCCTCAAGAACGCTTTGCTTATTATAAGAGACCGTTTTGGCATGTCTGTTGCCTCAAAAGGATTGGGATACCTTGCTGAACTTTTTTTACTACTATCATTGCTTGATCGTTACAAATTATCTTGCTATCAAACTACTCTGCTACTTATAGTTTCAACACTTGTAGACATTACTTTGCTGAAAACCACTTGTCATGTCCTTCTGCTCCTTTTTGGGTTCAACACTCTTAATTATCTAAAAGAGCTACAATTGATCCCTATACTTTTGTTTCATCAAGGCTATTTTTTGGTGCCGTTTCCAGGGAATGAAGCGCCTTTGGGAAGGAAACATTTATATAGTGTGCTGAAATTTATTGTCACTTGCTACTATGGAAAACAATCCTTCGAGGGGTTTGTTCGGGGTATCTTCACCTCAACCGGAACCACAATTAGCTACCCCTCAACCTACTGCCTAATGAAAATATTGAATATGAAATTCCTTCTGGTATGATAGAACAACTGCTAGCTAATCCTTATGTAGGAGATGGAACCGAACATCCTAATATGCACTTGATATATGTGGAATAAATTTGTGGATTTTTTAAGCTTGCAGGTTTACCCCGAGATGATGTTAAGAAGAAGATTTTCCCATTATCTTTGAAGTAAAAAAGCATCGCCATGGTATAGGGTATGAGATGATATTGGATCTTGGAGTTGGAATCGATTGAAATTGGAGTTCCACAAGAAAAATTATCCTATGCATCTTGTTCATCATGATCGGAATTACATATATAATTTTTGGCCTCGTCAAGGAGAAAGTATCGCTCTAGCTTGGGGGAGGCTGAAGTCAATGTTATATTTATGCCCCAATCATGAGCTCTTAAGAGAAATTAATATCCATAATTTTTATACTCGGCTTTCTCATAATGATCGATCCATGCTTGATACTTCTTGTGCTGGTTCTTTTATGAAGAAGACTATTGAATTTCGGTGGAATTTTTTGGAAAGAATTAAACACAACTCTGAAGATTGGGAACTCGTAAAAAGGTAAAGAGTCAGGTATTAAGCTTAAGTATGATTGTGTTAAATCTTTTATGAATACCGATGATTTTCAAAAGTTTAGCCCTAAATATGGACTTGACTCTGAGATAGTAGCCTCCTTTTGTGAATCATTTGGTACTCATGTTGATCTCCCTAAACAAAAGTGGTTTAAGTTTCACCCACCTATTAATGAAGAAATTAAAGAACCGGTACTAGCTAAAGAAGAAACTATACTTTATAATGTTGATCCAATTGTTCCTAGTGCTTATATTAAGAAACTACCTTTCCCTGTTAGGATAAAGGAACATGCTAAAGTTTCAACTATGGTTAACAAAAGTTATATTAGAACACCTAAACCTGATGAACAAATCAAAGTAGAACCTAGTGTTGCTATGGTTAAGGATCTCCTAGAAGAAAATATAGATGGGCATGTTATTTACTTCTGTAATGAAGCTACTAGAATTGCCAAACCTAATAAAGAGGAAAAACATAGACCCGTTGTTGGCATGCCCATTGTCTCAGTTAAAATAGAAGATCACTGTTATCATGGTTTGTGTGACATAGGTGCTAGCGTGAGTGCTATTCCCTTTACTTTATATCAAGAAATTATGAATGACATAGCACCCGCTGAAATTGAAGAAATAGATGCCACTATTAAAATTGCTAACCGAGACACCATCACACCACTTGGGATTGTTAGAGATGTTGAAGTCTTGTGTGGGAAAATAAAATACCCTACTGATTTTCTTGTTCTTGGTTCCCACAAGATGACTTTTGTCCCATTATCTTTGGTAGATATTTCTTGAACACTGTTAATGCTAATATAGATTGTGAGAAACAAACTGTCGGTGTTAGTTTCGGTGATGAGTCACATGAGTTTAATTTTTCCAAGTTTAGTAGAAAGCATCATGAAAAATAATTGCCTAGTAAGGATGAAATAATTGGTCTTAATTCTATTGTTGTGCCTCCTACTGATCCACTAGAACAATATTTGCTAGACCATGAAAATGATCTTCATATGCATGAAAGAAATGAAATAGATAAGATTTTCTTTGAAGAACGTCCTCTGCTTAAACACAATTTGCCTATTGAAACTCTAGGAGGTCCACCTCCACCTAAAGGTGATCATGTGTTTGAATTAAAACAATTGCCAGACACTTTGAAATATGCTTATCTTGATGAAAAGAAGATATATCCTGTTATTATTAGTGCTAACCTTTCAGAACATGAAGAAGAAAGATTATTGAAAGTTCTAAGGAAGCACTGAGCTGCTATTAGATATACTCTTGATGATTTAAAGGGCATTAGTCGCACTCTATGTCAGCACAAGATTAACATGGAAATCGATGCTAAACCCGTTGTTGATCACCATCATCGGTTAAATTCTAAGAAGGAAGAAGTTGTAAGAACGGAAATATTAAAACTTCTGGAAGCAGGTATAATCTATCCTATAGCTGATAGTAGATGGGTAAGTCTTGTTCATTGTGTCCCTAAGAAAGGAGGTATTACTGTTGTTCCTAATGATAAGAATGAACTTATTCCACAAAGAATTGTTACAGGCTATAGAATGGTAATTGCTTCAGAAAATTAAATAAAGCAACTAGAAAAGATCATTACCCTCTGCCTTTTATTGATCAAATGCTAGAAAGATTATCTAAGCACACACATTTTTTTCTTTCTTGATGGATATTCTAGTTTTTCACAAATACCTGTTTCTCAACCTGATCAAGAAAAGACCATGTTCACTTGTCCCTTTGGAACTTATGCTTATAGACGCATGCCTTTTGGTTTATGCAATGCACCTGCTACCTTTCAAAGATGTATGACTGCTATATTCTCTGACTTTTGTGAAAAGATTGTTGAGTTTTTCATGAATGACTTCTCTGTTTATGGGAAGTCTTTTGATGATTGTTTAATCAATCTTGATCGAGTTTTGTAGAGATGTGAACAAACAAATCTTGTCTTGAATAGGGAGAAGTGCCACTTTATGGTTAATGAAGGCATTGTCTTGGGTCATAAAATTTCTGAAAGAGGTATTCAAGTGGACAAAATGAAGGTTGATGCAATTGAGAAAATGCCATGTCCCAATGATATAAAAGGTATTTGTAGTTTCCTATGCCATGCTAGTTTCTATAGCAGATTTATCAAAGACTTTTCTAAAATTTCTAGGCCTCTTACAAACCTTTTGCAAACGGATGTCCCTTTTGTTTTTGATGATGACTGTTTATAAGCCTTCGAAACACTCAAGAAAGCCTTAATTTCTGCACCTATTTGTTCAACCACCTGATTGGAACTTGCCTTCTGAAATTATGTGTGATGCTAGTGATTATGTTGTTGGTGTTGTTCTAGGACAAAGAGTTGATAAGAAACAGAATGTTATTCATTATGCTAGTAAAACTCTAGACAATGCTCAATGAAATTATTTTACTATTGAAAAAGAATTTCTAGCAGTGGCGTTTGCTTGTGATAAATTTAGATCTTACATTGCTGGTTCAAAAGTAATTGTTCACACCGATCATGCTGCTATAAAATATCTTATGGAAAAGAAAGATGCTAAACCTAGACTTATTCGATGGGTTCTCTTTCTACAAGAACTAGATGATGCCCCACGCGTTGCTGCGAGAACTCTTAGTCCTACGCATATGAATATATGATAATACATAAAGTGAAGAATTTTGTCTGCTCAATATATGATCTGAAGACTGAAATCGACATGTTACTGGAAGTATGATTGTAAAGATGGAAAAATGTGAATTCTTCGATCGCGTTGTGGCATACTAATCTCATATGTTTTACACAAATACTAATGTATAAAACACTCCAAAAACATGGATCTGAAATGGAGAAGTCCTAAAAGGTTATGTACAAATTTCCACTTTGAGATACACATTATGAAATTATTTATGCCCAATCTTGCAAAATTATTTATGTGCAAACTATATAAAACTAAAATAGATGGCATACTGAGATTGGTCATAATTTTTTTTGCCTTATAGAATATAGTTAGAAAATATGGCACAACACAATCTAGAGATACAATGAAAATCGTTGTTGAAACTTGAGAAAAGAAGATGCCTGCAAGAAAGAATTATGTAGGTGAGACAACATATCAGTCACTTGCGACTTAAGTAGGAAAAGAACGGAGGTAAAAATACAGAGGGAGTAGTCAAGATTTTAGGCATATATTTATAGCATTAAGCAATCACAAAGGGCACCACCGAAAATTGAACAGTGCACCGGAAATAGCACCACCTGAGGTATCAGATGCATATAATATATAAAAACTAATCGCATAGCTTGTTTCGATCCTGAGCTTTAAAGCTGCCGTCGAGCCATTCGATAAGCGTCTCCCTACAATTCAGCAGTCCTAAAGGTGCCGAGATAGCAAATAAATTGAAGAAGCAGATTCCTCCTCCAAAACAATGATTGGAATTTCATCTGCAGAAGAAAAACTATCTCTAGAAATCTTAAACATTCCAGCTACCGGCAAAAGGAAATATAAGGAAAATTAGTTGAGTACAAAAGATCAAAATAAAGGCAGGAAAAATTAATCTTGGTAAGGTGAGAAAATTCATGGTATTGGCGATGGAGGTGGATCCCAAATCAGTCATTGCTTAGTTGAAAAATTAATCTTGGTAAGGTCAGAAAATTCATGGTATTTATTACTCCTTTTAAAGGATATCTTCATCTAGTTCTGGGACTTCTGTTCTGGCCATGGCGAGAAGTGACGCCAACCATGAATCCCTCATGCAGATTTTATACCTACAATATGCAAGCTCGAATTACTCATGTATGTGAAATTAAATTAATTATATTGGTGCAGAAAGCAAAGCCCAACTACAAAAAGGCCCTCTTCGTCTTCTCCCATCGAAATCTAGGTCGATCTTACAGAGTTCATGATGGTAGCAGCATGCTTCTTGGTGGTGCTGCGACAGCGCAGCGTGGGCGTTGGTATGGAGGGGAGCCGTGGCTGGCGAATCTGATGTCGATGGTCAGAGGAGCTGGCTGAGCAAAGCCGACGCACGGCACCATCAAGGTACTACGGGAGTGCGGCGGCGCCATATAGGAGGGGCGTGGTAGCAGGCACCAAGGCCCATGTTAGTAGTGAGGAGATCTCGCCCCTATCGGGGCTCGATCCGGGACACCATCGAGGCACTGTTCGCGTGCGGCAACGCCATCTAGGAGAGGCGTAGTAGCAGGTATTAAGCCCCCTCTTTGAGTGGTAATGAGGTCACGCGTATGGGAGGTTGACTCTAACAACAGAAGATATAAAGAACTCATGGAAGATGAGATGTGGAGCTCTAAACACTACTAGGGAAAACCCTAGTAGTAGCGCGGGATAATTTCTAGTAGTAGCGTGGGGGGCTGCGCTACTGCTAGGGCGCTATAGCTAACTTTTAGCAGTAGCGCAGGTGGTACCCGCGCTACTGCTACTTCTAGTAGTAGTAGCATTGTTGCCACCCGCGCTGCAACTACTTAGTTGTAGTGCGGGTCAGCGCCCCGCGCTACTACTAACTAATTCAGAATTAAAAAATTAATAGCAGCCATGGCGGCTGCTTCTGCTCGGCGTCATCGTCCTCTCCATTCATGGCTACTACTAGTCCTGGAGGGGATGAAGTTGTTCGTGGTGATGGTGCTTCCCCACCAAACTTGTGCCCGCAGCTCTCGTCTACTGCTGCTACAAAAGAAGAGAAAATTATTAGAAAGGGAAGAGAGAGATAGAGAGCAGTAGGAGGAGTAACTCACCGGTGGCCGCCGGAGTTGGTGCCGATGCCCGAAACCCTAGATGGAGCTCGGGGACCTGCTGCTGCTTGTCGTGGGACCCTTGACCCGGCGAGGAGGTGCAAGTGGTTGTGTCCATGCATGGATCTGGACGCCGCCATGTGGACGACGCTCTGCTGGTTTCCCTCTCCTTCCAACAGCGGAGAAGGAGGAGGATGGAGGGGGAGGGGAGGGGTCTGCGAGAGGAGGTCGCCGGATTTGTGAGTGGCGCCGAGGTGCGAGGCCGGCAGTGGTGCTGGGCGAGGAAGGGAATGGCGAGTGGGAGGAGAAGGGGAATCAGAAGAGTGTGGGTTTGGATTTGGGCCTCCGCGCATAGGGGAAAGGGAGAGGAGGGGGAGGGGGAGGACGGGTGGGGAAAAGGTGGTGGGTGCGGATTAGCAGTAGGGCGGTACGTAAAACGCGCTGCTGCTAAGAAAGTAGCAGTAGCGCGCTTTCGGTACAAGCGCTACAGCTAACTGGGACCAAAAGTGTGCCCGATTTGAAAATTAGCAGCAGCGACCTTAGAAAAACTGCGCTACTGCTACAGCTATAGCAGAGCGCGGCTCGCGGCACCGCGCTGCTGCTAAATGGAGTTGGGTGGGCACTGTCAGTCAATATTTGTAGCAGCGCGGGTTACGCCGAGCGCGCTATTGCTAAGCACTTGTCAGTAGCGGGTTTTCTACACCCGCGCTACTGCTAATTAGCAGCAGCGCTCCTTTTTGAGCCGCGCTGCTGCTAGGATTCTGTGTATAGGGTTTTCCCTAGTAGTGAAAGGTTGCTCTGTTCGCTGGAGAGAAAGTGCGGTGGGGAGGAGAATAAGAGGATGCATATGGGCTCTTAGGCTGCCTCGTCCGTTACAGAATACAGAAGAGGAAACGACCAAAGGGATGCTTGTGTTGTAAAAATAAATAATCAAACAACCTGCTGGTCCGCTTTTGTTCAGTAACGGAATGCATGCATGCGATAGTTGGTGATGTGGCTGGATGCCGTGACGTGGATAGCGCCATGTGAAGATAAATAGTGGTGGGATGGGTAGGGCATATATAGTGATGTGGATAGCTTGCATGTCAAGATAATTGAGATAGTGGGGATGAACTTCTTAAGTATATAGGATTTGATTTACATATTACTGATAGGAAAGGAGCTGAGAACCTCGTAGCTAATAACTTGTCTAGGCTTGAAAATGTTCTTGATGACCCACTACCTATTGATGATAGTTTTCCTGATGAGCAGTTAGCTGCAATAAATGTTGCTCGTAATACTCCTTGGTATGCTGACTATGCTAATTACATTGTTGCTAAATATTTACCACCTAGTTGCACATACCAACAAAAGAAAAAAAATCTTCTATGATTTAAGACACTACTTTTGGGATGACCCACATATTTATAAAGGAGTAGATGGTATTATTAGACATTGTGTACCTGAGCATGAACAAGAACAAATCTTACGGAAATGTCACTCTGAAGCTTATGGAGGGCATTATGCCGGAGAGAGAACTACTCACAAGCTATTGCAATCTGGGTTTTATTGGCCTACTCTCTTCAAGGATGCCCGTAAGTTCGTCTTATTTTGTGATGAATGCCAAATAATACGTAATATCGGTAAGCGTCAAGAAATGCCTATGAATTATTCACTTGTTGTTGAACCATTTGAAGTTTGGGGATTTGATTACATGGGACCTTTTCCTTCCTCTAATGGGTATACACATATTTTGGTTGCTGTTGATTATGTTACTAAATGGGTAGAAGCTATTCCAACCAGTAGTGCTGATCACACCACCTCTATTAAAATGCTTAAGGAATTTATTTTCCCAAGGTTTGGAGTCCCTAGATGTTTAATGACTGATGGTGGCTCACACTTTATTCGTGGTGCTTTCCGTAAAATGCTTGCCAAGTATGATGTTAACCATAGAATTGCATCACCTTATCATCCTCGGTCTAGTGGTCAAGTTGAACTTAGTAATAGAGAAATAAATTTAATTTTGCAAAATACTGTCAATAGGTTCCGGAAGAATTGGTATAAGAAATTAGATGATGCACTTTGGGCTTATAGAATAGCTTATAAAAATCCTATGGGTATGTCTCCTTATAAAATGGTTTAATTCTTGAATTAGAACATAAAGCATATTGGGCA
Source organism: Triticum aestivum (assembly GCF_018294505.1). Lineage (NCBI taxonomy): Eukaryota > Viridiplantae > Streptophyta > Magnoliopsida > Poales > Poaceae > Triticum > Triticum aestivum. The sequence continues at coordinate 58,725,299 of NC_057794.1, forward strand.
ATTAAAGAACTCAACTATGATTTCAAACTTGCTGGTGAAAAGAGGCTATTTGATATTAGCTCCTTAGATGAATGTAGAATCCAAGCTTATGAAAATGCCACCTTGTTTAAACAAAAAGTTAAAAGATGGCATGATAAAAGAATCCAAAAGCGGAGTTTAAAGTTGGAGAATATGTTCTTTTGTAGAACTCTCATTTCAGGTTCTTTTCAGGGAAACTCCTCTCTGGGAAGGACCCTATGTTATCGAGGAGGTTTATCGGTCTAGAGCTATCAAAATAAATAATGCCGAAGGTACTAACCCGAAGGTTGTTAATGGGCAACGAATAAAACATTATATCTTAGGTACACCCATTAATTTTGAAAGTAATATTACCCAAACTTTGACACCGAAAGAACACATAAAAGAGTCCTTCCGGAACACTCCAGAATCGTGAAAAAAAGGAGGTACGTGATACGGTAAGTAAACGGACTCCGAAAAATCCACAAAAATATTTTTTGTCAGTTTTGAAATATTTAGAAAATTGGGAAAATAAGAAACTTCCAGGAAACGTACCCTGGTGGGCACAACCCACTTGGGCACCAGCCGCGCCCTGGTGTCTTCCGGACTCATATTTTCTTATGTTTGCTTGTTTCCCAAGATAAAAAAAATCTTTATATACCCCCCGAACCAATTGACCACCGTAACGCAGAGAAATCATCTGTTTTATTTTCTTGCTATTTTCCAGTCAGATCTGAAAATATGTCATCCCAAGACTCTGAGGGTGAGAGCTATGCTGCTGGTTTCATCTCAAACCCCAAGTCCTATGGAGATGTGGAGCACTATGGCTGGACCACGAAGGAAGAGGAAGACTATTATCCTAGGGAGAAGGATGAGACGAGCTCAGATGAGGATGAAACCCTGCTGTCTCAACCTGGTGACATGCATGTGGAATTCAAGAAGTCAAACCTACCGAAGAAACCAAAGAGGCCTAAGGTTCAGTTTATACCTTTCATAGTAAGCAAGATTTATACAAGAAAGTACTGGAGCTTGAACAGGAGATCGGTGAATTGAAGGAGGAAAAATTCTATCTTCGAACGTAAGCTGAGGAAGAAGGACAAGCCCTCTTCTTCATCACCACCACATTCTTCTTCATCACCATAAGAAAATTGAGTATCGGGTAAGGGCACTCCCCTTGGCTTCCGCCAAGCTTGGGGGAGGTGCCCCGGTATCGTATCATCCCCACTATCTTTTGCCTTTACTTATATTAGTTCGATCTTTTGCTTTAGATGAATAAAAGTTTAGTTTAATCCTTTCTTTTCAAGAGTTTGCTTAGTGATCTATCTTTGTAATCATGTGCGAGATATATAATTAAGTTTAATTTGAGTTTTTGCTTTCTTTACTTTCATGTTGCAATAAAAAGAAAGGAAATAAATCAAGAAGATCATATGCTAATCTTATGGTAGGTGATGACACGACATAAGGAAAAGTATAAGTAGAAAATTTTATTAGAGATTGACAAACATAGCATTAGTCAACGATGCAACTCATGAAATAATTAATAAGGGAAGAGAATATTCACATATAAGTATACTATCCTAAAAATCTTTTGTGATTGTGATCTCCCGTCAAAATATTATATGCAAAAATTGTTGACGTTGGACAAGGAAGACAACTTAATGATTTATGTTTGTTCATATTCACATAGAAGTTATATTATCATAGATCCTTTAATATGTGGTGCTTGCCCCCTATCTTTTCTAGCCAAAAACTCCGCACTAAGTAGAGATACTACTTGTGCATCCAGAAACCCTTAAACCCAAATCTTATTTTCAAGATTCCACCATACCTACCTAGAGATTGAGCAAGATCCCTCAAGTAAGTTGTCATCGGTGCAATAAGGCAATAAAAATTGCTTCTAAAATGTGAGATCATTTAGTGTAAGTGAAAATTAAGCATTGTGCGAACTTGTGATGGTGAAGAATAAAAGTAACAGATTGCATAATAAAGGTTGCCATCACAAGGGCCAATACAACGTGACGTTCTTTTGCACTAAGCGGTTGAGCATACAAACAAATAAGCTCATGGGAACCTCTGCTTCCCTATACGAAGGGCCTATCTTTTACTTTTATGTATTTACTTTTATGCAAAGAGTCAAAGTTTTCTCTCTATTCCTTTTTAATTTTCTCCTTTGGCAAACATCATGTGGTGATGAAAGATCTAGGCACATATGTCCAGTTGAATATGGGTAGCATGATTTATTATTGTTGACATCACCCTTGAGGTGAATACGTTGGGAGGCGAAACTATAAGTCCCTATCTTTCTATGTGTCTGGTTGAAACATTTTGCTCATGTGTATGAGAAGACTACATGATGGTTGAGTATGTGGACTTGCCTAAAGGCTCCGACACGTGACCCTTCCTGAAAAGATGACGAATTGTAGTTGCAAAGTTGACTTAGGACATAGTTTGTTGGTTTCTAATAGAGTTTTTTCTTTATACTTCAATTGTGTGATGAATTGTCACTTATTCATGAGAAGTCTATGATAAAAGTTCTATGATAAGAGTCTTAATTTTAAGTTTGTTGATGTTATAATAATCAACATGATGCTTCTATGTCCGTATTTTGTTTCTATCAACACCTCTCTCTCTAAGCTTGGGGGAGTTGATACGTCCATTTTGCATCATGTTTTCCTACTGTTATTTATGATATTTTTATGCATAATAATGCTTTTTAGAGTAATTCTAATGCCTTTTCTCTCATAATTTGCAAGGTACACACAAAAGGGAGAATTCCGGCAGCTGGAAATCTGGACCTAGAAAATCTACGTCAGGCTACCTATTTTGCATAACTCCAAACAAGCTGAAACTCCACGAAGAATTTTTATGGAATATATGATGAATATTGGAGCAAATAAATACCAGAGGAGGCCAACCAGGTAGGCACAACCCACCTGGGCGCGCTAGGGATCCCAGGCGCGCCCTGGTGGGTTATGCTCACCTAGGCCCATCTCCGGTGCCCATCTTCTGGTATATAAGTCATTTGACCTAAAAAATAAGGAGAGGACTTTCGGGACGGAGCACCGCCATCCCGAGGCGGAACTAGGGAAGGAGCACTTTTGCCCTCCGGTGGAGCGATTCTGCTAGGGGAACTTCCCTCCCAGAGGGGTAAATCAGTGTCATCATCATCACCAAAAAAAGACAAATATGTGATAGTCCATTTGAAATCTCAAAAAGACAAATATTTACGTATGGAGGGAGTAATATATTAGGAGTATATCAAAACAATAGTGATTTCTTTCAAATTTGTGAACAAATACTAATATTCTACTACTTTGGATCCGTCGCAACGCACGAGCACATTGCTGGTAAAAGGAAAAGGCCTCCCGCGTTCGCGTCGCACCCCCACACTCCCGGGAATCGAGGGTACAACACGGCCCGTCCGGCACGACACATGGCTTAGGGATGGCGTTTTGCCTAGCATTTTCACTTGACACAACATCGTAGGAACAAAAAACGGGAAGATCTTGTTTTGGGTGATTTATCTATTTTTCAATCAACGTAGTATGATTAATATGATGTGGGGGGCACCCATGAAGCTTATGTGGCTTGGTTACATGGCTAGGGAAGGTTAGAGAAAAATAAATAGATAATGTGTTTAGAGTGCACTCCATGAAATAGATATATATACTTTGGATCCATTGCAACGGACCGGCACATCTATATCTATACCCCCTATATAGTGTATGAAAAACTTTGAAAGTTGGTCATTGGATGAAGCCAATCCAACGGTGCAAAGATGGAAAATCCAAGCACTACTGGCCGTTGGATATCATCCACCAGATTCTGCCACATGTATAATCTAGAAGACTCCATGGCTGAACTTAATTCATGACTAAGGGCCTCTTTGATTCATATGATTGCAGAAACATAGGAATAGGAAAAAAGTAGGATTGGAATGGCATGTTCATTGGATCCCTATAGGATTTGAGTTTTTTTGATTGTGTCACATGAAAAACAAAGGATTTCTTTCAAGAGGTTGGAGTGCATGTTAGAATTCCTGTGAAACGTAGTACAAATGAATCCTTGGGAAAATATTCTACATGATTCAATCCTACGAATCAAACGACCAACGTAGGAAAAATTCCTAAGGATTCTAATCCTTCAAAGATCCTATGAAAATCCTTTGAATCAAACATACCCTAACTTTGCCACAACTAAGCTTAGGCAAAGTTATTAGTTCTTCAAAACGAGAGAAAAAAGTTGGCAAGCCTAAGGGAATCTTGCCACATTTTTGTGTGTATGTCATGTGGGGCCTTAGTGTGGCTTGCCTAAGGTGTGGCTTGAATCAAACACTCACCTAAGTTTATCAAACTTGCCTAACCTTACATTCCACCAGATTTTGCCACATGTTAGAATCCAGAAAGCTCCACATGTAGAAGCATAATGCACAAACCACCAGAATCTCATGCGTGCAATGCACGTGTACCTTACTAGTACTAGTTGGTAGTAGTAAGAAACAAATTCCAGTTTTGGCACGAGCTCGTACTGCGGGAGCACCATAAGGCCTGCCGCAGGAGTTACATTTCCCTCTCGGGGCCCACGGGACCGAACTTCAGTGGCTTAGTGGTAGAAACAAGAAACGTGATGGTCGCCGTGGTTCAACTTCCATGGACAAGTTGTCATGTCTGCTGACACATGTATATCAAAACTAGAGTGTTTATATTTCAAGCACGTGAACAAGTATTATTCTACTACTTTGGATCCATTGCAACGCATGGGCCAACACATTGGTAGTAGTAGTGTCCATCTCTATCTCTAGAGGCCTTCCCTTGTTCATCCATTTCTCTCGCAAGATAAACTACTCATACAAATGCATCTTGATGTTCCGTGGAACGCACGAGGATGTTTCCTTGGGGGTCTCTCCAGCGCGGCGTGGCCGTAGTTGCAAGTTGACGCCCCTTGAGATGCCGACGTTGAGGGGCACTCGAATTTCCTCCGATGAGCAGGTAAGATGAGTTTGATCACGTAGTAAATGCATTCTAAAGACTACTTCCGTGTCCATTTCCTAATTCTCCCCCTGCCCACTGTTTCACAGGTTAGGCTCGGTGCGAGTGGAGATTGGCTTGCATATGTACGGGAGGGTATCAACATCAATTTGCGCAACATTTACAATGGTGAAACCGTTCCCGTAGAACCTTTGTCCAACATTGGGATCAGCCATGCAATGGGCCACCGCATGAATTGGTACGATGGAACCACGGTGAGATTGAATAAGATTGCACGAACCTTGCACATGGCGGTCAAAGGCGGACCATGCTGTCTGCAGCCGATTTGTTGCCATACGAGTTGGAAGACGATGTGCTCCTTTCTAACCGCATCTGCGCGGTGACAAACCAGGGGACTTATTTTGTATGGGACACATCCTACGATATACTCCCTCTCTCCCAGTTTATTTGTTTTGAATCTTTTCGTTTTATAAGTTTCACATTCAAATTTAGAGCTCCCCATCACATGTTGATATTACAATGTCCATTAAATCGTTGTGTGCATGTATAGTAAAGAAACAAATCTCGAGTTTGGCACGAGTTCGTGCTGCGGGAGCACCAGAAGCCCTGGCGCAGGAGTTACATTTCCCTCTCAGGGCCATCGGGACTGAGCTTTGGCGCCTTACTACACCTACCTTTGAGTCAATAACATGTGGACCCGATAGGTGACTGGTCCATGCTACTACTCTGTTCCAAAGGCATGCACCCCATCGAAATAGTCCATCTATATAAATATACATCGAGAGGGAATAATTTTTTCTACAACAGAGGAAATAGTTCATCCATCCATAATGCCCTCCTGCTGGTGCAGCCTTTTCTTCTTCTTCTTCTTCTTCTTGTTCTCATTATCTGTGGGAGACGGCTTCGCAACAAGCTCTTTGGACCTTGCAGCTATCTTGAAACTCACACGGGCATTGAGGGCAGCATATTTTATCCGCTTGTACGTCAAGGGATAATTCTCCCATCCAGACGACCTTAATGCCACCGTCTCGTCACCCTTTTGAAGATTTGTACCGAGTACAAAATTTGCTACGTCGAATAGGGATGGTGTCTGTTTATCACAAACTTCTACAGGAATTTTGATTCTAGTTTGTAGGTCAGTGATGCTATTCAAATCAAGCTTGTACGGCTCCAGCTTCTGTTTGTCCCCTTCGATGGCTGCCCCACAGAAGTATACGTCCTCCCGAGACAAGAAATCATGAAGCTCACCTGGTATGGAGGGCGAGTGTATGATGTGGTACACCAAAACATCATCTTCGAAGCACAGCTGAAGGACGGCGGCGCGCTAGATCTTCCCAGGGGCACGCTCCGTGCACTTTGCGTCGAGACCGATGACCCTCGTCTCTACCTTTTCGAGGGAGTTGCATACATTGTTGATTCACTACCGAACAACCCTTGGGTGGACGGTGATGGTGGCAACTATGCACATCGAGCCTTCGAGGAGGACATGTTGGACGCTAAAAACCTGCATCTCGATCTCTATCGCCATTTGGAACCGCTGGAACGGAGGGCTATGGTTTGGAGAATTAGGATTAGATGGCTAGTATAATTGAAGTAGTAGATGATTATTTAAAGAGGTTAAAACAATGTGAACGCAGTGGGGTTTGGATGCAAATGAAGACGAAGGGGAGGTGAAGAAGCCGAGGAGAATCGGTTCCGATGGAGAAGTAAATGGGAGAAGTGGCATGCATGCAGGTTATTAGACGGCTAGGTAGACTAAACGAAAAGGCTCTGCGGGTAGACTGATGAGTCGTACCTGTTCGTGTACGTGCCCATCCTTCCTGATAGGTGGGACCTATGCAAACAGATAAAAAAATGTGTCGCAGTTTTTTTTTGAGCGCGTGAGTGGGAGACACAACATTCTCTGGTTAAGGAATACTCCCTCCGTTTAGGTGAGTATAAGTCACCTTATGAAAATCAGGTTTTCCCAAAACCTTTAGGCATGGAGCATTAACTTCTTGCTCGATCCCCTCCCAGCCTCTTTAGCCAGCGTTCTCTTCCTCTGCTGTCGCGTTGTACCTTTCCATTTTTCCTCTTCTCAAGTGTGGAATGATCTGCATGCCGTCCTTGATGCACTAGAACGACCACTACATGCACCGCGGCAGAGCGTTGATTGGGCATGCACGAGAATTTGGTTCTGCTCGTAATATGGATGATACTTGAACGATGAAGTGAACAGGCATGCTAGCACGGGAGACCTATTTACGTTATACAATACTGGAGTACTCATGTACCTACTGGTAGTAGTAGTAGTAGTAGTAGTAGTAGTAGTAGTAGTAGTAGTAGTAGTAGTACAACTGTGGTACGCTTGATGGTCAAAATACTATTCATCCGGTCCTCACAGTGAAGTGACAACACCCTGCATCTGACACTAGTCCAGGCGGCGTGTTCGGGTTACCAAAGTCAGCCTCACCCTATGCACAGTGCAATCCGTCACCGCCGTTGTACAGCACATTGGCGCCTCCCCTCGTCTCCCTCTCCTCTCCCATAGCACCACTCCATCTCCATCTCCATCTCCTTCTCCGTCTCCATCTCATTGTGCCCCCGTGTACCGTCGCCTCACTCGCCTCCCCCAGTACCACTATTCCCTCGCTAGCCGCTCCAGCACCGACATCCTTCTCCCCCATAAATCAAGCCCCCTTCCAAACTCCACCATGGCCGAACGCGAACCGCGCAGCATCCATATGAGCCGCGATTGGAGCAATCTCCCCAGTGACATCCTCGACCTCTGTTGTTCGTGTATGGATATGTTGAGCGCCCTGCGGCTGGCTGCATGCTCAAGGGACATGCACACGGCCATCGTCGAAGTGAGGCCTAAGCTTTTCAAGACAACCTGCTTGCTGCTATCTGGTCTTGCGAGATTGGCTCACCATGATACGGAGGCGTGCATGATGCCCCTCGACTTCAATCCAATCTTCATTAGCCGAAACTTCTTTGCAGGTATGTAGTGGGTTGTCGTACATCATTTTCCTCGACATCGATCCGATCACCATCGCCCGAAACTTCTTGGCAGGTATGTACTGGGTCGGCATGAACTCCCACTTGATGGCTGCCTTCAGAGAAGACGGTAAAAAGTTGGTGCTCGTGAACTTCCAGACCTCCCATGACATTATCCTTCCTCTGTTGGATTATATAGAGTATTACCATCATGGTCCAAGTCATCTAGATTACTACGTCAGTTGGACGGACCTTGTTTTGCAAAAGATTGTAATCTGCCAAGTGCCCACACGACATGCGAATTACGCAGACTTCAAGCTAATTGCCTTGTTCGACCGCGGACTCGTCGATCTTTACGCCAGTGCCTTCTTTAGCTAGAGACAACTCGGCTCGCAGTGGATCATCGTCAAAGCTGATACACACTTCTGTGATGCTATTGAACACAATGGCATCATCTATGCGATCGACAAAGCAGATGGCACCATGTATTGCTGGGACGATGCGTGTAAGTTGTTTCCTCTCATGTTAATGATGACGCCATGACACTGTTTGAACTTTTTGTGATGATTGGCATATCTCTGTTTGAGCAGAATTTGAGTAGAACTATGGCAATGTATTAGAGACGCCGTAAATCAGCTATATTTGGAATGAGTTAATTCATGCGATCATGACCATGTCATTACAGCCAATTTGTACCCTGAATAATCAAATGGTTAGGAATATATGGATATTATCCTTATTTTACAGTAATCTATATACTACTACTAAATATGAGTGTGTATCAATGGCCATGTTAGTTTCCTCATTTTCATGATGTAGAAACATGCACCACACTGTTGGTTTCATCTAACCATAGATTAGGGAAGTAAATGTGCATATGGAGAACTCTATATTTGGAAGTAGTGAAATCCTGCAATGCTTACCATGTGTACATACCTATATTCGCCCTTCAGCAATCAATGGCTAGAATAATATCCTCACAAAATTTTTGTCCACAGAACACGAGTGTATAACAATGCATGGTCTGTTAGTTACCTTGAAGAATTTGTTTGTGAGGACAGAACATGATTACATAACATGCATGACATGGTAGTTTCCTATGAAGAATCGATTGCGAGATAACATGAGTATAACCATGCATGGCACTTCTATATTTTTGAACCCAGTATACATTTCCCTGTATTTTCCTCCCAGTTCCAACAGGGACATATCAATGTTGTTTCTTGCATTATCCTACTCATACTCTGAATAATGCTGATCTTACATTAACAATGCCCATCCTTTGTGATATGATGCAGTGTCCCTACAGTTACTGCCCTTTGTAATCACACCACCTTTGCCAAAAACAGGGAAGCACAACTAGTTCCTCACTCGATCAGACGACGACAAAAGACTGATGATCATTCGGACACATGAGCCGGAAAAGTTATATTGCAAAAACCCCACTGTATACAAGCACCGTGTAATACATGAGTATCCGGACAGTGGCTGTTACGTCTATGAGCAGGATACCAGCTTGTTGGGGACTTTAGGATTTTTTAGTTGGAGGCGGGTAAACAGCCTTGGTTCACACTCTCTATTTCTTGGACTCAATTATCCGATTAACCAGGAGATCACCGTTGGCAGAGAGGCTCTGTTGCTATGGAAAATTGTGTCTACACGGCGAGCCCTAGGAGTTCGGGAGCAAACTCCCCTGATTGTTAACGATACAGCCTGCAGCCAAAAGAGGGTGAGAATGACAAAGGCATCCGGATTAACTTTGATCCTTGGATGTCTCAATTATGATAGGCAGTGATGTGGTCCGAGCCTTCAGGTTGATAGGTAATTGGGCTGTTGCATCGAAAGGGTTGAGTACTAGTGTCTCCGGATCACTGGTCGCTGAAGCGGGGCTACAAATTATGATGGTGTTGGATCATCTCTTCGAATGACTTTGTTGTCTTCGCTGCTGGTTCTGGATGGGTAGTTCTTTCTTTTGTTATGCATATTCCTTGTCATTTGGTCATCCTCATCTATGTCACTCTTACTATGTAATAGTTGCTTCTATTTAGAATGTCATTCTAGTATGGATCACGAGAGTCTGAGCGCTGCAGATGGGTGCGTTTTGGTGGTGTAGCAAGACTTCTTATGAACTATCATGTCTTGTTGTTTATGTCAGTAGTAGTCACTAGTCAGTGTTTGAATGTTGTATATATAGTTGTTTTGAATTGTTTATTGTCTCGAACTACTGGTGGGCTAAATGAGGGCATCACCATTCTCCAGTGTTCAGAGTATATCTCCTTTTTTCAAGTTATATAATTGAGCTCAGTGTCTTTTCGATGATGTACACTTGTTTGGGCCAGTGAGGTGTCGTTGAATTGTGCCGAGTAGTAACACAATGCCAAACAGGTCAATTATGACTATCAGGCCGGGCTCTCAAAAGATCCTGAAAAAAAGGCCAGGCTCTCCAAAAAAGAATGAATAAGGACTCTTAGGCCGACATGTGGGCACCACCGGTGTTTTCTTGTGCTTGCGCGCCGAGAGCATGTTGGCGCGTGCTCGAAATTCATGCTACCTTTTCATCCGCAGTCTCCCGCCCCTCCCCCACCTCTGGAATCTCGATTCCTACTCCAGTTCCCCCAAATCCCCCTCCTGTACTCCCTGTAAAAGCGCACTATCATGTCACCGGTCAACGCGGATCTCTGAGCCGGAGATCCTGAGGTCCGTCCTGCCTTCGGTCGCTGCGTGCTGTCGCTCAACAATGGCATGGCGGCGCTTGACGACCAGTTTGCCGCCAAAGTGCTGATGGTAACCAATAACGGCGACCGGCCTCCCGTCTCGCCGGATGACCTTGTCAAAGCTCTTGGAATTCCGCACGACATCCAAATAAGTGACTTGCTCATTGAAGTCTGTCCGCCACCGGCTGATTTCTTCATCAGGTTCCAGACAACTTTCGACTGCAGTCGTGTGTTCGAATCTTCCCGGCGTTTGTTCTGCGATGGTGCGCTGGTGAGCTTTGATCGGTGGCACCCAGGATGGGGCTCAGTGCCCTCTGAGCTTGAGTTTTTAACAAAGCTTACCTTCCACGGCATGCCTCGATGTGCTTGGAACAGCGAGTCCATGAACGAGCTTATCAACGACCTTGGAGGTGAGCTCGTAAGTATGTTTGTTCCTCCAGACAGCTGGGCTCTGACGGTTATGGCATGGATGAAGAAGCCGTCCACCATACCGAAGGTGATTGGTGTTGAGATACCGGTGCAGGAACTGTGGTTGTACTATTCGTCGCCACCAAGGCCGCCGCGGACCATGTTAGGGATGTACCTGTGTCGAGTGTTCGTGCATGTCGAAGAAGTGGTCAATCCATCAATCGAAGTCCTGCCGCCGCCGCTGGTGCCATAGGGTCCGTCGACAACATCCATTACAGGAGTCAACGTCAGACTTCTCCCGTGTTGCTCGGAACGATGGATGGCACAGGGCCTACTCCATCGCGCGGCGGAGGCCACTGCTTCTTTGGGAGAAGAGGCAGGGCTGGCTGCCTGGATGTGCTCTAATTTGAGTTAACAACTGAATCTTGTCAGATACTAGTTAAATCCGAGCTATGGGTGTGAAGCACTGATATGCCAGTACATTTGATTGTGACCTGTTCTAATTTTGTACCTGAACTTTTTTCAGAAAGGGTTGTACGTCAAATTAATGTGCTAGGAGAACTTATTGTGTTGTCTGTCTATTTTATTTGCACAACATTCAAGATATTTCCCCGTCATTGATAAAGACGATGAACCGTTATGTACGACTTCATTGGTTTCAACATAGCCCTTCCCGTAGTGATCCACTGCTTCCATCCTGATTGTGCCACCTGCGTGAAATTTTTGTATGCAAGTTCAGTGTGCTATGATGTTCTATATGATTGTGTCAACTATATAAGTTTTTACTGAGCATCAACAATGCATATGGCTGAAAGATGTATTTACGAGCATCGGCCGACGGGTCTCTCTCTCTCTCTCACACACACACACACACACACACGCGCGCGTGCGCGTGCAAGTGGGACCCGTTGAATTATTTATTTGCTCGTGACAGCTTTTAATTAGGTTCCACTCTAATCTAACTTTTTTCTTAAGTTATTAATTGAGCTCAGTGACTTCAAAAAGTTGTACAGAAGCCTTATTTGGGCCTTTCCGGCGTCGCTAAATGTGGGCTGAGTAACCATCTTAGGTACTACTATACTACACAGGCCTTTTTCGCTATTTTTTCTTAAATAATACATTTTTTTATTAATTTTCATAAATATTACGCTGGGTAATTTTTTTTCAAAAAGAATACACCGTCCGCCCGCTGCAGGCCGACTGGAGCTAACTGGCTCGCTGTGGGCTAATTGTTTTTGCAAAAGTGTTAATCATGTATTTAAAAAATATGTGTATTGTGACCTCCTCCGCTCGCTGTGGGCCCATTGTTAACTAAAAAATATGTTTTAAAAAGTGTTAATCATGTATTTAAAAATTGTTAAATGTGTGTATAAAAAATGTTCCTTATCTATACAATTTTTTTAATGTGTGTATAAAAAATAGCTTTTTTTCAACATCAGCAATGCAACTAGGCCAATAGTTGTACACAATATCCGCGTCAACTTGTTATTCTTCGCCCCGCTGGGCTCCAAACTTTCCTAAGAGGTATGCATTAGGCTTAATAAGAAAATGGACTTTAAGAAATAATAAATGGGATGTAATTATAATAACTGGACAGTTACTATACACCAAACACGTAATTAGTTTGAAAAATATATTATTTTGGGAATTTGAAAATTTTAATTTCATTACTTGTTGCACGCGCAATATTTCGTTGGATTTTAACGTAATACAACTTTATTTTGAAATTATATTTAACCTGACTAGAAATTTCGGATACAAATATTCGGATCCCATCAAAATGTGGAAAATTTTTTTGAATTCTGTTTTGAGCGGTTGTTTGAAATTATTAATCGTTGTCCTAGCTAGAAGTTGGGCTGTACTTTTAACAAACTGTAAATGGGCTTTAGTAAATTCCATTAGAATTAAAAAATGGGTTGTACATTCTTACAAATCACAAATGGGCAATATGTTCTCTGCCAAATCCGAGCCGTGGGCCTACTAAGTTAACGCGTACCAAGGGCTTTGTCAACTTAGTCAATATAAACGATTCTAGATGCAGTGATCGTACGATGTCCATCCAACGGCCGTTGTGCTTTTTCAACCTTTGGTCTTCTTGCTCCAGTCGCCCAAAGCAGCGCCGGTCGTGTCGCGTGCTCCTGCCTCCTGTGGCCGGCTATGATGCCGCGGAGGCCTCACCGCCCCGTACTACTCCCACTGCTGGTCAGGCCATCCCTCTACTCACCCACACTCCCTATTATTCTGCGGCGACGACAACCTCACACCGCAGTCGAACCAGTGAACCCTCATACTCCTCTCGGTGCGGGCTTCCACTGATGCGTCTTCCCCGTCTCTGCGTCGCCCCCTTCCTAGGCCTCGCCGTCGTCCAGACCACCGCCCTGGTGCTCTCGGCACGGCGTGGTCAACATGGTCAACGACCGACTTCCATCGGAAGAGTACTGTACGTGGAGAGGCTGACATCTGGGTCCACCTGACAGCAGGGACCCACCGGACGGGCCACCGTATTTCACGAAAAAAATGATTCACCCCCTGACTGCTGGGACCCACGAGCTACATCTTAACACGCAAGGATATGCGTCCGTAAAAAAATGATTCACCCCCCTGACTGCTGGGACCCACCAGGCCCCCGACTGCTGGGACCCACCAGCTACATCTTCGCACGCAAGGAAGTGCGTCCGAAAAAAAAAACGATTCGCCCCCTGACTGCTGGGACCGACCAGCTACATCTTCGCAGGCAAGTAAGTGCCTGACAGTCGGGACCCACCTGGTCGAAGCGTACGTAGCGTTGTCATTCTGGTCGCGAACGTGTACGTACATACTGGTCAATGTAGAGGCGCGCACGTGTCATAGTAGAGGCGCGCACGTAGCATGTACACGTACGTACAACGGCCAGGGTGCAAGAAAGAAAATACGGCCACGTATGTGCACATACGGGCGGGGTCTCGAACGCCTACTCGCGCATACATACGGCGAGGGCTCGTGTACATGGCTGGGTCGGAACGGAGAAACAGCGTCGTCGTCGTGTTCATGGGGAGGCAACGGAATGTGTCATGTTCATGGGGAGGCAACGGAATGCGTCGTATTCATCGGGAGGGCTTGGACGGAACACGCAATGGAAACAAGGCCTGGCGTACCGCAGAACGGAGGAAACAGCCTTGTGTTCAACCGGCCACGTTCGAAACGGGATCCTGTTCATCGGGAGGGGTCTAGCGTAGCGCAAAACAGAGAAAACGGACCTCCTACGGTCGAAACAGTGGTCCTGTTGATCGAGAGGGGTGTGGCGCACCGCAAAACGGAGGAAGCAGACTTGTGTTGGAGCGCTACGGTCGAAACGGGGGTCTTGTTCATCGGGAGGGGTGTGGCGTACCACAAAACGGGACTCCACGGGATACTGTTCATCTCCACCGTCGACCCCCTCCAGCCTCCATGAGCTATTGTTCATCCATCGTCGACCTCCTCCAGCCTCCACCTGCGACTGTTCTTCCACGGGCTCCTGTTCATCCAGCCTCCACCGCGCGCTACTCCACCGGCTACTGTTCAAGCACCTCTCCACTGTCTACTGTTCATCCATCCCTCCACACCACGGGGTCCCGTTCAACCACCCCTCCATGGGCACCCCTCCATCGTCTACTGTTCATCCAGCCCTCCACACCACGGGGTCCTATTCAACCACCCCTCCATCGTCTACTGTTCATCCAGCCCTCCACACCATGGGGTCCTGTTCATCCACCCCTCCACGGGGACCCCTCCATCGTCTACTATTCATCTAGCCCTCCACCACACCATGGGGTCCTGTTCATCCAGAGGGAACGCCACCGCTCACTGTTCATCCAGCCCTCCCCCCCCGCAACACTCACTGTTCATCCCATCGATCGGCTTCAGTTAGCAGCAGTAGCGAAGGAATCGCTCGATCAGGTTTAGTTAACAGCCATCGATCGATCGCGCGGGTTTAGTAACGCGTAGCCTGCAGTGCAATCGCTCGGGTTCAGTTAGAGCCCAACGCCGTGCTCGGGTTCAGATAGAGCCAACGCCTCGCACACACGCGCGTACGTGTACGATAAACACACACCGCTCGGCCCCCGGCCTCCCACCTTAACCGGGAACTCCTTGAAATTTTCGTCCCCCTCGCTTCTACCATGGTTTTTCCGTCATGGATGGCCCAAAGAATGTCATGCAGCTGCGTCTCCGGCCCACCCAGGACGAAAAGCCCATTTTCACTCATGATTTTTTGTCATAGAAGTAGGAGCCCACCACATCTATGATGATACCGGGTTTTGTCACAATTATCGTCATAGAAGTGTCATATGTATGACATAATTTTTTTTTCGTTCGGCCCAAAATGTCACAGATGTGTCTTTTTTTGTAGTGTAGGTTCATCAAATTAGATGGTAATTCGGGCAGTAGTTCCTAGGTACTAATTAGTTAGTAAGAACTAGGTACTAATTAGGTACTAGTTTATTTCTATTTATAATAAGTTTATGTTTAGTAAGAACTAGTTGAATTAATTGAACTAGTTGAACATGTCACATTTGTTGTTATTTTTTTAGTTAAAGCAATTATTCCCGCATCGACGTCGACGATGCCAATCCCGCATCCTCGTCGTCGTCGACTCGATGGAGGACACCTGCTTGACCAGGTGGGCCATGTCCGGGACTGGGCTCCACCGGGCTGGTACTAGGAGGCGCTACCTTCCGGGGGGCGCAGCTTGGTGAGGAGTCAACCCGTCGTTGACCCAAACCTTCTTTGGTGGCGGTCGCATGGGCCAGTGATGGTCCAAAGGCTCGAGGACCCCACGGAGGTGGTACGTCACCGTGTCAGGGAGGAGGACGCGCACGTCTGTCGCTACTTGTTTGCGTTGGAGCACAGGTTCTCCAATACCTGGCAGGTTCTCTAGGGATCACACTAGAGCTATGATCCTGTGATGGTTCCTTCTCTTTGGGTGTCCACCGCACGCACGGATACCCGTCATGCGCTAGGGTTTAAGTTGTATTTGTGATGTTATATGTATGGTACTATTTGAGACGTGTCATGGAATTGTCATGGCAGATGTCCTAGTGAAAGGACTTAGTCGTGGAGCCATCGCAACTAGGAAGCTTAAAGGGGTTAATCGAGACAAAGGACACGAGAGGTTTATACTGGTTCGGCCCCTTACGGTGAAGGTAAAGCCTAGTCCAGTTGATGTGGTATTGCTAGGTTTCGATGACCAGGGAGCGAAATACGCTAAGCCTGGTCCTCGATTTAATGCTACTTGCCCTAAGCCGCCGCCGGGTCGTCCCCTTATATACACAGGTTGACGCCCTACGGCCTACAGAGTCCCGCCCGACTCATACAATGTGTCTGGCTCGGTGACGTCTTTTACATGCCTTACTTTACAAGTCTTATCATACATGGTGGTTTATATTCATGGGCCTTACGCCGCCTCTGGGCTTCGGCCTACTACAACCTTATCATAAACCGTCACCTTGTATACTCTTCGGGCTTCCTTTAGTTAACCCGCCATTGCTTATTGACCCGGCCCCTCCTAGGCAGGTCATACCTGGTAGTCATATCCGCAATGTTAGGCCCCAGGTTGATTTGAACTTTGTTCTTGTCAATCTTCAATACTTAGAAAAAATCCATCTATTACTATTTTGTGAAAGCCTTGTAACCCGCCATGACGTCATCTCCGGATTTTTCGGAAACCCGCCACCACGTCATCTTTTAATGGATCTTTATATTTAATGCCTTTCCGAAAATCGAGGCGCCTGGGTAGCTGGATAACCATGTTTTGGTCTCCTCGTTTTTCACGCCCACTTATCAATCTTCTCATTATAAATAGGCACGACTGGCCTTTCTTCATTCTCCCCCTTTTCCATCGTCTTCTTCCTCTCTCGCAACCCTTCTGTCGCTCGAGCTCTGCCACCGCCGTAGTAATCATCGTCGTCCTCAAGCTCGGCCGCTGCATCACCCTGAGCTGTTCAGAGAAACGGCGACGACCCTCCACAGCAGATCTGCGTCCGTAAGTTCTTGCTTTATCACACCTTAGATCTCCATTAGGGTTTGCGAGTTCTCTCTTGTGTTCTTCGTTGTTCATCGCAGATTCCTTTCAGTTTCTCCACCGCACCCTCCTTTGATCTAAAAGAAGTATAGAACCTATGCGGTAGTTGTTTTGCATCCATTTCAGATGCTGGTAGATCACTTTCTCTTGTACAAAGGCCTCTTTAGAACTGACGAACTCCTCTGTGCTGGTTTTTAGGTCTAGATTTATTTTGCTTTTTCGAACCATCTTGATCCAAAATAATAGAAACAACTTGTGAAACTTGTTTATCTCAGCACTTAGCCAATTCTGACTAAGACAACCTTCAAACATCTTTAGTCATGGTGGCTTATCATGTCGGCTCATTTTTCCTTTATATATCATTAGCCCTTACTTTGCCGCCATTACTCATCCGTGCTATCATCATTTAATCTATAATTCCACCAATAATTTGAACCGACACATTACTTTCTTTTCAGTTTGTCCTTTTTTCATCATGCCGTCAAAAGCGCCAATGGTCTGCAACTATGTCCCTTCCATAGTCACTGAGGACACTTTGAAGGAATTTGTCACCATTGGATTTTGGCCAGAGAAAAACATTATGTCTTATCGTGCCCGTGACCCGGACGACGAACGACCTCAGGCCAAAGACGGTGAAGTTATCATCTTTACTGACCACATGGATCGGGATTTTTCACCACCCGGCTCAAAGTTCTTTAGAGACGTTCTGCATTTTTTCAAGCTTCATCCACAAGATCTTGGACCCAACTCCATATCCAACATCTACAATTTCCAAGTTCTCTGTGAGGTATATCTTCAAGAAGAACCGACTGTGGAGCTCTTCAGAAAGTACTTTTATTGGAACTGCCAGAATGAATGCACCAACGGCCTTAGCTTGGAACTTGGTGGAATCTCGATTCAGCGCCGACAGGGTGCTGTCTTTCCTTTAGTAGTCTTACCAAGCCATCCCAAAGATTGGAACCAAACGTGGTTCTATTGCCAAGACGCGTCGCCAGCTGATGAAAAACCACTGCCGGGTTATCGCGTGGAGCGTCTTGATTCTAAGTTTGTGCTCCCTGACAAGCTTACTCCTGCTGAACACAAGAAGCTTATCCCATCTATCAAAAGGATTCAAGCCTTATTGGGAAACGGCTTAACTGGAGTTGACCTGATCCTTTGCTAGATAGCATGGCGGGTCATCCCAATAAGCCGCCGATCCAAGTTGATGTATAAATATGGCGGAGGCCCAGATGACTCTTTGTGTCATAGTTCTGTACAAGTAACTGAAGAAGACATTGTTGAACGGAAAATACGAGGACTGCAGTAAGGTTGGATTAAATCATTTCTGCAAACTTAACCCGGCACCAGAGGTGAACCACCTTGACCTCCTTTTTTCTCCAGTAGTTAACTACTTGCATGACGTTTAACCTTTTATTTGCCTATAGGCCAAATATGACTTCTGGAAGGCCAAATATGATCATGAAGCCACCAAGAAGGTTAGAGCCGCTGCCATAGCCGCCAGGAAGACAACCCGGAAGTCCAAGAAGAAAAAGACTGCTTCTGATATGTTCTAGCTAGATGACGTTTCTGAGTCGGAGGTAGCCCTTGACTCCCTTGGCCTATTTTTTAACAACCTTATTAACACTGACTATTGCTAGGATGACATGGGGGCCAGCCAGGCAGCAGAAGAGGTAACTATTTCCTCTAACTCAGAACCTTTGCCAAGACCGAAACCTCGACTAGTTATCCAGAAAGTAAGGTTTTCACACCCTTTGGCTTATTTGGATCCTCATTTTCTTTTGAAAAAGAAGCAACATGAGACCCACCGTCAGGCCCTGACTAATGACGACAATGAACTGCTCTCCGGCTTACAAAAAACTCCTCGAAAATGCCAGAATGAGGTTTCTTTCACTTTTGTCTTTTGCTTTTATCAATGAATCTATTTCCTTACTCTCTTAACTTTATTTTACTTTTGCAGGAGGTTTCTCGCTCTTCTGGCGACTCGTCACAAACTCAATTCCTGGCTTTCAAGACTGCCCCTGGGTAAGGAAAATCATCTTTCTTCTGCATCTTTGAAACTACACCATTATACTAATTGTCTCATAAAAATTTTCTTAGTGGTCAAGCAAAGTCCAAGAAAGCCAAGGTGACCAAACCGGCAGAAGATCCGAAAGATCCTGCACCTGAGCCGGTAATACTGATTTCTGCTCCTGAACAATCTGAAGCACCAGAATACCCTGCTGCCAACATTCAAGCCGACCGACCTGAGTCGTCAGCTGATGAGACCATTCTCAATCCATCCACCGTCAGGCCGTCCAACTCAGCTAACCCGCCGGCATCTTCTGACAATGACGTCCTAATCACTGGTAGCAGATTCGTTGAGCCGGGCAATCCAACTATACTGGCCAGGCACTCTGCCAAACAAGAGGCTCTGGAAAGGCAGAAAGTGCGGTTTGATGTTTCTCACTACGCTCACCTGAACATTAGTTACGTGTTGTCTGGATACCTCAGTCATGTGCATTCCAGACGTGACTCGGAAATTGAGATGGTGAAGCAATTGCAACTGAAATATGAGGTACGTTCACTGGCTTTCACTAACTTACATATGTTCTGCCAGCCCCCAAGTCTCCAGATTATGATGAACCTAAATGATCCGTAGACTTATGATATAGATTGATGCTCCGTCTTAGATTTTTATTAAGTTCAGCATAACTTTCACCTGTAGTCCCCAAGGGCCGGCTCATTTTATCATGAATGAGCCGGTACTTGACTGTATAACCGTCTTGAATCTGTCCAAACAAATAGTGTGATCTGGGTCAACATGAAAAAACTTTCTTAATATCATGCATTAGCGCCCAAGTGCCAAGTGTTGTTACTTGTAAAACACTTGGGACTTCAAACATAGAAGAGCCATTTTGCATTTAAAAAATTGCTTTGGCAGACATTAGCCCCCAAGTGTCGAGTGGTGTTGCGTTGCAAAGCACTTGGGACTTTAATCATTATAACCTTTATTGAAATAAATTTTAACACACCTGTGCATGTTTGTAGACCGCCCTAACTGAATTGGGTTCTCAATTAACGGATGCAAATACCCGGCTGGCGGATCAAGAGGCGGAGATAAAGAACGCTGACACCAAACTCCAGTTGAGCCTCTCTGAAGCTGAAAAACTGAAGACCAGTTTTGATGCGAAGAAGAAATTCTGGGCCGATGAGAAAACCTTGTTGATCCAGCGTGCTGAGACAACGGAGGCGGCTCTCAAGGAGGTGACCACCGAGCTCATCGTCTTAAAAAACCGTGTGTCTTAGATGGTCTCTGCAATCTTCGGTGAGCCATTTGCATTCATTATTTGCACTCTATTTTTGCCAGAAATATAAGCCACCTGCTTAACCTTTTAAAATACTCATAGGTCCACGGAGCAACAATCTGAGTCAAAACAGCATGACAAAACTCAAGGCGGTTTACACCTTGATGGAGCAACTGTATACTGGGGCTCAACAGGCACTTGCTATTATCTCCCCACCCAACCAAGGACCCAACCTTTTGAGTGACGTTTTGAAGAAGCTATCTATTTTAACCGCTAGATTCCAAGAAGTCAAGCAGTCTTGTGCAAGAGCGAGAGCCCTAACTGCCCTAAGCCGCTCCAAAGCCTGGGTGTCGGAGCTAGACCCGGCGGACATAGATAAGGAATACCCCCGCCTTGAAGGAAGACGGGACTCCGTTTAATTTGATCAAGATGACTTTGTTGCTTGTGTGAGGGGATTTCATCCTCATGCTACCATCCTTGGCGAGGAAACCAGTATTGACAATATCAGCCGGGTTTTGATGTTGAGAATAAGAAGATGGTGACTCCCTCATATAAAGTGACAGATCTTACCCCTCCGGTTCGCCAACACACCTTTGCCCCAGAAATTGACCCGGCTAGTCTAATTGATGATGAAGCCGAGTTTGTTGCTCTGGATGTCTTTGATTGGTCCAAACCCAGCTTCCAACCAGTAGAGGGAGGTGAACCGGCGAGGGAGGAGTCATAATCGTCCGAATAATCCGGCTTTTAGCTGAGAGGAAACAATTTTAACCTTTTTGGGCTCTCAATGCCTTGTAATAGTTTAGCTTGAAAACTGCATGTTTTGCCTATGCTATCGGGCATATTATGTTGCATATGACTGTTTTATCCGTCAGGTCAATATATGCATTATATCCTTTATCATATCTGCAGTATTTAAATCTGTTCCTGTATGCAAAAGATGAAAAAAAATCCTGGCGGTTTATTGCTGGACAGGTCAAAACACCCGATACATAACTATGAAATCATCATAGTGGAATAATCAGGACCATATGTAAAGACAAACAAAGCTAAAAAAGCCTTTGATTAACGAAAAACATAGATAAATCTATTTATGAACGACAATGTCATACCTGTGTTCTTTGATTCTGAACTACCGGCTTATATGACCCGGACAGTAAGGTTGACAACCCAATCTTTGTAGAAGTCAATACCTCCATGTGCCTGATGATTGTTATACCTTGGCAACTAATTGTCTAATAATCGAGTCGGTTTAAATTGAAACCATATTTACAGTTAGATTTGAGACAACAAAAAACCAGTAAAACAAAATAGTATGTTTCAAACGATGTAAATCAAGCATTAAGAATAATTTGGAGGCTTCTGATTCGAATACGATCAGTAAACCGGACCAAAGGGGTTTAGCTAGGATTCGAATACGATCATGTAGCCCCTAGTGGCTTTGGCGTTGTGCCGATCAAGAGGGTACCGACAGCTATGTTCTCTTTAATTCGAATACGACCTATGTTTGAACAGGAAGCCCCCAAATGACCTTGAGAGGTTTTTAACGACCCTGATTTGAATACGATCCAAGTCGGACCCAAAAGGGGTTAAGCTATGATTCGGATACGATCAAGATGCCCCCTAGTGAGTTTGGCTTTGCGCCGATCAAGAGGGTTACGGCAGCTATGTTCTCTTTGGTTCGAATACGACCTATGTTTGAACAGGAAGCCCACTGGTGACCATGAGGTTTAACGACTAGATTCGAATACGATCATGAGCCGGACCAAAAGGGTTAAGCTAGATTCGAATACGATCAGCCCCCTACTGGTCGTTGGAATAATTAGAATAATAAAGATATATGATCAAAAAAGGACCGAGGTCCTGCATTATTACTTATCATAATATATACAACATTAAAATATGTACATTATGAGAGCCGGTGGCTCAAGTGTAGTAAGGTCGAAGATGAGCAATATTCCACGGCCGGCAGGTGTCCTCCTCCGACTTACTTGAGTCTTGGTGCTCTCGAACATCGATAAGGTAATATGACCCGTTGTTTAAGTTTTTGCTAACCACAAAGGGTCCTTCCCAAGGTGGGGATAGCTTGTGTGCATCAGACTGATCCTAGATGAGCCAGAGCACCAGATCACCTTCTTGAAAGGTTCTAGACTTAACCCGTCGGCTGTGATAACGGGGCAGGTCCTGTTGGTAAATTGCTGATCGGGCCGCTGCTAAGTCCCGCTCCTCATCTAATAAGTCAAGTGCATCCTGCCGCGCTTGTTCATTATCAGCTTCAACATAAGCTGCCACGCAGGGCGAGTCGTGACGGATGTCACTGGGCAGAACTGACTCTGCTTTGTAAACCATGAAAAAGGGCGTATAACCCGTAGACCTGTTAGGGGTAGTATTGATACTCCATATCACAGAGGGTAATTCTTCCACCCAACAACCCGGTGTCCATTGTAAAGGGACCATAAGCCGGGGTTTTAGACCTTTCAGGATTTCCTGATTGGCTCTTTCAGCTTGACCATTGGGTTGGGGGTGAGCTACTGATGAAACATCAAGCCGGACATGCTCCCATTGACAGAACTCTTCCATATCTCCTTGGGACAGGTTGGTGCCATTGTCAGTGATAATGCTATGTGGAAAGCCAAAACGAAAGATCACCTTCTTCATGAATTGAACCGCCGTGGCCGCATCACACTTACTGATCGGCTCTGCCTCAACCCATTTTGTGAACTTGTCCACTGCCACCAAAAGGTGCATTTTCTTATCTTTAGACCTTTTGAAAGGTCCAACCATGTCAAGCCCCCAGACTGCAAATGGCCAAGTGATTGGAATCATCCGCAATTCTTGAGCCGGTACGTGCGCTCGTCGTGCAAATTTTTGACACCCATTGCACCTACTGACCAGATCTTCCGCATCAGCGTGAGCCGTTAGCCAGTAGAAACCATGATGAAAAGATTTGTCCACAAAAGACTTTGAACCGGCATGATGGCCGCAATCTCCCTCATGGATCTCACGAAGAATTTCTTGACCTTCTTTAGGAGAGACACAACATTGAAACGCTCCGGTGATATTGCGATGATCCAATTCTCCATTGGAAATTGTCATTGACTTAGACCACCGGGTTATCTGTCGAGCCAAGGTCTCATCCTCCGGAAACTCACCCCAGGTCCTGTAAGCCAAATATGGCACTTCCCGATCTGGAATGATATGAAGAGTCACCACCAATTGTGCTTCTGGGTCTGGAACAGCCAAGTCTTCCTCTGTAGGCAACTTGACGGAAGGGTTACGAAGAACATCTAAAAAAGTGTTAGGTGGCACTGGCTTATGTTGAGATCCCAGCCGGCTTAAAGCATCAGCTGCTTCGTTCTTTCTACGATCAATGTGCTCCACCTGATAACCCTTGAAATGTCCCGCAACGGCGTCAACCTCTCGGCGATAAGACGCCATGAGAGGATCCTTGGAATCCCACATGCGTGATACTTGCTGAGCCACCAAATCTGAGTCGCCAAGGCACTGTACCCGGCTTAAGCTCATTTCTCTAGCCATTCAAAGAGCATGGAGTAAGGCCTCATACTCAGCTGCGTTGTTAGTACAAGGAAACATCAATCGCAACACATAACAAAATTTGTCACTTGGGGGAGAAGTTAAAACAACTCCAGCCCTCGAGCCTTCTAATTGTCTGGACCCATCAAAATGAATCATCCAATATGTGTTGTCTGGCTTCTCGTCAGGTATCTGCAACTCCGTACAATCGTTAATGAAGTCCATCAGTGCTTGAGATTTGATGGCAGTACATGGAACATACTTTAAACCATGAGACCCAAGATCAATGGCCCACTTGGTGACTCGTCTTGTGGCTTCTCTATTTTGAATAATATCTCCCAAAGGGGCAGAGCTAACCACAGTGATAGGATGACCCTGAAAGTAAAGCTTAAGCTTCCGGCTTGCCATGAAAACCCCGTAAACAAGCTTCTGCCAATGTGGATATCTCTATTTAGACTCAATGAGCACTTCACTGATGTAATAAACCGGCCGTTGAACCAGATGTTCCTTGCCAGCCTCCTTGCGCTCGACAACAATGGCCACACTGACAGCACGTGTGTTAGCAGCCACATATAACAACAGTGGCTCCTTCTCAATCGGAGCAGCAAGGACCGGCGGTTCGGTGAGATGTCTTTTCAGATCTTCAAAGGCAGAATTAGCAGCGTCACTCCAGACAAAATCATCCGTCTTCTTCATCATTTGATACAACGGCATAGCCTTCTCACCCAGACAGCTTATGAACCGTCTCAAAGCTGCGACGCGACCCGCCAGCCGCTGAAAGTCATTGATGCACGCCGGTTTAGCCAAAGATGTAATCGCCTTAATATTTTTCGGGTTAGCCTCAATGCCTTTGTTAGACACCAAAAAGCCCAAAAGCTTGCTAGTTCGGACTCCAAAAACGCACTTGGGTGGGTTAAGCATCATCTTGTAGACCCTGAGGTTATCAAAGGTTTCCTTCAGATCTGCTACCAAGGTTTCCTTCTGTCTGGATTTTACCACTATATCGTCCACGTAAGCATGAACATTACACCCAATCTGATTATGAAGGCAATTCTGTACACATCGCTGATAAGGCGCCTCGGCACTCTTAAGCCCAAAAGGCATAGACACATAGTAGAAGGCTCCAAATGGAGTAATGAAAGCCGTCTTCTCCTGGTCCTTAACTGCCATTTTGATCTGATGATAGCCAGAATAAGCATCCAAAAAGCTCAAATGCTCACAACTCGCCGTAGCATCAATGATTTGATCAATACGTGGGAGAGCAAAAGGATTAGCCGGACAAGCTTTGTTTAAATCTCTGTAATCCACACACATACGCCAAGTGTTGTTCTATTTTAGCACAAGCACCGGGTTAGCCAACCACTCTGGGTGAAAAACTGCAACAATAAACCCGGCCGCCAAGAGACAGGCTACCTCTTCTCCAATAGCCTTGCGCCTTTCCTCATTGAACCGCTGAAGAAACTACCTGACCGGCTTAAACTTGGGATCAATATTGAGAGTGTGCTCAGCGAGTTCTCTCAGTACACCCGGCATGTCAGAAGGTTTCCATGCAAAGATGTCCCGGTTCTCATGGATGAACTAGATGAGCGTGCTTTCCTATTTGGGATCCAAGTTAGCACTGATAATGAATTGTTTGGATGAGTCACCACGCACAAAGTTAATCATCTTGGTATCGTCAGCTGACTTAAACTTCAGCGCCGGCTCATGCTCCGTGGTTGGCTTTCTCAAAGATGTCATGTCCGCCGGGTCGACATTATCCTTGTAAAACTTCCATTCCTCTATCGCACAAACAGATTCGGCGCAAGCGGCATCACCTTCTTCACATTCCAAAGCTATCTTCTGACTTCCATGCACTGTAATAGTACCCTTGTAACCCGGCATCTTGAGCTGCAGATAAACATAACACGGCCGTGCCATGAATTTTGCATAAGCCGGTCGTCCAAACAGGGTGTGATATGAGCTTTTGATTTTGACCACTTCAAAAGTTAACTTCTTCGCCCTAGAATCATGCTCATCTCCAAAGGCTACTTCTAGCTCAATCTTGCCAACTGGATATGTCGACTTACCACGCACTACTCCATGGAACACGATGTTGGATGTCTTAAGACTTTTGTTAGTCAAACCCATGCGACGGAGCGTCTCATAATAGAGAATGTTGATACTACTGCCTCCATCCATGAGTACTTTAGTGAATTTGTATCCGCCAACCTGAGGGGCCACCACCAAAGCCAGGTGACCCGGATTATCGACCCGGGGAGGGTGATCTTCCCTACTCCACACAGTAGGCTGCTCAGACCATCTCAAATAACGTGGAACCGCCGGTTCAACCGCATTCACAACTCTCTTACGAAGTTTTTGGTCCCTTTTACATAAACTGGTAGTGAACACGTAGTACTGCCCACTTTTTAGCTGCTTTGGGTTACTCTGATACCTGGATTGCTGCTGTTGCTGACTACCTTGGCCAGATTGCTGATTATAGCCGCCTTGATTGCCCTAAGGGCCCTGGCCATGAAAACCGGCGCCACTTGAGCCGCCGCCCGGGCCATGAAAGTGGCCACCGCCTAAGTTGTTGCCAGGCCCATGATTACCGTCGAACATGTTAGAATTCTTGAAAGCCTTCATGATCGTACAGTATTTCCATAGATGGATGGTCGGCTTCTCCCGGGTGCCGTGTCTTGGACAGGGTTCATTTAGCAACTGCTCAAGGGTGGGACCTGACCCGCCTGACCGAGGAGGTGGCCTCCCCTTACGCTGTTGATTGTTTCCCTGTGCATTGGTGTTAGCCATAAACTCTAGACTACCATCAGCCTTACGTTTATTATTACCCCCCTTGATTTACCAGGTTATGCTGATGACCTTTGTCGTTGCCGTTCTTCTTTCCCTTCCTTATTTTCTCTTCGTCAGACACAGGATCCTTGGTACTACTAGAATCGGTGTATTTGACCAGAGCCGCCATCAGCTGGCCCATGTCATTGCAATCACGCTTGAGTCGCCCCAGCTTTTGTTTCAGAGGTTCAAAACGGCAATTTTCTCAAACATTAAGACCATGGAGCCGGCATCCATCTTACCAGATGAATGTATTATTTCCATCACCCGGTGCACCCAATGGGTTGTGGATTCAGCTTCCTCTTGCTTGCAGTTAGTCAAATCCACAATTGACATGGGTGTTTGCATGTATCCTTGAAGTTCTGAATAAACTGGGCCTTTAACTCGGCCTAGGAGCTGATGGAATTGGCTGGCAACCCCTTCGACCAGGTGCGAGCTGTTCCATCCAACATCATGGTGAAGTACTTATCCATTGTTGCATCACTGACCTCCAGCAACTCCATGTCCCGGGTTGTATGTCAGTTGTGCAATTAGGCACCTTCCGAGGCCCCTTGAAATCTTTTGGTAAACACTCATTACATAGAGCCGGCACCAAGCAAGGGACACCTCCTGTCCTTGTGGCCACACCTGCTTCAACAAAGGTCGTTGGATAAACCAGAAAAGCCTGGTGAGCCGCCTGCTCTGCTGCCTGTTGAACCACCCACTCAGCCTCTTGGCGGATCCTCTCCTGGTCCACCAAGTTAAGAGCTCCATCATGCACCGGGTCATACCTGCGTGGATGGTTACGGCACTGAGGATTGCTTAACATGGATGCTGAATCCATATGCCTGCTATAGCTTGGGCTCCGGCTTGGGAGAGGTGTTGAATGGATCCTTTCTCGACTATAAGAGCATGACTCCTGCTGTGCCAGAGCTGTCTGAAGAAGATCTCTGACCCTTCGTGTTTCGATCGCCATGGGGGAATCGCCTTCCACTGGGAGAGCCGCCAGGCGTGCTGATGCAGCAATCAGATTCTCCAAAGGGTTATAAAAATGACCCAGCGGTGTTGGTGTATGACGAGGCAGAGCCTTATTCACCCGAGGGGGTTCCATAGCTCATGGCTGACCCAGCGCCCCAGCCCCGGGTGTTGTAATCCGGTTGGCCTCCGGCGGGTTACTGGGACTAGCCCCGGGTGTGTGGAAGAGATTCCTAGGATCATAAGTTAGGGGCAGACGTGATTGAGTCTTATGGTGCCTTCTCCTCATGACCTCATTTGACGCGTTTAGATTCATCGAAAGCTGAAAACCTATGATTGAAGCTGTTGAGCCCGGGCGTCCAAAGCCGCCCGTTCTGCAGCCATCTGGACGTCCTCCGCCGCCAAGTTCTCCTTGGCTTGAGCTATCTCCTCACGTAGCCATGCCACCTCTGCATCATGCTGAGCCTTATCCACCGGTTCAACCACGACGGTCAACAGGGTCGTCATCTTATCCATAAGATCCATCAGCACGTGAGCCGGTGGGCGCGCGGGGTCTCCTGACCCGGCCTCGGCCATCCCGGAGGTTATTGCTGCCGCAGCTGTAGACTTTTGTGCGGGCTGTGTACCAGTCATGAAGACCCCTGCTCTATTCGGTGGCTCAAAGGGGTCCAGAATACTGCTGCCATCGGAACAGCCCCCAAGCCCACCATCTGGAGGTTGGTATAATGAATCCGTCTCGCATGTGGACGACTCACCGTTAGAATAGATGGCCGTCTCACCACCATCCACAGATCCTTCAGAGAACTCCCCTCCATGGATGCAACCCACGAAGGTACGCTTCACGGCAGGCTAAGTCCGGGAGGGTCTCACCCGCTGAGCAATCTTGATGAGGTCGGTGCAGATGTCCGGCTCAGGGCCCGGCTCGGCGATCCGGCCCATGAAGACATGGATTCCGCCGAAGGGGACCTGGTACCCATACTCAATTGAGCCGGCGTCGGGGCCCCAGCCTTCATCGTCAATGTAGAGCTTGCCGCGACGACTCTTGGTCATCCGGCACGCAATGTATCCCTTGAGCCCTTCGAAGTTGCCCTTCAAGAACTCAAATCCACCATGTGTTGGCCCACGGTGGGCACCAACTATCGTGGAATTGTCACAGCAGATGTCCTAGTAAAAGGACTTAGTCGTGGAGCCATCGTGACTAGGAAGCTTAAAGGGGTTAATCGGGACAAAGGACACGAGAGGTTTATACTGGTTCGGCCCCTTACGGTGAAGGTAAAGCCTAGTCCAGTTGATGTGGTATTGCTAGGTTTCGATGACCAGGGAGTGAAATACGCTAAGCCTGGTCCTCGATTTGATGTTACTTGCCCTAAGCCACCGCCGGGTCATCCCCTTATATACACGGGTTGACGCCCTGCGGCCTACAGAGTCCCGGCCGGCTCATACAACGTGTCCGGCTCGATGACGTCTTTTACATGCCTTACTTTACAAGTCTTATCATACATGGCAGTTTATATTCATGGGCCTTAAGCCGCCTCTAGGCTTCGGCCTACTACAACCTTATCATAAACTGTCACCATGTATACTCTTCGGGCTTCCTTTAGTTAACCCGCCATTGCTTATTGACCCGGCCCCTCCTAGGCGGGTCATACCTGGTAGTCATATCCCCAATAGGATGTATTAGTGATAATATTCGATGATGTGCGGACGCATGAGATGATTTACTTTTGCTTATTGAATGCATGCTGATTTGAATACTTATTTATTTTACGATTTGGTTTTGCTTATTGAATGTTCATGTCAATATAAGTCCTATAAGATATTTTGAAATGTATATCTTGTGTTGCTCAAATAGGATATGTGCTTGCCCAAGTGGCGGGTCATGTTTGCAGGTTACACCTCCGAGTGGCCAATGTTTTGCCGGAGTGTTGATTCATTTCCGTTCTGGCAAATTTCAGGCGCTCAATATGTCCTACTTTAGCAAAGGTCATGCCGGATTTTTTTGTGAATTTTGGCATGACTTGTGCCAGAATATGTAGGAAATATCGAGTGCCCCAGATTTGTGTGTTGAGTATCCTGGTAGTTGCCTTCGATCGATTTTCAATTAATGTTTCAACTATGAACATAGGAAATGTCTGAAGACGAAAAGGATTTCGGTATTTGCGAATACTGCGGAGACGAGCGTGGCCTGTGCAACAGAATCTTCCAATATGATGATAGGCGTTTCAGCATCATGCTCGAAGAGAACTTTTAAGTGGATACAGTAAGTCACAACGACAAGTCTTTTTTAGTAATTAAGCATGACATCTGCTTCATTTGCTTCAACTTATAATTTAAAATTTTCACTATTCTGCTAGCGTATCCCCTGCCATGCAAGAGTTTTTGTCTTGGATAAGATAGGTTTCAGTCCTATGAAAACTACTATGGAGGTAAAGAGAGTTTACTTGAAGACCGAGCATGGTTATACTTTCCACACAAAATTATACAACGCAGACACCTACACCTAGTTTGAATGCAAAACTTGTCAAGCACTCCACGAGACTTATGCATTTTTTCCTGATATGGTTATCACCTTTGATATTCATCTGAAAGATGATATTGAAGGTAATATCGGCATCTGGGTCGATGTGCAGATGCCTCTAGTTATACCATTATGTGAGTTTCTCAACCATATTTATGTCTTTGATATTGTTTATTAAAAAATAGTTGATAACTAATTTCTATTGATAGCTTATTTCCGTTCAAGCAAACATGTCCAGCGCTTGGTAGAAAGGACCTACTACTGTCCCGGGGCTGAACTAAACTACGAGGAGATAAGTCATTATGTTTCATGGCTTGAGGATCTTCATACTGTCAAGACAAATTATTTTTCTGGACTTAAAAATCTTAGTACTCAAAATGTGCGACCAATAGTGTTCATACTGAACTACGGTCACATCTATTTAGGAAAGATGGTAAGATTTTTACTATTTGTCCTCAGTGCATCTTTTGCATACATTATTTTTTAAGCTAAACATCATTGCTAAGTATGTTACTATATGATGTTCTTCAACAAGGACTCCCTATGAATGTTGTGCCTCACTGGATCGAGACTAAAGGTCGCATGAGAATGGTTAGCTTACGGCCAAGACATCCTAAAATGCACTTTAGTGCATTCAGGATTTCTAAAAGTGAGGAATGCTTAATAGTGAAAGACTGGAGCAAAATTGTGAACGATCATAGAGAAGTACTAGGGGCAGCAATCAGAAGCACAGCCCACGATTAGGAGACAGGTTCATCTGCATGATCCACTACAAAAAATACACTTCCGTGATGATACGTGTTTGTCACAGTAGGTCGCATTTTCTTTCATGCATGTACAACCATGACGATTTTATGATAGAATCAAGATAGTCATACATGTGCTGTCGTAGAAGTGTTCCATGACATTACCAAAATTATCATCATGGAAGTGCCCACTTCCATGATGATAAATCCCGCGTCATAGAAGTGCTTTCGTCAAGGGTGACCGACACGTGGCATCCACCATAACGGAACGCCGTTAAGCTATCGGGTCGGGTTTTGGATCCGATAACCTGTTAACAGCCCCGACCAATGGGGATTTTCCACGTGTAAAATCATCATTGGCTGGAGGAAACACGTGTCGGCTCATCGTTGGGATAGATGTCATCCACTCATTGGACAGAAGGCGCCTATGATACATCGACACATGGCATGGCCCAACAGAGGCCCATTCCTGTGAAAAGGCCGTCCCGTTTGACTTGGTCAAAAGGTGGCGGGCCGGCCCATGTAAAGCCTAGTAACGGCCTGTTCGCATATAGCCCATTTACAGCCCGGTAACCCAAGGCCCGTTAGGCCCTATCCGAATTAGGCCCAGTAGCGTCATCTGCGCCACCCAATATGATTCCAGTCTGTTTTCACTTCTGGCCCATGTATGGCCCATGACGTCTTTCGGCCCATATGAGGCCCTATGTAACTCTTGGCCTATTAACGGCACGTGGTGAAATTGGCCTGTAATGAACAGTGTATCACTTTACACCCATTAACGGCCCGTGGTGAAACTGGCCCGTAATGAACAGTGTATCACTTTATACCCATTAACGACCCGTTATTCCGTTGGGCCGTTTCTAGCCCATGTTATCTTTCGGCCTTCTTAGAGCCCATTTATTCTTGGGCTCATTTCCAGCATTCGTTTACTTACAACTCGTTACTGTCATTTTCTACTTGTGGGCCAAATTCAGCCCGTGGTTACAGTCGGCCCGTTTGTGGTCTGTTAATACGTTGGGCCGTTTTCATAGCATCATCAAATACGACCTATTAACGATGGCCCATTATGGTCGGCCCATGAATGGATGATTCCAGCTCTAGCCTATTTACGGCCATAATGCGGCCTGTTATTGGCCCATGTTTGGCCAATCGATCATACTGCCCGTATAAGGCCCATTGATGATATGGCCCGTAGAAGGCCCATTGTTTCTATGGCCCATACAAGGCCCATTGTTTCTACGGCCCGTAGAAGGCCCACTGTTTGTACGGCCTGTAGAAGGCCCACTGTTTCTATGGCCCGTAGGAGGCCCAGTGTCACTATAGTAAATATTAGCCCATGGTTATTGTGGCCTAGTTTTAAAAAATAGGTTATTGCAGCCACTAGCAAACCGCGGAAAAAGAACTGCAATGACTACAAGCAAACAAATAAACAAGACAACAAGGAAATAAATAAGAAAGCAACTTACGCTAGGCTATCACGGCTATCACACATATTACATCCACTAGGCATCAAAGTTCGCCACGAGTGCAAATAAACACACCGACAAAAGAATATACAAAACAGAGAGCACTTCAGAAGGCACTAGGCCTGGCTAGGTCGCCCCCCCCCCCCCCAAAACAGCTGAAGAAGCTGAGTAGACCTCAGTTTTGTCAACGATAGGTGCATAAACACTAGATTTAGGGCATGATGGTGCGCACGGCAGTCCTCTGACATCTTCATTGCATCTTCGACTTCAAGTCGGAGTTGAGCTGAAGCAAGCCTTTCCGCTTTAAGTTGAGACTAAAGAAGTCGAACTGATTGAGGCAGCAACTGCACAGAGGTTGTCTCACACCTGCTGGCGAGTAGCTTCAACTCACTTTCTTCATCAAGACAGGACCTTGGGGTCATCTCGTTGTCCTCAAGATGGTTTGGCTCACTATCTTCCCTAAAGTTCTACCTGGCGTAAGAGATACGAGTCTAAAAGAGAAGCAAGGAGACACGTAACAGGTTTCACAATTATATAAGCAAATAAATGGATCTGTTCTACATAAGGAACATGTTTTTACAACTACAATTTGATACTGGTAGTTGTTGCAAACATCCAATCAGGTGTAAACAGCAAAGCAAACAGCAGTGGAGGAAATGATGCCTATCCAAATCTATACTAGAACAAAGTTTGAAGGCTTGAGAAGGATGAACTTACATTACATGTTAACACGGGCTGGACAAAGCCCTTCTCCATGTTGATGGAAGGATAATTCAATAAATTCCCCAAAGAAAATTCTTTATAAGCGTTGCCATTATTCTACATTTTGCAAAGAGTAAATATAGATCAAATAATATTGGAAGAAACAGAGGATAATAAAGCTCAGGTGCAGACTCATGATACATAATCAAATAGCAATTAATTAAGTACAGCGTTACAAGGCAAAAGGGAGAGAGGTACTGACAAGAGCAATGCAGAGCCCATTATTGTTTTGAGATCGTATGATCCTTTGAGCAAGGAGATTTATCTGAAATTAGTTTTCATACAAGAGAGAAGGTAAGGCACAAGCAGAAATTTAGGAGTTCAAATTTTGAGTTGATATCATAGACAGTACCTGACGCTGGGCTCCCAGCAGTTCTAATAGGGGTTTGGCCACTCGAGTAGGGGTAAAGTGTGGTATAGTTGGGCCTGTGTTTTCTGTGGCTGCTGATCTGTCGGATTTAACAGGTATCACTACCTTTTCCAAATACCTAGTTTGTACTCCTTGAGGATCTGCACTCACCCTCTTCGTTTTGGACA
Source organism: Triticum aestivum (assembly GCF_018294505.1). NCBI lineage: Eukaryota > Viridiplantae > Streptophyta > Magnoliopsida > Poales > Poaceae > Triticum > Triticum aestivum. The sequence continues at coordinate 58,759,043 of NC_057794.1, forward strand.
TCTATTATGAAAGAACAACATTTGACTGGAAAAACATAGTGTGATGACACAGGGAATAGGTACAGAAAATGGATAGGTATGGCATCTACTCATATATGATGCTTAAACTAAGCAGATGGTGTAACAAAGTAGATGTAATGCAAGAGATCAGATGCAAAATATGTGCGACCAATACAACTTTGCAAAGTTAGAGCAAGCACCTTGATGGGTGAATAAGATAGGCCACCCTCCACCATGCCACGTTTGTTAGCTAGTGGATCGTTCCGCAATATTCCTCTCGTGCGCCCATTCTCATATTCATTTTGATAATGTTCAATATCAGACATGCATGAAAACATAAAAACAAGTGAGATTTTGTTTGTAATGCAGAAGTGATTCTAATCCAATATTGCCTCCCTGTAAACCCCTTTGTGCTATCTATGCAATTCTTTTAAAAGATGCCATGCATGCTGTAATTTGTTGTGTGAATTAATATAATGTGGCCTACTACTCAAAATATGAGAGCTCCATAAGTGATGACACTTCGCAGATGATAGCTTCAACATATAGTAAAGAAGAACAAGTCGACCTGACCTGACAGATTCAAAATATACTAAGGGAGAATAACTCGACCTGACCAGTCGACCGCAAGAGAAGAGTATCATCTTAAAGAAGAGCAGAAGAGCAAGCAGATTGAAGATATTACAAGTCTTTCAATACAATGTCGGTTGGCCACCCATGATGAACCAAAGTGCACAGAGAAATACTATTCTTTCCGGTCTCTCCATATGTGGCTCACATGCATTTCGAAACTAAAGTAGGAACATTTAGCTAACCAATTAAACATCTCTCAGTTTTACTAATATCAACAATAATATCATATATGAATTTGTACAACTAAGCTTGTTTAGCTCGATGGGTGCAGCAGTGCTATTACGACATGAACCACGTAGGCTGATTGTGGTCATCATAAAATGGGGAAAACATAAGCATGATGAGTACAGTGTTGACCGTGGTAGTGGGATGGCAGATCTGAAGCTGCAAACCGCACAAAGGTTAGTTAGCAACCGATGTTTGCTTTGAAATAACAACTAAGATTTGGTATGGACAAGAAAGTACGGTATATCAGATTTCAAGGAATTTAATTATGAAAGTGGGATTGAAAGAAATAAAAATCTTGATGTTGCTAAACCCACTATATTGGATTTCAATGAATTTAATTATGAAAGTTGTTCTTTAATTGATTGCATTTCCTTGTTGCAATCCGTGCTAAATTCTCAACATGCATATAGTCAAAATAAAGCCTTCACCGAACATATTGTTGATGCCTTGATGCAATATTATGAAGAAAAACTTGAGTTGAAAGTTTCTATCACTAGAAAACTCTATGATGAGTGGGAACCAACTATTAAAATTAAAATTAAATATCATGAGTTTTATGCTTTGTGTGATTTGGGTGCTAGTGTCTCCACTATTCCCAAAACTTTGTGTGATTTACTAGATTTCCAAGATTTTGATGATTGCTCTCTAAACTTGCATCTCGCGGATTCTAATATTAAGAAACCTATGGGAAGGATTAATGGTGTTCTTATTGTTGCAAATAGGAATTATGTGCCCGTAGATTTCATGGTTCTTGATATAGATTGCAATCCTTCATGCCCTATTATTCTTGGTAGACCTTTCCTTAGAACGGTTGGTGCGATTATTGATATGAAGGAAGGGAATATTAGATTTCAATTTCCATTAAAAAAGGGCATGGAATACTTTCCAAGAAAGAAAATAAAATTACCATATGAAACTATCATGAGAGCCACTTATGGATTGCCTACCAAAGATGGCAATGCCTAGATCTATCCTCGCTTTTATGCCTAGCTAGGGGCGTTAAACGATAGCGATTGTTGGGAGGCAACCCAATTTTATTTTTATTCCTTGCTTTTTGCTCCTAATTAGTAATAAACAAATTATTTAGCCTCTGTTTTGGTTGTGTTTTTTCTGTTTAATTAGTGTTTTTGCCAAGTAGAACCGTTGGGAAGACTTGGGGAAAGTCTTGTTGAACTTGCTGTAAAAAACAGAAACTTTAGCGCTCACGAGAAATGCTGTCATTTTTATTTGAAGAGCGTTATTTAGTTAATTCTTTTTGCAGATGATTAATAGATAAATTCCTCACGTCCAGAAATTTATTTTAGAATTTTTGGGGTTCCAGATCTTGCGCTAGCTACTGATTACTACAAACTGTTCTGTTTTTGACAGATTCGGTTCTTTGTGTGTTGTTTGCTTATTTTGATGAATCTATGGATAGTAAAATAGTTTATAATCCATAGAGAAGTTGGAATACAGTAGGTTTAACACCAATATAAATAAAGAATGAGTTCATTATAGTACCTTGAAGTGGTCTTTTGTTTTCTTTCGCTAACGGAGCTCACGAGTTTTCAATTTTGAGTTTTGTGTTGTGAAGTTTTCATGTTTTGGGTGAATTCTTTTGATGGATCATGGAACAAGGAGTGGAATGAGCCTAAGCTTTGGGATGCCCATGGCACCCCCAAGATAATCCAAGAACACCAAAAAAGTCAAAGCTTGGGGATGCCCCGGAAGGCATCCCCTCTTTCGTCCACTTCCATCGGTAATTTACTTGGAGCTATATTTTTATTCACCAACATGATATGTGTTTTGCTTGGAGCGTCTTGTATTATTTGTGTCATTGTGTCTTAGTATGCCACAATCATCCTTGCTGTACACACCTTTTGAGAGAGCCATACATGAATTAAAATTTGATAGAATACTCTATGTGCTTCACTTATATCTTTTGAGCTAAGTAGTTTTGTTCTAAGTGCTTCACTTATATCTTTTGAGCTAAGCAGTTTTGCTCTATGTGCTTCACTTATATCTTTTGAGCTAAGTAATTTTGCTCTATGTGCTTCACTTATATCTTGGTGCGAACATGATATGTGTTTTTCTTGGAGCGTCTTGTATTATTTGTGTCTTTGTGTCTTAGTATGCCACAATCATCCTTGTTGTACACACCTTTTGAGAGAGACATACATGAATTAAAATTTGATAGAATACTCTATGTGCTTCACTTATATCTTTTGAGCTAAGTAGTTTATACTAATGGCGCACCACGCAGGAGTGCGCCATTAGTAGCAATTTTTTTCAAAAAAAAATTTTTTTTATTATTTTTTCTTAATCTCGGGTCACTATGACTTAATCTCGGGTGAAATAACACTCTGTGGTCAAACTTCCCGGAAGGTCACCCATCCTCATACTATTCCAGCCCGAGCACGCTTAACTTCGTAGTTCTATCCAACCCCAGCACCACCTCACTTCACGGGCACTTGTTGATATATCTATTATATCAATCCTATTAAACATTGCTGATGTCTAGGACTTAGTTCATGAGTATGATGAAATTTTGAAAAAATATTTCAAACTTCCCGGTCATATTACGTATCATATTTTGAAAAATAATTCAAATTTTTTTTCGAAACCAATTTTTTTCTGTTACTAGTGGCGCACCTAGCATATGGTGCGCCATTAGTAAGTTTGAAATTTTTTGAATTTTTTTGCCTCCGGATCTTAAAAGCCCCGTAACTTTTTTCTGTTAGGTTTTTGGGGATTTTGAAAATGTTTAACAAAGTTCCCCCTGTTAAATTTGGATGTAACTTTTCGAGTAGATGATTTTTTATATAGAAAACTTTTTAATCCGAGTTCGTATGCAAAAGTTATGCCCATTTTACAAATTCCAGAGAGATTTTGCAAATAAAGTCGAAATTCATATTTGTAAATTTCCCAACAACTAGACCACATATCACATCGGAAACTTATTTTCTTTTATTTTTTTGACATTTCCATCAATTTCTTTTATATTTTTTAAACTGAAAAGACGGTCCACGGGGTGGGGGTGGGGGGGGTGCATTCGGTTGAAGTTTTGGGCCAAGTTAGTAATGGCGCACGGTGGGAATGGTGCGCCATCTATTATATACATAAAACAGAAGTCAAACAAGCTATCACGTTCGTCCACATAGAGTAAATTATCTCGACCATAAATTGTAAATATTAACAGCTAGGATTTAAAGATGTAGCATTACATAAAATATTATGACATAGACACAGTTTGACACGTCACGATGCGTAGAGCATATGTATTTGTAACTCATCTAAGCCTTTCTTAGAAAAAACGTACGTGCAGATTCCTTAAGAAAAAACAAAGTATGCAGAATAAAACATGGCTAAGGAAGCTTGCCATCAAAAGTCATATATGGTTGGTTTTTTAATGTAGAAAAAACCGTCACGTACCAACCCAGATACACAGATTCGTGTCCTCCTTGGACTCTTAAAAAAAGTTGTTATGTTCTCCTAGGATGTTTCCTCCTTGAACTAAAAAAAAGGTTGTATACTCCGAAGACATGCACACATGATATACATGTATATGTCGGCCTGCATAGGAAGTTTGTTCACATGCATAACTTTAAAAGGACGGCGCACACAAGATATGCCACAAAAATAATGAAGATATGCCACAAAAATAATGTATACATAGGTAAAGCAGCCTTCTCATAAATAGCTAATCCTTATACTGAATTGTAGAATCTGGTAAAACAATACAAGGTAAATAAACAGAGTACACAAAATGATAAAAGGAAAAATATATGATGAAATGCCAATTTTCATGAATATATACATACATTATATCTATATAGGGTCAAGCGACAAATCGACACATACGCTCAGAACAAGTTGAGAATGTGTGCAAGCATCTACAGACAAAGTACTATACCAATCAAGTGATGTAAGATGCGACAAGGATTACATACGAATTGTATGAGACATAAATGCTTAAATAATTTTTTTGCGGGCATAAATGCTTAGATAATACCTTATGCAATAGATATTGTTAAGTAAAAAAGGTTACAAACAGAGAAATATTTTAAGTACGGTTAAAAAAATATACAATGGAAAATAGCATGGAAAATATCACAAATAAATTATGGCGAGAACTGGCAAAACATAATATTTGAACATATGGAAAATATTACCACACGTAGTTGTTGACAAAGTGGATGATGGAGCACATAACAAGATTCAAGTACAAATCATCAATGTTTACATTTTAAAGTAGCGACGACATTCTATTTGAGCTAGAAAGATTTAATAAGCTAACTCAAAATACTAGACACATGTAGGGAAAATTGGATGGAGACACAAAAGGATGGAACCCAGAAGGGAGACAGAATATTCATATTTTGTCAAAGTAATTAGAGTGAGAAGAACTTGCTTGAACTATTTGGATGTCTCTGGCAAAAGCATCGTTTGACATGTAGTTAGCGACAAAGAGGCCGGATCAAGGCATCAACTAATCTCAAGATCATCACTATTTTTTCTATTTGAGATTGCTTTTACAGCGCTTGCCCCGTTATGCAACATTGTTCTGTTTACTTTATTTTAACAAAAGAAAAACATGCAACAGGAAAAATACAATATTATTCCAAACTCCATAGTTTACAGGGAGCCGAAAGCACCAATATTATTGATCTTCTGTTGAGAATCTTATACAAAAAAATAAAATAATTAGCACAAATACACGTTTACCAGATTGTGGTTGTGTTTGCAGAAAACATATATTTTGGTAATATTTCTAAGATAGTTCATAGAATATCTTTCGAAGAAATAGAAGTAAATATTAAAATATGTATAAAATCTAGCCGCGCAAATGCGCGGGTTACACTGCTAGTTACTAGTTAAACTAGTAATGGCGCACCACACCCATGGTGCGCCATTACTAGTTTTGAAAAAAAAAACAAATTCTGAATTTTTTTTGAAAAAAACTTAGTAATGGTGCACCAGTTGAGAGTGCGCCATTACTAGAGTAATGGCGCACCGTCCACTGGTGCGCCATTACTAGTTTTGAAAAAAAAATTGAAAAGAATTTACTAGTGGCGCACCGTGGATGTGGTGCGCCATTACTAGTTTAACTAGTAATGGCGCACTATCCACTGGTGCGCCATTACTAGTTTTTTAAAAAAAATGAAATTTTTTTGTTACTAACGACGCACCGTGGATGTGGTGTGCCATTAGTATTTCTACACTAATGGCGCACCTACACATGGTGCGCCATTAGTATATAATAATGGTGCACCACATGTCTGGTGCGTCATTAGTGGCCATATCATCTATAGCCCTTTTCCTAGTAGTGTTAAAGAAACTATTGATCTCTCATGCTTCACTTAAATTATTTTGAGAGTCTCTTAATAGCATGGTAATTTTCTTAATAATAATATGATTAGTATTCAAGATTTGTGAAACTTTCTTTTGAGTGTGTTGAATACTAAGAAAAGATTGAAGCATGATAATTATTTTGAGATGTGGAGGTGATAATATTAAAGTCATGCTAGTTGAGTAGTTCTGAATTTAAAGAATACTTGTGTTAAAGTTTGTGATTCCCGTAGCATGCACGTATGGTGAACCATTATGTGATGAAGTCGGAGCATGATTTATTTATTGATTGTCTTCCTTATGAGTGGCGGTCAGGGATGAGCGATGATCTTTTCCTACCAATCTATCCCCCTAGGAGCATGCGCGTAATACTTTGCTTTGATAACTTCTAGATTTTTGCAATAAGTATATGAGTTCTTTATGACTAATGTTGAGTCCATGGATCGTACGCACTCTCACCCTTCCACCTTTGCTAGCCTCTATAATACCGCGCACCTTTCGCCGGTATCATACACCTACCATATACCTTCCTCAAAACAGCCACCATACCTACCTATTATGGCATTTCCACAGCCATTCCGAGATATGTTGCCATGCAACTTTCCACCATCTAGTTCATCATGGCACATTCATCATTGTCATATTGCTTAGCATGATCATGTAGTTGACATAGTATTTGTGGCAAAGCCACCGTTCATAATTTCTTCATACTTATCACTCTTGATTCATTGCATATCCCGGTACACCGCCGGAGGCATCCATATAGAGTCATACTTTGTCTTCGAATCGAGTTGTAATCATTGAGTTGTAAATAAATAAAAGTGTGATGATCATCATTTAATAGAGCATTGTCCCAAAAAAAGAGAAAGACCAAAGAAAAAAAGAAGGCCCAAAAAAAGAAGAGAAAATAAATAAAAAGGGGCAATGCTACTATCCTTTTACCACACTTGTGCTTCAAAATAGAACCATGATCTTCATAGTAGAGAGTCTCTCATTTTATCACTTTCATATACTAGTGGGAATTTTACATTATAGAACTTGACTTGTATATTCCAATGATGGGCCTCCTCAAGTGCCCTAGGTCTTCGTGAGCAAGCAAGTTGGATGCACACCCACTAGTTTCTTTTGTTGAGCTTTCATACATTTATAGCTCTAGTGCATCCGTTGCATGGCAATCCCTACTCACTCACATTGATATCTATTGATGGGCATCTCCATAGCCCGTTGATACGCCTAGTTGATGTGAGACTATCTTCCCCTCCTTTTTGTCTTCCCCACAACCACCATTCTACTCCACGTATAGTGCTATATCCATGGCTCACACTCATGTGTTGCATGAAGATTGAAAAAGTTTTGAAAAAGTTACAGTATGAAACAATTATTGCTTGGCTTGTCATCGGGGTTGTGCATGATTTAAATACTTTGTGTGGTGAAGATGGAGCATAGCCAGACTATATGATTTTGTAGGGATAACTTTCTATGGCCATGTTATTTCGAGAAGACATAATTGCTTTATTAGTATGCTTGAAGTATTATTATTTTTATGTCAATATAAACTTTTGTCTTGAATCTTTCGAATCTGAATATTCATATAACAATTAAGAAGATTTGCATTGAAATTATGCCAAGTAGCACTCCGCATCAAAAATTCTCTTTTTATCATCTACCTACTCGAGGACGAGCAGGAATTATGCTTGGGGATGCCTGATACGTCTCCAACATATCTATAATTTTTGATTGCTCCATGCTATATTATCTATTATTATGGATTATTTTGGGCTTTATTTTCCACTTTTATATTAATTTTGGGACTAACCTATTAACCGGAGGCCCAGCCCAGAATTGCTGTTTTTGCCTATTTCAGTGTTTCGGAGAAACAGAATATCAAACGGAGTCCAAATGGAATAAAATCTTCGGGAACGTGATTTTCTCACCGAACGTGATCCAGGAGACTTGGACCCTACTCCAAGGAGTTAAAGAGGAGGTCACGAGGGTGGAGGCGCGCCCCCTCCCCCCTAGGGCGCGCCCCCTACCTCGTGGGCCCCTCGGTGCTCCACTGACGTACTCCTTCCTCCTATATATACCTACGTACCCCCAAACGATCAGAACAAGAGCCAAAAACCTAATTCCACCGCCGCAACTTTCTGTATCCACGAGATCCCATCTTGGGGCCTGTTCCGGAGCTCCACCGGAAGAGGGCCATCATCACGGAGGGCTTCTAGATCATCCTAGCCCCTCCGATGAAGTGTGAGTAGTTTACCTCAGACCTTCGGGTCCATAGTTAGTAGCTAGATGGCTTCTTCTCTCTTTTTGGATCTCAATAAAAAGTTCTCCCCCTCTCTTGTGGAGATCTATTCGATGTAATCTTCTTTTTGCGGTGTGTTTGTTGAGACCGATAAATTGTGGGTTTATGATCAAGTCTATCTCTGAATAATATTTGAATCTTCTCTGAATTCTTTTATGTATGATTGGTTATCTTTGGAAGTCTCTCCGAATTATCCGTTTGGTTTGGCCAACTAGATTGGTAGTTCTTGCCATGGGAGAAGTGCTTAGCTTTGGGTTCGATCTTGCGGTGTCCTTTCCCAGTGACAGAAGGGGCAGCAAGGCACGTATTGCATCGTTGCCATCGAGGATAACAAGATGGGGTTTATTTCATATTGCATGAATTTATCTCTCTACATCATGTCATCTTGCTTAAGGCGTTACTCTGTTTTTAACTTAATACTCTAGACGCATGCTGGATAGCGGTCGATGAGTGGAGTAATAGTAGTAGATGCAGAATCATTTTGGTCTACTTGTCACGGACGTGATGCCTATATACATGATCATGCCTAGATATTCTCATAACTATGCTCAATTCTGTCAATTGCTCAACAGTAATTTGTTCACCCACCATAGAATACTTATGCTCTTGAGAGAAGCCACTAGTGAAACCTATGGCCCCCGGGTCTATTCTCATCATATCAATCTCCATCACTTTAATCTTGCTTTGCTTTTTTACTTTGCTTTTACTTTTTACTTTGCATCTTTATACCAAAAATACCAAAAATATTATATCTATCAGATCTCACTCTCGTAAGTGACCGTGAAGGGATTGACAACCCCTAATCGCGTTGGTTGCGAGTAGCTATCATTTTGTGCAGGTGCGAGGGACTTGAGTGTGGCCTCCTACTGGATTGATACTTTGGTTCTCAAAAACTGAGGGAAATACTTACGCTACTCTGCTGCATCATCCCTTCCTCTTCGGGGAAAACCAACGCAAGCTCAAGACATAGCATAGGCCTATGCTGATACGTTGACGGTGTTGTGGGTGCGATGGCTGTCAGCGGCGGGGAAGAAGACTTTAGATGGCAGACGGCCGTGTCGAGGGATATATCCTGTTGCCATGGATGAGGCAGTCGTAGGAGCGGCAACGGCAAGGTGGACGACGGCGCCGATGAAGCGAGAGGCGGCGATGAAAGGATCCTGGTCCAGCGCTGTGGATGAGAGACGTCCATCTCTTGCAGTGGACGACGGGGTAGGGTAGCGGCTCCGGCAAGGTGGAGGATGGGGTGGCGGACGAAGGAGGCTGGCCGCAGTGTGGAGGTTGTCGCGCCACCGACGGTGTATGAATGGGGAAATGGAGGGAAGGGGGGATCTCAAACTTTGGGACGCGCTTCTCTGAAATGGGGGAAAGTTACGAACTTATCCCCCGTTTAAAATTTCAGACATCGCGTCGGTTAGGGATAGGACGGTAATCTCGCATCTCCCAAATATTTGCTGGTAACTATTTCGGGCGAGGAGAGGGTGTTTTGCCGCACACGGCTGGCGCCCACGGTGTATGAACGGGGCTGACAGGTAGGGCAGTTGTGTCACGTCTGATGGAAGTTACACATCTGCCCCTATTTAAAATATTAGCCTACATCAATTTCGGACTAGAAGAGTTTGTTTTGCCGCCCACCGTGTATGAATGGGGAAATGGAGGAAGAGACACATGTCTTTCGGACGAGCTTGAATCAAATGTGTTTTGCCGCCCACGTTTGGCGCCCACCGTGTCTGAATGGGCTCAGAGGCCGTCGTGTCACGTCTAATTGAAGTTACTAGTCTAGCCCTATCGACAGCAGTGCAAATCCCGTCGATAAGGATGTCAAGTGTCAGGGGTAGACAGTAATTTCCATCTCGCAAACACTTGCTTCGGGCAGCCCACAAATTATAGTGGGTGTTTAGCCGCTTCGTTCCAAACTTGGGAGAATTAGCATTCACGTCTGCCCTGGGACCTGGCAAACTAAATTCAAATCCAATTTGTATTCGATTACGAATATCCACGGATAATTATACGTTTTGTTATTTATTTCTTCAAAACCACAACAAAGATTTATTCCACCTTTATATATGATTATGATTTAGAAATGCCGTGATCTTCGAATTCAGTAGGTTGGATACACTCTTAGTCAAACAGTTATTTCATCCAATACAATATGCTCACACGAAAAACAGTTCACCTTATGTGAATCATACAAGTACTGAGGATTACCTCGCCTAAAAATTCAGATCATTACAACACATGGACAACATAGGGGGTCTTGCAACATAATCCATTCAGAGACATGACACAACATGCAAGTACAATAATATAATGACAATTTCAACTAGTATCTAAAGAAGAACCGGGATTACCTTGGGCTTCAGATAGCAGAAATAGCAGGACCTCCTCCATCTTCAAATGGAACGACATTCTTACTTCCTCCAATTCTTGGGTTGCTTGCATAATGCATGCCGCTAATTCCGTAATTTCCAACCTCAAGATAAAGATTACCTCATTCATGGCAGCCACACCATCTCTTTCTGCTTCTAGTAGAGCCTCAAGCACTATAATATTTCTGCTCAGACTGCTCTGCGGCGGTGTTGCCTCTGAACTGCTACCATCTGGTTACATGGATGGCGCACTGCTTCCACAAATAGATTCTAGGGTTGTACATTGTGTCCTAGTGTGAACGGCATCCTGAAAGGTTTCCGCTGGACATCAGTAAGAGATAGTTATCATATGATCCAGGCAATAAGCTTACATGGTAAATGACGGACGAATTATTGCCGAGCATGGCAAACTATATTTAAATAGTTCGAAGCAGCATCAGCCGAAAAGAAATTAAAATGGTAAGATGAAACTAGGGATGTAAGTGGCGAATAAATGACATCCGCCAATCCCATCTAGTTAGTTTTTGCTACCTCCCTAGTTCATTTTCCTCAAAAAAAAAACTCTTTTGAACTATCATACCACTAGTGGACTTTAATCAGGATTAAACGGGACCCAGTTGACATCCCTAGTTGAAAGGGAGTGTACAACCGCTATATTTAAGTTGCCAAGGCATCTAAGCAGTTGAAATAATCTAAGAAAGAACTTAACAGTGTGGCCTCATATAAACTACGAAGACAGTCTTGTGATGAAGTTGAGAGGAAAAGTTAAGGACTCAAATGAAATAGGCATGCATTTCTTTACGATAGTACAACAGGCACTGTTGACATATTGGCCAGCTCAGGTATAGCGTAACAACAAATAAGCATTCAAATCAAGCAATACAGCAAAGCAGACAACTGAACTATTTGTAATTCGGTAGGATTACACGTTGAGGGCACAAGCCAAGAAAGCAGCCCACTCGCATTACATTTCACATGTACTAAAACACACTGCCTTATCATCTGTTGCTGTGAAGCCTAGCTGTTGTTGCAATGTTCTTTGAAGATATTGTCAGCATCCCGTGGTTGCAAATCTAGTTGTTGTAGTTTATTCTGCACCATCTATTTAGGTAAAATTAATTTTAATCGCATGCACTGGTCCGAATTGATCATCAATGGTTCATCTAAACTAATGAAAGAAGGGTGTGTTCATACATGACAATATATCTGCTTCCCTCTCTTTTTATGCTTGTTCGAGGTGCCAGCCCCAAAAGAACAAATATTTTGCTTGATGGGGTTGGCAGCTCCATAATTAATAGAAGCATCAAATTAGTCATGCAACTTGGGAAGATCGAGAACACACAAACAAGTAATGAACAAAGGCTCGAAGCAGTGATGTAATAGCTAGCATCAGAAAATGTAGGGTAAAACAAACAAAAAGCAGTGGAACCACATGCTAGTTTGCTGATGTGTAATTAAGCATAGAGAACATTAAGCAGTCTGATGGAACCAACAGGTGGCATCAGAACGAAACTAAAGAATATTAACTATATGTGCACTAGTATGTAATTTAGCACATTTAACATGTTCACTGCCAGAAGTATGACCCTACAGGTGCAAGCAGAATAACGCGTCTCATGAAAAACTGAATGATGCCCTGAAGAAATTCAAAGGTGTGGTGCTTATGCTAGGAAAGTGAATGTAGGCACCGGCCGTTGGATAATAGTACCTGATTCTCGGCGGCGTATGGGTATCATTGTCATACTTGATAGCTAAGGATCGTCGATGGTGCTCGTGTTGCGGTTGAGTTTGGTCCTGCTGTCATCATCGCTAAAGCGGCTCCGGTGCTACGGTTGCGGCGCATGTCGACATACAAGAAAGCTCATCTATGGTAAGTGAACAATTGCATGATAAAGAGAGAAACCGAAGGAGTACAAATCGAAATAACCTGCTGAGGCTGCGGCGTCGGTAAAGCAGGGCCGGTGGAGTTGAATATGGCGTCCATGGAGCGGGTCCGGTGCAGTGGACGAAGGCTTCGGCGGGCGCGTTGTACAGTGCTTTTGGTGAGGCGGATCTGTTGCGGCGGACGAGGGCTTTTATGAAAGGCCAGCAAAGGGGCGGACGAGGGAGTCAGTGATGGGCCTACGCTGTGGTGGACAAGGGCGCCGGTTAAGCAGATCCGGTGCAGTGGACCATGATGGCGGTCAAGGAGATCTAGAGAGGCGGACAAGCCAGTCACTGAAGCGGCTCCGGTGAAGTGGTGAGTTGGCAGTTGGGGGTTCCAAGGTGCGGAAGGTAGATCCGGCGGGGTGTGAGGTCCACCGCTGCGACGGAGGACTAGATGCGGCGGCTTGCCGTGGTTCGGGGGTCGGGGAGGGGAAGGGGAGGGGCTCTGGGGAAGAATGTTGGGGGCAAAGAGGGGAAAACAATGGAGTTACCAAAGCAGCCCTTTTCCGTTCATGTGGCAGGGGTAAAATAGGAATATCGCAGGGCTAAACTTTCGGGTGCATGATATTTCGATGTGAGCGGGAAGTTTGAAAGCTTTTGGCGCCTAAAATTATAAGTATTCTGCTCTCGTACGGCCGACTATGATATCATGACCGGCAATTTGTTAGTTTTGCACGCAAAAAAATGTGCAAGTTTTGAAAATCAATGTCTCCAACTTGAAACTTAGATTGCCCATTCAATTCAAATATGGATCGTTGAGCTACTACAAGCAAATACCATCATACGGTCCAATTCAAATGAAATTCCAAATGTGTTTATCCTAAATATGATGAGAAAAGCAAAAATGTGTATGTGTATGAATAAAGTGGATGATTATAAAGTTTGAACATGCCCGTATGTGTACATCTCTAGGTTTGATATATGATTTTGAAATTACAAAATCCCGGCTTAAAAAATGTACCTACGTTTAAATGAATTACAGAAGCTAATGATGGAGTCGAATTCCAAAATTCCAGTCTTAGGTTTGTAATTCTGGTACATCAAGGTATATCACGCATATTCAAAAGTATCTTTATCTCATAGTACAAACTATGAAACAGATTGATCAACCATGAGTGCACAATATCTCAATTACGCTAAAGTCCCTCAAATATAGACACATCACTCTTTATCTTAAGTCAACCCCCCCCCCCACCACACACACACACATAGAGAAGTCGTTCTCTCCCCCAAACATCAACACACGAGCACAACACCCCTCTCTCTTATAAAGTCCGGACCCCAACATAGGTCTCTATCACTTTGTCCCTCGGGCATGCACACATCTCTTCCCTCACTCTGTAGGTCTCCTGCTATCTCTCTTACCCAAGCACACACACTATGTAGAGTGTATATTTCCCATACACACAAAACGTCGCCCCAAAATGTCTATCTCCGTAGTTATGTGGTTCTCGCGCTCTCACTAGACACACCACCCCCACTGCAAACAAGCACACTTTGTCTCCTTGTGCACCACTCTCCTCTTTCTATCTCTCCCACATGCGGACCCGTCCCAGCTCCTTCCCTGTATACATATATGTCGTGACTCTTTGCATAGCTCCCCAATGTATAATCTTTCTCGATTTCGCACATTGTTCTCTACACCATCTATTCTAGATCTCTCATGAAGTCCCTATCACACACACACGATGACTCGCTTCCCTTGCATCTCTGTTCATAGGCCAATTTCGGACAACATCAACATTGTCTCCCTATTTATACACCATTTATGGACAGAAACGACCCCTCTCGCCCCCTCTCTTCCTCTCTCTCTCTCTCTGTTGCTAGCTCTCTCTTTCTCTCGCTCTCACACCCCTCTCCCACACACACACTCGATGTCTCTTCCAAATAGTCTGCTCCCCCCGCCCGTACCCGTGCTATCTCGCTACTACACATTTCACACCATTCCCCCTTCCCTTATACTAGGTTTACATCATCAGTGGTCTCTCTACTCCACATATGCTCTCTCCCTCTCACACACAAACGTGTGCACAAACACACACAAACACGCACAAACACCCATTTATCTGGATCCTCATCTCTCCTCATGTCCGCATGTGTATCTCACACACTCACTCTCTAATTATGTATATGTGTCTCCACGTTACACAACACAAAGCCCCATGTACATGTTCTGCCCCCGCAGTAACCGTCGCTGATAAACAGGCTGCTAGTGTGTGCGTGAGAGGAGCGGCTGAGTAGGCCAGCTACATGAGAGGAGCGGCTGAATAGAGCACCGAGAGTACCCACTAGGCCACTACGTAGGTGTACTTCCCCTGCATTGATAGTACAACGATGGTTCTAGAGAACAATAGTACCCTCCACTTCCAACTGTAGCTCCTTGGCCCTGAGATTCAAGAGTTCAAAACGGGTGCACTATACTAGACTAGACTAGAAGTACAGTACATCGCACTACTAGTTGAGAAAAGTAGTACTAGTACTGCTACAGTACAAGTACGTACTCCTCCGTCACATAATGTAAGACGTTTTTTGACACTAGTTGGCGTGTACCAAAAATGGCAAAAACATACCCAAAATTTCTTAATCCACGCCAAAAACTACTACCTAGTGCCAAAAATTTCTTACTAGTGCTATTATTTACAGTATAATGCAATCCCATAACGTTCCATAATCCCTTTCTTTCAAAAAAATCTCTTCTGGAGAGAAGATTGCTATCTCCACGCGAGCTTCTCATAGGCCAGCGCTACCGCATGCAGTCATGTGAGAGAGAGGGAGACATCCATGCAGCATGCAGTGAGAGGAGAACGCGGGCGGACAGCCAATGGGCTGCATGGGGAATTTATAGCTGCTAGCTCCTCCCATCCATGCGCCAGGGGTATTTCCGTCCAGAAAGCATGCAGCGAGCCCCTGCCTTGGCATCCGGGTCTGCTCTTATGCACAGAGTAAAAAGAATCGGAGGGAGTACTAGTAGTAAATAATAGCCTCACCCCTTCTCTGAGGAACGATCTACAGTTGGAAGGGATGAGGCCCTGTGTTTACTATGCTCTTATCTCCTCCTCGCCAGTTCCCCTCCCCCCGAAGAGAAGGTAGTTTTGTCGCTGCTTCCATGGATTCGCCAGGCGGTTCTCCTCCTCGTCGGGGCTGGGAGCCTTGTACGATGATCTTGTGGGAGAAATCGCACGCCGCTCCGACGTCCTCACCGCCGCAAGACTCGGTGCTTCCTGCACCAACTTTTTCAAGACACTGCTTAAACAGGCCATGCTTGTTGGTCTTCCATGCGTCCTCGAGGAGAAGGTTCTTCTACGGGACAATCCTTCGAACAGTCCACTGCTCCCTGGCCATGGTTGCACGTTGACTCCTCTAGAGTTGCCAACGTTGAGAGGTAGTCAGATTTTGTCTGATGAGCAGGTCAGTAATGGAGCTTGATCATGTAGTACTTAGTTATTCCATTTCCATCCCGTAATTTCTCCGCTGCCCACCGTCTTATATATAGGTCTAGGTCGGTGCCAACGAAAATTGGCTTGCATACCTCCGGCCGGATACCACCATCATTTTGCACAACATCCACAACAGTGCGGCCGTTCCGGTAGACCCCTTCTCCACCATTGGGATCGGCCTTCCGGACTGGCTGGGCTTGAATACGTATGATGATGCCTACATGAGATTGAAGAAGATAGCAATTGCGTACCCGCCGACAAAACGATGCGGTTACGACGATTACTATCTCATCGCGGTGTTCGACATAAGGATTGCCATCAATGCAAGAGGCAGTAAGGGCAGAGGCTGGCGCATGTTGGCGGCGGCATGTTTGTACCCCTACACGTTCGAAGACGTCGTGCGCCATCTAGGCTGCATCTTCCCGGTGACAAGCTAGGGGACTTATTTCATCTGGTTGCCATCCTATGGTACGGGAGATTACAAACGGAATGCACAAACCATCATTTGCATCCCTAATGGTACTCCATTATTTTGCAGGGACCAGTCATCCCCCGATCAAAATAAGATCGCCGATCCTGGATGTGCATTTGCATCCGCGATTCGGTCTAACCTGGAACCTTGTAGCTGACTTTGGCATATTGGGATCAACTATCTTAGCAGTCGTTACCCATGGTACGACCGATGTGCAACATGGTCACACAATCTACCACGATCGGACCGTCACCATCTACCTGGGTATTCCATTTTTTAACCCTCTCGCCTTCTCTTTCATTGTTGTACTAGTAGTATACTTTGTAGTACTACTAGGAGTACTTTTTATCTTGGAGGACGCGTATAGCTAGCTAGGCCCTTAAAGACTTGAACCCACTAGCTGCCACCATTTTTGTTTTTCCATGTCTTACTATCTCATCCATGTAGCCAAGAGTGGCTATATATAATAAGCCAGTTATTTTACTTCCTCTATACCGGAGTAGTACTATTTGCTGCACAGTATTACTGACTGCCATATTTGAGCACAACATTATTGTGCATGGACCTTGACTATGTACGTCACCATGTGTCCAGATCTGGGATGCCGCGTGTACCAGATGAACGGCGCCGAGTTCGACCCCCGTGATGCTACGTGGGTGCCGAGGAACACTCTTGGAGAGTACTCGCTTTTCATCGGGGACAGCTACCCCATTGTGAAGCGGATGCCACCTTCCATGCACGACACGAAAGGCTTGCCGATCATGAAGCATGGTTGTGTCTTCAGTGCGCATCGCCGGATGACGACATGCTGGGACACGCTATCCCTGATTTATGTCGCTTCAGCTTGGATGAGTCTCCATCGTGTGGAACCGGACAAGAAAGTTGCGACAATGATTCCCATTGCCCACCGCTATGGATCGTGCCATCCATGAAGAACACCTGGGACTGGAACCTGGAGGAGGACATGTAGCCCATCTATAACGTGTAAGTGGAGTACGGTAATTGTGAATGGTAGCGCTGTGAATATATGTAGACTAGTCGTGCACAAATTTATCACATGAATTGGAGATGAACTTGTGTGGCATACTGGCATTTGTCCTTTAGAATTTATTACTATTAAATGTGTTATGTGTACGTGCAACTTGTGTAGTTGTTGCACGGGCTCCAACATGCTCTTTGAGAAAAAAAAGTGGCAGAGCTTTGGATATACGTGACATGGCGGCATCATACAGTAGCATCGTTCGCTATAGTTGTAGTACACTCCTACTAGGACGACAACTCCTATAAAACCTTGCGCTTGGCTCTTTGCCTCTTTGGTAGGTTCAACAGTTCGTACTCGTGTGAACCTTGCACTTGGCTCTTCGCCTCTTCAGAAGGTCCAATAATGATGATACTACAGTACAATATACTTTTGTCAATCTGACAACGATTGAACTGCTGCATGTCCACCGCTAGGGCGAGGGCGAGGGCGAGGGAGAGGGACAGGGCGCTGTAGTCAAAACCCTCTCCTCGTCCTGCGAACCACCACGCGCGTGGGCGAGGGAGAGGCATAGTAAGCAAGCTTCTCCTCGTTCGGCGAGTTGACAGGACACATCAAAGCAGTACTGGTACTAGTAGTAGTAGTCCATACTGTGTCCTTTCCGATTAATACCACTTAATTTGAAACGAGAAAAATACACTGGCGGTCAACGTGTAACAATACGCTCTTTACGGTCACTTTATATAGTTTTGCGGCGATTATACAATCATTAGCTCATCGTAGAGCACCGAATTGCACCCTACTGACCGGCCACATAGTCGACATGGCACTTTGTTGACTGGTTAAATTGTGACCTGGTTTTTGAGTCCCACCTGTCAGTTGGCAGAGCAAAGAAATCAGTTAAACAAAACATTACGCAGGCGGGACACGAGTCCAAACCTTGCGCGTGAACCGCCCTGGCTGTGTATGTGAGTTCATGCACGTGTCCTCCCTCGGTCTTCCTACAAAGAGTGTACATCGGCTATAAAACAAAGAGTGTAGTACATGATGTACATCTACACTTCCAATGCATTTAGCATTTAATCTAAATCGATACTGATTGACTAATGCACCAAGTTGTGCTGTAGGTATAGGCTACATGTCTATCCTTAATTACAGCATGCAACGGCCTTCATTTAATCTTCTTATCTCAATGGTCACATGCACACATAAGTCTGCTACTTTTGGGCGTTAATTATGCCCTGGTCAACGTGTAAATCTCTAAATGTACAGTCTTTCACGGACGTAGGGAGTAGGTTGAGCACTTGAGCATGTGCGTGTGTGTTGCGTCGTGTGCTATGTGCCGCATGGGTGGTTAGTGTTGCGTGCGTCCATGTGTACGTGTGAGTGTTGCATGTTGCATGCATGCATGCATGCATGGGGCTTACTCCCTCCCATTGACATGTTCATATTTCAAGCTTCCTTTGTTCCCTCCATATGGTGATACTCCCTCTGTTCCCAAATTGTACGGAGTAAAAGCCTCCCTCTGTTCCCAAATACAGAGTATTTGTCTTTCTACAGATTTCAACAAGTGACTAGGTACGGAGCAATATGAGTGAAGTGAGCGTAGAGGCATAGGGATACTGTAGAAAGGAAGTCCTCGCGATCCATTATTCCCCATCTCAGTCAGAGAGAACTATTCAACTAGTCTTCACAGTGAAGTGACAATACACGCTGCAGCAGATGGGACACGTAATTAATAAGCTGAACCAGCGTGTTGGCGTTACTAAATCAGCCTTACCCAGTACTGCCATCTCTTCTTCCTCCTCCTCTCTTCTTCTTCCTCCTCTCTTCCCCATCGTCGGTCGCACACCATTTACCCCCGCTCACTGCTCGCCCGCCCGCGCCATCTTCCTTGGTAGCTCGCGCGTACCATATCCCCCCGCTCACTGCTCGGCCACACGAGGAGAAGCATCTTCGCTCGTCCGCCCGAATCAACTTCCCCGCTGGCTCGCAGGCACCGAAAACCCCAATGGCAGAACCGACTGACATGCAGAGACGCGATTGGAATTCCCTCCCCGATGTTCCCTTGGAGCAGATCTGTAGTCGTATGGACCTACTCAGCACCGTCCGTCTGGCCGCATGCTTGGTGTCTTTGTACCGTCTACTCATCTTCAACCGGCGGCTCTTTTCAAGACACCCTGCTTGCTGATGCCCGATCCTCGTAGGTGGCCCAGACACCGACTTGACGATCCTACGGAGGTTGTCGTGGTGCCCCTCGACATCTACCACTACCCGTCCACCTGTCCTTCATGCGCGGCCACTACTGGGCGGGCATGAAGGCCAACTGGATCGTCCTCATCCACCACACCGATAGTCCATGGCGTCTCGTGGATATCTACACCCAGCGAGAGATCACCCTTCCATCGTTGGATACCGCCGCCATCGAGCCTCGCGGCCCGCTGCACACTCCTGCCTACTATGCACGAGACGCGTCAAGCTTTTGGCTCGACCTGTGTTTGCAGAAAGTTGTAATCTGCGAAGTGCCCACACCATCAGATGACTACATTGATTATAAGCTCATTGCCTTGTTCAACATGGGATTAGTCTATTTGGAATCCGGTCGCCATACATGGTTATGGCTCATCATCAATCCTGTTGAGGCAACATTTATGTCTGATGCTATAGTGCACGACGGCATCGTTTACGCGGTCGACGCATAGATTGGCTGCCTATACTAGTGGAATCTGTCGTCATGTAATTGTTCTACCTCATCTCATCTTTACCTTATGAATACGACTACCAGTTCATTTGTTACAAATTTAGAATGCATAGCATGTCTATAACCACATCATTGCTATATGTTCCTCTCATTTCCTAGATTTTTATGACCACACATGTTATTGTTAGAGTTGATATGAGAACAATTGGCATCTAACGATGGTTAGAATACATATTATGAGCATAACATCATGATTGCTATATGTTACTCTCTATCAGGACCCCAATTCCAAGTCACATCGATCTAGCCGGTAACACCTCATATCACATTGCGGCCTCACGCACGGTATCCCACGAGTGTCGCCTTACCATGGTCCGGGACCGTTTGCGCCTTTTGGCTCACGTATATGATAGTGTCGCTAGCATCCATATGACAGAGAACCCGGGCCGACATGGCTAGTCGTGAACCCAAAGCAGCATAGACCTATGGAGATAGGCATACATGAATCACATGGAGCATGTCGGTCATCAGTGAGTGAATCCGGGCTGTAGCACTGGGCTAACAGGACTCCGGGAAACCCGGGCTGTAGCAGGCTAGGCAGGACTCCAGATGTCACCGCGTGACATTTCCCCGAAGGGACAGACATAGGAACGAAGTGAAACACATGCCGGCCAGTCAAGTGTCCTAGGCAGTAGTGCTGGGCTAGCAGGACTCCGGTGAACCAGGCTGTAGCAGACTACTATGGCTCGAGGAACACTAGACTACATTTCCCCATAAGAAAGGCTGCCAAGGATAAACAACTAGATTGTCGGATCCCACTCATACCAAGCATTTCAATCATACACACAATATGCCCGATATGAGTACATACAACATGGCATCACAACAAAACTCTACAACTCAAGTACTTTATTTAAAGGCTCCAGAGAGCCATACATAACAAGTTCATACAGGTAGGGGTCACATGACCCGACACTCAAGTCATACAAGCATACAAGCACAAGTGGAAGTAAATAGTCTGAGTACAGACACTAGAAAGCAAGAAGGCTTCCGAAGCCTGTCTATCTACATAGGGCCCTTCATGGCCAGGATCACCACCTGGGTGGCTAGTCACTCGTCGACATCAAGGTCTACGTAGAACCCATCGGAGGGGGCGGTGTTGTCATCTGAAAACGGTAATTAAGCAAATCATGAGTACAAATGTACTCAGCAAGTCTTACAACAGAACCTACTATACATGCTCATTCTCAAGAAGGTGGTGGGGTTATTGCAGCAAGCTAGCTTTGACTCTTGGCTAGGCTATCCTACAGAACTCCACTAGTAAAATAGTTTTCGCACACGAGTCCACTACTCACCAACACAATACTCCACCAGGGATCCTCCCTCGTCATCCTACGAGAGGGCCATCCTCGGTACTCACACTTATCTTGAGTCTTTTAGTAGTAACCATTAACTTGTCTATGAACTGTATAGGCAACTAAGTAGTCCTTTACCGCGGACGCGGCTATTCGAATAGTTTTATACCCTGCAGGGGTGTACTTCTTCATACACGCTTTCACCACTTACCGTCGTTTACACGACATGTACTCGGCAACCTTCAAGCGGAAGCCCAACGAGGGTGTCGGCCACGGCCTACCTAAACACTCAAGTCTCTAGTCCAGGTTCATCGCCTATCCAGGTTCCATCCGCAGGGAGTCCGGCCGAGATTTCCACATATGGCCCCGAACGATGTGAACAGGGTCCCGAGACGCCAAACGGGCGCCCGGCATACCCGGCCATGGTGTATCTACCGCAACATAGCCCACCCCTAGGGTCAGCGCTACGCACGGCCGCCAACACATAACCTACAAGCACCAGAAACTATTTGCAACTCCTGGATGGAGTAATAGGGTGATTAAGAAGCCGAGAGGGTCAACTAAGGATCCCAATGCATGGTAGTAGCTGATTCTTAAAATCACACATACAGATCTCAGTTCTTAGGGACGGTCTCAATGAAACAACCCACCATGTACTCCTACATGGCCTCTCATCGATACCTTTACCAAGTCATGCACATCCCTCACATTACCGACATAATCCTTTCACTCTAGCCCATCACCCAGATGAACCAGACCTGACACAACTCTAAGCATAGCAAGCATAGCAAGGTAGGAATCACATACATGGCTCAATCAACTCCTACACATGCTAGTGGGTTTCATCTAGTTACTGTGGCAATGACAGGTCATGCAGAGGATAAGGGTTCAACTACTGTAGCACACAGCAGTTTGAATCGCGTTGTCTTAATGCAGTAAACAAGAGCAGAACCAAGAACATGGGTTTGTATCGAAATGATCAATGGGTTGCTTGCCTGTTGTAGTGGTAGTAGGGTACTGCCCTTCAGACGGATACTCGGGGTTATCCTCGGAGGCAGAACCTACCATGAAAGACACACCGAACATAATCAACACATGGCAATATGCAACAATATGATGCATGCTATGACATGGCAAAATGAATGTGTCTTGGCCTAATGCAAGCTAAAACAGAAAGGTATGAACCCATTTGAATCAAAGATTCAAATGATAGCTCATTTAACTTAGCCTTGTTTTGTCATGCATGAAACCATTATAGATGGATAGATTGAATTTTTCTGATCATTTTTCATATATAAATCTTTGCATTTGGAGCTATGGTTGATTTTCTATGATTTTTAGAAGTTTTGGCTATTTTTTGGAATTTCCTATTAAAGAATAAATCCAGTAATTGAATTAATGCATCAACATGACATAGGTGTGACGTCAGCGGGTCAACTGGGTCGGCCAGGTCAAACCTGACTGTTGGGCCCTGTCTGTCAGTGACTCAGCTAATTAACAGAATTAAATTAACACTAATTAGCTGTCAATGGGGCCTGGGCCCACATGTCAGTGACTAAACTAATTAAAATTAGTTAAAACTAATCCTAAGATAATTAGCAGACCGGCCCCACCTGTCATAGACTCAAGGGGGTCAATTTGGGCCCACACGGGCTCAAACAGGGTCAACTCACCGGCGTCTAGCCGCCGGCGAGGCCAGACGCGGCGGAGCAACGCGGAATTTGCACTCCGGCGACCAAAAGGACGGCGGAGACTATCTACGTGATGTAGGGAGGAAGACGCGTCGAGTGGTGGCAGTGGGTGGAGCTGGGGTGGCCGGAAACGTCGCTGGCAACGAGTTTGGCGGCGGCCGGAGCTCGGGTGAGGATGAACTAGTCGCTAGGGGGCACGGGGAGGCGCGAGGTTTGGTGCGTTGAGCTCCTGGAGGTGCGGTAGGACTAGTGGACAGGGTGGCGTGGCCATTGGGTGGCCGGAGCCTCGTCGGCGATGAGCTCCGCGGCGGTGCGTGCGAGTGATCTACATGCAGTCGCTACGGGGCTCGAGAGAGAGAACGGAGAGGGTGGGGAGGTGGCTGAGCTCACGGGGGTCTCGTCGAGGCAGTCGGGGAGGTCGGGGATGAGCTGATGCGGCGGGGGCGGGGAAAGGGATCTCCAGTGGTCGGAGTTGAGGGCGAGCTCGGTGCAGCGTCTCCGGGGCGAGCGAGCGCTCGGGGCTCGACCCACTCGATGTAATCGACGACGGCGGAGCTCGTGGACACGATGACGCGGCGCGAGGACGACGGAGGGCACGGCTACGACGACAGTGCGGTGACAGGGGCGTCGGCCATGGTGGGGAACGGCGAAGGGAGAGAGACAGGGGGGATGGCGTGTCCAGGGGCTTCGGGGTGCGACATGGAGGCGTCCAGGCGTCCAGGGCGCGGGCGGCAAGCAGGTGATGCCGTGGCGAGCTCGGGCACGCCGGCGTCACCTCCCTGCCTGCCTGGCGGGGAAGAAGCTGCTGGCTGGCGTAGGCCAGCACAGTGCTGGGCCGCCAGGTGGGCCGGCTGGTGGGTTAGCTGGGCTGCGCCAGGTAAGTTTCTCTCTCTTTTTCTGTTTTCTTATTTATTCTATTATTTCTGCAGCTTCAGGGCTTTGTTAGAAATGCTAGGGCATTTCCATAAATCATAAAATTAATCATGGCTACTGCTTGAACATTTTAGTTCATGATTATTTGAGCATTTAAAATATTTTATAGCATTTAAATGCCCAAATGCAAATACCATAAGGATTAATCCAATGACCTTAGATGTCCTAGAAAAATGTGCACCATTTTTGTCAAAGGTTTTAACCCAAAACAAAAAGGGTGGGCTTTTTAGAAGGGCATTTCAGGTTCATTGAAAAAGTTTTTAGTAAACCCTAGTTGTTCCAGGGGGGTGCTGGCGGTTCTGTCTTCCCCATTTCAAATTTAAGAGGAATTTAAACATGATGCACACTCTAATGCTTGAACTAGCTAGGGTGTGACACTCTCGTTTACAAGATTTCTATAACAACGCATGTTATTGCTTAGAGTTGATATGAGAACAGTAGTAGTAAGTGCTATGGTAGAATATGAGTAAGCGCTATCATAGCTGTTTTCCTCTCATTCTTACATGATGTTTGAACCATGACATATTGCTAGAATATGAAAGCCATTGGCTTATTTTTTTAACTTGGGGTATGATTATGACCACGGCATTGCAATTCTCTGTCTATGATATGTGTCACTGTTACAATAATCTTAATTCCACACATACTCTGAACATGATTGTTTCTTTTTGCCCTTTTGGTCTCCAATTTGAATTGTCGCAGCAGACGCAAATGCGCTAGCCTTCATGATTCCAGGATCTGGAATCATACCAGCCGATGGGTGGTGGTTTATCGCTCATTCAGCTGACGGCGGTCATTTGATGCTCATTCGCACGTACCAAATTGACCAAACCATTACATCAAACCACATGAAGTACAATGCATGGGGCGTTCGTCACATTGATGGCTATGGCTGCTTCGTGTTCGAGAAAGATCCCAGCTCCGTTGGGCCAGGCGTATTCAACTGGAGGTGGGTTTACAACCTCAGCAACCACTCCTTGTTCCTCGGGCTCAATTATCCGATCATCCAACCAATCATCGATCATATCACCGGCGATGATTACTGTGCTCTACAACTTCCATTTGCGAGGGGGGCTGTGTTTACACATCATACCATGGGTTTCATGAATCACCATATCCAGAGATTCGTCGACACAGCTTGTTGCCAGATAATCTTCAGTGTGTGAAACGCATCAAGCTTCCATGCGATGGATGGCTTTTGCAAACCCGACATGCGGCGATGTGGTTCATGTCAAGAGCAAATATGCACAACTTGATTCATGCTGATATCTAGACTGAGCCATGTATTCTGCTGCTGTAGCACGACCCTCTTTTGTTGGATATTATGTACTGTTGTTAGTTTGAAGCACTCCTCTGGTTTGAAGGATAGATACCTTCCTGGGATCAAGTGCATCCTAACTCACCTGCGTAGGATGTACTGATAATGATGATGGATATGTTGTGTAGAAGCCATATATATCAGTTAGGCTTCAAGTGCGTACTTGTTAGTTAAAACTATTTATAAATTGTGACACTAAATACGACTAGTAACTACTCCAGTACAGTAGCAGTACTAGTATACGTCGGTCAAATTATTCATCATGTCCACACATTGAATTGACGTGACAACACGCTGCGCGTGAGGTGAAACAAGAATCCCGGCGGCGTGTTCGAGTATTCTGGACTTCAGATTTGGAGTACCACTTATCTATCGAAATCTTTCATCATTCACTTAAAACAGTCGATTGATCATACATTGAGTACCATATAATTGGAATTACCGATGCAAGTCGAAGAAGGATTGGCCGGTGTTGCCGGCTGGTGTCAAGTTCGATCCCACGGATCAGGAGCTGATCGAGCACCTTGAGGCCAAAGTGAGTGCTGACAGCGTGAGATTTTAGTCTCTCATCGATTTTTTCATACCAACCATCGACAGCGAGCACAACATATGCTACACCCAACCTGAGAAACTTCCAGATAAGACACCGATTGGTCGTCTACTTGCACAAACATATTCCTTTGTTTATAGCTCTATTTTTCTTTTTAGACGCAGACCTGGTGAAGCAATTACAATTTGATAGTTAATAAAAAGTGAAACAAGTGACTGCAACATGTCAAAGATGTTATGAAAATGCCAACTAGGTACACTAAAACCTGTATTCCACACTACTGCAGGTATCACACTGAGTGGCCTAAGGAAGCATTTCTTCCAGCGCAATTCCAGGGCGTTCAAAAGGGGCACGTGGACGCATCGCAAGATACAGTCGGAATGCGGCATGCACGGGATGTGTCACAAGACCGACAATACCTTGCTGGTGATGGTCAACGGCCGGCAGACGGGCAGCAAAAAAGGTTCTGGTGCTACACACCAACAAGAACTTCGACCAGCAGAGGACCAACTGGGTGATGCACTAGTACCACCTTGGGGACCTGGAGCAAGAGAAGGAGCGGGAGTTGGTCCTCTGCAAGATTTTCTACCAGACGAACACTAGGGCCAGGAGTAAAAAGATTATAAGTTAGTTTGGTATTGGTAGTTGTACTACCTTGTCGTCCGCAAGATGGTATTGTTGTTGACGATCTTTTGGTATGAACTTGAATTTGCTTCCAACCATCGTCGAGGGTTGACGTGGATATAAAGCTGAATCATTTGTTTCGAAACGAATTTTCACGCACCTGGTTTTTATTTGATGGGTAGCATAAGCACCCGCCGTTCGAATTCCCAGTTCTCCAATTTTTTCGAAACAAGTGCATGCACTTATTATCACGATAAATCTGTGCTGTATCCCAGTTATCAGTCTGTACTTGTAGAATTCTCTCGTTTATTGAGCACGTATATTGTTTTTTCAGGTCGAGCAAGTTTCAACTGGGCTGTAGACTGCCCAGGGTTGGTTTTGTTTTTAACAGGCCCAGCCCAGGACGACAACGGGGCACAAAGATCCAGTAGGTATCTACTGGCCTCTGGCCTGCTAGCGTTAGTTATATTTTGTCTTACAACATCCGCAGGCAGTTTTTTTTACTGAATCAAACACACAGCCCAGTTCTATTATCCTCTTGAAACGCATGTCCTACACCCGTTTTCTAATCTCTACCTATAGTTTTACTAGTTCATATACACGTATAATTATATTGAAAACACATAAAATTCCCTTTTCATATTTACATCCTTATTTTTGTTGTTTTTCCAACTCAGCGCTGATTTTTTTTACCACTGGTTTTCCCTTAAACCAACTCAATTGACCCACATCTTATTTGCTTACAAAAACAAAACAATTTTTTGGCAAATCAATAAGTTCTTAAAAAATGTTTATCATTTCGGGATTACAACAGTTCGGACTCCACCAAAATATGCAAAATAAGGTTGAACTTTTTGACCGTGGTCCTGGGCAGAAAATGGGCTGTAATAAATTACTTAAGAATTAGCAAATGGGCTGCAAATTATAAAAAATAGCAAATGGACTTTATGTTGTTTGCCACAGATTCGGAGGCTGACTTCTGGGCCTACTAAGTTCATGCGTACACAAGGTTTCTCAAAAAAGAAACTTAGTCAACAATCGACTCTACCATCGTCAGACCGTTAGATGTCAATCTAGCGGCAATCGTGCTTGTTCAGTCTCTGATCTTCCTGCCCCAGCCGCCCAAACCAGCACCGTCGGAACCGCCTGCTCCCGCCTCCCGTGGCCGGCAGTGCTGCCGGGCAGGCCTCATGGCCCCATCATACTCGCATCCCTGGCCTGTCTATCCCTCTACTCACCCACACCTCCTGTTATTTTCCAGCGACGGCAACCGAACCAGTCAACCCTCGTACTCTCCACCCGTGGGCAGCCACTTCCGTGTCTTCCCCGGCTCCGTGTCATTCCCTTTGTAGGCCTCGCCGTCGTCCACCGCCCTGGTGCTCTCGGTGCGGCATGGTCAACGATGTCCATCCAATGGTCGTAGTGCTTCTTCAACCTCTGGTCTTCTTGCCCCAGCCACCCAAAGCAGCGCCGGTCGTGCCACATGATCCTGCCTCCCGTGGCCGGCTGTGCTACCGCGGAGGCCTCACCGTCCCCACACTACTCCCAATGCTGGCCAGGCCATCCCTCCACTCACCCACTCCCCCTGTTATTCTACGGCGACGGCAACCTCACACCGTAGCCGAACCAGTGAACCCTCGTACTCCTCTCCGTGTGGGCATCCACTGCCGCGTCTTCCCCGGCTCCGCATCATCCCCTTCCTAGGCCTCGCCGTCGTCCACCACCGTGGTGCTCTCGGTGCGGTGTGGTCAATGTAGTCAATGACCGACTTCCATCGGAAGAGTACTGTACATGGAGAGGCTGACAGCTGGGTCCACGGCAGCCGCAAGGAAGTGCCTCCTTATCATGCGCAAAATAATTATTCCTCCACCTGACATCAGGGACCCACCAGACAGGCCACTAGTATTTCACGGAAATAATGTTTCCCCCCTGACTGCTGGGACCCACCGGACGGGCCACCATATTTCACGAAAAAAATGTTTGCCCCTGACTGCTGGGACCCACCGGACGGACCACCGTATTTCGCGAAAAAAATGTTCCCCCCGCTGTCAGCTCGGACCCACCGGAAGTGCCTCCTTATTACACACAGAAAAATGAATACTCCCCCTGCTAGCTGGGACCCACCATGGTGGGAAGCTGACTTGTGGGCCTACTAAGTTGACGGGGACGGAGGGCTTTGTCAACTTAGTCAATATGAACGATTCTAGCTCCAGTGACCGTATGATGTCCATCAAACGGCCGTCGTGCTTCTTCAATCTCTGCTCTTCCTTCTCCAGCCGCTCAAACAAGCGCTGGCGGGACTGCCTGCTCCCTCCTCCCCGCGACCGGCTGTGCTGCCGCGCATGCCTCACCACCCCACCGTACTCCCATCGCTGGCCTGGCCATCCCTCTACTTACCCACACCTGCTGTTATCCTCTGGCGACAGCAGATGAACCAGTAAACCCTCGTAGAGTCGTACTCCCCTCCGCGTGGGAAACAACTACCGAGTCTTCCCTGCCTCCGTGTCGTTCCCTTCCTAGGCCTTGCCGTCGTCCACCGCCTTGGTGCTCTCGGCACGGCATGGTCAACGTGGTCAACGACCAACATGCATCTGAAGTGAACTGTATGTAGAGAGGCCGACAGCTGGGTCCATGGCCGCACGCAAGGAAATGCCTCATTATTACGTGCAAAATAATGATTCCTCCACCTGACATCAGGGACCCACTGAAAGGGCCTCTGTATTTTGCGAAAAAAACATGACCGCCGCTGATAGCTCAAACCCACCAGCTATATCTTCGCACGCAAGGAAGTGCCTCCTTATTACACACAAAAAAATGAATACTCCCCTTGTTAGGTGGGACCCAGTATAGTGGCAGGCTGACTTGTGGGCCTACTAAGTTGACGGGGATAGAGGGCTTTGTCAACTTAGTCAATATGCACAATTCTAGCTCCAGTGACCATACGATGTCCATCCAACGGCCGTAGTGCTTCTTCAACCTCTGGTCTTCTTGCTCCAGCCGCCCAAACCAGCGCTGGTCATGCCTCATGCTCCAGTCTCCCATGGCCGGCTGCGATGCGGCAGAGGCCTCATCGCCCCCCACTACTCTCACCTCTAGCCAGGCCATCCCTCTACTCACCCACACCCCCTATTATTCCGCCGCGACGGCAGCCTCACACCGCAGCGAACCAGTGAACCCTCGTACTCCTCTACGCACGGGCATCCACTGTCGCGTCTTCCCCAGCTCCGCGTCATCCCCTTCCTAGGCCTCGCAATCGTCCACTGCCCTGGTGCTCTCGGCGCGGCATGGTCAATGTGGTCAAGGAACGGCTTCCATCGGACGTGGACTGTATGTGGAGAGGCTGACAGCTGGGTCGACGGCCGCAGCAAGGAAGTGCCTCCTTATTTCATGCAAAATAATTATTCCTCCACCTGACAGCGGGGACCCACCGGACGGGCCACCGTATTTCACGAAAAAAATGTTTCCCCCCTGACTGCTGGGACCCACCAGCTACACCTTCGCACACAAGGAAGTGCGTCCGAGAAAACAACAAAACGATTCGCCCCCCTGACTGCTGGGACCCACCAGCTACATCTTCGCACACAAGGAAGTGCCTGACAGTTGGGACCCACCTGGTCAAAGCGTATGTAGCGTTGTCATTCTGGTCGCGAACGTGTATGTACATACTGGTCGATGTAGAGGCATGCACGTGTTGTAGTAGAGGCGTGCACGTGTCGTAGTAGAGGCGCGCACGTACCATGTACACGTACGTACAGCAGCCAGGGTGCAAGAAAGAAAATACGACCACGTATGTGTACATACGGGCGAGGTCTCGAACGCCTACTCGTGCATACGTACGGCCAGGGCTTGTGTACATGGCTGGGTCGGAACGGAGAAACAGCGTCATCGTCGTGTTCATGGGGAGGCAACGAAATGCGTCGTGTTCATGGGGAGGCAACCAAATGCGTCATGTTCATAGGGAGGCAACGGAATGCGTCGTGTTCATTGGGAGGCAACGGAACGCGTGGGAGCCAACCGGCTGGGTCGGAACGGAATGCGTGGCCGTGTTCATCGGGAGGGCTTGGACGGAACATGCGATGGAAACGAGGCCTGACGTACCGCAGAACGGAGGAAACAGACCTTCTATGGTCGAAATCGGGGTCCTGTTGATCGGGAGGGGTGTGGCGTACCGCAAAACGAAGGAAACGGACCTCCTACGGTCGAAATGGTGGCCTGTTGATCAGGAGGGGTGTGGCATACCGCAAAACGGACGAAACGGACCTCCTACGGTCGAAACAGGGATCCTATTCATCAGGAGAGGTGTGGCGTACCGCAAAACGGGACTCCACGAGATACTGTTCATCTCCACCGTCGACCTCCTCCAGCCTCCACGGGCTACCGTCGTCCTCCTCCAGCCTCCACGGGCTCCTGTTCATCCAGTGTCAGGACCCCGACTCAATGCCACATCGATCTAGCATGTAACACCTCATATCACTTTGCGGCCTCACGCACGGTATTCCCACGGGTGTCGCCTTACCTTTGCCCGGGACCGTTTGCGTCTTTTGGCACACGTATATGATAGTGTCGCTAGCATCCATATGATAAGGAGCCCGGGCTGACATGGCTAGTCGTAAACCCAAAGTGGCCCAAACTTACAGGGACAGGCATCCATGACCCAACATCGAACGTGTCGGTCATCAGCGAGTGATTCCAGGCTGTAGCACTGGGCTAGCAGGACTCCGGTGAACCGGGCTGTAGCGGGCTAACAGGACTCCGGTATTCATCGCGTGACATTTCCCCGAAGGGACAGAC
Organism: Triticum aestivum; assembly: GCF_018294505.1. Lineage (NCBI taxonomy): Eukaryota > Viridiplantae > Streptophyta > Magnoliopsida > Poales > Poaceae > Triticum > Triticum aestivum. The sequence continues at coordinate 58,790,683 of NC_057794.1, forward strand.
ACAGGAACGAAGAAGGACACATGCCGGCCAGCCTAAGTGTTCCGGAGCAGTAGCAAGCTACCATGGCTCAGTGGAAACACTAGGAGACATTTCCCGGTAAGAGAGGCTACTAAGGATAAACAACTAGATAGTCAGATCCCACACATACCAAGCATTTCAATAACATACACACAATATGCTCGATATGTGCAAATACAACATGGCATCACAACATGACTCTACGACTCAAGTATTTATTCAATAGGCTCCGAGGAGCGAGATATTACAAACATGGGTCTCATGACCCAACAATCAGAGCATACAAGTCAAAGCACAAGCGGAAGCTATCATGTCTGAGTACAGACATCTATAAATGAAAAGGGCTGAGAAGCCTGACTATCTACCAGATCCTGCCGAGGGCACAAGATCGTAGCTGAGGTAACAAGCTAAACGTCGAAGTCCACGCGGAACTACTAGTGAGACCGAAGTCTCTCTGCAAAAACATAAAATAGGCAAACGTGAGTACAAATGTACCCAGCAAGACTTACATCAGAACTAACTACATATGCATCATTATCAACAAAGGGGATGGTGGGGTTTAACTGCAGCAAGCCAGCTTTGACTCGGTGGCTATCCTGAACTACGACTGCAAGTAACTCTTTTGAGGTGGCGCACACGAGTCCACATATTCACCATATCAATACACCACTATGGATCCGCTCCCGTCTCCCTACGAGAACGCCATCCATAGCACTCACGCTTATCTTGCGTATTTTAGAGTATCCACTTTCACTTGTCTATGAACTGATATAAGCAACCCAGAAGTCCTTTACCGCGGACACGGCTATTCGAATAGATGATGTTAACCCTGCAGGGGTGTACTTCTTCATACATGTTTCCACCACTTAGCGTCTGCACACGACATGTGCTCGGCAGACTTCAAGCGAAAGCCGACGTGGGTGTAGACCACGACCTACCTAAACACTCAAGTCTCTAGTCCAGGTTTATCGCCTATTCGGGTTCCATCCATGAGGAGATCCGGCCGGAGTTTCGCTCACAGCCCCAAACGATGTGAACAGGGTTCCCGAGACACCAAACGGGCGCCCGGTACACCGTGCCACGTGCCTACCGCATCACAGCCCACCCCTACGGTCAGCGCTGCCCACGGCCTCCAGTCATACTACAAACACCAGAAACTACTTGCAACTCCTGGACAGAGGACAAGGGTGGATAAGAAGTCGAGCGGGGTCATATTTCAGGGCCCAATGTATGGTAGTAGCTGAATCATGGATCACAAACACAGAACTCAGTTCCTGAGGACGGCTGCAATGAGACAACCCACCATGTACTCCTACATGGCCTCTCACCGCTACCTTTACCAAATCGTGTTCACACACTTAGCTCACACACAGTAGGACATGTTCACACGCCTCTGATTCATCCCCGATGAATCAGACCTGACTCAACTCTAAGCAGTAGCAGGCATGACAAACAAGCATGAATGAGTAGGCACAACAGGGCTCAAACAACTCCTACTCATGCTAGTGGGTTTCATCTATTTACTGTGGCAATGACAGGTCATGCAAAGGATAAAGGGGTTCAGCTACCGCAGCAAGTAACAGATGAATCGTGTTGTCCTAATGCAGTAAAAGAGAGCAGGAGCGAGAGAGTGGGATTGTATCGGAATGAACAAGGGGGTTTTGCTTGCCTGGCACTTCTGAAGATAACATTGAGTCTTCATCAGTGTCAACGATCACATCATCGGTATCACGTCTATCGAGAGGGGACAAATACCGGCAACACAGAAAGGAACACAATCAATGCAATGCACAATATGATGCATGATCATGACATGGCAAAATGAATGTGTTTTGGGCTAATGCAACTAGCAACAGATTAAATGAAGTTGGTTTGAATACAAGATTCAAATTCAAACTCCATATGTGATTATTAAATGCCATTTAATTGATTTGTGCTAAACAGCACCTATAAGTTGTTCTAACATGCATGAAAATGGTACAGATGGATTCCTTGAATTTTTCTGATAATTTTTCATATATAATTTATTTAATTTGGAGTTACGGTTAATTTTCTATGATTTATTGAAGTTTTAGGCATTTTCTGGAATTAATAAATCATTTAAGAATTATTTAAATTCCAGAAACATTTACTGCGTCAGCAGTGCGTCACCGTGACGTCAGCAGGTCAACAGACGCTGCTGCTGGTCAAACCTGACGTGTGGGGGCCACACGTCAGTGACACAGGGTTGTTTTAACTCACTGACAGGTGGGACCGGTCAACGGCCACGTCAGCTAGGTCAAATCCGACGCGTGGGGCCACTGTGGTTAACTTAAACTAAACAGGGGGTTAACCGTGGTTAGTTAAGGGCGTGGGGCCCATATGTCAGTGAGAGATAGGGCTGTTAGCAGGGTCATTAGCGACTAAGTAAGTGCGCCACGTCGGCGTCACCGGAGACCAGCCGGCGGCGACCAAACCCGGGGCGGCAACACGCCGGAGTTGCTCGGGTTTCGCGTACAGACAGCGGTTTGAGCCGCGGTTGATCTCTACGGACGCGTCGTGGTGAGGCGCGTCGTTTGGTAGCAGCGGGAGGTGCTGAGGTGGTCGGAATCAGCAACGGCGGCGAGCGAGGCGGCGGCCGGAGCTCGGGTGGGTGCGGGGTTAGCGCTGCGGCTTGCAAACGAGCTAGCTGCCACGCTAGCGTTGCTCCACGGGTCGTTGCGAGTGCAACGGACGCACGCGCGGGGCCATTTGGTCACCGGGGCTTCGCCGGCGACGAGCCCGCGCGGCGACGGCTACGGTAAGCAAGGGGGCGGCGGCTACGGCAAACAAACGAAGGCGGGATTAGGGGGAAGAGGACCGGGGGCTCACCACGGTCACGAAGAGATGCTCGGCGAGGTCGGGGACGGTCCGGAGCCGGCGAATTTGACGAAGATGGCCGGCGGGTCCGAGGTAGAAGACGACGGCGATGGTGGCGATGCAGGGCTTCCGGAGGGCTGTGGATCGGTGGGGAGGGAGAGGGGGTCGGGGCGGAGCTCCCTGGGGCGTCGGTGAGGCGTGGGGAGCACGGTGGCTGCGGCAATCGGCGTCGGTGGCGGCGGCTCCGCTCGGGTCCGAGGTGCGGAGCGAGAGGGAGAGCAGGAGAAGGGGATGAGCACGGGAGGGAGTTGAGAGAGGCCTGAGGGGGTGCGTGGCATCCTTAGCCGATCCGGGGCGGGGCGGCAAGCAGGAGGTGGCTCGGGCGCGTGCGCGCGCGCTCCGGCCACGCGCCTCTGTCCTACTGTCCCGAGGAGGAAGACGACAGGGAGGGCGCTGGTGGGCTGGGCCGGCCAGGTGGGGGGGAGCTGGGCCGGCTGGTGGGCTGCAGGTAAGGCCAGGTAGCTTTCTCTTTTTATTTTTTTCTGTTCTGTTTCTTTTATTTAATTCTTTTGCCACTGTTTTGAATTTAAAAAAATTCAAACAATGCCAAAACTCCTCTGAATATTTTATTTGCTAGATGGACTTTTCCAAAAGCTCATAAAATATTTCAGGGGTATTTGAAATTATATTCTAATTATATGAATATAATTCAAATTCAAATAGCTAATGATTTAAATTCAAAGTCCCAAAAATAAATCCTTAAAAATGTTCAATATTTTGGTTGGGACCAGAACCCTTACCAAAAATTATCAAACATTTAAGAAGAGCCTTTTGGAGCAATGAATGAGATTTCTAGGGTTTTTGCCCCTCTTTTATTTAGGGTTTTGAGGCTTCCAATATTCCTCAATTCAAGTTTCAAAAATATAGACATGATGCACACATGAAGCTAACCTAGAGCAATGCCAGAAACTAGGGATGTGACAACTCACCCCCACTAAACAAGAATCTCGTCTCGAGATTCAAGCGTAGGGTAAGGTGAAAGGGGAACGCGAACTAGCATAATCTTCACGATCCAGTTGCACTTCAAATGGACGTTGATTCGTTCACCACCATTGTCTCGAAGTCTTGCTCTGAGAACTCCAACTAACATGACAACGAGAGGAAAAGAGAGACCCTGAAAGAATGGTTCTTCTCGAAGGTCGAACAACTCAGGATTAACTCACGGAATGAGACATAGCAACATCTCTCGAGCTGAGAGGCGAAGCACACATCCATAGGAATGGAGTGAAACAGATGACGAAGGTTCACTAGGTGGACAACAATTCCACGACTTAAGAAGGTGGTAACGATTGTCAACGTAGCGAGGAGTTGAGTTGACATGACACCATAATGATGCACCTTAGGGAAGGTGACTCGAAGATATATCCCCTTAAGTGGCAAAAAGAATTACCTTTGATATAGAGATCATTGAGACTCTCTATATCAGCCTAAGGCAAATCACAGCAATCGATTGGCGGGGGTCGGTAGAATGGCATACTCGGACTTGGATGATGTGGATTACCTTGTTGAAGACAACGTAATGGATGAATTTGCTTATCACCGGAAATGGAAGAGACCCATGGTAGAATGGCACATTGGCGGTGCAAGCTGGGAACAAAATGCAAATGCTGGGAATGATTCTGGTAACTGGGGAAGAACCCAACAATAGAGAGTGAATTCACTGTTTGAAAAGGTCATAGCATTGCCGAGGAAACTGAGAGCAATCCCAGTTAGTGCCGATGATAACACGTAGCGCTTGTGCGTGCTCTCAAGAACTTGAGCATTTCCATATCATCAAGGTTTTACCAACATCCGTGTCAAGGATCCTGGCAACACAACTTGCTACCATGATGAATGTGATGGAGATGCAGATGCAAAGGAAGATAACACCTTCTCAGATTTCACCCTTGGCGGGGCCAAGGAGATAAAATCTGGATGATCGACCGAGAGACATTTAGCACTCCGCTTCTAATGTTCTCCTTGATGTGCTAGTGTAACCCATTCATAGATATGGTTTGATAACTAGAACATCAAGTAAAAGGTCGGACTTCGGAAGCAATAGAATCCATAGGGCAACGTACGGAGGTAAACCCTACGAAATCCTTATGGGGAGGTGGCCAACTTCCTCAATCAAGATATTATAATAACAGGTCTTCCGGCTGGGTGTGTTGGCCACGACATCCACTTTACCGGTTATCGAGGGACCAATATTATAATTCTTGGGAAATGTTCCAACCATCATATCTGCCTGAGATTCAGATCTGGTTGGTGTCAGGATATTCCAGACTCATCGAGTCTAGGAAGAAAAATGAAAGTTTGCAACACAATCGACGAGATGACGTTGCGAGATTCTCGGGAATGAACTACGATAGCAAGCTCCAAAACATGAGCTGGTTCTGCTACAAACATGTGAACACGTTGTCCCAGACAAGCATGACCACATGGTAGTCTTATAATAAAACACTACCGAGTTCAGGAGGGGGAACCATCAACGAGGGTATCGAAGTCCTTACATAAGTCCGGATTAGCTCTTATGAAGGAACTCCTTCTCCTTGAACAAATCAACCAGTGGCTTGGTGTGCTAGGGATACATATAGATTGAAGGTTGCAAGTCTTCAAACCACAGCATTCTTCGCACGTGTGCATGACTGATTTGGAATGATTCCAAAGAAAGCAACATTGACTTTCTCGAATCCACGGCGGCAACTTGCATCAGATGCACATGAATTAAAGGAAGTCACTACCTTCATCCAAACATATGCTTCATGAGCTAGCATGAACAAATGCTTTCAAAAATTTCCAACACTAGCTTAATGCTCAACAAAATCATGGAGGAGATAAGGATGTTGTCAATGGGCTCAACAACAATTCATCCGGGTTTCCTTTTAAAAGGAATTCCATAGTTAAGTGAACACGGTGATAGCATTGGTCAGACCAAAGATGTAATGGTGTATGCTCGAGGGGTCAACCACGAATAAGACAACATTACGAGCATCGTTGGTACTGATTTGATTTGACGATAGCCCACACTCAAATCAAAGGATTGATAAGACAATAGGTCCAACAACTGATCACAGGGACCAATCGATGAAGATATCATCTTTCTTCAACACACACTACACAAGAATATCCCTTTGGAACGAACTAAGTCAGGCAAGCTTTTATCTTCCAACTCTCCAAGTTGTTGTCTAGCTTAACCAACTAGCTCAGGGATATTTAACACCGATTCTTGGAGAGAAGGTGGTTCACAAGAAACCAACTTGATCACGAGCTCAACATAACGGTCAGGTGACACCTGGTGATACTTCCGAGAAGATATTCAGAAAATCACGAACCACCGGTATGTTACTAAGCTCGAGAACAATCTCGCTTTTGAGGGCAAGACGATATGATCAAATGAGTGAGGACTTGACAAGATCCTAACTCATCAATCGAAGGGTGCACCGAAATAAGGACTAGGTAGCACGATCAGTCTTAGAAGGATGATTCAAAAACCAACACGCTAAGAATGAAATTATTATCCTTTAACTACCAAGCAACGAGGTTGCTGGGAGTATTGATTTCACACATCACAATTCATTTGTCGGTATTCCGGTTGCATCAACACGAGGGCCGAGGAATGACTAATGATGGTGAGAAGTATCACTACGTCAAAATTCATGAGAGTTGGTGCAGTTCTCATGACAATTCTGACATAAAGGGGGTAATACTCCAAGGTAGAACAGAACCAAAAGCTGGATTGGCATTTGATCTGCGGAATACAACTACTTTGACCCAATCCTAGATATGGATGAGGTACTGGAGTTTGTTTCTCCTAGTCATTCCGCGATAGAATGGCTTGACGGACCACAAGAGTAATAGGCATCGATAAACGAACGCACGCATACTCTTGACTATCAATTGATAGACGAGGGTCAGAATGCAACTAAAGAGAACAACTCAAAGGAACATATAATTTTCTGAGTTGTGGATGCATAGATTAGTATGTCGAACCAAGTTCAACATATTTCTTCCGGATAACCCATGCAGAAAGGTAGAACTGGCAGAGTCACAATATATAATGGAGAACTCATCAAAAATAATCCTGTTGTGATATTTCAGTTCAACGAGGAACTTCTGCCATAAGTAGTTCATGGTATTTGGAAGAAGAAGATACCACGGACTTCAAGGACTATCGCAAAGGTTACTAATATCCTAAAGGCACTAGCAATTACTATCAACATGAAGTAAGTAGAGTGAATCTCGGGTTCAAGAACCCAGGAATAGAATACCTACTACTAAGTAGCATCACGGGATGCTTTCGAGAATGATGGCCAGAATCATCACACTGGGAACACAAATCATGGCTAAATTACTAGATGATCCCCTAAGACACCTAGGGTCATAATAATACTCCAACATATATGTCAAGGCAATAGAGTACCTCAACTCACTGATTAGTGTGGTTAATCTGGCCCAAAGGAACATTGAAACGGAGGAAAGGATTTGCAAATGCATCAGACTATTTAGAAACCTGGAATGACTCGGACAGCATAACGGCTGTAAATGCTCAGAAAAGATTTGAGACATTCACAAAAATGGTGGCATAACCACTCAGAAGCACAATATCAAGGTTTCGAGATCAACAATTAACATACGGAAGTAGTAGAAACTGAACTCAAGCTTAAATCCAACAATCTTATAAGTCTACGGATTAGTAACACGTGATCCTGATAGAAAGAAGAGATAGCCTAGTTCTTAATCCCCGTAGGAAAGATAAGATGACTCAGATCAGAAGGCATAAGGTATAAGGAGTAAAAAGAGCCTTACGTTCCATCCCACAATCAATTCCCTTATATAACTAAAGAATTTCTAGACTCAACTTCGACCAGTTTGGCTTGGTAATCCTACAGGCAGTCAAGCTCTGATACCAACGCTGTCAGGACCCCGACTCAATGCCACATCGATCTAGCATGTAACACCTCATATCACTTTGCGGCCTCACGCACGGTATTCCCACGGGTGTCGCCTTACCTTTGCCCGGGACCGTTTGCGTCTTTTGGCACACGTATATGATAGTGTCGCTAGCATCCATATGATAAGGAGCCCGGGCTGACATGGCTAGTCGTAAACCCAAAGTGGCACAAACTTACAGGGACAGGCATCCATGACCCAACATCGAACGTGTCGGTCATCAGCGAGTGAATCCAGGCTGTAGCACTGGGCTAGCAGGACTCCGGTGAACCGGGCTGTAGCGGGCTAACAGGACTCCGGTATTCATCGCGTGACATTTCCCCGAAGGGACAGACACAGGAACGAAGAAGGACACATGCCGGCCAGCCTAAGTGTTCCGGAGCAGTAGCAAGCTACCATGGCTCAGTGGAAACACTAGGAGACATTTCCCGGTAAGAGAGGCTACTAAGGATAAACAACTAGATAGTCAGATCCCACACATACCAAGCATTTCAATAACATACACACAATATGCTCGATATGTGCAAATACAACATGGCATCACAACATGACTCTACGACTCAAGTATTTATTCAATAGGCTCCGAGGAGCGAGATATTACAAACATGGGTCTCATGACCCAACAATCAGAGCATACAAATCAAAGCACAAGCGGAAGCTATCATGTCTGAGTACAGACATCTATAAATGAAAAAGGCTGAGAAGCCTGACTATCTACCAGATCCTGCCGAGGGCACAAGATCGTAGCTGAGGTAACAAGCTAAACGTCGAAGTCCACGCGGAACTACTAGTGAGACCGAAGTCTCTCTGCAAAAACATAAAATAGGCAAACGTGAGTACAAATGTACCCAGCAAGACTTACATCAGAACTAACTACATATGCATCATTATCAACAAAGGGGATGGTGGGGTTTAACTGCAGCAAGCCAGCTTTGACTCGGTGGCTATCCTGAACTACGACTGCAATGTAACTCTTTTGAGGTGGCGCACACGAGTCCACATATTCCCCATATCAATACACCACTATGGATCCGCTCCCGTCTCCCTACGAGAACGCCATCCATAGCACTCACGCTTATCTTGCGTATTTTAGAGTATCCACTTTCACTTGTCTATGAACTGATATAAGCAACCCAGAAGTCCTTTACCGCGGACACGGCTATTCGAATAGATGATGTTAACCCTGCAGGGGTGTACTTCTTCATACATGTTTCCACCACTTAGCGTCTGCACACGACATGTGCTCGGCAGACTTCAAGCGAAAGCCGACGTGGGTGTAGACCACGACCTACCTAAACACTCAAGTCTCTAGTCCAGGTTTATCGCCTATTCGGGTTCCATCCATGAGGAGATCCGGCCGGAGTTTCGCTCACAGCCCCAAACGATGTGAACAGGGTTCCCGAGACACCAAACGGGCGCCCGGTACACCGTGCCACGTGCCTACCGCATCACAGCCCACCCCTACGGTCAGCGCTGTCCACGGCCTCCAGCATACTACAAACACCAGAAACTACTTGCAACTCCTGGACAGAGGACAAGGGTGAATAAGAAGTCGAGCGGGGTCATATTTCAGGGCCCAATGTATGGTAGTAGCTGAATCATGGATCACAAACACAGAACTCAGTTCCTGAGGACGGCTTCAATGAGACAACCCACCATGTACTCCTACATGGCCTCTCACCGCTACCTTTACCAAATCGTGTTCACACACTTAGCTCACACACAGTAGGACATGTTCACACGCCTCTGATTCATCCCCGATGAATCAGACCTGACTCAACTCTAAGCAGTAGCAGGCATGACAAACAAGCAAGAATGAGTAGGCACAACAGGGCTCAAACAACTCCTACCCATGCTAGTGGGTTTCATCTATTTACTGTGGCAATGACAGGTCATGCAGAGGATAAAGGGGTTCAACTACCGCAGCATGTAACAGTTGAATCGGTGTTGTCCTAATGCAGTAAAAGAGAGCAGGAGCGAGAGAGTGGGATTGTATCGAAATGAACAAGGGTGTTTTGCTTGCCTGGCACTTCTGAAGATAACATTGAGTCTTCATCAGTGTCAACGATCACATCATCGGTATCACGTCTATCGAGAGGGGACAACCACCGACAACAAGAAGAAACACAATCAATGCAATGCAACAGTATGATGCATGATAATGACATGGCAATATGCTGGTGTTTGGAGCTAATGCACTTAGCTATGATTTAAATGAAGTTGGTTTGAATACATGATTCAAATTTAAACTCCATATGTGGTTATTTAAATGTCATTCACTTCATTTGCCCTAAACAGTAGTGATCAGTTGTTCTAACATGCATGTAAATGGTACAGATGGATTCCTTGAATTTTTCTGATAATTTTTCATATATAAATTATTTAATTTGGAGTTACGGTTAATTTTCTATGATTTATTGAAGTTTTAGGCATTTTCTGGAATTAATAAATCATTTAAGAATTATTTAAATTCCAGAAACATTTACTGCGTCAGCAGTGCGTCACCGTGACGTCAGCAGGTCAACAGACGCTGCTGCTGGTCAAACCTGACGTGTGGGGGCCACACGTCAGTGACACAGGGTTGTTTTAACTCACTGACAGGTGGGACCGGTCAACGGCCACGTCAGCTAGGTCAAATCCGACGCGTGGGGCCACTGTGGTTAACTTAAACTAAACAGGGGGTTAACCGTGGTTAGTTAAGGGCGTGGGGCCCATATGTCAGTGAGAGATAGGGCTGTTAGCAGGGTCATTAGCGACTAAGTAAGTGCGCCACGTCGGCGTCACCGGAGACCAGCCGGCGGCGACCAAACCCGGGGCGGCAACACGCCGGAGTTGCTCGGGTTTCGCGTACAGACAGCGGTTTGAGCCGCGGTTGATCTCTACGGACGCGTCGTGGTGAGGCGCGTCGTTTGGTAGCAGCGGGAGGTGCTGAGGTGGTCGGAATCAGCAACGGCGGCGAGCGAGGCGGCGGCCGGAGCTCGGGTGGGTGCGGGGTTAGCGCTGCGGCTTGCAAACGAGCTAGCTGCCACGCTAGCGTTGCTCCACGGGTCGTTGCGAGTGCAACGGACGCACGCGCGGGGCCATTTGGTCACCGGGGCTTCGCCGGCGACGAGCCCGCGCGGCGACGGCTACGGTAAGCAAGGGGGCGGCGGCTACGGCAAACAAACGAAGGCGGGATTAGGGGGAAGAGGACCGGGGGCTCACCACGGTCACGAAGAGATGCTCGGCGAGGTCGGGGACGGTCCGGAGCCGGCGAATTTGACGAAGATGGCCGGCGGGTCCGAGGTAGAAGACGACGGCGATGGTGGCGATGCAGGGCTTCCGGAGGGCTGTGGATCGGTGGGGAGGGAGAGGGGGTCGGGGCGGAGCTCCCTGGGGCGTCGGTGAGGCGTGGGGAGCACGGTGGCTGCGGCAATCGGCGTCGGTGGCGGCGGCTCCGCTCGGGTCCGAGGTGCGGAGCGAGAGGGAGAGCAGGAGAAGGGGATGAGCACGGGAGGGAGTTGAGAGAGGCCTGAGGGGGTGCGTGGCATCCTTAGCCGATCCGGGGCGGGGCGGCAAGCAGGAGGTGGCTCGGGCGCGTGCGCGCGCGCTCCGGCCACGCGCCTCTGTCCTACTGTCCCGAGGAGGAAGACGACAGGGAGGGCGCTGGTGGGCTGGGCCGGCCAGGTGGGGGGGGAGCTGGGCCGGCTGGTGGGCTGGACAGGTAAGGCCAGGTACTTCCTTCTCTCTCTCTCTTTTATTTCTATTTCAGTTCTGTTTTCTTTTATTTAATTCTTTTGCCACTGTTTTGAATTAAAAATAATAATTCAAACAATGCCAAAGCTCCTCTGAATATTTTATATTGCTAGATGGACTTTTCCAAAAGCTCATAAAATATTTCAGGGGTATTTGAAATTATATTCTAATTATATGAATATAATTCAAATTCAAATAGCTAATGATTTAAATTCAAAGTCCCAAAAATAAATCCTTAAAAATGTTCAATATTTTGGTTGGGACCAGAACCCTTACCAAAAATTATCAAACATTTAAGAAGAGCCTTTTGGAGCAATGAATGAGATTTCTAGGGTTTTTGCCCCTCTTTTATTTAGGGTTTTGAGGCTTCCAATATTCCTCAATTCAAGTTTCAAAAATATAGACATGATGCACACATGAAGCTAACCTAGAGCAATGCCAGAAGCTAGGGATGTGACATCCAGCCTCCACCGCGCGCTACTCCACCGGCTACTGTTCAACCACCCCTCCACCGTATACTGTTCATCCAACCCTCCACACCACGGGGTCCAGTTCAACTACCCCTCCACGGGCAACCCTCCACCGTCTACTGTTCATCCAGCCCTCCACCACACCACGGGGTCCGGTTCAACCACCCCTCCACGGGCACCCCTCCACTGTCCACTGTTCATCCAGCCCTCCACCACACCACAGGGTCCTGTTCATCCAGAGGCAACGCCACCGCTCACTGTTCATCCAACCCCCCCCCCCCCCCCCGCAACGCTCACTGCTCATCCAATCGATCGGCTTCAGTTAGCAGCAGTAGCGAAGGAATCGCTCGATCGGGTTCAGTAACGCGTAGCCTGCAGTGCAATCGCTCTGGTTCAGTTAGAGCCCAACGCCTCACTCGGGTTCAGTTAGAGCCAACGCCTCGCACACACACGCGTACGTGTACGAGAGAAACGCGCATCGCTCGGCCCCCGACCTCCCACCGTAACCGGGAACTCCCTAAAATTTTCCTCCCCCTCGCTTCTACCATGGTTTTTTCTGTCATGGACGGCCCAAAGAATGTCATGCAGCTACGTCTCTGGCCCGCCCAGGACGAAAAGCCCATTTTCTGTCATGATTTTTTGTCATAGAAGTAGGAGCCCACCACATCTATGATGATACCGGGTTTTGCCACAATTATCGTCATAGAAGTGTCATATGTATGACACACACAAAAATCGTTCAGCCCAAAATTTCACGAATGTGTTTTTTTAGTGCTCCAACTTGATGAAGCAGGAGTGCTACACATGTTTTATGTTATTTTACCTGAGAGAGAGCAGCAGGAGTGATTAGCTAGCTAGAAATGAGTTATGATGATTAAATAGCTAGTGTTGGTGGTAATGACTATGATGATTATTATTAGCTAGTGTTGGTGGTGATTAGATAGCTACCGCAGCTAGTGTTGGTGGTGATTAGCTAGCTAGAATGAGTTTTAAGATGATGTTGTGTGCTACACTATGACTATGATGATTAAATGGCTACTGCTGGTGGTAATTACTATGATCATGATTAAATAGCTTGTGTTGGCGGATTAGATTCAAGTGGAGGCAACATGTGGTGCACATCGAAAGTACTACTAGTCCAAACTAGATCAAGTTTGGATTAGTAGTATACTTTTGACATGCACCACATGTTGCCTCCACTTGAACCTAATCCACCTTCATCTGACACACTGTTACAGACATATTGATAGAACATCCTCATAATTGGTATTGTACCAAAATTTGTATAACGGTGTATAAATACACTAAAAATAAAAAATGAGAAAAAGAATACTAGTAGTAATGGAGAGTAAACACGCTACTACTAGCTATATTAGTAGTAGCGCGGGAGTGAACCAATGCTGCGGCTATATGTCTTAGCAGTAGCGCGTGTCGCACGCGCTACTGCTAAGGAATAGCTGTAGCGCCTTACTAGTAGCGCGGTGTCCCGCGCTACTACTAGGGTTTTCCCTAGTAGTGTGACAAGCACATTTAAGCCTAACCCACTTCCTATGCATAGCGATTTTTGAGCAAGAAAATTATGGGAGCAAGAATCAACTAGCATAGGAAGTTAAAAAAAGCATGACTTTTTTCAAAACTCTCAACACATAGAGAGGAAACTTGATATTACTAAGATATGTAAAGCATATGTTCCTCTCTCATAATAATTTTCGGTAGCATCATTAACAAATTCAACAATATAACTAGCACACAAATCATTATTTTCATGATCCATAAGCATAGAAATTTTATTACTCTCCACATAAGCAAATTTCTTCTCAATCATAATAGTGGGAGCAAACTCAACAAAATAACTATCATATGAAACTTGATTGACATAACCCAATTGAACAATAGAATCATGATGACAAGTTTCATTGTTAGTATTACTTTTTGTAGAATATATGTCATCACCGTAATCACCGTAGATAGCAACTTTGTTGTCATAATCAATTGAAAACCTTTTCCAAAATAGTGAAATCATCATTAAGTAAAGTGATGACCTCTCCAAATCCGTTTTTGTCATTATTCCAATAAGATCAGCACCCTCCAAAATAGTGGGATCATTACTACCTAGAGTTGACACTCTTCCAAACACACTTTCATCATTGTAATCATCATAAATAGGAGGCATGATATCATCATAATAAATTTTCTCATCAAGAGTAGGTGGACTAAAAATATCACCTTCATCAAGTATAGCATCCCCAAGCTTATCGCTTTCTATATTATTTGTATCATGGATATTCATAGAAAGCATACTAACAACATTGCAATCATGCTTATCATTCAAAGATTTTATGCCAAAAAATTTATTGAATTCTTCTTCTAACACTTTGGCACAATTTTTCGGTCCATCATTTTCAATAAACACATCATAAAGATAAAGAACTTGATTCAACTTCAATTCCGTTTTTTTGTAGTTTTCTTTTATAAACCGAATTAGTGACAAACAACAAGAAACTAAAGGATTCAATTGCAAGATCTAAAGATACACCTTCAACCACTCACCTCCCCGGCAATGGCACCATAAATGAGCTTGATGTCTACTACTCCCTCCATCTCAGTTTACAATTCTTGCACGTGTACCTAGGTCGTTAATTTGACCAACTTAATAGCAGGCATACACTACAAAAAATATATCATTAAAAACTTTAGATATTCTATTTTCTAATTATATAATTTTTATGTTAAACAATTTACTTTATATAAGTTAAATTGATGACCTAGATACACGTATAAGCGTAGTAAACTGAGATGGAGGGAGTACATAACTTTTATTCTTGTAGACTCTGTTGGGACTCCAAGGGCAGAGTTTTGTAGGTCATGAGCATAGTTCCCTCAAGTCTATGACCTAAGGTTTATCAATCTGTGGGAGGTGTAGGATGAAGATGGTCTCTCTCAAACAAACCTGCAATCAAATACAAAGAATCTCTTGTGTCCCCAACACACCCAATACAATTGTAAATTATATAGGTGCACTCGCTCGGCAAAGAGATGGTGATCCAAGTGTAGTATGGATAGTAGATCTAGGATTTTGTAATCTGAACTAATAAAAACAGCAAGGTAGCAAGTTGCAAAAGTGAGCACAAATGGTATTGCAACACTCGGAAACAAGGCCTAGGGTTCATTGATGTCTACTACACAACCTTTTTCTTGTAGACGTTGTTGAGTCTCCAAGTGCGGAGGTTTGTAGGACAGTAGCAAATTTCCCTCAAGTGCATGTCCTAAGGTTTATCAATCCGTGGGAGGCATAGGATAAAGATGGTCTCTCTCAAATAACCCTGCAACCAAATAACAAAGAGTCTCTTATGTCCCCAACACACCCAATATAATGGTACATTGTATAGGTGGACTAGTTCAGCGAAGAGATGGTGATACAAGTGCAATATGGATGGTATATATAAGTTTATGTAATCTGAAAATATAAAAACAGCAAGGTAGCAAGTGGTAAAAGTGAGCTAAAACGGTATTGCAATGCTTCCAAACAAGGCCTAGGGTTCATATTTTCACTAGTGCAAGTTATCTCAACAATGATAACATAATTAGATCATATAACAATCCATCAACGTGCAACAAAGAGTCACTCCAGAGTCACTAATAGCGGAGAACAAATGAAGAGATTATTGTAGGGTACGAAACCACCTCAAAGTTATTCTTTCTGATCGATTTATTGGGCTATTCCTATAAGTGTCACAAACAGCCCGAGAGTTCATAGTAAAATAACACCTTAGATACACATCAACCAAAACCCTAATGTCACCTAGATACTCCAATGTCACCACAAGTATCCACGGGTTTCATTATATGATATGCATCACACAATCTCAGATTCATCTATTCAAACCAACACAAAGAACTTCAAAGAGTGCCCCAAAGTTTCTACCGGAGAGTCAAGAGAAAAACGCGTGCCAACCCCTATGCATAAGTTCATAAGGTCACAGAAACCGCAAGTTGATCAGCAAAACATACATCAAGTAAATCGTGTGAATATCCCATTGTCACCATAAATAAGCACATGCAAAACATGCATCAAGTGTTTTCAAATCCTTAAAGACTCAATCCGATAAGATAACTTCAAAGGGAAAACTCAATCCATTACAAGAAGATAGAGGGGGAGAAACATCATAAGATCCAACTATAATAGCAAAGCTCGCGGTACATCAAGATCGTGCCAAATCAAGAACACGAGAGAGAGAGATCAAACACATAGCTACTGGTACATACCCGCAGCCCTGAGGGTGAACGACTCCCTCCTCGTCATGGAGAGCACCGGGATGATGAAGACGACCACAGGTGATGCTTTCCCCCTCTGGCAGGGTGCTGGAACAGGGTCCCAATTGGTTTTTTGTGGCAATAGAAGCTTGCGGCGGCGGAACCCCCGATCTAGGTTTATTTCTGGGGGTTTCTATATTTATAGGAATTTGTGGCATCAAGAACAAGTTAGGGGGTCCACGAGTCAACCACAAGGTCGGAGGGATGCCCTCCACCCTTGTGGAGGCCTCGTGGCTCTTCAGGCCCAACTCTTTTGCTTCGGGGGCTTCTGCCGGTCCATAAAAAATCACCATAAATTTTCAGGTCATTTGGACTCCGTTTGATATTTCTTTTCTGTAAAACTCAAAAACAAGGAAAAAACGGAAACTGGCACTGGGCTCTAGGTTAATAGGTTAGTCCCAAAAATCATATAAAATAGCATATAAATGCGTATAAAACATCCAAGATTGATAATATAATAGCATGGAACAATCAAAAATTATAGATACGTTGGAGACGTATGATTCATACTTTCACTAGTGCAACCTCCCAACTTTGCTAACATAATTGAATGATATAACAATCCCTAAACGTGTGACAAAGAATCACTCCAAAGTTCTAATCAATAGCGGAGAACATATGATGAAATTGTTGAAGGTAGTAAACCACCTCAAAATTATCCTTTCCGATCAATCTATTGAGTCATCCATATAAGTGACACAAACAACCCTATAGTTCGTACTAAAATAACACCATATGGTACGCATCAATCAGCTCTAATGTCACCTAAATACTCCAATGTCACCACAAGTGTCCGTGAGTCAATTATTCGATATGCATAAAAAAATTCAGATTCATAATATTCAATCCAGCACAAAGGACTTCAAAGAGTACCCCAAAGTTTCTATCGGAGAAAGCCGGATGAAAATGTGTATCAACCTATGTGCCTAGATTACCAATGTCACCACCGGAATCCACAGGCTGATTACCAAAACATATATTAAGAGACTCAATAGAATACCCCCTTGTCACCACGGGTATCCGCATGCAAGACATACATCAAGTGTTCTCAAATCCAAAACATTCAGTCAGATAATAATGAAACCTCAAAGGGAAAGACTCAATTCATCACAACAAGACAGAGAGGGAAGAACACCATATGATTCATTTATATTAAGAAAGCCCATGGTACATCAAGATCGTGTCGGATCAAGAAGACAAGAGAGAGAGCGAGAGAGAGAGAGAGATCAAACACATTGCTACTGGTACATACCCTTAGCCCCGAGGGTGAACTACTCCCTCCTCATCATGGAGACCGTCGGGATGAGGAAGATGGCCTCTAGTGATCATTTCCGTCTCTGGCAAGGTGTCGGAAAAGGCCTCCATTTGAGATCTCTTCGGAACAAAGGCTTGTGACGGTGGCATGGAAGTTCTAGGTTTCTTTCTGGGGGTTTCCCAATTTATAAGAATTTCCAGCGTTGGTATCCCACCAATCGAAGTTACGTTGGACCCACAAGCTCAGAGGACATGCCCTAACCCCAGGGCACATGGGGTGAGCTCGTGACTCCCTCGAGGATATTCTAATCCTTTCTCGAAGCTTCGGGGGTCTCTTATGTTCCATATAAAATCATCGTAAATTTCTGTGGCATTTGGACTTCGTTTGGTATGGATTTTCTGTGAAAAAAGCCAAAAAACTGGAACTAGCACTGGGGACTAGGTCAATAGGTTAGTCTACCGAAATCATATAAAAGTGCACCAAAACCATGTAGAACTTAGGTAAATATGGCATGAATACTCCATAAATTATAGATACATTGGAGATGTATCATACCGCCAACACCGTCCAAAATGGAACCATCTGTATTGAGTTTGACACGTCCAATCATTGGGGAAGTCCATGGGACTAAAACAGTGGGGGCAATATTGCATGGGTGTGATGTAAGGGGTAGCAAAACTGAACCGAAGCCCTTCATTTTAGAAGATCATCATCTGAACGAATTTCTATGGATTGCAAAGATGATAGATAGTTTGACAAAAACTTGACTGAGACATCCACTAGGGGCGGGTTTGGAGTGAACGATACATACATGCCCGATTCTCCAAAATAACATCAATAGTCGCACCCGTGTAGCCTCATCAATTTCCTAGATAAATTGGATGAACCAATTTGACCCAGTTGGTTTGATACTCAATGCTTCAGGTAGCATCTATACAACAACCATGGCACACCATAAAGTTCTTGCATTTGGGCACGTACAAAACTTATGGAAGGAGTCTTTATCATCGGAACCACAGATCAGGCACAAGAGAATTGACTTCCAGCCTCCGTCTCTTTTTGTTACACCAAGTTACAAGGGAGTTGTTTGCTAGGCGCCATGCAAAACTCAACACCTTTGGGGGTGTCGGGTAAGTCCACAGTGATGAAGCTAGGTACCTAGGGTAGGGTCATGGATCTGTCCAACATACCCTCCCCAAGGACATCTCTACAAAGAATCAAAAGCAGTCGAAGAGAAACCGTCATCCACTCGACCATGAAGATGTGCTCACTCGACCACCTTGAAGACACTCGACTACCAGAAGATGAGAAACCTTCCACTCTGCAATGGTCAGGGTTTAATCCATAACTTTATGAGCATTTACAACACTTTACTTCAGACGTTACTAGTAACGCTCCTCCTTTATGGGCATTGAACCCTGTGTAACGAAGGGGAGCTGGGGTCCTGGCGCACTCTATAAAAGCCACCCCCCTCCTCTGGGACAGGGGTTCGCACTTTCTGTAATTCACACGCATATATTCAGTCGATCGCTCCGGGCTCCGAGACGTAGGGCTGTTACTTCCTCCGAGAAGGGCCTGAACTCGTAAAACTAGTGCGTACAACTCCTCCATAGCTAGGATCTTGCCTCTACATCCCTAACCCCCTATTCTACTGTCAGTCTTAGAACCACGACAGTAGGCGCCCACCTTGGGGCAGGTGTCTTAGCGACTTGTTGCAGAAGTTACAATTTTTCCGATCCCCTTCATCATGGTTCCAGGCGGAGGTTTGGTTGAGGGCCGCGAGATCCGTCTCGGCGCGCTCGTGTTTGTCGCCGACGACTCCGCTTGGCTTCAGGAGGCACCACTCGACGCCGACGCGCTCCCCGCCCGCGGGGCGACGCACTTTCGCGCGTGCGTCCGCGGGCGTCCTCCTGCGGCAACCGTCGACCCAGTATCAGTCGACTCCAGCAGCTTTCCCCCTCCCTGCGGCCCGCCGGAGCAAACGCTCCGGTCGGTCGAGGCTTCAGCGGTGGGTGAAGCATGTGGTGGCCCGCCAGTCGGCCACCCCTCAAGTCGCGGCGATCGAGCCCGACGAAACTCTCTACGGCCTGTTCGATCTGTCGACTGGCTCCGTAGAGACCGCATCTGAGTGGGACAGCAGCGACCCGGCGGCGGAAGTCCTGATGGTCAATGGACCACGCAGCCCTCCTGGCTTCAACCGTGAAGACGGAGGCGACGGGAACGGCGATCCGTCGCGCGTTCACGAGGAGTACCGCCCCGAACCCCTCTCCTCGCAGCAGAGGGAGGAACTTCGCCGCCGGAACATGGATGCACTGCATACTCCTATAGTTGGAGAAACCCTTGAGGCCCAGGCCTTGGAGCAGGCGCGCTTGGCCAACCTGGCTGAGCGCACTCGACTGGAGAACCTCCAGCGCGCACTCGACGATCGCGCTCGACAACGTGCTCCTGAATCCAGTCGACGCCATCTTTTTCCACCTCTACTCAGGTATACCGAACCCCGATCCAGAATCTAGCAGCTGCTGCCCGGATAGCAGAGTCGATCCAACCTTCCCAATCAGAAGCTGGCCGAGGTCTGGTGCAGATCAGAGCCTTGCTCCGGGCAGCGGGAGAGCAGAATACGTCGTTCAGTCGGAATAGGATCCATAGCAGATCCGTGGTCGCAGACACAGTTCAGTCGGCCCATAGCCCAAGATCGCCCCTGAGGCGTGAGGGACGTGGAGATCGACGTGATCAGTACAGAACCGAGAGCAGTATGATCACCGAGCCGATCGTGATGATCGCCGTCGAGTGCCCACGCCTCCTCCAAGGAGTGGGTCATACGTGCCTCGGCAACATGAAGACAGACGCCCTCACAGTGTCGGCGAGGTATTCCAGTCGACCCCAGGGAGCCAGGCTTTGATGCGAGATCTATTCTCGTTCAGGGCTTGGTCGACAGAAATAGAGCTCACCAAGAGGGCCATGACAGAGATCCGCAAACTAGCAACAGGGTGCATGTCTCAGGTCCAGAGTGCTTCAGCAGAGCTATCAGAGCTGCGGTGATTCCCCCAACTTCAGGTTGGCGACTGGAGTCAGTAAGTTCACCGGAGAGTCCAAGCCTGACACTTGGCTTGAAGACTACCGAGTGGATGTCCAGATTGGTGGCGGCAATGATGAAGTGGCCATGAAACACCTTCCTCTGATGTTGGAGGGCTCGGCTAGAGCATGGCTGAATCAGTTGGCGCCTGCCAGCATCTATACTTGGGAAGATCTCGCCCGAGTGTTTGTCAGAACATTCGAGGGCACTTGCAAACGGCCGGCAGGTTTGACAGAATTACAGTGTTGTGTTCAGAAACCGAATGAAACTTTGAGGGATTATATCCAGAGATGGATCACCCTACACCACACGGTAGAAGATGTGTCAGATCATCAGGCAATTTGTGCCTTTAAGGAAGGTGTCAGGTATCGGGAGTTGAATATGAAATTCGGCCGGACAGGAAATATGACTCTGGCTCGGATGATGGAAATTGCCACCAAGTATGCCAATGGTGAAGAAGAAGAGCGACTCCGGAGTGGCAAGCACAAAGCAGTCGCCCACGAAGCCGGAGGAGGAAACTCCGGTCGGAAACAGAAGCGCAAGGCCGAGCCAGCTGCTCCTGGTGAAGCCTTGGCTGTGGTTCAAGGAAAGTTCAAGGGGAAGCCCAAGGGGCCGTGGAACCCCAAGAAAGTAAAAGATCAAGATGGAAATGACGTGTTGGATCTGCCGTGCCACATCCACACCAAAAAAGATGAAGAGGTAATTTCATTTACCCGAAGCACACCACTCGGCAGTGTCGGCTCCTAATCCAGCAGTTCCGAGAGAAACAGCCCAAGGAAAGGAGAAGGAAGCAGACAAGGCTGAGGATGAGGAAGAGGATGATGATGGTTATCCCCACGTGAATTCCACTCTGATGATTTTTGCTGACGTTGAGAGCAAAAGTCGATTGAAAGTCATCAACAGAGAAGTGAACATGGTCGCTCCGGTGACACCCAGTTACTTGAAGTGGTCACAGACTGCCATTACATTCGACCAGTCTGACCATCCAGCGCACATAGCCACCCCTGGGAGGCAAGCACTGGTGGTCGACCCGGTGGTCGAAGGCACTCGACTGACAAAGGTCCTGATGGACGGTGGCAGTGGCCTGAACATACTGTATGCAGAGATGTTGAAGGGAATGGGCATTTCGATGTCCAGACTCAGTGAAAGCAATATGAGTTTCCATGGGGTCATCCCAGGCAAGAAGGCTGCATCCCTCGGTCAGATTGCACTCGACGTGGTTTTCGGTGATTCTAAAAATTACCGCAAAGAAAAGTTGACATTTGAAGTTGTGGATTTCCAGAGTGCTTATCATGCAATTCTGGGCAGGCCAGCTTATGCACGATTTATGGCTCGACCGTGTTACGTGTACCTCAAACTGAAGATGCCTGGTCCCAAAGGAGTGATCACTATCTCTGGTAATCAGAAGAAGGCAGAAGAGTGCTTCCAGAAGGGCTCAAAGATCGCTGATGCTCAGATGGCCATGGTAGAATTGCAAGAATACCAGAAAAATGCAGATCCGAGTGACTTGTTGTGAGCCAAGAAGCCAGCCACAGATTCAGCATTCCAGTCGTCCGGTGAAACGAAGTCGATTCACATTCACCCGACAGATCCCAATGCTGCTCCGACTCACATTTCAACCACACTCGACTCCAAATAGGAAGAAGCGCTCATCCAGTTCCTCCGTGAGAACTGGGACATCTTTGCATGGAAGCCTTCTGACATGCCGGGTGTTCCTAGGGGACTGGCTGAGCATCGTTTGCGAGTCGACCCAAAGGTGAAACCAGTCAAAGAGCATCTTCGACGATCCGCCATACAGAAAAGAAAGGCAATCGGTGAAGAGGTGGCTCGGCTTTTGGCAGCTAAGTTTATCCGAGAGATTTACCACTGTGAGTGGTTAGCCAATGTTGTCATGGTCCCAAAGAAGGACGACTCACTTCGCATGTGCATTGATTTCAAGCATATCAATCGGGCCTGCCCAAAAGATCACTTTCCTCTCCCTCACATCGACCAGATAGTCGACTCGACTGCAGGGTGCGAGCGTTTGTCCTTTTTGGACGCCTACTCCGGGTACCACCAGATCCGTCTGTACGGACCCGACGAGATAAAGACAGCTTTTATCACCCCGTTTGGGTGCTTCTGTTATGTCACAATGCCATTCGGTTTGAAGAATGACGGAGCCACATTCATGCGGATGATTCAGAAGTGCCTGCTCACTCAGATCAGTCGGAATGTGGAAGCATACATGGATGACATTGTGGTCAAGTCACGTAAAGGTTCCGACCTACTGACTGACCTTGCTGAAACCTTTGCCAACCTCAGAAGGTATGATATCAATCTCAATCCATCAAAGTGCACGTTTGGAGTTCCGGGCGGAAAGTTACTCGGTTTCCTTGTTTCCGAACGAGGAATCGATGCTAACCCAGAGAAAGTGGACGCTATACTCCGAATGAAACGCCCTGTGCGTGTGCATGATGTCCAGAAGCTTACTGGTTGCTTGGCCGCCCTAAGTCGATTCATTTCTCGCCTCGGTGAAAAGGCGCTGCCTCTTTACCGACTGATGAAGAAATCAGATAAGTTCGAGTGGACCCCAGAAGCTGATGCAGCGTTTGCAGAGCTAAAAGCCCTGCTTTCCACCCAGCCGGTGCTTGCTGCTCCAATCAGCAAAGAGCCTCTACTCCTTTATATAGCAGCCACTGGACAAGTCGTCAGTACAGTACTTATGGTCGAGCGGGAAGAAGAAGGAAAAGCTTATAAAGTTCAACGCCCAGTTTATTATATTTCTGAAGTCCTGACCCCGTCAAAGCAGAGATATCCTCACTATCAGAAGCTTGTCTATGGGATTTACATGACCACGAAGAAGGTTGCACACTATTTCTCGGATCACTCTATTACAGTCGTCAGCGATGCTCCATTGTCAGAGATTCTGCACAACAGAGATGCAACTGGTCGAGTGGCAAAATGGGCGATTGAACTCCTTCCCTTGGATATCAAGTTTGAGGAAAAGAAAGCTATCAAGTCCCAAGCAATAGCAGATTTCCTCGCCGAGTGAATCGAACAACAACTACCAACTCAAGTTCACTTGGAGCACTGGACCATGTTCTTTGACAGATCCAAAATGTTGAATGGTTCTGGTGCTGGGGTATTTCTGGTATCCCCCTGAGGAGACAAGCTCAGATATGTCCTCCAAATTCACTTTGATTCCTCCAACAATGAAGCAGAATACGAAGCACTCCTGTATGGGTTGCGCATGGCCATCTCACTCGGCGTCCGTCGCCTCATGGTCTATGGCGACTCAGATTTGGTAGTTAATCAAGTGATGAAGGAGTGGTATGTAAGAAGCCCATCCATGACTGGTTACTGCAACGCGGTGAGGAAGCTTGAGAAGAAGTTTGAGGGGTTAGAGCTCCACCACATACCCCGACTGAAAAATCAAGCAGCCGATAACTTGGCAAAGATAGGTTCCAAGAGAGAAGCCCTTCCCAGCAATGTGTTTTTGGAGCATATTCACACGCCGGCAGTTTAGGAAGATCCTTTTACCGAAGATCCCCCGCAACCTAAGAGCGCTAAGATCCAACTAAAGTCGAGGTCCCAGCCATGGTCGACCTGATCATGGAGGTTCTGGCCGTTACTCCTGACTGGACGGTACCCTACATTGCGTACATCCCCAGGAAAGAACTCCCATAGGATGAGGAAGAGGCTCGACAGATCGTCCGTCGATCCAAGGCCTTTACTGTGATAAGAGGACAACTGTTCAGAGAAAGCGTGACTGGAGTCAGTCAGAAATGCATAACACCAGAAGAAGGTCGAATGATCCTCAATGACATCCACTCGGGGACCTGTGGTCACCATGCGTCCTCTCGGGCCATCGTGGCTAAAGCATAACGAGCTGGATTCTATTGGCCACGAGCAAATGAAATGGCGAAAGATAAAGTCGACAGATGTGAAGGTTGCCAGTTTTACTCCGACATGTCTCACAAGCCAGCATCAGCCCTGAAGACCATCCCCCTCATCTGGCCCTTTGCTGTTTGGGGACTGGATATGGTTGGACCACTGAGAACTGGCAGGAACAGCTTCACTCATGTGCTCGTTGCAGTCGACAAGTTTACCAAATGGATCGAAGCTAAACCTATCAAGAACCTTGATGCTAGCACCGTTGTCAGTTTTATCAGAGAATTGACATTCAGATATGGAGTCCCACACAGCATCATCACGGACAACGGGTCGAACTTCGATTCCGATGAGTTTAGAGCTTTTTGCACTTCTCAAGGCACTCGAGTCGACTATGCTTCGGTCGCTCACCCGCAGTCGAACGGACAAGCAGAAAGAGTCAATGGCCTAATTCTCAAAGGACTGAAACCCCGACTGATGCGTGATCTCAAACACGCAGCAGGCGCTTGGGTTGATGAACTTCTGTCAGTTCTGTGGGGTTTAAGGACAACTCCTAATCGGTCGACCGGATGAACTCCTTTCTTCTTAGTTTATGGAGCCGAAGCTGTTCTGCCAAGTGACCTGCTCCACAACGCACCCCGAGTCGAGCTCTTCTCCAAAGAGGAAGCAGAGCAGGCCCGGCAAGATAAAGTCGATCTCTTAGAGGAGGAAAGAGAGATGGCCTTGATCCGGTCGACCATTTATCAGCAGGACTTGCGTCGATTCCATGCCATAAATGTGAAGGGTCGAGCCTTTCAATAAGGAGACCTGGTTCTTCGAGTAGATAAACAGAAACCACACAAGCTCGCCCCGACTTGGGAAGGCCCGTTCATCGTCACCAAAGTTCTCCACAATGGAGCATACCATCTTTACTGTATTGAGCATCAGAAAGACGAGCCACGGGCTTGGAACGCGGAGCTCCTCCACCCCTTTTATACTTGAGCACTCGTTCGAATAAAATGTAATAAGAAACACCTTTGTATTTTGTTTATCAAAGACAAGAGCTTACGGTCCTATCATTTGATTGTTGTGTTCTTATTTACTTCTGAAATCCCCCAGTGGGTGGGCTTAGTCTCGAATCCATTTCGCCTAAGTTCGAAAGAAAATCCCACCGAGTGGAGAGCAATCCTCCCACTCGGGGGCTTAGCTGCAGTCCAGTACTTGCCTAAGTTCTCTCACTAGGAGGCTTAGCTGCAGTCCAGTACCCGCCTAAGTTTGAAAAAATCCTACCGAGTGGAGAGCAATCCTCCCACTCGGGGGCTTAGCAGCAGTCCGGTACTCGCCTAAGTTCTCTCGCTAGGAGGCTTAGCTGCAGTCCAGTACTCGCCTAAGTTTGAAAAAATCCTACCAAGTGGAGAGCAATCCTCCCACTAGGAGGCTTAGCTGCAGTCTAGTACTTGCCTAAGTTCTCTCACTAGGAAGCTTAGCTGCAGTCCAGTACTCGCCTAAGTTCGAAAAAATCCTACCGAGTGGAGAGCAATCCTCCCACTCGGGGGCTTAGCTGCAGTCTAGTACTTGCTTAAGTTCTCTCACTAAGAGGCTTAGCTGCAGTCCGGTACTCGCCTAAGTTTGAAAAAATCCTACCGAGTGGAGAGCAATCCTCCCACTCGGGGGCTTAGCTGCAGTCCAGTACTCACCTAAGTTCTCTCACTAAGAGGCTTAGCTGCAGTCCGGTACTCGCCTAAGTTTGAAAAAAATCCTACCGAGTGGAGAGCAATCCTCCCACTCGGGGGCTTAGCTGCAGTCTAGTACTCGCCTAAGTTCTCTCACTAGGAGGCTTAACTGCAGTCCAGTACTCGCCTAAGTTTGAAAAAATCCTACCGAATGGAGAGCAATCCTCCCACTCGGGGGCTTAGCTGCAGTCCAGTACTCGCCTAAGTCCGAAACATACCCCTATCCGCAAGGATGACGAGGTGCAGGTTGACTGCAACCTTCTCCTTCGGAGCTATGGCACAAGTACAATGTGCGCTCCATCCCTATCCGCAGGGACGACGAGGTGCAGGTCGACTGCAACCTTCTCCTTCGGAGCTACGGCACAAGTACAACGTCTACTCCATCCCTATCCGCAAGGATGACGAGGTGCAAGTCCACTGCAACCTTTTCCTTCGAAGCTACGGCACAAGTACAACGTGCGCTCCATCCCTATCCGCAAGGACGACGAAGCGTAGGTCGACTGGAGCCACCACTTCAGAGCTGCATCTCCAGCACAAAGACTATTCCGAGCAGTGAGCAAAGTCCATTCGAAGGAAAATGCAAGCACATTCGGAGATAAGACAAATTCGGATAAATCCTAAAAGTTCCAAGCAGCAAATCAAAAGTACTCGGGCATCAAGCCCGAAGGGGTTCAACGGTTACAGCAATCACTCGGCATTCCGAGGCAAATTTAAAAGGGATTCAAGTTTCATAAGTTTGTTCACTCGACCGGAGGAGGGCTGGCAGGCTCCACGAATGAGTCCAGGTCGATCCCATCAGCGATCTGAGTGGCGGCAGCAATGAAAGTCTCCATGAAGGACTGGAAGTCATGCTTTTTGGTGTTAGCGACTTTGATCGCAGCTAGCTTGTCTTCACGAGCCTCCTTGCAATGGACTCGCACCAAGGACAGCGCCACGTCAGCACCACACCGGGCGAAGGATTTCTTCCATTCTTGCACTCAGTCAGGGATCTCGTTCAGTCGAGTCATCAGGGATTCCAGGTCACTTTGAAGCGTCGCCCTCGGCCAAAGCGATGAGTCGATTCGGGAGACTACCTCCTTCAGGCGCACGAGGTAGCTTGTGGCGCTGGCGATGCGGGACTCCAGTCGGAGCACGTTCATTGCAGTTTCTTCACACACTGGAGAAGCAATAGGGTCCAGACCTGTCTCGACCCTTCTAGTTTCTTCGTCGAAGTCCTGGCAGAATTCTGCAGCCAAAAATTAGTGAATCGACTGAGCAAGATCTGATCGCAAGCATCAACACAATCGATTTGAAAGAAATACCTTCCAGCGTGAGATAGAGCTTCTTGGCAAGAGTCCTCAGATAAGCTTCCGTGTCATTCCTCTTGCGGATCGCAGACTCCAACTTTTCATTCAAGACAACCTTGTCCTTCTTCAGACTGGTCACTTCGCGGTTAGCTTCATTAAGACAAGATTTCAGTTTGTTCACCTCCCCTTCCAGCGTTCCAATTGAAGCAAGCTTCTGATCTGCGAGAGCAGTTTTGTCTTGGGATGCTTTTTGTGAAGCGGCGAGCTCTGAGTCCTTCTTCTCCAGAGCCAACTTCATTTTCTCTGCAAAAGAAGCAATTGAATTAAAGAAGAGATCAAAGAAATATATTGAAAGTCAGTCGACAGGCAGTTACCTTCCATACCAGCGGCTTCACCTTGAGCTTTCTTCAGATTCTGCTGGGCCAATTCCAAGTCGTGGTTGAGTTGCCTCTGCTTCTCCTCAAGTTCAGCAAACTTGGAAATAAGAGTACAAGACTTCTGCAGAAGGCAAAAGACAGATCAGTCGATAAGATCAAAGGTTGTTTACTTCCGAGTGAATAAAACCTAAAGAAGTTCGCTTAGACCCCAGCTGACTGCACATAGTCGACTGCGGTCTCAGGGGCTACACCCAGCGGGTGCACTTGGCGTGCCCCCGCTGACTAAGACCCAATTCGATCGGTCCGCCCGGACCAAGTCAAAAAAAATTGTTCAGACCACAGTCAACTGCCAGCAGTCGACTGCGGTCTTGGGGACTACACCCAGTGGGTGCACTTGGCATGCCCCCACCGGTTCGGATCCTACTCGACCGGTCCGCCTGAGTCGAGTGTAAGAAAAGAAAAATAAAGGAAAGTAGAACTCAGACCCTAGTCGACTGCTAGTAGTCGACCGCGGTCTCGGGGACTACACCCAGTGGGTGCACTTAGCATGCCCCCACCGGTTGAGATCCCACTCGCCCAGATAGAGTGGAAGAACGAAACTACCGAAAACAACAAAACACCCCGTGGGTGCTCTAATTCGAAGCAAACAACAGGAGATTGTGTAGAAGAAGATTTTTCGGGTAGCATATCCTCATAGAGCAAAAGCAGTCGGAAAGTCTACTCACCTGGACATTGGCCCGAAGAGCAGCGCTGGCGTCGTAGGCAGCCTGGCTGTTCTCATGCACCATCTAAACCCGCTCCATCATCATGTCAGCCTGTCGGATGGCTTCCGCAGCCGCTTCTGACTGGTTGTCCGGGACGGGGTAGCTGGTTAAAAAGTGAGCAGATGACCCAGGTGCGGCGGCCTGGAGCTCCGTGGCATGGAGTTGGACGGCTGAAGGAATCACAGGTGCAGTCGATGGTGCGGGGTGCTCACTCGACAAGGGTGCAGCGAAGGTCACAGAGGCCCTGCCCGCGTCTTCAGGTTGACAGATGGGAGGTGTTGTAGTTGGTTCTTGCCGAGAGATCCATCCAGCTGCTACCTTCTTGCTCTTCCTGGGCTTAAGAGCCACATCTTCATCGTCATCTGGAAGATCGATGATGTTGGGTGGAGCTGCAAGGCAGATCATTCGACTCCAAGTGAACCACTAGAACGCAATCGACCAAGGAATCAAGAACAAAATCAGAAGAGTTTATACCTGGGTTGGAGGTAACCGCATCTTCCATCTCCTCGTCCCGATACTGGAGAGAAGAGTTTCCTGACGTAGCAGCACTGCAAAGACCCGCATTCAGTCGGTTACGTCCAGTTAATTGAGTCGACAAAAAAGACATGTCAGATGATTACCCGGAGATAGTAGGGACGGTCACTTTGATTCTGGGCAAAGCCTTTGGCAGTTTGGAGGAGGTGGCTTTCGGTGCTTTCGGCGCTGGAGGCGGCACAACTTTGGACTGCTTTGGAGCTTTCTTAGTCGGTGTTGGGGAAGACGTCCTGAGACGCTTCGAAGACTACCCAATCAGCGCGGCCACCAGTCCGGAACGCTCGCCGGCTCATGAGCATGTTTGGATCTCCTCTCCCTGCGAGGGGGCGAGTCGACTTCTTCGTCATCAGTCGACTCGTCGCTCTCCTCGTCCTCCTCAGCATCTGAGTGCCCTTCGCCGCTCTCGCCTCCGCCCGCTTCTTCCTCGACGTCTAGCTCCTACATTCCATTGGGCATTGAGTACATGTCGATGAGGGCCTGAAAAGACAACGATCAAAGGAAATTCAGTCGACCATAAACAAGATGTCACACAGTGAATCGGAAAGATACTTGATAAAACAGAATCGCACCTGCTCCGGCTGATGCGAGTTGTCAAATGGAATCACCCTCCTGGACCCCCGAGGGTTGTCTTTGTTGCTGGTGATCCCCATCAACCACTTCTCCAAGGTGTCCTCACTGACGTCCTCCGGGTGGATCTGAGTGGAATCCTCGAGCCTAGAGTACATCCACATCGGATGATCGTGTGCCTGAAGCGGTTGGATGCGTCAACCGAGAAAGACTTCCAGCAGGTCAATCCCGGTTACCCCATCACGGACGAGTTGGACGACCCGCTCGACCAGTACCTTGACATGCGCCTTCTCTTATGGAACCACCTTCAGCGGGGCGGGCTTCTCCACTCGAGCCAAAGAAAAGGGAGGAAGCCCGGTCGACTGACCCGGGGTAGGCTGATCCTTGCAGTAGAACCAAGTCGACTGCCAGCCCCGGACCGAGTCGGGAAGGATCATGGCTGGGAAGGTACTCTTGCTCCTCATCTAGATCCCCAGACCCCCGCACATCTGGATAAATTGTGTCCTCTTGTCACTCAGATTGGCCTTTTTGATCGACTGGGAGCGGCAGGTGAAGATGTGTTTGAAAAGACCCCAGTGCGGTCGACAGCCCAAGAAATTTTCACACACCGACACGAAAGCAGCCAGATAGACTATGGTGTTTGGACTGAAATGGTGGAGCTAAGCCCCAAAGAAGTTCAAAAAAACCCGGAAGAAAGGATGGGGAGGCAGTGAGAATCCGCGATCTACGTGGGTGGCGAGGAGAACACACTCACCCTCCCTTGGCTGCGGCTCGGTCTCGTTGCCCGAGAGCCGTGCCGACTTGTGGGGAATCAGTCCCCCCTCCACCAGGTCGTCGAGGTCATCCTGGGTGATGGTCGAGCAGATCCAGTCGCCCTGGATCCAGCCCGGCGGCATACCGGATCTCGACGAGGATCCGCCCCGGCTGGTCCGCTTGCCCTTCGCCTTCGCGGCCGCCTTCTTCGTGCGTTCCAGCACCACCGTCCTCTCTTTCCCCATGGCGACGGGTCGAGTTCGAGCGAGGGTCCAGCGACAGGAGCGGAAGCGAGCGTGACGGAGAGATCGGGGGAAGAAGAAGAGAGAATGGGAGCGCACAGGGCAGAGGCCTAGTCCGGTGCCTTTTATAAGGTCGTCCCCCGAGTGACTGACTGGTGGACCCAGACGATCTAAACAAATCCCGCAACAGTCGCGTGCGCAGTACGTGGCGAAAAAGGTGGCGCGGGGATCGAGGAGACTTGCCTAATCCGTCCCGATAACCACGGTTCTGCCCGTCTGGTGCACTTCCCAAAATTCGAATCCCGCGAAATCCGCGGAGAGCAGAGCAACTTGCCAGACTAGAGACAAACATCCTCTACATTATCATTCGGAATTCTACCGAGAAAACTCACTCGACAAAAACCCAAGAATGGACCAAGGCGACTGAGAAAGGAGTCGACGTCGTCCCCTCAACTCACTGTTCCAGAACAAAATATACTCATAGCACAAAGAATGGGTCGGAAGTGTTCCCAACTCCTTCCTCACTCAAACCCTAATCCATTCGGGGGCTAATGATGAAGGTAGGTACCTAGGGTAGGGTCATGGATCTGTCCAACATACCCTCCCCAAGGACATCTCTACAAAGAATCAGAAGCAGTCGAAGAGAAACCATCATCCACTCGACCATGAAGATGTGCTCACTCGACCACCTTGAAGACACTCGACTAGCAGAAGATGAGAAACCTTCCACACTGCAACGGTCAGGGTTTAATCCATAACTATATGAGCATTTACAACACTTTACTTCAGACGTTACCAGTAACGCTCCTCCTTTATGGGCATTGAACCCTGTGTAACGGAGGGGAGCTGGGGTCCTGGCGCACTCTATATAAGCCACCCCATCCTCTGGGATAGGGGTTCGCACTTTCTGTAATTCACACGCATATATTTAGTCGACCGCCTCCGGGCTCCGAGACGTAGGGTTGTTACTTCCTCCGAGAAGGGCCTGAACTCGTAAAACCAGTGCGTACAACTCCTCCATAGATAGGATCTTGCCTCTACATCCCTACCCCCTATTCTACTGTCAGTCTTAGAACCACGACACACAGCGCCTTCCAGCCCTCACGCTGTCCATTTGAAAGGTGGTTGGACGTAGATTCTTCTGGAAATCGGTAACCGGTAGCTGCTTGGTTGGCTTGGGAGTAGCGATTAATCGGTGAATCGGCCTATTAACTAGATTAATCGGCCGAACACGAATCTATAGATAAAATAGGAACCTACCAATATATATCTGGTTTTTATGTATTATACCGTAGTCTCAAGCTCTCAGCTATGTAATATACCAAAATATCCTACTGTTTGGTCGAACCCTGGCTATTGAGGAGTCAGAGTTGGATGGGAGGGGTTATGGGCCAACATTTTGGGCTTTGTTTGCCCAGAAGTTAATGGGCTCGCAACGACTAATCTACCTAACAACCGATTAATTGGGTGTAGTACTGAGTCTATCATAGTACTCTCGTAGTGTTATTGTGTTCAAGTTTGACCTCATGTTTAAATTTGAACATTTGGTATTTTGAAATGTCGTAATATGCAATGACCATGTGCCCTATTTTACATCATCGGCTATGGCAGAAAATATCCGATACCCTATTTCAAAACATTTGCTACGCAAAACAAATCAGGTGCCCTAGTATACATCATCTGTTGGAGATGCTTTAATACCAGGATCATCAATATTCCTATACTACCTTGAGCCCCCACGTGCAAGTAGCGAACCCGAGACTGTTAGCACTGATAAGAAAAAAACATCTATATGCTCAGAGGCCAAAGTTTTGGGTGGTGGCAATTGTTGAGAGGGCGATGGTGTCATGTCCATTTATAAGGTGGACCGGGCGGTCGGCAGCCTCAACCGGCTCCCAGGATGACGACTAGGTAGCTTGGCAACCTCCCTCCTGTTTTGGCGATGTTTAATTAGTGAAGTTTAATTATGTGTACTTAAAACTATTTAGGGTGTATTTTGGATTTGAAGGTTCAAATCAATTGACTCATATTAACTATGGACTGTAATTAAGTTAAGTGTTGAGTTAAATTTTGTGGTATGTCATTTGAACTATGAGTTGTTGTTTAATTGTTGTTTAATACCATGTTGTGTTCAATTTTTTGCTATGCAATTTGAAAAGGATAGATGTGTTGGGTCCCACATGGCAGTGGCCAATGCGATCAAGATAGGTCTAGATCCCATGCATCAGTGAGTGGGCTCGTAGGGGCAAATCGGTCAATCCAACGTCTCATTAACAGTCAAACGACTTTCATAGGACGAAATCATGACAAAAGAGAAAAAGCATAAGGGCACGCATGAAAACTAAGGGCAAAAGAGTAGGGTGAGCACGAACTAATGACAAGAATGTCATTCTCAACACCAAAAAACAAAATGTAAGAATGTAACATATTTGTCCTTCTTAGACGGCTCTCACATTGCTCATGTTCTAAAATAGCCTTTTTAATTGTATTGTAATGTGCTTGTTTGATGGAAGCTTAGGGTGTTATCTAATGGATTTATATCTTGTTTTCTCAAACTAAAAGAAAAGTTGCCAATTGTAGCAAACCCCTTCTATGAGACCCAACAACTACTACTAAACTATTTGCTATTGGGCAAACCAACCTGTGGCCTAGCCCACCAGGGTTCAAGTCCTGCCGCTTGTATTTATCCTGCAATTATTTCATGATTTCCAGCAACGCGTGTTCAGAGGGAGGAGACGTTCTCATCGACTACGAGGCGTCTACGGTGACTTTGTAAAATCTTAAGATGGCATGCCGGCTCAGTCTCTCGGAGGTGCTCATAGAGTAGGGTGTGTGTGCATTTATAGAGGTGGGTGTATGCACATTTATTTAAGGAAATGGTCTAAAATAAACCTTGAACTTGTAGACCAAAGCTAAATCGAACCCTAAACTATGAATCCTTGAAATCAGCACACCGAATTCTTCGATCCCGATCTATTTTAAACCTTAAACGCGCTCTCAAACAAGAATTGTTCACTTGGCAGCTCAAACCCGGGATTGTTGGCTGCACCTATAGCGATACAATAATATGGCCAAAGGCCATCTAAATAAAAATAACTGTGGAAGCTTCAAAGGTAAATGAATCAATCCAACTCCACGGCAAACTGAGTGCAGAACAACGACCTATCGCACCTTTAATCCTCGTCGGAAAAGTATGCAACATGAGACGTTGCAGCCGTGTAGGTCAGCACATGGAATATGCTGGCAATTTCACACCATAGAATAATAATAAATGAAAAGACTATCTCTATATGCAAATTTAGCTGGTGGAGGCTCTAGTTTAATTTTGCATAAAGCTAATTTTACCCTACAACAAAGGAATAATTTTTTTATTACTACTAAGTTAAAAATGTCATTACTTAGAAGGTTCCTCCAACTCAATCCCAAAATTCCCAAGTTATTAGTAACCCTATAATTCCATTAAAAGAGTGATGAGATCAACCAATAATTCACTTCTAGATACTCAAATTGTCCATAACGGGGGACACGGCTAATCATGATTAGTTTGTACACTCTGCAGAGGTTTGCGCACTTTTTCCCACAAGACTCGACCACCTCCATGATCGGAAGATCGAGACATAGCCTTTCTGAAGTATTTCCTCCAAACCCTGGATAGACCGGTACACCTACTTTCCCCTACATCAGCTAGTCTACCACGGAAAGAGGTCACACAACTTACTCAACTATGCCAGAGCCCATAATGGCTTGTGGCTGCACACGAAAGTTTCTAGGCATGAAATATCTTATGATCCTTTGAGCCTAAGTGGCGGACCTAGGGTAATCACACGGATACTCCGGGATTCCCCTTGGGCCAGCACTGGTTACTCCAGGTGCCCAAAACAATCCACCTAGATGTGTTTTAAAGTTACCACCTTATGTTGTCCCAAAATTATTATCTCTCACAACTTGCATGGATCACACATACCAATCCCCGTCTATGAGCATGGCTAAGCAATATATGATATAACGAATATTCCTGGGGTGATCAAAGGTCATAGGTTCCTACCACATGAACTACATAGCATAACCACATGTTCCCAATCCTACTCATGCAATCTTTGAGGGTGAAACTAATGCATAGTAAAATTGGGTATTGAAAATTATGATCAAAGTGTGAACTTGCCTTGCTAACATTCGTTGAACTGTAAAGATTCGTAGTAGCAAGCTTCGCACTCCGGATGATCTAGCGTAAGCAAGCAATAACATACATAAGCATACAAGCAAAGATCCAAAAGAAAACAAATAAAAGACTTCAGTAAACTCCAAAACATCCTAATAAAGTTTCTATACATAACGTAATTTTTACAACAACAAAAAATGGTTTTGGTTTTAACAGAAAGTACACGTTACGAGCTTCGATTTGCAAAAATAATCACCTAAAACGGAGTTACGAAACTCGAGATACGGCCTAACGAAGTTTGAAGTTAGATCTGTTTGAATTCAAATTTTAAAATTTTCAAAAATATTTTTTGTTTGGTTCTCTGGATAGAGGATATTTCTATGAAACCGTAGAAAAAAATTCAACTAAAACGGATCTATAGAATAAAAGATATGAATTTCTGAAGATTGGGCATTTTTGTAGAAATCAATTACGGAATTCAATATGAACTGCCACGTGGCGTGTTGTGATTGGTGTATACCCCTTCAACTAAGAACACATTTTGAAGGAATGGTTGGGTGCTCACAGTGAGGGTTCGCCGGAGTTGGGCGGAGCGGAGCGTATTCGATGAACCGGAGTCGATGGAGTAGCGAACGGTGGAGATATGGTGAAGGAGAATTCTATGGACTCCGTAAGGATCTCAGGAGCTTTCTACTTCACTGGACAGAAGTGGCCGAAGTTTTGCACGGCGGCGGTGAGCCTCGGTCCTCGTGGTTCTGATGCTCCTTCTGCGAAATTGGGAGAGAAAAGGGCTCACAGAGATGCGCATCAACAAGGGGAAGAGAAAGGTGGAGGATTGGGGATTGGGGTACCTCGGTTGCGACAGAATCCTCGTTGGATTTTGATGTTATTGTCGAACTCCGGCGAGCAATTTCTCATAGGAGAGATCGAAGTCGACAGGGATTTTGAGCGTGATGATGTAGGGGAGTGGGGTGTATCCAGAGATGGTATTTATAGGTGCGTGAGGAGTCCATACGAAGAGATCCACGACGACCTTAGTGCGGCCATTAATGGCTGTTTGTGCAAGAACGTTTCCGAATCAGTTTGGTGATTTAAGGCAATAATGTTGGGTTTTAATTACCTGAATGGGTTTTTGGTAAAGCCCTCCACAATTTTCGTGTTGACTCCAGAATGAAATGGGCAAAGAAATTAAGTGGGAGGAGGGGAGGAAGAGGTAGAGGTGTCATGCTTGTTCCTCCGTGTTCCTGAAGGCTGAACGAAAAGAGGTTGAAGAAGACCAGCGCCTGGGCCTTACGCTAAATGAAAGGGAGATGGGCTTAGTGAGAAAAGTGGCCCGTGTCTCAGTGCTTTTTTAATAACAGAAACACTATGACACCAAAACTACAAATAAATATAAGTCCAAAAATGCCAGAAAAATTCACATAATATTATGGTTTTATATATGACCTTGTGAACTTTTATCTGGCCTAAAATGCAAGTTTTAAAAATAAACATTTTTGCTAAACTAATAAAATAAATTGCAAATAAAACCCAATAGATATATTTTGATTCCAAATTCAATTTCCAATATTTTTTTCTGTTTTTGAAGAAGTCATTTTATCTTCTCTCTTTATTTTATTTTTGATATAACGGAAATGAATTTTTGGTGAAATCAAATTTGATCCATATCCCAACTTTGACATTCTCAAAAATGGTTTTAGGGAAACTTCCAACTCTCTCTTTTGGTCCTTTTTTTGCGGGGTTAAAGGGAATTTCATTGCTCGGCTTGGACGGAGATCCTCCATACATAGTTCCGGTACATTAGCAGGTCCAGATTTTAACCATACGGCAGTCCTAGCTTCTACTCGGCCAAACTCAGCTAGTCTATGCCCAACACAGTTTTGTGTCCTACTAATATGAGCAACTGAACTTTCCCTTTCACCAAAAAGTCTCTTAGCTTCTGAAATAATCATCGCATGTTGCGATTTATCTTCCTTCATTGATCGGATAGCGTGCACAGCAATCGGGCTGTCCATTTCCACGTCCACAGGCAAAGGAGACCATTGCATGGAAATATTTAGGCCTTCAAGACAGGCCACCAGCTCCGCTTGCAAAGGATCTGCACAAAAGATAAGGTTTCTGCACGCCGAGAAAATAATCGCAACACTACTGTCCCTCAAGATCATGCCTGCACCCGCAGCACCAGAGGCGGGGCAGTATGAACCGTCGATGTTCATTTTAACACGCCTAGGGGCTAGGGCCTGCCACCTGCTATTCGGCGCATGCACGTTCTCTTGGTGCCTTGCCAGCGCCCTCCTCGCTGCAGGCGCAAGCACCATCTTGCCCTTCATGTGATCACCGTCCGGGTCTCGCTGGATAGCAGCCAAAGATGCTTCATAGCTGAGAAGGAACCGGCATGAAGCCTCCACTGGGGGTGGCCTCTTCTCATGGAAGATTTCATTCTGAACATGCCATGCGCACCACAACACCATAAGGGCCCTCATGCGGTCATCAACCTGCCGGGGGTACAGCACGTCGAACAGCCACTCGATGCTCGTCGGCCTAACAGAATTGATGTCCGGTAAGCTCCAATGTTTTGCCATGGCTCGCCACAGTTCCACGGCATGGGGGCACCTACAGAAAACATGGAACGTATCCTCTCGTTCCATAGAACATAGCGGACATGTATCAGTAACCTCCAAGGTTCTCGCTTTTTTGTTTGCCCAAGTGGCTAGACAGTTGGAAGCAAGTTTCCAGGCAAATATGCGCACCTTTAGTGGAGCAGGGCACCTCCATATAAGTGCCCAGACGGCACGTCGCCCGTCCGGTGCCCTGCTTGCAGCGACTGAAGATGGCAGCATGCGCTCATCAAGAACGAGACGGTACGCACTTCGCACCGAAAAGACTCCCGAGCGCTCAGCCACCCAAGAAATGAAGTCGTCCGTGCAGCGAGATGAAGCTTTAATCTTCATAATCTCCATGACATCCACGGGAAGAAAATGTTGCTGTAGCAAGTTCACCTTCCAGTTCCCATGCTCGTCGAGGAGCTGGCTTACACGTCGTAGCCGGCAGCGACCTTGGGGGGAGATAGGCCCTCTCGCTATGGGGGATCCACTGATCCCGCCATATGCGCACCGAGGATCCATCACCAATGCGCCAAATTATGCCCTTCTTGAGTAGTTCGAGGCCATGGACGAGGGCCTGCCAAGTAGACGAGGCATTTCCACAAAAGACCGTGTCCTCC
This sequence comes from Triticum aestivum, assembly GCF_018294505.1. NCBI lineage: Eukaryota > Viridiplantae > Streptophyta > Magnoliopsida > Poales > Poaceae > Triticum > Triticum aestivum. Next base: position 58,828,865 of record NC_057794.1, read on the forward strand.
AAGCGGCCGTCGGGGTAGTAGCGAGCTTTTAGAACCTGCGCGCATAGACTATCAGGGTTAGATAAAAGTCTCCACGCTTGCCGGGCGAGCAGGGCTTGGTTGAAAAGGCGAAAATCCCGGAAGCCAAGCCCCCCATCTCCTTTGGTTTTATCAACGTGTCCCATGCGCGCCAATGTGTCTTCCTCTTCCCTTCCCTCGCTCCCCACCAGAAGTTTCTAACCATGCGTGTGAGATCATCACAAACACTTCGCGGTAGTCGGAAGACCCCCATGATGTACGTTGGTAGGGATTGGGCCACAGCCTTGATCAGAATCTCTTTTCCACCTTGGGATGCATCTTCTCCCCATGCTAGTATCCTCTTGGTTAATTGCTCTTGTAGACTTCGGAAGCGTCCTTTTGACATGCGACCCATTGGCGTGGGCAGTCCCAAGTATCTCTCCTTGAAATGCAGGTTCTGCACTTGGAGCTCTAAGGTGACAGCAGTTTGGTCGTCCAACCGGCACTTGGTACCGAACAAGATGGAACACTTTGAGGGATTGATCACCTGCCCCGTACACCTTGCATACTTGCTCAACTTATCCTTGATCTCCGTGGCCTCCGCTACATTTGCCCAAAAGAACAGCAGCGTGTCATCCGCGAGTAGGAGGTGTGATATACCAGGCGCCCTAGGGCACACTCGCACCGGATTGATTAGGCCTTGCTGCACCTTCTGTCTCAAGAGAGCGCCCAAGCCATCTACAACAAAACAGGAAGAGAAATGGTGATAAGGGATCTCCTTGCCGTAGCCCCCGGGATGGTGCGAACGAATCCGAGCTAGCTCCATTAACTCTGATGCTATATGTCACCGAGGTCACACACACGTCATGATCCAGTGCACCCACCGGTGATCAAAGCCTAGCCTTAGCATCATTCGCCGTAGGAAATCCCAGTCCACTCTGTCATAAGCCTTAGAGAGGTCAAGCTTGTACGCAAACGTGCTTCGGTTCGGGTCCTTCTCTTGTTTGATAGCATGAATACACTCAAAAACTATGAAAGCATTATCAGTGATTAGTCTGTCTGGCACAAAAGCACTCCATTCTGGGGCAATGATATCATCCAAGAGTGGTCGCAACCGGTTCACAAGGCACTTAGAGATTACTTTGTAAATTACATTACATAAACTGATGGGTCGGAACTCTATGATACTAGTTGGGTCATTAACCTTGGGAATCAGGACAATGGACGTGGCATTAACACCATCAGACATGATCCCCGACTCAAAGAACTGTCACACAGCTGGGATGATCTCTTCCTTCAAAGTGCCCCAGTGCCGCTGGAAAAATCTAGCAGGGAAGCCATCGGGTCCGGGTGCTTTTAAGGGCCCTATTTGGAAGAGGGCATCACTGATTTCCTTGTCGGAGAAAGGGGCACACAATTTAGTATTCATGTCTTCAGTAATCTTAGGCTCAAAAAGCTGGATAACTTCCTCCGGATCAATGTGTGGGTCGGCTGCAAACATGCCTTCAAAGTATTCTTGTGCCATTTTCAACATAGTGTTCTGATCCTGCTGCCATACGCCATTGGAGCCTTTCAGACCTTTAATTTTGTTTTTCCTAGCTCGCCACACATCTTTGCGATGAAAAAACTTTGTATTCCGGTCTCCTTCTTTCAACCATGCAATGTGTGAACGTTGCAGCCATAGCATCTCTTCCTGGTACAGCAACTCATTCATAGCATCCATTTCCTTCCGGATCTTCGCTCTATCTGCATTCATGTTTAAGAGCTCTTCTAATCGTGTCTGTGATTTTTCAAGTTCTCTAATGACTTTTCCAAACTTTTTATTGCTCCATGAGTGCAGCTTGCCCATTACCTGACCCAATGCTAAATGGACATCCTGCAAATTCCTCTTGCTTCTTGCTTCTCTCCAGACTCTAGCCACCACTTCATCCATACCTGGTTCGCGTTCCCACATGAGCTCGTAGCGGCGGCATCACCCTGGCCTTGGCGCCGTATCAGGTATACAGCACACCAAAACCGGGCCGTGGTCCGAGCACGGGGACACCAAGTGCTTCACTGAAGCGTCCGCAAACATATCACGCCATGAGTTTGTTGCCACTGCTCGATCTAGCCTCACCTGGACATTTGCTCGCCCAGCTCTTCTATTATCATATGTGAATGGGTAGCCTACAAAACCTAGATCAATAAGTCCACAAGTTTCCAAAGCATCTCTGAATATAAGCATTTGCCCTGGAGCGCACGGCGTCTCGGACATATGCTCATAGTCCCACATCGTTTCATTAAAGTCACCGACCAGCATCCACGGCAGATTACTCATGCTATGCAGCCGGCGGAGGCCATCCCAGACCAAGCCTCTATTTTCCACCCTTGGTTCACCATACACAAAAGTGATATGCCAAGGTGGTTTTGTTGGACCCAAGCGGACATACACATCAATCCAATTTTTATTAGCTTCCTTGACTTCAACTATTATAGACGCATGCCAAAATAAAGCAAGACCTCCACTTTGACCTTCACTACTGACCCCCTCAAAACCAGCTAGGCCTAACCGAGGACGAAGAAGATATATTTTATTTTTTGGTTGTCTAGTTTGACATAAAAACACAAACTTCAGGGAATGAGCACCCACAAGTGCTACAAGGTCGCGAACTGTCCAGGGGTTCCCCGCCCCCCGGCAGTTCCAACTTTGGCAATTCATTGCTCCTGACGGGGCACCACAGACGGCCCCGTCAGTTTACCGGTGGCCCCTGGGCTGGTTGCCTCCATAACATCCTTCATGTCCCTTTCGCAGTTCAAGGTTCCGGATATCTGCTGCCAGAACGGTTTCTTCCTCCTGCACACCCTTGGATTCCCCATCCTCAAAGCCATCCAATGCGTCCACACGTGGTGGAATCTCATGTTGCTGCTGCTGGTGCATCCGATGCGAGCTAGCATGGCTAGACGAGCTTCTCGCCGCTGGTGATGCTCCCTCGGCCTCTCCCAAGTTGAAGTTCATGTCTCAGCGGGCTCGAGGTTGTCCTGGAGAAGGGGTGTGTGCGGCTCTAAATTCAAATTTCTTGAACGGTGAGCATCGGAGTGTTGTAGCATAACCTTTTGAGGCAAAACCCCTGATTTTCTTCTCGCAAGCATCCTCGTCATGTCCCATAAACCCACAGTGGAAGCAAAAGTGGGGAACGCGTTCATATTTGAGCTTGAAAGTAGCCCTTTTAATTACTCCCTTTACCGGATACTCCAGCGTCACTTCCTTCTGTAAGCGTCTATTATATGGCAACTCCACTCGAATCCTTAGGAACTCGCTGGTGCCGTGTCCAACAGTCGGCGCATCCACATCAATGACCTCTCCGAGAGTGCTTCCCAGCGCTTGACCACAGAGTCTAGTTTGTTTCTTGTATGGAACATCAAAGACACGAACCCACACAGGACCATATCAAGTTTATACTCCGACGGCCTTGCCTCCACATCAAACGGCTTCACCAACAAGGCGTGTCCGCTATAGATCCATGGTCCTCCACGGGAGACAAATCTGTAGTCACCTTCCGAGGCAAAGGTGATCACAAAGTAGTTCTTCCCCTGGGGCTTGAATTCTACCCCTGTCCTTAGGCGCCAAACCTTCTCGAAGTGATCGGATAGGGTTTTGGTTGATGGCCTTTTCTGCGCTCTATACAATCCCATAAGCCTCCATGATGGCGCAGATTCCTCTTCCTTGTCCTCCTCATCGCCAAAATCTACTGACACAAAGGCTATGTCATCCATGTCCACCTCCCCTTCCAGATGCGAGTCCACCATCTCCGGCGGGCCTCCCTCCGATCTTGGTCCGTCCCAGTTCCCCGCTGAGTTCTCTTCCTCTTCTACCCTACCCTTATCAGGCACCTCCTTTGCAGCCACAAGCGCACCACCGCCGGACGGCTTCGGGTGGGCAGGAACCTCAACGGTTCCCCCATGATCACCCCCACCATCAGCGGCAGCTAGCGAGCACTGCATCGTCGGCGCCTTGTGTTGTAGGTTAGGGTTTTTGGGTGGGATGCCACAGCGAAGGACTCAGACCTTGCGCTTCGATCTCTCCTATGTTTATAGATTGACTACCAGGGTCCCGGCCTCCGCGATAGCCTTGGTTAGCGATCTGCGGCGGACGACCCAGACTCGTAGACGGCCTTGACTTCGGGAGCGTAGCGGGGACGGACTCCTTGGCGCTCTCCGATCGACTCACGGGCGGGTGTTCCGGCGGCAGGGCAAGAACGCCCATGGTCGCCAGCTCAACCCTAACCCTAGCGCAGCCTCTCTTTTCTTTTGGTCCTTGAGTTGCTCAAAGTTCCTTGGATCAAAATTCAAATAAAACAAATGGAGGCAAAAATGCATAAATCATGGATGCAAATGAATGATCTATCTATAAACATCCAAATTTTACAACACCGGATGCTACTGGGCTGGCCCACCAGACAAAGCAACTTGATAAAAAATCCTGCAACCTAGCGCTACTAAACAAGTCCTGCTGGCCACTGTAACAGACAGAAGTTGATTGTAAACTAGAAGCAGAAACTAATTTAACACATAGCGCAACGTCCAGATTTTAAAAAATCTGATTTTTTTTGAAACGGTCTTGAAAATTATCAACAATTTTGAACTCCGAACATTTTGTGGATATCTTGGATTTAAGAACCTTTTCTAAAAACGTGAACCATTTTATAAATCTCCAAATATATTTTTAAGTGCAAAAACTTTTGAATAAAACAAACAATTTTGAAACCTGAACACAATTTTAAAGTGCGTACGAATATTGAAAATATGTTCTCATTTTTTGAAAAGTTAGAAAATGTTTGCACTTTAAAATTTTGTCCAGGTTTTGATTTTTTTAGTGTATTCAACCATTTTTTTGCATTTTTCAAAATGTGTTCGCACTTTAAAAAATATCCGGGCTTAAAAAATGTTTCATGTTTTCAAAATTTGTTTGTGTTTTTCAAAAAAAAAATGTTCGTAATTCAAAACAATTATTCACTTGTTGAAAAAATGATTGGATTTTTTATTCTTTCAAGAATATTTGTATTGAAAAATCGTTAACAATTTTCAGGAAAATGTATCAAAAAATTCCAAAATAAAATTCAAATCTCGACGTTGTGGTATATGTTAAATAGTTTGTGCTTATCATTATTCACAAAAATTCAGGTACCATACAACGATTTGAGTTGGCTAGCTGCACCTGATTAAAATTATCAGGTACCAAGTTCGAATCATGGTGAGTCTTACATTTTTTTGGCATTTTTAGTTGCCTGTTACAATAAAGAAAAACACGCTTCGCGACTGGTGGGCCGGCCCAGTGCGTCCCCGCTACAGCCTTGTCTGCCACGTCAACAATCCCCTTCATAACACGCTCAAGGTTTAAAATAGACCGGGATCAAATAGTTTAGTGTGCTGATTTCAGGGATTTAAACTTCAGGATTTGATTTAGCTTTCGTCTACAAGTTTAAGGTTCATTTTGGACTTTTTCCTTTATATAAACACTTGTGTTTGTACTATGTTAAAAAAAAATCTATTGGCTATTGGAGTAGTAAAAACCCATCTCATATTGTGCTAAAGAGCTCAGTCATTCATTCCCAGATATCCATCCTTTCTCTCACTCGAGAAGATCAACTCGCGCAGGCACAGCGCAGTGTGACGTTTTTCATTATCCATCTTGTATGTTAACTCTTCGATCCCCAAAGATAGTATTCAAATCTCAGAGTAATCAATACAGTCCTTTTATTCGCAAATGAGATCCATATATACACCGTAAATGCATGATCTGCAACGTGTTTGAAAAATATATGAACTGGCTGTAGGAAATATCGACCTTCTCCAATGAAGTTAATTCCGCCAAATAAGTTCAGATACGAGGAGGATAAGGTTTACATTTGGCACCCGGTTTCTGAAGGTCGCAAAATCTCCTCAGATTGTCAAAACAAATCAATACTCGTTCATGCATGGCGCGTAATTATTCTAGGATATCAATGCGTGCATTTCTGATGGATTTGTTTCACCAATCAATAGTGGATTGAAACCTTGTTCCTCTCACCCCACCTCCTTACTTGCGCCTATAAATACACTCGTCCCGTCGACGGGAGGAGCATACTCGCTCATCACTCTACTGCACACATAAGGCAGTGGTACAATACAACGATAGGACCTAACAAGAAACTAGCCGGTAGTTTTTGTTGTAGAGAAACTAGCTAGTGAACGCCGAGGGACGACGAAGATGGTGGCAAGGGCTAGGGTGCTGCTCATTGCCGCCGTGGTATGGTTTTTGGCAACCACGGCGTGCCAAGCTGCCCAACGGGACTACGCCACCGCGCTCACCAAGTCCCTGCTCTACTTCGAGGCGCAGCGCTCCGGCAGGCTGCCGACAACCCAGCGCGTCCAATGGCGCGGCGACTCGGCCCTCAAGGACGGCGCCGACCACGGCGTAAGCACGTCGGCGATGCATGCATCTATATTACTACGTTGTACGTGTTTGGTTCGTGCAGGATGCTGACATGCTTGATTGATCGACGTGCAGGTGGATCTCACCGGCGGCTACTACGACTCCGGCGACAACGTCAAGTTCGGGTTCCCCATGGCGTTCACGGTGACGATGCTGTCGTGGAGCGTGGTGGAGCACCGGGGCCGGCTGGCCACGGCGGGGGAGCTGGGCCACGCGCTCCAGGCGGTGCAGTGGGGCGCCGACTACCTGGCCAAGGCGCACACCCGCCCCGATGTGCTCTACGTGAATGTCGGCGACGGCCACTCCGACCACGCGTGCTGGGAGCGGCCGGAGGACATGGAGACGCCCCGGAGGTCCTACATGGTGAACGCCACCCACCCGGGCTCTGACGTCGCCGCGGAGACGGCGGCGGCGCTGGCTGCGGCCTCCGTCGCGTTCACGGGGCCGCACACGGGGCCGCACGGTGACCCCCGATACGCGTTGACGCTTCTGAAGCACGCGAAACAGGTGCGCATTTTTACTTGCTTACATTCAGAGAGACTGCTGCATGTCTTGAGTTTTGGCACACGTATGCACATTGCATTGCATGCACAGCACACAGATTACACAATGGATTGTCAAAAAACGTGTAGATAAGAAACTAGAGAGCCGCACATATTAATTTGGCCTTTTAATCGCGCAATTATATGCATGCACAGCACAAATTGGACGGTTTTTGTGGCTACAATTAATTTGAAAATAACGTGCGGGAATTTATTTAGCAAACCATTTCATAGAGTCGTGGTCATATAGTGGCTAAAAATGTATGTCAAATTAATCATTGGTAAAATGTATGTCAAATTAATCAGCTAATTTCTTGAGTCACTTGCTTCTGCAGTTGTTTCAGTTCGCCAAGAACCATCGTGGCCTCTACCAGAACAGCATTCCATCGGCTAGAAGTTTCTACAGAAGCAGCGGCGACGAGGTAGCACATCACTAATTGATGTCACAATAATGAACAAAAACATAGCAGTATTGTAAAGCAAATACTGAGACTTGTATGGAACAGGACGAGCTGCTGTGGGCAGCTGTCTGGCTCTACATCGCCACCGGCCACCAGGAGTACAAGGCCTACATCGCCGGCGCCAACAACGTCGGCGGGGTGCGGCAATCCTTGGGCTGGGACGACAAGTTCGTCGGAGCCCAGGCACTGGTCGCCAAGGTAAATGTACCAGATGATCCTAATAGGTCTGGTGAAGTGACAACAACGTTTACCTTCAGTAACTGATGATTATGCCGGCCATACTGCAGCTCATCCTCAAAGGGAAGCTACCCAACAACGGCCGCCACGCCGAGATGAGGAGCAACGTGGAGAGCTTCCTCTGCAACGTCCTTCAGCACGGTGACGGCCGCAGCGGGCGGCTCACCCCAGGCGGCATGCTCTACCTGCAGCCCTGGTCTAACCTGCAGGACGTCACGACGGCGATGTTCGTCCTCGTCACGCACGCCGACCACCTGGCGGCAGCGAGCGCTTCCCTGCAGTGCGGCGGCGTGAGGCTGCCGCCGGCGCAGCTCGTCTCGTTCGCACGGTCACAGGTGGACTACATCCTTGGCAAGAACCCAATGAAGATGAGCTACATGGTTGGGGTTGGAAAGAGGTACCCGTTGCAGCCGCACCACCGCGGCGCGTCGCTGCCATCCATTAGGAAATACCCGGGGAAGATCTCCTGCGGCAAGGGAGCCGAGTACTTCCACAGGTCTGCGCCCAACTTGAATGTGATTGACGGCGCCATCGTCGGAGGGCCTGACAACAACGACCATTACGACGATTCTCGGGGAAATTACCAGCAAGGCGAGCCATCGACCTACACTGTCGCGCCCATAGTCGGAGTTCTTGCTAGGCTTCTCCATAACTGATGTTCCTGACTTCCTGTTTTCGTCAAGAGATGTGCAATGTCAATGCCATCCTTGTAATTTAGCCAGATATAACTTTTTTTGGAAAAGGTGGATTGCCCTCGGTCTATGCATCTGGAAGATGCATGCAGCCGTATTATTAAAAATGGTTCGTCGAACACAAAGTCTGGTATCTGAAGTATAACTCACATGAGGAGCACAGAAAAACAAAGATAAAGGAAAAACAAAGCCACAACCGGCTAGATGCAGTGGACATCAAGGACCTATCATATTATGCGACCATCATTTAAACCGGTTGAAAATAGCCCGTGCTACCATCTCCCATCGATTGCACCCAGTAGCCAAATGCCCCCTTGGAGCCGTAGGAGTGAGTAGCAACCAGGTACGGATCCATGCCATAGCTCTGAAGATAACTTGCAAGAAGTTTAGAATATATATTATATTAAAAATCATATCGTTTCTGCAATTCCATATAGCCTATAGGAGTGCGCATATTCCAATCCGAATATTTGACGCAGTGTCCGATGACACTCCATGTAGCCACGTCCCAAACAACGCTTCTATGCTAGATGGAGGTGTTATATTAAAAGCTATATGGATTGATCGCCAAAGTAAATTTGTGAGAGGGCAATCAATGAATAAATGTTGTATTGTTTCATCCTGAATACAAAAGCAACACCGTGAACTACCTACCATCGTCGCTTTAGTAAGTTATCCTTGGTAAGAATGACCTGTTTATGCACAAACCACATGAAAATTTTGATGCACAAAGGCACCTTAACTTTCATTTAGCCAATAAAAAACTTACACCGACAACGATACATGCATTGTTTCCTTCCAAACTTTGAAAACAACTTCAACATCACAATAGTCCAACATGACATTTTATTCCCTTCCAAATTTCGAAAGAAATTTCATCATGTAGATCTTAAGAGATCTTGTTTACACTAAGAGGTAGATGCTTCAAGAGCAGGTAGACATTCCCTTATCACCTCTGCAGCTTGCTCCAGCTCCTTCTCCGACACGATGAGCGTAGGCACAAGCCTCACCACATTGCCTTTCCTGGTCGTCGGCACAAAGACACCCCCATCCAAGCAGGCATCGACTAAAGGAGCAGCCGGTACATCAAGCTCGATGCCAACAATGAGACCAGCCCCCCGGATCTCTCTGACGTGAGGGTGTCCACTCAGCTTAGTTTTGAGCAGCTGCTTGAAGTATTCTCCTTTCCTAGTCACCTCTGCTAGATACCCAGGTTTCTGGATCTTGTCCAATGTGGCCAATGTAGCATGGCACACAAAAGGGCCTCCGCCGAATGCGGTTCCATGGTCACCGTAGTTTATGGCTGCAGCAACCTTTTCCGTGACCAAGGCCACGCCAATGAGAAGACCATTGGCCAGTGGCTTCGCCAAGCTCATTATGTTAGGTACTACACCATAAACCTCATGAGCCCAGAGGTAACATGTGCGCCCCACACCACATTGCACCTGCATTTCAGATAGTAGATTAGATGTCTCCACTTTTTAAACTGACATAAGTTGAACTTCAAAGTGCAATCCTAAATCCCTACAATTGAATGAATTGCCGATTTGGGTAGTATTACGATGTGATACGTTTCCAACGTATCTATAATTTTTTATTGTTCCATGTTGTTATATTATTAATTTTGGACATTTTATAATCATTTTGTAGTCATTGTATGTCATTTTTTGGTACTAACTTATTGACATAGTGCCAAGTGCAGTTGCTATTTTTTGCATGATTTTACATCGCAGAAAATCAATATCAAACGGAGTCCAAATGCAACGAAACTTTACGGAGATTTTTTATGGACCAAACGACACCTAATGGGCCAAGCTACGCCTGGGGGTGCTCCTAGGAGAGCACAACCCACCAGGGCGCGCCAGGAGGCCCAGGCATGCCCTGGTGGGTTGTGCCCACCTCGGGTGCCCCCCGGACCGCCTCTTTCCTCTATAAATACCCCAATATTCCAGAAAACCTAGGGGAGTCGACAAAAATCAATTCCAGCCACCACAGAGTCTAGAACCACCAAATCCAATCTAGACACCATCACAGAGGGGTTCACCACTTCCATTGGCGCCTCTCCGATGATGCGTGAGTAGTTCTTTGTAGACCTTCGGGTCCGTAGTTAGTAGCTAGATGGCTTCTTCTCTCTCTTTTGATTCTCAATACAATGGTCTCTTGGAGATCCATATGATGTAACTCTTTTTACAGTGTGTTTGTGGGGATCGGATGAACTTTGAGTTTATGATCAGATCTATCTTTTTATATCCATGAAGGTTATTTGAGATTCTTTGCTCTCTTATATCCATGATTGCTTATAGCCTCGTATTTCTTCTCCGATATTTGGGTTTTGTTTGACCAACTTGATCTATTTATCTTGCATTGGGAAAAGGTGCATCGTAGTTGGTTCAATCTTACGGTGCTTGATCCCAGTGACAGAAAGGGAACCCTGAGGATGAACTACACCCTCCTCGTCATGGATAGCACAAGCGCGCTCGTGATACATCAAGATCATGCCAAATCAAGAACACGAGAGAGAGAGAGAGAGAGAGATCTCAAACACATAGCTACTGGTACATACCCTCAACCCTGAGAGTGAATGTCACGCCCTCGATGCGGCTATATCTCCCATGTGTCGAAGAACGACTTAGAGGCATAACCGCGTTGAAAGCAATGTCGCAACTGAGGTAATCTTCACACAACCCATGTAATACATAAGGGAAAGAGATACATAGTTGGCTTACAATCGCCACTTCACACAATTACATGAATAAAGCATTACATCATCCAAATACAATCAAGGTCCGACTACGGAACCAAAATAAAAGAAGACTACCCCAAAAGCTACACAGATCCCCGATCGACCCCAACTGGGCTCCACTACTGATCAACTAGAACGAAACAACACAAAGGACAAGATCTTCATCGAGCTTCTCCTGAGCTTGGTTGCGTCATCTGCACGGTAACCTCGGCACCTGCAAGCTGGTTTTGGAAGTATCTGTGAGCCACGGGGACTCAGCAATCTCACACCCTCGCGATCAAGACTATTTAAGCTTATGGGTAAGGTGAAAGGTATGAGGTGGAGCTGCAGTAAGCGACTAGCATATATGGTGGCTAACATACGCAAATGAGAGTGAGAAGAGAAGGCAAAGCACGGTCGATAAAAGTATGGTCAAGAAGTGATCCTAGAACAACCTACGTCAAGCATAACTCCAACACCGTGTTCACTTCCCGGACTCCGCTGGAAAGAGACCATCACGGTTACACACGCGGTTGATGCATTTTAATTAAGGTCAACTTCAGGTTTTCTACAACCGGACGTTAACAAATTCCCATCTGCCCATAACCACGGGCACGGCTTTCGAAAGTTCAAAACCCTGCAGGGGTGTCCCAACTTAGCCCATCACAAGCTCTCACGGTCAACGAAGGATATTCCTTCTAGCGGGAAGACCCGATCAGACTCGGAATCCCGGTTACAAGACATCCTCGACAATGGTAAAACAAGTCCAGCAAGACCACCCGATGCGCCGACATCCCGATAGGAGCTGCACATATCTCGTTCTCAGGGCAACACCGGATAAGCAATCCGTACAACTAAAACCAGCCCTCGAGTTTCCCCGAGGTGGCGCTGCAAGGGGCTCTAGTTTGGACCAACACTTAGACAAGCACTGGCCCGGGGGGTTTAAAATAAAGATGACCCTTGGGCTGGCATAACCCAAGGGAAAAAAAGCTCGGTGGCAAATGGTAAAACCAATGTTGGGCCTTGCTGGAGGAGTTTTATTCAAAGCGAACTGTCAAGGGGTTCCCATTATAACCCAACCGCGTAAGGAACACAAAATCCGGGAACATAACACCGATATGACGGAAACTAGGGTGGCAAGAGTGGAACAAAACACTAGGCATAAGGCCGAGCCTTCCACCCTTTACCAAGTATATAGATGCATTAATTAAATAAGATATATTATGATATCCCAACAAGTAAACATGTTCCAACAAGGAACAACATCTCCATGTTCCAACAAGGAACAAACTTCAATCTTCACCTGCAACTAACAACGCTATAAGAGGGGTTGAGCAAAGCAGTAACATAGGCAAACAACGGTTTGCTAGGACAAGGTGGGTTAGAGGCTTGGTTCAACAATATGAGAGGCACGATAAGCAAGTGGTAGGTATCGCAGCATAGGCATAGCAAAAGAGCGAGCAACTAGCAAGCAAAGATAGAAGTGATTTCGAGGGTATGGTCATCTTGCCTGAGATCCCGCAAGGAAGAAGAACGAGTCCATGAAGAAGACAAACGGACGTAGTCGAACGGATCCTCACAAACGCAACGTTATCGGACCCAACCCGAAGAAGCAACACCGGAAAGAAGCACACAACATAGTAAACAACCAACAAATGAATATGGCATGATGCACAACTAAGTATGATGCATGTCTGGTTTAATGATAGATGGCATGTCAAAGTGCACAAGCAATCCTACAAATTAAGTGGAGCTCAATATGCATCGGGATGCATATTGACAAAACACCACATCAATTATTTAGTTCTCTCCCGTTTAAGTACTCAACAATATTAAATGTTGGTTAACATGGAAAGAGGTGAAGCATAACAAAACTATACCCATTAAACAGTTTAAATGGGGCCGGATATAACAAACAAGAAATCCGGTAAATCCCCATATGCATTAGTAATTTATTGCAACAACAATTTAAATATTTTAATTGTTGTTATCATGATGCGGATGACATGAACAAGTTTATGCAATTTTTATTAAAAGTTGACAAGAGCATTATAAGGCATTTGTCACCGTGGTGGAAGGGAAAAGGGTGCCATGGCAACGATAACGAAAATGGTGCCACGGCAGCGTTCCAGTTCCGGTAACTCGATTGAGATACCGATGCAAAGGAGAAGTGTGCGGATGCGTGCAAAAAATGGTGGGGCGCTCCCGGATTCCGTGTGTCCCACGGGTTAGTGGCATGGAAAACGAGTGACAATACGGACACGGTGCAGACAAAGGGTGCATCTCATCCAACATGCATTCATGCGTTCACGGGCGTCGTCTCGGGGTTATTCCTTTGAAGCGTGCGTTTTCGAAGTGTATCGAGTCGGCGTAGAGGAAGTAGTGGAAGTAGTCGTTCTCTCATGCTCAAGGGTCGACGGTAGAGGTTCTCGCGATCTCGGCGATGGTAGTGGTACATGTTTATCGGTAGTCGAACATGACGATCCGGAGAGGGTACTTGGCAACATGCACGTCGTCGGTAGTTGTACACAATCGTTGTCGGACTTGACGGGTTCGAGGTCTCCGGGTGTAGTGGTACTTGGCGTCCCATCGTGTAGTCGTTTGTCATAGTCGGACTTGACAAAATGCACACCGGCTATAGTTGTACACGATTCGTAGACGTTCGGGTCTCCCGTAGGGGTACTCGTTACATCTCCAGGTGTAGTGGTACTTGTCATAATCCGAAATGGTCTTGGCGATCTTGACGGATCCAAGTGACACCAGGCATACGTCTATGGTAGTCTTCGGACTTGGGCTCCGGGTAGATGACTTGAGGGTCTCAGTCAGGAGCACTTGTGGCAAAGAAGTGCCCGTGAACGAGACGATGCAGCACGAACAGGAGGCGGATGTCACGCTCGGCGAGCGGCGGGGCTCCCTGGTCGGAGTCGGTAGGGACGGCACGACGCGGTGACGAAGGGGAGGTCGCAGGGAGAGCTGCTGGAGGTGGATGCAGAGGGTCGAACAGGAACGTGGCGGCGCAGCAGCAGCTAGCGAGGCATGGGGGAGGCCTTGCGCGGCGCCGGAGATGGGGAACGGGTGGAACCGAGGTTCCCCGGCAGCAGGGACGGCGTCTAGCGATGCGCGGCCTGGGTGGCTCGATGCAGGACGCGGGAGGAGGCTAGAAGGCACGGCGGCGGCTTGTTGGACTTGGACGCGATGGCGCAGCAGCAGAAAAGCTTCGGTGGAGAAAGCGGAGCGCTCGTGCTGCTCGGAATTGAGCCTTTGCTCTCCCGAGCAAGGAGGCGGCGATGGTGGTGGAGCGCTCTGGCGAGACGGGGACGCGGGGGAAGGAGTAGAGCGCGGCAGGGCAGGTCGGGTCGCCAGCACGGCAGGGCAAGTCGGGTCACCGACACGGGCGCCATGGCTGGAGGCGGGGAGGCAGCGGCGAGGTCTTGCGACGTTCATGGCGGGGCAAGGCAGGAACATGAGGGGAGGAGGCTGCTGGAGGCGGCCGATGCTCGAAGAGAGGAGATCGTGAGGACGAGAGGGAGATGGATCGAGCGAGGTAGCACTCTCCCTCTCCTTGGCGATGCGTGAGTGGCGGCGTGAGGGAGGAGAACGAGGGAAGGGAGTGGGGATCCAGAGAAAGAGGTAGCGATCGGTTAGGGTTAGAGCAGTGGGTTGTGGGATGGCCTTGGGCCAAATGGGCCTAGGCGCAGATGGCTGGGAGGCCCAGCTGGGCTGACTTCCCCCCCCCACTCTCTCTCTCTCTCATATTACTTTAGCAGAAAAGACCAAAAAAGAGAGGAAAAGAAAGAGAGGTTTACGAAAAGATTTTGGACAAGGGGATAATTTTCCCGAACTCACAAAAATACGCTTGTTCTGAGAAAATGGAGAAGGCCAAGATTGGAAGATGTAAATTCAAACTCATTTGAATTTAATTCAAATGGGTTTGAACTAGGACTAGGTTCTAGGAGTTTCCAAAAATGTTGAGAATTTTGGTAGACCTCCGGAAAATGATGAAAGAATAAATGGCAAGGTTCGAGGTCAAGCAGCAAGATAACAAAGGCATGGGGAAATTTGCAAGTGTGTTTTAGGTGATTCCATAAGAATGGATTATTTTATAATATCTCCACTAATATAGGGAGGATATATTATAAAGAGAAGTCATCCTTCCCTCGATTTAAATGGATCGAAGATCCACACAAATTATTTAGTTGAGATGCAAAAGATTTATGACATGATGCAAAGATGAATGCAACAAACCAACAACTCACACGACGAAAACCCGGAAACCCTGGAAGGCATCTGAAGCTCCGGCCTTGGGGCGTCACAACACTCCACCACTATGAGAGGATCTCGTCCCGAGATCTAGAATAGCACCAGAGGGAAAACAGAAGAGAAAGAGAAGAGGTAAAACTAAGTTGCTTTTTTGACAAACGAGTGAAACCAAGAAACCTTGAAAAGTTGAACAAATTGAAAGAAAGAATACAACAGGGATGAACGAAATTGAAAACACACCGCTAGAAAAGACGAACAAGGGAGAACATCTTCGGACAGCACTCCGGTTAAATGGATAAGCACGAAAAACATGATCTTTGACAAAACGAGATGATGGGTGAAAAGAACAACATCGCAATGCCTCCGAGAGAGAGAAATAGAAGCTAGATCATTGAAATAAAAGAATGGAGAAGAAAAGCCAACTTCTGTCACAAAAGAGTTTGAAAAGGCATCCTTAGGAGAAGGGTCGAACGGAGTTGTTGGAAAAACCAACAACGAAAAGAGTAAGCTTGTAGTGGGTTTATGGAAAACATCTCAAAACCAAGAGGTGAAAATCTGCCACTAACGGAAACGATATATTGGACTGATAACAACAAGGAGATGAGAAACTTATCTCACCGATAGGATAAATGAAGAACATGGATCATTTATAAGCACCATAACTAGCAACAATCCTTAGGGAAGGCTATAGGTGAAATATGACACAAGATAACTCGAACGAAGAGATTGGTGGATTTAAAACACCTCATTCTTAACAACATGTGAATCATGAAACATGAACTCAAGTTATCAAGAATGACATAATACCACCTCCAATGATACGGAAGAAAGAATTGCACTCCGGATAGCAAGAAGAAGAATGCTTGAGCTCCTCTGAAAAGAATCTTGATGAACACTTCGAGAAGGAATTAAATCCTTGATGAACCATCACGTAGAACCTTCATGAAGAACTCCGGTAAACGAAAATCAAGAGAAGTTGGAAACACAAGGTGAAACATTGTAATGATTTAGATGGATCTCCGTGATAATTAGAGCTTGGAACTCCGGGAAAAAAGAGGAGATGAAAACAATTGAAAACCAAGAGCTTGATGAGCCTCCGGAATAAGGAATTAAATCACTTGGATGAAACAAGAATAAGAATTACATTATGCTTATCCTTCACCAAATTAAATTGATGACAATCAACGGATTTGGCATATTACTTATTCTCGTAGAAAAGATTAAGAGAGTATAACATCAGACTTGGGAAGGTCTTCAACGAAACACCGGTAGGATTGAAATAACGAATGAATTTGTATGATAAGGAAAGAAGAAGAATCTTGATCAAACCACCATAAGAATTAAAAATGAATGAAGTAAAGACAAAGAAACACCGGGAAGAATTATGAAATGAATGAAGATACTTGTGAGGATTTAGATCCATGAGAATGAAGAGATTACGAGCTCATTAAAGAATATTGAATGATGCACCGGTGAGATTTGGGGAACGAGAGCTGAAAACTGAGAATGAATAAACCTGAATTGAAGGACTCTGGATAAAAATAACTGAGAAGACTCTTGAATTGTTCCGGATAGATGAGAAGAATTGCCACAATCAAAACAATTATGAGAGGATGGCCTCGAACTAGAACCACGAATCTCTGAGAGAACGGATAAGATATGAAGGTAAAGCTCTTCTTCGGTCTTCAAATGTTGAGAGTGACGACGAGAAACATCACCATGAATTGTTAAGATACTCTGGAATGAAAAATGGAAAGGCTGAGTCAACGGTAAAAATAATTTGAAAGATCTTGGAGAAAGACATTTGACTGATGACAATTCATTCTCACGTCAAACTTTAAGAATTTGAGGATAGCTCCGGGAAAATAAGAAGAGTCAAGTAAGATCCTGGAAAAAGACATGTGGGTTAGGGCCCACTGAGAAGAAACACCGTTGAAATGATTTAAAAGAGAGGATTGCACCGGTTGAATTAAATGACTTGAATGAGAGAAGATCCTCGAAAGATCTTGAATGAATGCAGAGTGGAAAACACGAATCTTTGAGACATCTTGAGCACTCCGGAACAATTGAATAGTGAGATGTGAGAGATTAAGATTTGCAACGGCATGGGAAAACATTTGAAATGAGGAAAGGGATATGATCGACGAAGCTTGACTTGAAACCACCGGAGATGAAAAGAATGAAGAATGACGAACTTGAAGCTCCATTAGAATCTTCATGAGAATCACCGAATAAGAACATTGACAGAAAAGGAATAGAGAGGCTTCCCATGAACAAAATGATACTTGAATAAGAAATTTGAGTTCTTGAAGAGAAGGGTGGGAGGGAGGGAAAACAAAGGCAACTTCGAGACGGATGAAACAAACACCGTTCAGAAGAAACTGATACTTGATCTTGCGGATGTTGAAATGATCGGCTTCACTTGAAGAGAAAACACACCGGTTAAAAAGGATTGACAAAAACAATCTTGATGAACATGAAGGATTTGTATTCGCATCGGAGTATGAGAACACCACTATGAGAAAGGTATGGAATCAACATTTGACTTCGAAGCAACTCGAATACCACATCTCAAAACAAAACAAGGATTGGCTTGCAGAATAAGCCAGAACAAACATATGATAGAGATTTCGTCCGAAGTTTTCATGGTGGGGCCTACATGGGCTCAATCGTACAGGACCATCATGTACAAGGCAGTGCACATGACATACGAAGCATCCCCGAGTCGGCATAGCCAAGGACTCTTTAAGACACTACGAGACCACTGTAAAACCAACCGTGGATAGGCGGACCATTAGACGTCGAACCCCAATTTCAGATCATACATCTGTCGAAAAGATATCCTAAGAGCTACTTGAATTACCACTTATAAACTCCCAAAATTTTCCGGTTATGCAATCAGGTGTTGGGGATACAGGGGAAGCATAATATCTCACCCAAAACTAACAAATCCTACATCCAGCTGTATCCATCCTTCAACACATAACCAAGAAACCTTCGGAAATCATCTACCTCAACCTTCGAAAAGCATCCCTTATACGAGTTATGGCGATACTCCGAACTCCCGCCCCAGTACTGGGTGGCGTCGAGGTTATCTCACCAACAACTGCATAAAAGAGATTTTCGATGTCGGCGAATTAAACTCAGGTATTCCAGAACTGCAACGATAAAATTGTGACGACAACACCTCGGAGCTCAACTCCCCGGGACACTGCCACAACCCCTAAATGTCAGGAGGCACCAAGAACAATGTTCTCGTCACAAAACCATCGGAACGATTCCAAGATACCCGCGTGATCCTAAAAATTTTTAGTGAAATTTGAGAAGAGAAGAGTCAAAACTCTACGTCAGGATGCCTTACCAGAGCGATGAAGGGACTGGGGAGTAAAAAGAATTCCTAAACTCTCCGACATATAATTCCTAATGACTCAAAACATTTTTCTAGACTCAACAACGGCAGCTAATTCGATCAAGCAGTGGGGCTCCTAAGGTCGGGGAAGGCTCTGATACCAACTTGTCACGCCCTCGATGCGGCTATATCTCCCATGTGTCGAAGCACGACTTAGAGGCATAACCGCATTGAAAGCAATGTCGCAAGTGAGGTAATCTTCACACAACCCATGTAATACATAAGGGACAGAGGTACATAGTTGGCTTACAATTGCCACTTCACACAATACATGAATAAAGCATTACATCATCCAGATACAATCAAGGTCCGACTACGGAACCAAAATAAAATAAGACTACCCCAAAAGCTACACAGATCCCCGATCGACCCCAACTAGGCTCCACTACTGATCAACTAGAACGAAACAACACAAAGGACAAGATCTTCATCGAGCTTCTCCTGAGCTTGGTTGCGTCATCTGCACGGTAACCTTGGCACCTACAAGCTAGTTTTGGAAGTATCTGTGAGCCACAGGGACTCAGCAATCTCACACCCTCGCGGTCAAGACTATTTAAGCTTATGGGTAAGGTGAAAGGTATGAGGTGGAGCTGCAGTAAGCGACTAGCATATATGGTGGCTAACATACGCAAATGAGAGCGAGAAGAGAAGGCAAAGTGCGGTCGATAAAAGTATGATCAAGAAGTGATCCTAGAACAACCTATGTCAAGCATAACTCCAACACCGTGTTCACTTCCCGGACTCTGCTAGAAAGAGACCATCATAGTTACACACGCGGTTGATGCATTTTAATTAAGGTCAACTTCAGGTTTTCTACAACCGGACGTTAAAAAATTCCCATCTGCCCATAACCGCGGGCACGACTTTCGAAAGTTCAAAACCCTGCAGGGGTGTCCCAACTTAGCCCATCACAAGCTCTCACAGTCAACGAAGGATATTCCTTCTAGCGGGAAGACCCGATCAGACTCGGAATCCCGGTTACAAGACATCCTCGACAATGGTAAAACAAGTCCAGCAAGACCACCCGATGCACCGACATCCCGATAGGAGCTGCACATATCTCGTTCTCAGGGCAACACCGGATAAGCAATCCGTACAACTAAAACCAGCCCTCGAGTTTCCCCGAGGTGGCGCTGCAAGGGGCTCTAGTTTGGACCAACACTTAGACAAGCACTGGCCTGGGGGGGTTTAAAATAAAGATGACCCTTGGGCTGGCCTAACCCAAGGGAAAAAAAGCTAGGTGGCAAATGGTAAAACCAATGTTGGGCCTTGCTGGAGGAGTTTTATTCAAAGCGAACTGTCAAGGGGTTCCCATTATAACCCAACCGCGTGAGGAACACAAAATCCGGGAACATAACACCGATATGATGGAAACTAGGGAGGCAAGAGCGGAACAAAACACTAGGCATAAGGCCGAGCGTTCCACCCTTTACCAAGTATATAGATGCATTAATTAAATAAGATATATTATGATATCCCAACAAGTAAACATGTTCCAACAAGGAACAACATCTCCATGTTCCAACAAGGAACAAACTTCAATCTTCACCTGCAACTAATAACGCTATAAGAGGGGCTGAGCAAAGCGGTAACATAGCCAAACAATGGTTTTCTAGGACAAGGTGGGTTAGAGGCTTGGTTCAACAATATGGGAGGCACGATAAGCAAGTGGTAGGTATCGCAACATAGGCACAGCAAAAGAGCGAGCAACTAGCAAGCAAAGATAGAAGTGATTTCGAGGGTATGGTCATCTTGCCTGAGATCCCGCAAGGAAGAAGAACGAGTCCATGAAGAAGACAAACGGGCGTAGTCGAATGGATCCTCACAAACGCAACGTTATTGGACCCAACCCGAAGAAGCAACACCGGAAAGAAGCACACAACATAGTAAACAACCAACACATGAACATGGCATGATGCACAACTAAGTATGAAGCATGTCCGGTTTAATGATAGATGTCATGTCAAAGTGCACAAGCAATCCTACAAATTAAGTGGAGCTCAATATGCATCGGGATGCATATTGACAAAACACCACATCGATTATTTAGTTCTCTCCCGTTTAAGTACTCAACAATATTAAATGTTGGTTAACATGGCAAGAGGTGAAGCATAACAAAACTATACCCATTAAACAGTTTAAATGGGGCCGGATATAACAAACAACAAATCCGGTAAATCCCCATATGCATTAGTAATTTATTGCAACAACAATTTAAACATTTTAATTGTTGTTATCATGATGTGGATGACATGAACAAGTTTATGCAATTTTTATTAAAAGTTGACAAGAGCAGTATAAGGCATTTGTCACCGTGGTGGAAGGAAAAAGGGTGCCACGGCAACGATAACGAAAACGGTGCCACGACAGCGTTCCAGTTCCGGTAACTCGATTGAGATACCGATGCAAAGGAGAAGTGTGCGGATGCGTGCAAAAAATGGTGGGGAGCTCCCGAATTCCGGGTGTCCCACGGGTTAGTGGCATGGAAAACGAGTGACAATACGGACACGGTGCAGACAAAGGGTGCATCTCATCCAACATGCATTCATGCGTTCACGGACGTCGTCTCGGGGTTATACCTTTGAAGCGTGCATTTTTTAAGTGTATCGAGTCGGCGTAGAGCAAGTAGTCGTTCTCTCATGCTCAAGGGTCGACGGTAGAGGTTCTCGCGATCTCGGCGATGGTAGTGGTACATGTTTATCGGTAGTCGAACATGACGATCCGGAGAGGGTACTTGGCAACATGCACGTCATCGGTAGTTGTACACAATCGTTGTCGGACTTGACGGGTTTGAGGTCTCCGGGTGTAGTGGTACTTGGCGTCCCATCGTGTAGTCGTTTGTCGTAGTCGGACTTGACAAATGCACACCGGCTATAGTCGTACACGATTCGTAGACGTTCAGTTCTTCCGCAGGTGTACTCGTTACATCTCCAGGTGTAGTGGTACTTGTCATAATCCGAAACGGTCTTGGCGATCTTGAAGGATCCAAGTGACACCAGGCATATGTCCACGATAGTCTTCGGACTTGGGCTCCGGGTAGATGACTTCAGGGTCTCAGTCAGGAGCACTTGTGGCAAAGAAGTGCCCGTGAACGAGACGATGCAGCACGAACAGGAGGCGGATGTCACGTTCGGCGAGCGGCGGGGCTCCCTGGTCGGAGTCGGTAGGGATGGCACGAGGCGGTGACGAAGAGGAGGTCGCAGGGAGAGCTGCTGGAGGTGGATGCAGAGGGTCGAACAGGAACGTGGCGGCGCAGCAGCAGCTTGCGAGGCATGGGGGGGCTTGCGCGGCACCGGAGACGGGGAACGGGTGGAACCGAGGTTCCCCGGCAGCAGGGACGGCGTCTGGCGATGCCCGGCCCGGGCGGCTCGATGCAGGACGCGGGAGGAGGCTAGAAGGCGCGGCGGCGGCTTGCTGGACTTGGACGCGATGCAGGACGCGGCAGGGCAAGTCGGTTCACCGACGCGGGCGCCATGGCCGGAGGTGGGGAGGCAGCGGCGAGGTCTTGCGACGTTCATGGCGGGGCAAGGCAGGAACGTGAGGGGAGGAGGCTGCTGGAGGCGGCCGATGCTCGAAGAGAGGAGATCGTGAGGATGAGAGGGAGAGGGATCGAGCGAGGCAGCACTCTCCCTCTCCTTGGCGATGCATGAGTGGCGGCGCGAGGGAGGAGAACGAGGGAAGGTAGTAGGGATCGAGAGAAAGAGGTAGCGATCGGTTAGGGTTAGAGCAGTGGGCTACGGGATGGCCTTGGGCCAAATGGGCCTAGGCGCAGATGGCTGGGAGGCCCAGCTGGGCTGACTTCCTCCCCACTCTCTCTCTCTCATATTACTTTAGCAGAAAAGACCAAAAAACAGAGGAAAAGAATGGGAGGTTTAGGAAAAGATTTTGGACAAGGGGATAATTTTCCCGAACTCACAAAAATACGCTTGTTCCGAGAAAATAGAGAAGGCCAAGATTGGAAGATGTAAATTCAAACTCATTTGAATTTAATTCAGATGGGTTTGAACTAGGACTAGGTTCTAGGAGTTTCCAAAAATGTTTAGAATTTTGGTAGAGCTCCGGAAAATGATGAAAGAATAAATGGCAAGGTTTGAGGTCAAGCAGCGAGATAACAAAGGCATGGGGAAATTTGCAAGTGTGTTTTAGGTGATTCCATAAGAATGGATTATTTTATAATAGCTCCACTAATATCGGGATGATATATTATAAACAGAAGTCATCCTTCCCTCGATTTAAATGGATTGAAGATCCACACAAAAATTTTAGTTGAGATGCAAAAGATTTATGACATGATGCAATGCACATGATGCAAAGATGAATGCAACAAACCAACAACTCACACGACAAAAACCCGGAAACCTTGGAAGGCATCTGAAGCTCCGGCCTTGGGGCGTCACAGTGAACTACTCCCTCCTCGTCATGGAGAGCATCGAGATGATGAAGACGGCCAACGGTGATGCTTTCCCCCTGTGGCAGGGTGCTGGAACAGGGTCCCGATTGGTTTTTGGTGGCAACAGAGGCTTTCGGCGGCAGGACCCTGATGTCTACTACACAACCTTCTTCTTATAGACGTTGTTGGGCCTCCAAGTGCAGAGGTTTGTAGGACAGTAGCAAATTTCCCTCAAGTGGATGACCTACGGTTTATCAATCCGTAGGAGGCTAGGATGAAGATGGTCTCTCTCAAGCAATCCTGCAACCAAATAACAAAGAGTCTCTTGTGTCCCCAACACACCCAATACAATGGTAAATTGTATAGGTGCACTAGTTCGGTGAAGAGATGGTGATACAAGTGGTATATGGATAGTAGATAATGGTTTTTGTAATCTGAAAATATAAAAACAGCAAGGTAACTAATGATAAAAGTGAGCGTAAACAGTATTGCAATGCTAGGAAACAAGGCCTAGGGTTCATACTTTCACTAGTGCAAGTTCCTCTCAACAATAATAACATAATTGGATCACATAACTATCCCTCAACATGCAACAAAGAGTCACTCCAAAGTCACTAATAGCGGAGAACAAACGAAGAGATTATGGTAGGGTACGAAACCACCTCAAAGTTATTCTTTCCAATCAATCCGTTGGGCTATTCCTATAAGTGTCACAAACAGCCCTAGAGATCGTACTAGAATGACACCTTAAGACACAAATCAACCAAAACCCTAATGTCACCAAGACACTCCAATGTCACCTCAAGTATCCGTGGGTATGATTATACGATATGGATCACACAATCTCAGATTTATCTATTCAACCAACACATAGAACCTCAAAGAGTGCCCCAAAGTTCCTACTGGAGAATCACGATGAAAACGTGTGCCAACCCCTATGCATAGGTTCATGGGCGGAACCCGCAAGTTGATCACCAAAAACATACATCATGTGAATCACGTGGTATCCCATTGTCACCTCAGATAGGCACGGTAAGACATACATCAAGTGTTCTCAAATCTTTAAAGACTCCATCGATAAGATAACTTCAAAGGGAAAACTCAATCCATTACAAGAGAGTAGAGGGGGAGAAAACATCATAGGATCCAACTATAATAGCAAAGCTCGCGATACATCAAGATTGTATCACCTCAAGAACACGAGAGAGAGAGAGAGAGAGAGAGAGATCAAACACATAGCTACTGGTACATACCCTCAGCCCCGAGGGAGAACTACTCCCTCCTCGTCATGGAGAGCACCAGGATGATGAAGATAGCCACCGGAGAGGGATTGCCCCCTCCGGCAAGGTGCCGGAACGGGTCTAGATTGGCTTTCGGTGGCTACGGAGGCTTCTAGCGGCGGAACTCCCAATCTATTGTGTTCCCCGATGTTTTTAGGGTATATGGAGATATATAGGCGGAAGAAGTACGCCGGGGGGCACGAGGGGCCCACGAGAGTGGAGGGCGCGCCCAGGGGGGTGGGCGCGCCCCCTGCCTCGTGGCTTCCTATAGATCCCCTGACGTGCACTCCAAGTCTTCTGGACTTCTTCTGATCCAAAAATAAGTTCCTGAAGTTTTAGGTCAATTGGACTCTGCTTGGTTTTCCTTTTCTGCGATATTCTAAAACAAGATAAAAACAGAAACTGGCACTGGGCTCTGGGTTAATAGGTTAGTCTCAAAAATCATATAAAATAGCATACAAATGCATATAAAACTTCCAAGGTTGATAATATAATAGCATGGAACAATAATAAATTATAGATACGTTGGAGACGTATCAGCATCCCCAAGCTTAATTCCTGCTCGTCCTCGAGTAGGTAAATGATAAAAACAGAATTTTTGATGTGGAATGCTACCTAACATATTTATCCATGTAATTCTCTTTATTGTGGCAAGAATATTAAGATCCATAAGATTCAAGACAAAAGTTTAATATTGACATAAAAATAATAATACTTCAAGCATACTAACCAAGCAATTATGTCTCTTCAAAATAACATGGCCAAAGAAAGTTATCCCTACAAAATCATATAGTCTGGCTATGCTCCATCTTCACCACACAATGTATTCAAATCATGTGCAAACCCGATGACAAGCCAAGCAATTGTTTCATACTTTTGGTGTTCTCAAACTTTTTCAATCTTCACGCAATACATGAGTGTGAGCCATGAACATAGCACTATAGGTGGAATAGAATGGTGGTTGTGGAGAATACAAAAAGGAGAAGATAGTCTCACATCAACTAGGCGTATCAACGGGCTATGGAGATGCCCATCAATAGATATCAATGTGAGTGAGTAGGGATTGCCATGCAACGGATGCACTAGAGCTATAAGCGTATGAAAGCTCAACAAAAGAAACTAGTGGGTGTGCATCCAACTTGCTTGCTCACGAAGACCTAGGGCATTTTGAGGAAGCCCATCATTGGAATATACAAGCCAAGTTCTATAATGAAAGATTCCCACTAGTATATGAAAGTGACAACATAGGAGACTCTCTATCATGAAGATGATGGTGCTACTTTGAAGCACAAGTGTGGTAAAAGGATAGTAGCATTGCCCCTTCTCTCTTTTTCTCTCATTTTTTTATTTTTTATTTTTTTATTTGGGCCTTCTCTTTCTATGGCCTCTTTTATCTTTTTTTTATTTGAGCTTCTTTGGCCTCTTTTATTTATTTATTTTCGTCCGGAGTCTCATCCGGATTTGTGGGGGAATCATAGTCTCCATCATCCTTTCCTCACTGGGACAATGCTCTAATAATGATGATCATCACACTTTTATTTACTTACAACTCAAGAATTACAACTCGATACTTAGAACAAGATATGACTCTATATGAATGCCTCTGACGGTGTACCGGGATGTGCAATGATGCATGAGTGACATGTATGAAAGAATTATGAATGGTGGCCTTGCCACAAATACAATGTCAACTACGTGATCATGCATAGCAATATGACAATGATGAAGCGTGTCATAATAAACGGAACGGTGGAAAGTTGCATGGCAATATATCCCGGAATGGCTATGGAAATGCCATAATAGGTAGGTATGGTGGCTGTTTTGAGGAAGATATATGGTGGGTTTGTGGTACCGGCGAAAGTTGCGCGGTACTAGAGAGGCTAGCAATGGTGGAAGGGTGAGAGTGCGTATAATCCATGGACTCAACATTAGTCATAAAGAACTCACATACTTATTGCAAAAATCTATTAGTTATCGAAACAAAGTATTACGTGCATGCTCCTAGGGGGATAGATTGGTAGGAAAATACTATCGCTCGTCCCCGACCGCCACTCATCAGGAAGACAATCAATAAATAAATCATGCTCCGACTTCATCACATAACGGTTCACCATACGTGCATGTTACGGGAATCACAAACTTCAACACAAATATTCCTCAAATTCACAACTACTCAACTAGCATGACTCTAATATCACCATCTTCATATCTCAAAACAATCATCAAGTATTAAACTTCTCATAGTATTCAATGCACTTTATATGAAAGTTTTAATTATATCCCTCTTGGATGCCCATCATATTAGGACTAGTTTCATAACCAAAGAAAACTACCATTCTGTTCTAAAGACTCTCAAAATGATATAAGTGAAGCATGAGAGTTCATCTATTTTTATAAAATAAAACCACCACCGTGCTCTAAAAGGATATAAGTGAAGCACTAGAGCAATGACAAACTACTCCTAAAGATATAAGTGAAGCTCAATGAGTAGTCGAATAATTATGCAACTATGTGAAGACTCTCTAACATTTAAGAATTTCAGATCTTGGTATTTTATTCAAAAAGAAAGTAAAACTAAATAAAATAAATGACGCTCCAAGCAAAACACATATCATGTGGCGAATAAAAATATAGCTCCAAGTAAAGTTACCGATGAACGAAGACGAAAGAGGGGATGCCTTCCGGGGCATCCCCAAGATTAGGCTCTTGGTTGTCCTAGAATATTACCTTGGTATGCCTTGGGCATCCCCAAGCTTAGGCTCTTGCCACTCCTTATTCCATAGTCTATCGAATCTTTACCCAAAACTTGAAAACTTCACAACACAAAACTTAACAGAAAACTCGTAAGCTCCGTTAGCGAAAGAACACAAAACACCACTTCAAGGTACTGTAATGAACTCATTCTTTATTTATATTGGTGTTATATCTACTGTATTCCAACTTCTCTATGGTTCATACCCTCCGATACTACTCATAGATTCATCAAAATAAGCAAACAACACATAGAAAACAGAATCTGTCAAAAACAGAACAGTCTGTAGTAATCTGGATCAAACTTATACTTCTGAAACTCATAAAATTCTGAAATAAATTTCCTGACGTGAGGAATTTATCTATTAATCATCTTAAAAAATAATTAACTAAATATCACTCTCCAATAAAAAATGACAGCAATTCTCATGAGCGCTAAAGTTTCTGTTTTTACAGCATGATCGCAAAGACTTTCCCCAAGTCTTCCCAACGGTTCTACTTGGCACAAACACTAATTAAAACATAAAAACACATCTAAACAGAGTCTAGATGAATTATTCATTACTAAATAGGAACACAAAGTAAGGAACTAAAATAAAATTGGGTTGCCTCCCAATAAGCGCTATCGTTTAACGCCCCTAGCTAGGCATGATGATTTCAATGATGCTCACATAAAAGATAAGAATTGAAACTTAAAGAGAGCATCAAGAAGAATATGAATAGCACATTTACGTCTAACCCACTTCCTATGCATAGGGATTTTGTGAGCAAACAACTTATGGGAACAATAATCAACTAGCATATGAGGGCAAAACAAGCATAACTCTAAAACTTTAAGCACATAGAGAGGAAACTTGATATTATTGCAATTCCTACAAGCATATATTCCTCCCTCATAATAATTTTCAGTAGCATCATGAATGAATTCAACAATATAACCAGCACCTAAAGCATTCTTTTCATGATCTACAAGCATAGAAATTTTATTACTCTCCACACAAACAAAATTCTTCTCATGATAATAGTGGGAGCAAACTCAACAAAATAATTATCATGTGAGGCATAATCCAATTGAAAACTAAAATCATGATGAAAAGTTTCATGGTTATCATTATTCTTTATAGCATACAAGTCATCACAATAATCATCATAGATAGCAACTTTGTTCTCATAATCAATTGGAACCTTTTCCAGAATAGTGGAATCATTACTAAATAAAGTCATGACCTCTCCAAATCCACTTTAATCAATATAATCATCATAAATAGGAGGCATGCTTTCATCATAATAAATTTGCTCATCAAAACTTGGGGGACAAAAAATATCATCTACATCAAACATAGCTTCCCCAAGCTTGTGGCTTTGCATACAATTAGCATCATGGATATTCAAAGAATTCATACTAACAACATTGCAATCATGCTCATCATTCAAATATTTAGTGCCAAACATTTTATAGCATTCTTCTTCTAACACTTTGGCACAATTTTCCTTCCCATCATACTCATGAAAGATATTAAAAAAATGAAGCGTATGAGGTAAACTCAATTCCTTTTTTATAGTTTTCTTTTATAAACTAAACTAGTGATAAAACAAGAAACTAAAAGACTTGATTGCAAGATCTAAAGATATACCTTCAAGCACTCACCTCCCCGGCAACGGCGCCAGAAAAGAGCTTGATGTCTACTACACAACCTTCTTCTTGTAGACGTTGTTGGGCCTCCAAGTGCAGAGGTTTGTAGGACAGTAGCAAATTTCCCTCAAGTGGATGACATAAGGTTTATCAATCCGTAGGAGGCGTAGGATGAAGATGGTCTCTCTCAAGCAACCCTGCAACCAAATAACAAAGAGTCTCTTGTGTCCCCCAACACACCCAATACAATGGTAAATTGTATTGGTGCACTAGTTCGGCGAAGAGATGGTGATACAAGTGGTATATGGATAGTAGATAATGGTTTTTGTAATTTTAAAATATAAAAATAGCAAGGTAACTAATGATAAAAGTGAGCGTAAACGGTATTGTGAAGCTAGGAAACAAGGCCTAGGGTTCATACTTTCACTACTGCAAGTTCTCTCAACAATAATAACATAATTGGATCGCATAACTATCCCTCAACATGCAACAAAGAGTCACTCCAAAGTCACTAATAGCGGAGAACAAACGAAGAGATTATGGTAGGGTACGAAACCACCTCAAAGTTATTCTTTCCAATCAATCCGTTGGGCTATTCCTATAAGTGTCACAAACAACCCTAGAGTTCGTACTGGAATAACACCTTAAGACACAAATCAACCAAAACCCTAATGTCACCTAGATACTCCAATGTCACCTCGAGTATCCGTGGGTATGATTATACGATATGCATCACACAATCTCAGATTCATCTATTCAACCAACACATAGAACCTCAAAGAGTGCCCGAAAGTTCCTACCGGAGAATCACGACGAAAACGTGTGCCAACCCGTATGCATAGGTTCATGGGCGGAACCCGCAAGTTGGTCACCAAAACATACATCAAGTGAATCACATGATATCCCATTGTCACCACAGATATCCACGGCAAGACATACATCAAGTGTTCTCAAATCTTTAAAGACTCCATCCGATAAGATTACTTCAAAGGGAAAACTCAATCCATTACAAGAGAGTAGAGGGGGGATAAAACATCATAGGATCCAACTATAATAGCAAAGCTCGCGATACATCAAGATCGTATCACCTCAAGAACACGAGAGAGAGAGAGAGAGAGATCAAACACATAGCTACTGGTACATACCCTCAGCCCCGAGGGAGAACTACTCCATCCTCATCATGGAGAGCACCGGGATGATGAAGATGGCCACCGGAGAGGGATTTCCCCTCCGGTAGGGTGCCAGAACGGGTCTAGATTGGCTTTCGGTGGCTACGGAGGCTTCTGGCAGCGGAACTCTAGATCTATTGTGTTCCCCGATGTTTTTAGGGTATATGGAGATATATAGGCGGAAGAAGTACGTCAGGGGGGGCCACGAGGGGCCCACGAGGGTGGAGGGCGCGCCTAGGGGGGGTGGGCGCGCCCCCTGCCTTGTGGCTTCCTCGTAGATCCCCTGACGTGCACTCCAAGTCTTCTGGGCTTCCTCTGATCCAAAAATAAGTTCCGTGAAGTTTCAGGTCAACTGCACTCCGTTTGGTTTTCCTTTTCTGCGATATTCTAAAACTAGGTAAAAAAAAGAAACTGGCACTGGGCTCCGGATAAATAGGTTAGTCCCCAAAATCATATAAAATAGCATATAAATGCATATAAAACATCCAAGGTTGATAATATAATATCATGGAACAATAAAAAATTATAGATACGTTGGAGACGTATCAAACCCCCAATCTAGGTTTATTTCTAGGGGTTTCTATATTTATAGGAATTTTTGGCGTCGAGAACAAGTCAGGGGGGTCCACGAGTCAACCACAAGGTCGGAGGGCGTGCCCTAGGGGGTTGGGCACGCCCTCCACCCTTGTGGAGGCCTCGTGGCTCTTCTGGCCCAACTCTTTTGCTTCGGGGGCTTCTTCTGGTCCATAAAAAATCACTGTAAATTTTCAGGTCATTTGGACTCCGTTTGATATTCCTTTTCTGTAAAACTCAAAAACAATGAAAAACAGAAACTGGCACTTGGCTCTAGGTTAATAGGTTAGTCCAAAAAATCATATAAAATAGCATATAAATGCATATAAAATATCCAAGATTGATAATATAATAGCATGGAACAATCAAAAATTATACATACATTGGAGACGTGTGATTCATACTTTCACTAGTGCAACCTCCCAACTTTGCTAACATAATTGAATGATATAACAATCCCTAAACGTGCGACAAAGAATCACTCCAAAGTTCTAATCAATAGAGAGAACATATGATGAAATTGTTGAAGGTAGTAAACCACCTCAAAATTATCCTTTCCGATCAATCTATTGAGTCATCCATATAAGTGACACAAACAACCCTATAGTTCGTACTAAAATAACACCATATGGTACGCATCAATCAGCTCTAATGTCACCTAAATACTCCAATGTCACCACAAGTGTCCGTGAGTCAATTATTCGATATGCATAAAAAAATTCAGATTCATAATATTCAATCCAGCACAAAGGACTTCAAAGAGTACCCCAAAGTTTCTATCGGAGAAAGCCGGATGAAAATGTGTATCAACCTATGTGCCTAGATTACCAATGTCACCACCGGAATCCACAGGTTGATTACCAAAACATATATCAAGCGACTCAATAGAATACCCCATTGCCACCACGGGTATCCAGATGTAAGACATACATCAAGTGTTCTTAAATCCAAAAGATTCAGTCAGATAATAATGAAAACTCAAAGGGAAAGACTCAATTCATCACAACAAGATAGAGAGGGAAGAACACCATATGATTCATCTATATTAACAAAGCCCATGGTACATCAAGATCATGTCGGACCAAGAAGAAAAGAGAGAGAGAGAGAGATCAAACACATCGCTACTGGTACATACCCATAGCCCCGAGGGTGAACTACTCCCTCCTCGTTATGGAGACCGTCGGGATGAGGAAGATGGCCTCTAGTGATGATTTCCCTCTCTGGAAAGGTGTCGGAAAAGGCCTCCATTTGAGATCTCTTCGGAACAAAGGCTTGTGACGGTGGCATGGAAGTTCTAGGTTTCTTTCTGGGGGTTTCCCAATTTATAAGAATTTCCAGCGTTGGTTTCCCACCAATCGGAGTTACGTGGGACCCACGAGCTTAGAGGACATGCCCTAACCCCAGGGAACATGGGGTGAGCTCGTGACTCCCTCGTGGATCTTCTAATCCTTGCTCGAAGCTTCGGGGGTCTCTTATGTTCCATAAAAAATCATTGTAAATTTCCGTGGCATTTGGACTTCGTTTGGTATGGATTTTCTGCGAAAAAAGCAAAAAAACATGAACTAGCACTGGGCACTAGGTCAATAGGTTAGTCTATCGAAATCATATAAAAGTGCACCAAAACCATGTAGAGTTTAGGTAAATGTGGCATGAATTCTCCATAAATTATAGATACATTGGAGATGTATCATACCGCCAACACCGTCCAAAATGGAACCATCTGTATTGAGTTTGACACGTCCAATCGCTGGGGAAGTCCATGGGACTAAAACAGTGGGGGCAATATTTCATGTGTGTGATGTAAGGGGGTAGCAAAACTGAACCAGAGCCCTTCATTTTAGAAGGTCATCATCTGAATGAATTGCTATGGATTGCAAAGATGATTGATAGTTTGACAAAAACTTGACTGAGACATCCACTAGGGGCGGGTTTGGAGTGAACGATTCTTACGTGCCAGATTCTCAAAAATAACATCAACAGTCGCGCCCTTGTATCCTCATCAATTTCCCAGATAAATTGGATGAACCAATTTGACCCAGTTGGTTTGATACTCGATGCTTCAGGTAGAGCCTATACAACAACCATGGCACACCATAAATTTCTTGCATTTGTGCACGTACAGAACGTATAGAAGGAGTCTTCATAAT
Organism: Triticum aestivum; assembly: GCF_018294505.1. Classification (NCBI taxonomy): domain Eukaryota; kingdom Viridiplantae; phylum Streptophyta; class Magnoliopsida; order Poales; family Poaceae; genus Triticum; species Triticum aestivum. Next base: position 58,861,579 of record NC_057794.1, read on the forward strand.
CGGAACCACAGATCGGGCACAAGAGAATTGACTCCAGCCTCCGTCTCTTTTTGTTACACCAAGTTGCAAGGGAGTTGTTTGCTGGCGCCATGCAAAACTCAACACCTTTGGGGGCATTGGGCAAGTCCACAGGGCCTTCCAGCCCTCACGCCGTCCATTCGAAAGGTGGCTGGACGTAGATTGTTCTGGAAATCGGTAACCGGTAGCTGCTTGGTCGGCTTGGGAGTAGTGATTATCGGTGAATTGGCCTATTAACTAGATTAATCGGTCGAACACGAATATGTAGATAAAATAGAACCTACCAATATATATCTGATTTTTATGTATTATACCGTAGTCTCATGCTCTCACCTATGTAATAATATACCAAAATATGCTACTGTTTGGTCGAACATTGGCTATTGAGGAGGGAGAGATGGATGGGAGGGGTTACGAGCCAACATTTTGGGCTTTGTTTGCCCAGAAGTTAATGGGCTGGCAGCGACTAATCTACCTAACAACCGATTAATTGGGTGTAGTACTGAGTCTATCATAGTACTCTCGTACTGTTATTGTGTTTCAGTTTGACCTCATGTTTAAATTTGAACATTTGGTATTTTGAAATGCCGTAATATGCAATGACCATGTGCCCTATTTTACATCATCAGCTATGGCAGAAAATATCTGATACCCTATTTCAAAACATTTCCTACGCAAAACAAATCAGGCGCCCTAGTATACATCATCTGTTGGAGATGCTTTAATACCAGGATCATCAATATTCTTATACTACCTTGAGCCCCCACGTGCAAGTAGAGAACCCAAGACTGTTAGCACTAATAAGAAAAAAAACATCTATATGCTCAGAGGCCAAAGTTTTGGGTGGTGGCAATTGTTGAGAGGGCGATGGCATCATGTCCTTTTTTAAGGTGGACATGGCGGTCGGTAGCCTCAACCGACTCCCAGGATGACAACTAGGTAGCTTGGCAGCCTCCCTCCTGTTTTGACGATGTTTAATTAGTGAAGTTTAATTATGTGTACTTCAAACTATTTAGGGTGTATTTTGGATTTGACTCATATTAACTATGGAATGTAATTAAGTTAAGTGTTGAGTTAAATTTTGTGGTATGTCATTTGAACTATGAGTTGTTGTTTAATTGTTGTTTAATACCATGTTGTGTTCAATTTTGTGCTATGCAATTTGAAAAGGATAGATGTGTTGGGTCCCACATGGCAGTGGCCAATGTGATCGAGCTAGGTCTAGGTCCCATGCATCAGTGAGGGGGCTCGTAGGGGCAAATCGGTCAATACAACGTCTCATTAACGGTCAAACGACTTTCATAGGATGAAATCGTGACAAAAGAGCAAAAGCATAAGTGCACGCACGAAAACTAAGGGCAAAAGAGTAGGGTGAGCACGAACTAATGACAAGAATGTCATTCTCAACACCAAAAAACAAAATGTAAGAATGTAACATTTTTTCCTTGTTAGACGGCTCTCATATTGCTCATGTTCTAAAATAGGCTTTTTAATTGTATTGCAGTGTTGCTTGTTTGATGGAAGCTTAGGGTGTTATCTCATGGATTTATATCTTGTTTTCTCAAACTAAAAGAAAAGTTTCCAATTGTAGCAAACCCCTTCTATGAGGCCCAACAACTACTACTAATCTATTGGCTATTGGGCGAACCAACCTGTGGCCTAGCCCATCAGGGTTCAAGTCCTGCTGCGTGCATTTATCCTGGAATTATTTCACAATTTCCGGCAATGCGTGTTCAGAGGAAGGAGACGTTCCCATCAACTACGAGGCGTCTACGGTGGCACTAGTAGAAAAAGGGGCTTTTGTGCGGGCCTGGCCAGCCCATTAGTCCCGGTTCTTCCACGAACCGGGACCAATGGATGCATTCGTCCCAGTTCGTGAGCCCAGGGGGGCGGCTAGGGCCTCTTGGGCATTGGTCCCGATTCGTATGGACCCATTTGTCCCGGTTCCAGGCACGAACCGGGACCAATGGGCCTCGCTCCTGGCCCACAAACATTGGTCTCGGTTCTTGGCTCGAACCGGGACAGACGGCTGGGCTTTAGTCCCGGTTCCAGCCATGAACGGGGACAAATGAGTTGCCTATATATACCCCGTCGCTGCAACAGAGCACTCCATAGTGCTCAGTTTTTTCTGGCCGGCAAGGAGAGGGCATTTGGGTGCTCTAGCTCACCTCCTATGCACACGAGGTGTTCGATGAAATGCCCAAGCCACGCTAGTTAAGCTTTCTCCTCTCGAAGCTCGACCTCCAAGCTCCATTTTCCCCGAGATTTGTCTAGGTTTAGCGGTCAGTCACGTCCCGTCCCCGTCTTCACCGTCGTTGATCGCCCGCGCCGATCTCGTCGCCTGCACCACTATGGTGAGCCTCTTATCTTCTTCTGAAATAAAAATATTCTTACTTTAGATAGATACTTGTCTAATTTTCTTACTTTTATTATTGCGTGTGCTTATATAGTGCGATGGTTTTGGTATCCGCCCCCATCGGCCCTCGTCCTGACTATGATTCGGATGTGGTATATATTATCTTTTATAACTATTTGGTTCATTTATTGTTTAGACGTAGGGTTGTTACCTCCTTCGAGAGGGGCCCGAACTCGTAAAACCCTTGTGTTACACATGCACGGTAGCTAGGATCAGCCCTTGTCCGTACCCTACTTCTTACTATCAGAATCATAACCATGATATCAGACACCGCACCACCACCTCCATTGAGCCGAGGATGCCGTGCCACACTGCTAGGCTGAGGAGCAGGACGCGCAAGGCTAGAACGCGATCAAGAAGGAGGACGAGACTGGCCTCTCGCTGATCAAGGAGGAGGACGAGGCAAGCCCCTCAGTGATCATGCTTGAGTCCGATGACAAAGAAGAAGAGTTCGAGGTGGATAGAGAGATTGAGTCTTCATGGAGCTTTGGAACCATGTCGACGACGGGGATCATGGTGATGAGTAGTGCGTGCGTAGTACCGAGTTTATCGTAGTACTTTCATAGTGTTATTATGTTTAAGTTTGCACTCGTGTTTAAGTAAGAACATTTGGTATTTCGAAATGTCCTAATATGCAATGACCATGTGCCCTTTTCATCATCTGCTATGGCAGAAAATATCTGCTGGCCTATTTTTAAATCATCTGATACACATAAAAAATCCAGTGCCCTAAAACTTTCTTTGGATTCCCTATTATACATCATCCGTTGGAGATGCTCTAATATCGAGGTCATCAATATTCTTATACTACCTTGAGCCCCCACGTGCAAGTGGCATAACGGATACTGTCGGGACTGATAATAAGAAAAACATCTCTATGCTCAAAGGCCAAAGTTTTGGGTGGTAGCAACTTTTGGGACGGCAATAGTGTCATCTCCTTTTATAAGGTGGACTAGGTGGTAGGATGCCTCATCCGGCTCCCGGGATGACAACTTGGTGGCTTTGGAGCCTCCCTCCTGTTACGGCGATGTATAATTAGTGAAGTTTAATTATGTGTACGTCAAACTATTTAGGGTTGTATTTTGGACTTGAAGGTTCAAATCGATTGACTCGTATTAACTATGAACTGGTATATGATTAAGTTAAGTGTTGAGTTCAATTTTGTGGTATGCCATTGGAACTATGAGTTGTTGTTCAATACAGTGTTAAGTTCAATTATGTGATATGCCATTTGAAAAGGATAGATGTGATGGTCAAACGGCTTTGAAATGACGAAATCATGATAAAAGAGCAAAAGAGAAGAGTGAGGACCGACTAATGGCAAAAATATCATTCTCTCAAAAAAAGGTAAGAATGTAAATATTTTCTTCTTAGACGGCCCTCACATTGCTGATGTTCGAAATAGGCTTCTTTTTTGCGAAAAGGGTCTGATCTACTATAAAGAGTAATTATTTTCTTCTTAGACGGCCCTCACATTGCGCATGTTCTAAATAGGCTTTTAAATTGTATTGCAGTGTTGCTTGTTTGATGGAAGCTAAGGGTGTTATCTCATGGATTGATATCTTGTTTTCTAAAACTAACAGAAAAGTTGCCAATTGAAGCAAACACCTTCTATGAGGCCCAGAAACTACTGCTAATCGATTGGCTATTGGAGTCGTAAAAACCCATCTCATTTTGTGCAAGAAGCTAAAGAGCTCAGCCCGTGATTCCCACATATCCATCCGTTCTCTCACTCGAGAAGATCAAGTCACTCAGGCGCAGTGCAGTGAGACGCTTTTCATTATCCATCTTTTTTTGCGGGGTATTCATTATCCATCTTGTATGTTAACTCTTCGATCTCCAAAGATAGTATAAAAATCTCAGAGTAATCAATATAGTCCTTTTATTCCCAAAATAGATTCATATGCACCGATAAATGCATGATCTGCAGCGTATCCAAAAAATATATGAACTGGCTGTAGGAAATATCGACCTTCTCCAATGAAGTTAATTCCGCCAAATAAGTTCAGATACGAGGAGGATAAGGTTTACATTTGGCACCCGGTTTCTGAAGGTCGCAAAATCTCCTCACATCGTCAAAACAAATTAATACTCGTTCATGCATGGCGCGTAATTATTCTAGGATATCAATGCGTGCATTTCTGATGGATTTGTTTCACCAATCAATAGTGGATTGAAACCTTGTTTCTCTCACCCCACCTCCTTACTTGCGCCTATAAATACACTCGTCCCGTCGACGGGAGGAGCATACTCGCTCATCACTCTACTGCACACATAAGGCAGTGGTACAATACAACGATAGGACCTAACAAGAAACTAGCCGGTAGTTTTTGTTGTAGAGAAACTAGCTAGTGAACGCCGAGGGACGACAAAGATGGTGGCAAGTGTTGGAATAAGCCACGGTATGGGTGGTGATCATGTGCGTATGTGCGCGATGATCGAGCCAGTCGCCGGTCCGTTGCCGTGTCGCGGCCGTGGCAAGGTGTACGTATGGGCGTACATGTGTATCGTGTGTGCGTGCGCGCGCATGCATGGAGCGTGTAGGTGCACGAGTACGTGCTTGTGTTTGCGTCAAGGTCTAGATCGAGTCCGGACGTTGGTTTGGCCACGTTCAAGGATAGATTAGAGTCAAGCCAGGTTTGTAGCTAGCTCCGTTGTGTAACAACAGCGGGCGCGTGATGGCATCCAGGTCAAGCGGAGGAGTGGCCAGCTCACGTTGGATGACCGGATCGCCAGGAAGCGTACGTGGGGTGACCGCGGCGTGCGTGGGCGCTACGTTCCGGTTAGCTACAAATACGGCTGTATATCGAGTCAGTTGTAACAATTCAAGCTGGAAAAAATCGTTGTTTGGCAGCGAGGCGTTCGTCGCCACAAAATCTCTGTGTGCTCACTTCTTCTTCTACCTCCGTCCCTAGAGAGCTAGCTAGGGTTAGACCCAACAGCAAGGGCTAGGGTGCTGCTCGTTGCCGCCGTGGTATGGTTTTTGGCAACCACGGCGTGCCAAGCCGCCCAGCCGGACTACGCCACCGCGCTCACCAAGTCGCTGCTCTACTTCGAGGCGCAGCGCTCCGGTAGGCTGCCGCCGACTCAGCGCGTCCAATGGCGCGGCGACTCGGCCCTCAAGGACGGCGCCGACCACGGGGTAAGCACGTCGGCGATGCATGCATCTGTATTACTACTCCCTCCGTTTCATATTACTCGTCACTGATTTAGTATGTGTTTGGTTCGTGCATGATGCTGACATGCTTGATCCATCGATGTGAAGGTGGATCTCACCGGCGGCTACTATGACTCCGGGGACAACGTCAAGTTCGGGTTCCCCATGGCGTTCATGGTGACGATGCTCTCGTGGAGCGTGGTGGAGCACCGTGACCGGCTGGCCGCGGCGGGGGAGCTGGGCCACACGCTCCAGGCAGTGCGGTGGGGCGCCGACTACCTGGCCAAGACGCACGCCCACCCCGATGTGCTCTACGTGAATGTCGGCGACGGCAACTCAGACCATGCGTGCTGGGAGCGGCCGGAGGACATGGACACACCCCGGAGGGCCCACATGGTGAACGCCACCCACCCAGGCTCCGACGTCGCTGCCGAGACGGCGGCAGCGCTGGCCGCTGCCTCCGTCGCGTTCACGGGGCCGCACGGCGACCCCCGGTATGCGTTGACGCTTCTGAAGCACGCGAAATAGGTGCATATTTTTACTTGCTTATTATATTCAGAGAGACTGCTGCATATTTTGAGTTTTGGCACACGTATGCATATTGCATTGCATGCACAGCACACAGATTACACAACGGATGGTAAAAAAACCATTGGTGTAATAGTACGGGTACTAATAAGAAAATAGAGCGGCGCACATATTAACCTGCCATTTTCATCGCGCAGTTATATACATGCACAGCACAAATTGAACGGTTTCTGTGGCTACAATCAATTTGAAAATAATGTGAGGGAATTTATTCAGCAAACCATCTCATAAAGCCGTGGTCATATAGTAGCTAAAAATGAATGTCAAATGAATTAATTATTGCTAGGAAACTGAAGGTGGACTTGTATTTGTGCACACAGACAGACAAAAACTGTATCAGCTAATTTCGTCAATCACTTGCTTCTGCAGTTGTTTCAGTTCGCCAAGAACCACCGTGGCCTCTACCAGAACAGCATTCCATCGGCCAGAAGTTTCTACAGTAGCAGCGGCGATGAGGTAGGAAGCACATCACTAATTAATGTCACAATAATGAACAGAAAAAATAGCAGTATTGTAAAGCAAATACTGAAACTTGTTTGGAACAGGACGAGCTGCTGTGGGCAGCTGTCTGGCTCTACATCGCCACCGGCCACCAGGAGTACAAGGCCTACATCGCCGGCGCCAACAACGTCGGCGGGGTGCGGCAGTCGTTGGGCTGGGACGACAAGTTCGTCGGAGCCCAGGCACTGGTCGCCAAGGTAAATGTACCAGATGATCTTAGTAGGTTTGATGAAGCCACAACAATTTTTAGCTTCAGTAACTGATGACTATGGCGGCCATACTGCAGCTCATCCTCCAAGGGAAGCTGCCCAACAACGGTCGCCACGCCGAGATGAGGAGCAACGTGGAGAGCTTCCTCTGCAACGTCCTTCATCACGGTGACGGCCGCAGCGGGCGGCTCACCCCGGGCGGCATGCTCTACCTGCAGCCCTGGTCTAACCTGCAGGACGTCACGACGGCGATGTTCGTCCTCATCACGCACGCCGACCACCTGGCGGCGGCGAGGGCTTCCCTGCAGTGCGGCGGCGTGAGGCTGCCACCGGCGCAGCTCGTCTCGTTCGCACGGTCACAGGTGGACTACATCCTTGGCAAGAACCCAATGAAGATGAGCTACATGGTTGGGGTTGGAAAGAGGTACCCGTTGCAGCCGCACCACCGCGGCGCGTCGCTGCCATCCATTAGGAAATACCCGGGGAAGATCTCCTGCGGCAAGGGAGCCGAGTACTTCCACAGGTCTGCGCCCAACTTGAATGTGATTGACGGCGCCATCGTCGGAGGGCCTGACAACAACGACCATTACGACGATTCTCGGGGAAATTACCAGCAAGGCGAGCCATCGACATACACTGTCGCGCCCATCGTCGGAGTTATTCCTAGGCTTCTGCATAACTGATGTTCCTGTTTTCAGTCAAGAGATGTGCAATGTCAATGCCATCCTTGTAATTTTCTTATACCGACAACAACACAGGCATTGTTTCCTTCCAGACTTTGAAAAGAACTTCAACATCACCATAGTCCAACTTGACATTTCATTCCCTTCCAAATTTGTAAGAAACTTCAACATGTAGATCTCATCATATTGGCAAGAGTTCTTGTTTACACTAAGGGGTAGAGGCTTCAAGAGCAGGTAGACATTCCCTTATCACCTCTGCAGCTTGCTCCAGCTCCTTCTCCGACACGATGAGCGCAGGCATAAGCCTCACCACATTGCCTTTCCCGGACGTTAGCAAAAAGACACCAGCATCCAAGCACGCATCCACTAAAGGACCAGCTGGTATGTCGAGCTCGATGCCAATGATGAGACCGGCCCCACGGATCTCTTTGACATGAGGGTTTCCACTCAGCTTAGTTTTGAGCAGCTGCTTGAACTTTTTTTGAGTGAAAGAGGATTTCCCTTCCGATTTCCATTAAAGAAACCAGCATAACGAGTGCATTTTAAGGACCGAGTTCCAACACAAACATAAAGCTACGATCTAACAGCGGCCACAGTTAGACAGGAAGCCTTAAGCTATTACATCCAAAAGACAGCCATCTAACACATAAACCAACGACTAGGCGGAACCAGGCGTCCTCCATCGTCATTCATCACCATCACTGCACCAGACGCTTCACACAAAAGCGCCATCCTTGAGCAGCCCTGTAAATTTCACTTGCCACCTGCTCTATGAGTCTTGCTCCTAGCATCAACATTTTTTCTTCTGGGTCCTTTTTCTGCAAAATAGCCCAGTCTGTGATCCGGCTGCACATCATTTTAATGATGCACATTGGGTCATTAATCTTTTTTCTATCAAAGATAATATCATTTCTGCAAATCCAGATCGCCCAAAGTAGGGCTAAAGTGCCAGTCAGAACTAGTCTCTTATCATTTTTCTGAAATCTACTAAGCCAACTACCAAAACAATCTTTTAAATTGGCCCGAATTTGTTTTAGATCAAAAGCACGCCCAACTAAATTCCATACTAGTCTAGCAACCGAATAGGAGAAGAATAGATGATCAATAGTCCCATCTTTCCCACACAAAACACAATGTTTATCACTCTTCCACCCCCTTTTGAGTAAATTGTCTCTTGTCGGAATACTTTTTTTTTATTCAGCAGGCACAGGAAAATTTTAATTTTTGCTGGTACCTTTCCATAAGAATTTCCGTGGAAAACCCACATCAGTCTTGATAAGATGAAGGTATAAGGATTTAACAGTAAATTTTCTATCTGCAGTAAGCATCCACATAGGTCTATCCCTCCCTCCATACATGAGAACCTCTTCACATCTTTCTCTTAGGCTCTTCCATAAAAGATCAGCATCACCAAACAGAGATCTTCTAAAAATAAAAGAGTCCCCATCCTTTATCAATGGCTTCTCTAACAGAGATGCCATGGTCATTACTAATAAAATATAGTGAAGAATACGCATCTTTCAAAGGTTTGTTTCTCACCCACCAGTCTTCCCGGAACCTATTGTTTTTTCCATCTCCTAGTTTCTTTTTTATATGTGGGTAGAAGTATTTTTTAATTTTGATGAGACTAGACCAGAATTAGGAGGGTCCATTCTTGTGCCCCACTCCAGACAGACATTTGTCTTTGATGTATTTTCCTCTAATGATATGTTGCCATAATCCCTCGTCGTCTTCTAGTTTCCACAACCATTTAGCAACTAAAGCAATATTGAATAATTCCAAGTTTGTAACCCCCAATCCCCCTTGCTGTTTTGGTAGACAACAAGTCTTACATTTAACTAAGTGGTATTTCTTTTTATCTTCTTCAGCCCACCGCAACATCCTCGCTCTGTACAAGTCCACTTTTTTCTTCACTCCAGCTGGAAGAAGAAAGAAGGACATCATATAAATAAGAATATTTGTAAGACAAGGCTGCACTAGAGTAACTCTGCCAGCTATATTAAGCAATCTGTCTTGCCAGCAGGCACATCTTTTCTCAATTTTCTCAGTCATATTTTTCCACATGTCATTTCTAATTCTTTTATGAGAAATAGGTAATCCAAGATATTTCAGAGGCATCCCCCCCGCCAAAGCACATGTAAAGATTTCTTTGTACTTTTCAATTTTGTTTTTAGCTTCCCCCAACAGATAAATTTCACTTTTGTGGAAATTAAATGTCAGTCATGACATTTGTTCAAAAGCAGTCAAGATGAATTTAAGATTTCTGGTAGATTCCTCATCATCTTGTAATAGGAATATGGTATCATCTGCATATTGTAACATATTCACACCATTTTCATGGAAATCAGCAAGCACTCCTTTTATATACCCTTCTGTTCTAGCTTTGTCCAAAATGATGGCTAAAGCGTCAACAGTTAAGTCAAAAAGCAGAGGAGACAAAGAGTCTCCTTGCCTAAGACCTTTATGATTTTAGAAAAAGGGCCCACACTGTCATTGACTTTAACTCCCACCTAACCCCCTCTCATGGTGTGCATAATCCAATCACACCACCTGTCCGGGAAGTTTTCGAGTTTTAGCATTTTATGCACAAAAGGCCACTTGATTTTATCATTTGCTTTTTCAAAATCCACTTTGAAGAACATAACACTTTGTTTCTTAGTGTGTATAGAATTTAATGCTTCATGGAGAATAACCACTCCTTCCATGATATATCTCCCTTTCACAAAGGCTGTTTGAATGGGAGAGATAATGGGATTAACCACCCTACTAAGTATGTTCATTAAGACTTTAGTGATGATTTTGAAGCCAACATTCAGAAGGCAAATTGGCCTAAACTTCTGAATTTGTTTAGTATCTTTAGTTTTAGGGACCAAAGTAATGATCCCATAATTGAGTCTGGCTAAGTCTATTTTGCCACTATGAAAGTCATCCAGTATAGCCTTCAAGTCCATTTTAACCATTTCCTAGACATGTTGGTAAAAACCTATTGCAAAGCCATCAGGGCCAGGGCTTTTGTTTTTCTTCATAGAGAGCACCACATCTTAGATTTCTTCCATAGTGAAAGGTTTAAGTAGGATCTCTTGCTCCTGAGAGGAAATCCCTTCAGGAGCATGAATATTGAGATCAATATTAGAAATATTTTCTTGTCCAAAAAGTTTTTTATAGTGTCCAGTAATATATTCCATGAGCTTCCCCCCCCCCTTCAATCACTTCCCCTTCCTGTTCCAGAGCCAAGATTCTATTCTTTCTCCTTCTCCCATTCACCTTGGCATGGTAATATATGGTGTTGGAATCACCTTCTTTAATCTCTTTGTCCTTGTATCTTTATAGCAATTTGATTTCTTCTAATTTAAGAAGATCTTTTAATTCTTTTCTTAGATCTCTCTGTAGCTCTCTGTCATGTGCACAAAGGGCCCAAAGTTCAGCATTTTTATCAATTTTATCCAACATATCCAAGAGCTCCTTTTTCCTTTTTCTGTAAAAAACATTGGTATTCAAAATCCATCCCTTAATTTTTTGTCTGATATTTCTTAATATTTTCTGCCATCTATCTAATCTGGATCCTGTACAATTGATCCCCTAATTCTTTTCAACAAATTCTTTAAATCCATCCATCAACAACCAGACATTCTCAAATCTAAGAATAGCCTTTGTAGGTTATGATCCCCAGTATCCAACAAGATATGATCTGAGATCTCTCTCTCTAGAGCATTAACGATAGCCAAAGGATATGTATCTTCCCAGTCAGGACAAATTAAGACTCTATCTAACTTCTCAAATGTGGGTTCTGGCGAATTATTATCCCAAGTATATTTTCGACCATTCAAAGGCAAATCTCTAAGGCCAGCATGTTCTATGATGGCATTAAAAACAAAACTGAAGTGGTCAGTCCCCCTAGTTTATTAATTTTAGAACTATTTCTAATTAAGTTGAAATCTCCTCCAATCACACAGGGCTGAGGATTGTCCTGGTAAATTCTAGAAAGCTCTGCAAGAAAAGCTTCTTTTCCATCTTTTTGGGCATCACCATAAACTGTAACTAAATTCTAATTGAATTTAGCTTTTTTATCAAACAGAAGTAGTCTAACAAAGTATGTCCCTTTTTCAACTTGAATCAAATCAAAGCAATCACTATTAATCCCTACCAACCCCCCCAGATTTACCTCTAGGGGCAATCCATTCCCAGAGAAATTTGTTTCCCCCAGAAAGGTTATGTAATTCATTTTTTGCAAAAGTCATTCTTAATAGTTTCTTGTAACCCAACAAAATCTAGATGTTTTTCTGGAATTATATCTCTGATAACCCACAAATATAGGGGATCACAACAGTTTTCGAGGGTAGAGTATTCAACCCAAATTTATTGATTCGACACAAGGGGAGCCAAACAATATTCTCAAGTATTAGCAACTGAGTTGTCAATTCAACCACACCTGGAAACTTAATATCTGCAGCAAAGTGTTTAGTAGCAAGTAATATGATAGTAGTGGTAACGGTGGCAAAAGGTAACGGTAGCAAAAGTAATTATTTTGGGTTTTGTAGTGATTATAACAGTAGCAACGGAAAAGTAAATAAGCGAAGAATAATATAGGAAAAGCTTGTAGGCATTGGATCGATAATGGAGAATTATGTCGGATGCGATCAATCATTTAACAGTCATAACCTAGGGTGACACAGAACTAGATCCAGTTCATCAATGTAATGTAGGCATGTATTCCGAATATAGTCATACGTGCTTATGGAAAAGAACTTGCATGACATGTTTTGTCCAACCCTCCCGTGGCTGCGGGATCCTATTGGAAACTAAGGGATATTAAGGCCTCCTTTTAATAGAGTACCATACCAAAGCATTAACACATAGTGAATACATGAACTCCTCAAACTACGGTCATCACCGGTAAGTATCCCGATTATTGTCACTTCAGGGTTAACGGATCATAACACATAATAGGTGACTGTAGACTTGCAAAATAGGATCAAGAACTCTCATATATTGATGAAAATATAATAGGTTCGGATCTGAAATCATGGCACTCGGGCCCTAGTGACAAGCATTAAGCATAGCAAAGTCATAGCAACATCAATCTCAGAACATAGTGGATACTAGGGATCAAACCCTAACAAAACTAACTCAATTACATGATAAATCTCATCCAACCCATCACCGTCCAGCAAGCCTACGATGGAATTACTCACACACGGCAGTGAGCATCATGAAATCGGTGATGGAGGAAGGTTGATGATGATGATGGCGACGGATTCCCCTCTCCGGAGCCCCGAACGGACTCCAGATCAGCCCTCCTGAGAGAGTTTAGGGCTTGGCGGCGGCTCCGTATCGTAAAACACGATGAATCCTTCTCTCTGATTTGTTTCTCCCCGAAAGTGAATATATGGAGTCAAGGTTGAGGTCGGTGGAGCGTCAGGGGGCCCACGACGCAGTGGGGCGCCCCCAGGGGGTTAGAGCGCGCCCCCACCCTCGTGGACAGGGTGTGGGCCCCTTGACGTGGATCTTTCTTCCAGTCTTTTTTATATATTCCAAAAATAATCTCTGTTGATTTTCAGGTCATTCTGAGAACTTTTATTTCTGCACAAAAATAACACCATAGCAATTCTGCTGAAAACAGCGTCAGTCCGGGTTAGTTCCATTCATATCGTGCAAGTTAGAGTCCAAAACAAGGGCAAAAGTCTTTGGAAAAGTAGATACGATGGAGACGTATCAACTCCCCAAGCTTAAACCTTTGCTTGTCCTCAAGCAATTTAGTTGATAAACTGAAAGTGATAAAGAAAAACTTTTACAAACTCTGTTTGCTCTTGTTGTTGTAAATATGTAAAGCCAGCATTCAGATTTTCAGCAAAGATTATGAACTAACCATATTCACAATAACACTTAGGTCTCATGTTTACTCATATCAATGGCATAATCAGCTAGCGAGCAGTAATAAAAAATTTCGGATGACAACATTTTCTCAAAATAATCATGATATGATATGACAAGATGGTATCTCTCTAGCCCTTTCTGAGACCGCAAAACATAAATGCAGAGCACCTTTAAAGATCAAGGACTAACTAGACATTGTAATTCATGGTAAAAGAGATCCAGTCACAGTCATACTCAATGTAAACTAACAGTAATGGATGCAAATGACAAAGTTGCTCTCCAACTGGTGCTTTTTAATAAGAGGATGATGACTCAACATAAAAGTAAATAGATAGGCCCTTCGCAGAGGGAAGCAGGGATTTGTAGAGGTGCCAGAGCTCGGTTTTGAAATAGATATGAATAATATTTTGAACGCTATACTTTCATTGCCAACATAATAACCGAGATATATTGATATCTTCCATGCTACACACATTATAGGCGGTTCCCAAATAGAATGGTAAAGTTTATACTCCCCCTCCACCAACAAGCATCAATCCATGGCTTGCTCGAAGCAACGAGTGCGTCCAACTAACAAGAGTCCCGGGGGAGTTTTGTTTGCAGTTATTTTGATTTGATTTGCATAAAGCATGATACTGGGTATCCCGATGACAAGCCATTTTCTCATGAGTGAGGAGCGGAGTCCACTCCTCTTGAGAATAACCCGCCTAGCATGGAAGATACAGACAACCCTAGTTGATACATGAGCTATTCGAGTATACAAAACATAATGTTTATTTGAAGGTTTAGAGTTTGGCACATACAAATTTACTTGGAATGGCAAGTAGATACCGTATATAGGTAGGTATGGTGGACTCATATGGAACAACTTTGGGGTTTGTGGAATTGGATGCACAAGCAGTATTCCCGCTTAGTACAAGTGAAGGCTAGAAAAAGACTGGGAAGCGACCAGCTAGAGAGCGACAACAGTCATGAACATGCAATTAAATTAATCAACACTGAATGCAAGCATGAGTAGGATATAATGCACCATGAACATAAATATCATAGAGGCTATGTTGATTTTGTTTCAACTACATGCGTGAACATGTGCCAAGTCAAACCACTCGAATCATTCAAAATAGGATACCACCCTATCATACCACATCACAACCATTTTAATAGCATGTTGGCACGCAAGGTAAACCATTATAATCTCCTAGCTAATTAAGCATGTCATAAGTAACTACAATCTCTAACTGTCATTGCAAACATGTTTGTTTCATAATAGGTTGGATCAGGAACGATGAACTAATCATATTTACAAAAACAAGAGAGGTCGAGTTCATACCAGCTTTTCTCATCTCAATAAGTTCATCATATAATCATCATTATTGCCTTTCACTTGCACGGCCGAATAGTGTGGATAATAATCTGCACGTGCATTGGACTAAGCTGGAATTTGCAAGCATTCAATTCAAGAGCGAAGACAAGGTAATATGGGATCTTTGTTAGATCAACAATAATGCATATAAGAGCCACTCAACATTTTCATTATGATCTTCTCCTCTCGACCCCCAAACAAAAGAGGCAAAACTATTTACACGGGAAAGCTCCCAACAAGCAAAAGAAGAACGAAAAATCTTTTTGGGTTTTCTTTTTAATTACTACTACAGCATGAAAAGTAAACTAACTAAAAGCTACAACTATTTTTTCGGTTTTTCTAAGGTTTTTCAAACACACAAGAAGAAAGCATAAAAAGGGAAATAAACTAGCATGGATATTACAATGAAAAAGTATGAGCACCGACAACTAGCATGAGTGTGTGAACAGGAATGTAATGTCGGTGAGAGATACGTACTCCCCCAAGCTTAGGCTTTTGGCCTAAGTTGGTCTATGGCCATGATTGCCCTGGCAGATATCCAAAGTTGTAGCTGGGGTCGTACTGAGAAGGATCCCCCTGGTGCCACCGGTTGGCGATCTCTTTCGGATTCCACTGATAAACAGACTGTCGGTGAGGATGAAATTGTGGTTCCGGCTCTGACTCTGTAGCTGGTGTGGGGTTTCAGTAGGCGTGGATGGCCTCCGGTGGAGCAAGGTACTTGCCTGCAGATAAGTCAAACAAGGAAGGAGCAGGCAAAGTAATAGTCTCAGGGTGATTTTTATCAAATATCAGCTTGTACTTAAGCATCTTTTCCTTATTCTTAACGATAAAATCATGTGCTACCATACTCTTATAGTCTAGAAAAATAGGAGGCAGCAACTTCTCTTCCTTCTCATAATGCCTAATAGGTATGTTAAAATGTGCAGCGAGGCGCGAGGCAAAGATACCTCCCAAGATGGGGCCCTTAGTACGGTTAAGATTTAACCGCTTTGCAACAATAGCACCCATACTAAATGTGTCATCACGGAACAAGGCACGGCGCAAAATAACAATATCAGGGGCACTAAGGTTGCCACCATTTCCGCGACCAATTAAGCATCTACTAGAAAATATTGCAAAGTAACATAAAACAGGAAAATGTATGCTAGTAATTCTTGCATCAGAAACTTTCCTCGTTTCCCCTATAGCAATTGTATCAATAAACCCTTCCACATTGTCACGATGTGGTTCCTCTACACTGCCCTCAAAAGGTATCAAACAAACCTGACAAAAATCACGAAGTGACATCTCCTTATGCTCATCATATAAATAAAATTCCACCGTAGGTCATGAGCTCCTAGCATGGAAATGAAAGTTTTGCACAAAGATATTGGTCAGTAAGAGATACTATTTGTGTTGGTCGTGGAGGAAGGCGGTGAGGCCTGCATTCTCAGCCAATTCATAGAAATCATCATAAATCCCGGCTGCTCTCAAGAAATCATCACAAGGCCATTCACACGGCCGAACCTCCGTGGTGCGAGGGAGATTATACTTGGGCTTCTTGTTCTCTTCACTTTGTTTATCCTTCGAGCTTCGGCTCAATGATCCCCTCAAAAATCTCTTCATCTTTTTCTGAAAATTTCTAAATTTTTTAGTAACTTCAAAACAAAAGTGGACCAAACTCAACAATATTGATGGCAACTACTCCTACAAGTGCCTAGAGGCAATATCATGCATTAAAACTACTTTTGACCATATAAATTTGACATGCAAGATCAAGAACAGGGTCACCTAAGCAGCAAAAATTTGCAATAAATAAAGCACTAGAACAAAAACTAATTGGACCATTGGAGGAGTCACATAACAAAGAACAATCCCCCAAAGTAGTTTTGTGAATGGAGCTTTGAGCTAGGAGATTGAAAATGGCAGCAAGATGAGCTAGAACTCGGGTTTGAGCTGGTTGGTGATTATTTTTGGGAGGAATGAGTGTGTGGTAGCTGGAATAAGTGGAGGGGAGCCACCATGGGCCCACGAGGCGGGGGGCACGCCTTGGGGGGTGGGCGCGCCCTGGACCCTCGTGGCCAGGTGCTTGCTCCCCCTGGTGTGTTCTCAGTGCCAGATATTCTCAAATATTCTAGAAAAAATCATATTTAATTTTCAGGGAATTTGGAGAACTTTTATTTTCGGGGTATTTTTTATTGCATGGAAAATTCAGAAAACAGACTGAAAAATACTATTTTTGCTTTATTTAATATAAATTATAGAAAGTAAAAAGAGGGTACAGAGAGTGGTGTTTTCTAACTTCATCCATCTCATGCTCATCAAAAGGAATCCACTAACAAGGTTGATCAGGTCTTGTTAACAAACTCATTTCGAATAACATGAAACCGGAGAAATTTTGAATAACACTAGGTTACCTCTACGGGGATATGCATGTCCCCAACAATAAGAATATCATATTTCTTATTGACAGTAGGAAGAGCAAATTCAAAACCTCCAATAGTGATTGTTGAAATTTTTCCAATAAAATTGATACTGTGGACTTGAGGTTGTTTCCTCGGAAAGTGTACCGTATGCTCATTACCATTAACATGAAAAGTGACATTGTTTTTGGTGCAATCAATAACATCCCCTGCAGTATTCAAAAAGGTTCTTCCAAGAATAATATACATACTATCGTCCTCGGGAATATCAAGAATAACAAAGTCTGTTAAAATAGTAACGTTTGCAACCACAACAGGCACATCCTCACAAATACCGATAGGTATAGCAGTTGATTTGTGAGCCATTTGCAAAGATATTTCAGTAGGTGTCAACTTATTCAAATCAAGTCTACGATATAAACAGAGAGGCATAACACTAACACCGGCTCCAAGATCACATAAAGCAGTTTTAACATAGTTTCTTTTAATGGAGCATGGTATAGTTGGTACTCCTGGATCTCCAAGTTTCTTTGGTATTCCACCCTTAAAAGTGTAATTAGCAAGCATGGTGGAAATTTCAGCTTCCGGTAGCTTTCTCTTATTAGTAACTATATCTTTCATATATTTAGCATAAGGATTCATTTTAAGCATGTCAGTCAAACACATACACAAAAAGATAGGTCTAATCATTTCGGCAAATCGCTCAAAATCCTCAAAATCCTTTTTCTTGGATGGTTTAGGAGAAAAATGCATGGGTTTCTGAACCCATGGTTCTCTTTCCTTACCGTGCTTCCTAGCAACAAAGTCTCTCTTGTCATAACGTTGATTCTTTGATTATGGGTTATCAAGATCAACAACAGGTTCAATTTCTACATCATTATTATTGCTAGGTTGAGCATCATCATGAACATCATCATTAACATTATCACTAGGTTCATGTTCATTACCAGATTGTGTTTCAGCATCAGAAATAGAAATATCATTGGGATTCTCAGGTGTGTCAATGACAGGTTCACTAGAAGCATGCAAAGTCCTATCATTTTTCTTTTTCTTCCTTTTAGAAGGACTAGGTGCATCAATATTAATTCTCTGAGAATCTTTCTCAATTATCTTAGGGTGGCTCTCAGGATACAAAGGTTCCTGAGTCACTTTACCTCCTCTAGTTGCAACTCTAACAGCAAAGTCATTATTTTTACTATTCAATTCATTCAGCAAATCATTCTGAGCTTTAAGTACTTGTTCTACCTGAGTGGTAACCATAGAAGCATGTTTACTAATAAGTTTAAGTTCACCTTTAACACTAAAGTTATCAAATTCATCCAAACATTGGCTAGCAAACTTAGCGGGGGGGGGGGGGATTTCAGCTTTATCATATCTATAGAGAGAGTTTACCTTTACTACCTGTGTCGGGTTATTGGGACCGTGTGTTTCTTCAATAGGTGATGAATTAAGACCATGTATTTCTTCCACGGGAGGTAAATTCTTAACATCTTCAGCTTTTATACCTTTTTCTTTCATAGATTTCTTTGCCTCTTGCATATCTTCAGGACTGAGAAATAGAATACCCCTTTTCTTCAGAGTTGGCTTAGGAGTTGGTTCAGGAAGTGTCCAATTATTTCCATTGGTCAACATATTATTCAATAGAATTCCATCTTGATCAACTGTTCTTTCCCTGAAAACACAACTAGCACAACTATCCAGGTAATCTATGGAAGCATCGGTTAGTCCATTATAAAAGATATCAAGTATTTCATTTTTCTTGAGAGGATGATCAGGCAAAGTATTAAGTAATCGGAGAAGCCTCCCCCAAGCTTGTGGGAGACTCTCTTCTTCAATTTGCACAAAATTATATGTTTCCCTTAAGGCAACTTGTTTCTTATGAGCGGGGAAATATTTAGCAGAGAAGTAATAAATCATATCCTGGGGACTACGCACACAACCAGGATCAAGAGAATTAAACCATATCTTAGCATCACCCTTTAATGAGAACGGAAATAATTTAAGGATATAATAATAGCGAGTTTTCTCATCATTAGTGAATAGGGTAGCTATATCATTTAATTTAGTAAGATATGCCACAACAATTTCAGATTCATAGCCATAGAAAGGATCAGATTGAACCGAAGTAATTATATCAGGATCAACAGAGAAATCATAATCCTTATCAGTAATAAAGATAGGTGAAGTAGCATAAGCAGGATGATATTTCATTCTAGCATTACGAGTTTTTTCTTTAAGCTTAGCTAATAACTTCTTAAGATCAGATCTATCATTACAAGCAAGAAAGTCTCTAGCAGTTTCTTCATCCATAACATAACCCTCAGGAACAACATGCAATTCATATTTAAGGGGAGAATCTTCATCATCACTTTCATCAATATTATCAGTTTCAATAATTTCATTCTCTCTATCCCTAGCAAGTTGTTCATCAAGAAATGCACCTAGTGGCACAGTATTATCAAGCATAGAAGTAGTTTCATCATAAGTATCATGCATAGCAGAAGTGGCATCATCAATAGCATGCAACATATCAGAATTAATAATAGAAGCAGGTTTAGGTGTCGCAAGCTTACTCAAAATAGAAGGTGAATCAAGTGCAGATCTAGATGGCAGTTCCTTACCTCCCCTCGTAGTTGAGGGAAATTTTTTGGTTCTTTGATCTTTCAAGTTCTTCATAATGATAAGCAGATATAAATCCCAAGTGACTCAAAGAATAGAGCTATGATCCCCAGCAACAGCGCCATAAAATGTTCTTGAGAACCCACAAGTATAGGGGATCGCAACAGTTTTCGAGGGTAGAGTATTCAACCCAAATTTATTGATTCGACACAAGGGGAGCCAAAGAATATTCTCAAGTATTAGCAGCTAAGTTGTCAATTCAACCACACCTAGAAACTTAATATCTATAGCAAAGTGTTTAGTAGCAAAGTAATATGATAGTAGTGGTAACAGTGGCAAAAGGTAACGGTAGCAAAAGTAATATTTTGGGTTTTGTAGTGATTATAACAGTAGCAACGGAAAAGTAAATAAGCGAAGAACAATATAGGAAAAGCTCGTAGGCATTGGATCGGTGATGGAGAATTATGCCGGATGCGATCGATCATGTAACAGTCATAACCTAGGGTGACACAGAACTAGCTCCAGTTCATCAATGTAATGTAGGCATGTATTCCAAATATAGTCATACGTGCTTATGGAAAAGAACTTGCATGACATCTTTTGTCCTACCCTCCCGTGGCAGCAGGGTCCTATTGGAAACTAAGGGATATTAAGGCCTCCTTTTAATAGAGTACCATACCAAAGCATTAACACATAGTGAATACATGAACTCCTCAAACTACGGTCATCACCGGTAAGTATCCCGATTATTGTCACTTCGGGGTTAACAGATCATAACACATAATAGGTGACTATAGAATTGTAGAATAGGATCAAGAACTCTCATATATTGATGAAAACATAATAGGTTCAGATCTGAAATCATGGCACTCAGGCCCTAGTGACAAGCATTAAGCATAACAAAGTCATAGCAACATCAATCTCAGAACATAGTGGATACTAGGGATCAAACGCTAACAAAATTAACTCGATTATATGATAAATCTCATCCAACCCATCACCGTCCAGCAAGCCTACGATGGAATTACTCACACACGGCGGTGAGCATCATGAAATTGGTGATGGAGGAAGGTTGATGATGACCATGGCGATGGATTCCCCTCTCTGGAGCCCCGAACGGACTCCAGATCAGCCCTCCCAGGAGAGTTTAGGGCTTGGCGGCGGCTCTGTATCGTAAAACACGATGAATCCTTCTCTCTGATTTTTTTCTCCCCGAAAGTGAATGTATGGAGTCAAGGTTGAGGTCGGTGGAGCGTTAGGGGGCCCACGAGGTAGGGGGCATGCCCAGGGGGTAGGGCGCTCCCCCACCCTCATGGACAGGGCATGGGCCCCCTGACGTGGATCTTTCTTCCAGTATTTTTTATATATTCCAAAAATAATCTCCGTTGATTTCCAGGTCATTCCGTGATCTTTTATTTCTGCAGAAAAATAACACCATGGAAATTCTGCTGAAAACAGCGTCGGTCTAGGTTAGTTCCATTCAAATCATGCAAGTTAGAGTCCAAAACAAGGGCTAAAGTGTTTGGAAAAGTAGATACAACGGAGACGTATCAATCTATAACAAAATTTCTCTTAATATCTTGCCCTATGCCTCTTACATTCCATAATATACCTATCATTATTTCTTTTTCTTCCTTTTTTCATCCCACCTATTGAGATGGCATGCTGCCCAACACTATTGGCTGGTGTGCTGATAACCCACAAGTATAGGGGATCGCAACAGCTTTCGAGGGTAGAGTATACAACCCAAATTTATTGATTCGACACAAGGGGAGCCAAAGAATATTTTCAAGTATTAGCAGCTGAGTTGTCAATTCAACCACACCTGGGAACTTAGTATCTGCAGCAAAGTGTTTAGTAGCAATGTAATATGATAGTGGTGGTAGCAGCAACAAAAGTAAAGACATCAAAAGTAATGTTTTTGGTATTTTGTAGTGATTGTAACAGTAGCAGCGGGAAAGTAAATAAGCGAGAACCAGTATATGCAAAACTCGTAGGCACCGGATCAGTGATGGATAATTATGCCAGATGCGGTTCATCATGTAACAGTCATAACATAGGGTGACACAGAACTAGCTCCAATTCCTTAATATAATGTAGGCATGTATTCCGTATATAGTCATACGTGCTTATGGAAAAGAACTTGCATGACATCTTTTGTCCTACCCTCCCGTGGCAGTGGGGTCCTATTGGAAACTAAGGGATATTAAGGCCTCCTTTTAATAGAGAATCGGAACAAAGCATTAGCACATAGTGAATACATGAAGTCCTCAAACTATGGTCATCAGCGGGAGTGGTCCCGATTATTGTCACTTCGGGGTTGCCGGATCATAACGCATAGTAGGTGACTATAGACTTGCAAGATAGGATCAAGAACTCACATATATTCCTAAAAACATAATAGGTCCAGATCTGAAATCGTGGCACTCGGGCCCTAGTGACAAGCATTAAGCATAGCAAAGTCATAGCAACATCAATCTCAGAACATAATGGATACTAGGGATCAAACCCTAACAAAACTAACTCGATTACATGATAAATCTCATCCAACCCATCATTGTCCAGCAACCCTACGATGGAATTAATCACACACGGCGGTGAGCATCATGAAATTGGTGATGGAGGATGGTTGATGATGACGACGGCGACAAATCCCCCTCTCCGGAGCCCCGAACGGACTCTAGATCAGCCCTCCCGAGAGGTTTTAGGGCTTGGCGGCGGCTCCGTATCGTAAAACGCGATGATTTCTTCTCCCTGACTTTTTCTCTCCGAAAGCAAATATATAGAGTTGGAGTTGGCGTCAGAGGGCATCCAGGGGGCCCACGAGGTAGGAGGGCGCGCCCTAGGGGGGCGCCCCCCACCCTCGTGAGAAGGGTGTGGGCCCCCTGGTCTTCATCTTTGGCGAGGATTTTTTATTGCTTTTTCTAAGATGTTCTGTGGAGTTTCAGGTCATTCCGAGAATATTTGTTTTCTGCACATAAAACAACATCATGGCAATTCTGCTGAAAACAATGCCAGTCTGGGTTAGTTCCATTCAAATCATACAAGTTAGAGTCCAAAACAAGGGCAAAAGTGTTTGGTAACGTAGATACGACGGAGACGTATCAACTCTCCCAAGCTTAAACCCTTTCTTGTCCTCAAGCAATTCAGTTGGCAAACTGAAAGAAAGAAAGAAAAACTTTTACAAACTCTGTTTGCTCTTGTTATTGTAACTATGTCAAGCCAGCATTCAAGCTTTCAACATATATCATAACTAACCACATTTTCAATAATTCTCAGGTCTCATAATTACTCATATCAATAGCATAATCAACTAGCAAGTCATAATAATAAATCTCGGATGACAACACTTTCTCGAAACAATCATAATATGATATAACAAAATGGTATCTCGCTAGCCCTTTCTGAGACCGTAAAACATAAATGCAGAGCACCTTTAAAGATCAAGGACTGACTAGACATTGTAATTCATGGTAAAAGACATCCAATCATAGTCATACCCAACATAAATTAATAGTGATGAATGCAAATGACAGCTGTGCTCTCCAGCTAGTACTTTTTAATAAGAGGGTGATGACTCAACATAAAAGTAAATGGATAGGCCCTTCGTAGAGGGAAGCAGGGATTTGTAGAGGTGCCAGAGCTCGGTTTTGAAATAGAGATAAATTGTATTTTGAGCGGTATACTTTCATTGTTAACATAACAACTAAGAGATGGCGATATCTTCCATGCTAAACACATTATAGGCGGTTCCCAAACAGAATGGTAAAGTTTATACTCCCCCTCCACCAACAAGCATCAATCCATGGCTTGCTCGAAACAACGAGTGCCTCCAACATACATCAGGTCCCAGGGGGAGTTTTGTTTGCAATTAATTTTGATTTAGTTTGCATAGAGCATGGGACTGGGCATCCCGGTGACCAGCCATTTTCTCGTGAGTGAGGAGCGGAGTCCACTCCTCTTGAGAATAACCCGCCTAACACGGAAGATAAGGACAACCTTGGTTGATACATGAGCTATTTGAGCATACAAAACAGAATGATTATTTAAAGGTTTAGAGTTTGGCACATACAAATTTACTTGGAATGGCGGGTAGATACCGCATATAGGAAGGTATAGTGGACTCATCTGGAATAACTTTGGGGTTTAATGGATTGGATGCACAAGCAGTATTCCCGCTTAGTACATGTGAAGGCTAGCAAAAGACTGGGAAGCGACCAACTAGAGTGCGACAAGAGCCATGTAGATGCATTAAAATTAATAAACATTGGATGCAAGCATGAGTAGGATATAATCCACCATGAACATAAATATCGTGAAGGCTTTGTTGATTTTGTTTCAACTACATGCGTGAACATGTGCCAAGTCAAGTCACTTAAATCATTCAAAGGAGGATACCACCCCATCACACCACATCATAACCATCTCAATAGCATGTTGGCACACAAGGTAAATCATTATAACTCATAGCTAATCAAGCATGGCACAAGCAACTATGATCTCTAATTGTCATTGCGACCATGTTTATTCATAATAAGCCGAATCAAGAATGAGGGACTCATCATATTTACAAAAACAAAAGAGGTCGAGTTCATACCAGCTTTTCTCATCTCAGTCAGCCCATCATATATCATCATAATTGCCTTTCACTTGCACGACCGAACGGTGAGAATAATAATAAGAGTGTACGTGCATTGGACTAAGCTGGAATCTGCGAGCATTCAATAAACAGGAGAAGACAAGGCAATATGGGGTCTTGGTTAAATCAACAATAATCCATATAAGAGCCACTTTAACAATTTAATTATGGTCTTCTCCTACTGCCCCCAAAGAAAAGAAAAGAAATAAAACTATTTAGACGGTAAAGCTCCCAAGCAAAAGAAGAATGGGAAATATTTTTGGGTTTTCTTTTTAATTATTATTACTACAGCAGAAAAATAAACTACTACTAATTTTTTTGGTTTTCTTAAGGTTTAACAAACACATAAGAAGAAAGCAGGAAAAAGAAAATAAACTAGCATGGATATTATAGTGAAAGAGTATGAGCACCGACATCTAGTAATGAGTGTGTGTGAACATAAATGTAATGTCGGTGAGAAATACGTACTCCCCCAAGCTTAGGCTTTTGGCATAAGTTGGTCTATGGCCACGGCTGGCCTGGCGGATATCCATAATAATAGTTGTTGGGGTCGTACTGTGATGAGGAGGAAGAAGGCTCCGATTGCCACTGGCTGGCAATCATCTCCGGATCCCACTAATAGTTAGACTGTCGTGAAGGATCAAATTGTGGTTCCGGTTCTGGCTCCTCGGCTGGTGCAGGGTTCCGGTAGGCGTGAATAGCCGTCAACAGAACAAGGTACGTGCCTACAGTCAAATCAAACAAAGAAGGAGCAGGCAGGATAATAGTCTCAGGATGATGTTTGTTAAAGAACAATTGATATTTAAGCTCTCCTGCCCTATTCTTAACAATAAAATCGTGTGCTGATATGTCTCCAACGTATCTATAATTCTTGATTGCTCCATGCTATATTATCTACTGTTTTGGGCAATATTGGGCTTTATTATCCACTTTTATATTACTTTTGGGACTAACCTATTAACCGGAGGCCTAGCCCAGATTTGCTATTTTATGCCTATTTCAGTGTTTCGAAGAAAAGGAATATCAAACGGAGTCGAAACGGAACGAAATCAACTGGAGAAGTTATTTTTGGAACGAAAGCCACCAGATAGACTTGGACTCCACGTCAAGAGATACGAGAGGTGCTCACGAGGGTGGGGGCGCCCCCCTAGGGCGCGCCCCCCTGCCTCGTGGGGCCCCCGTAGCTCCTCCGACGTACCCCCTGCACCCATATATACCTACGTACCCTAAAACTTCCAGAACGCACATTGGATCGGGAGTTCCGCCACCAGAAGCCTCCGTAGCCACTGAAAACCAATCTAGACCCATTTCGGCACCCTGCCGGAGGGGGCAATCCTTCTCCGGTGGCCATCTTCATCATCCCGGTGCTCTCCATGACGAGGAGGGAGTAGTTCTCCCTCGGGGCTGAGGGTATGTACCAGTAGCTATGTGTTTGATCTCTCTCTCTCTCTCTTGTGTTCTTGAGGTGATACGATCTTGATGTATCGCGAGCTTTGTTATTATAGTTGGATCCTATGATGTTTTCTCCCCCTCTACTCTCTTGTAATGAATTGAGTTTCCCTTTGAAGTAATCTTATCGGATTGAGTCTTTAAAGATTTGAGAACACTTGATGTATGTCTTGCTGTGGATATCTGTGGTGATAATGGGATATCATGTGATTCAATTGATGTATGTTTTGGTGACCAACTTGCGAGTTCCGCCCATGAACCTATGCATAGGGGTTGGTACACGTTTTCGTCGTGATTCTCCGGTAGAACTTTGGGGCACTCTTTGAGGTCCTTTGTGTTGGTTGAATAGATGAATATGAGATTGTGTGATGCATATCGTATAATCATACCCACGGATACTTGAGGTGACATTGGAGTATCTAGGTGACATTAGGGTTTTGGTTGATTTGTGTCTTAAGGTGTTATTCTAGTACGAACTCTAGGGCTGTTTGTGACACTTATAGGAATAGCCCAACGGATTGATTGGAAAGAATAACTTTGATGTGGTTTCGTACCCTACCATAATCTCTTCGTTCGTTCTCCGCTATTAGTGACTTTGGAGTGACTCTTTGTTGCATGTTGAGGGATAGTTATGTGATCCAATTATGTTAGTATTGTTGAGAGGACTTGCACTAGTGAAAGTATGAACCCTAGGCCTTGTTTCCTAGCATTGCAATACCGTTTACGCTCACTTTTATCATTCGTTACCTTGCTGTTTTTATATTTTCAGATTACAAAAACTATTATGTACTATCCATATACCACTTGTATCACTATCTCTTCGCCGAACTAGTGCACCTGTACAATTTACCATTGTATTGGGTGTGTTGGGGACACAAGAGATTCTTTGTTATTTGGTTGCAGGGTTGCTTGAGAGAGACCATCTTCATCCTACACCTCCTACGGATTGATAAAACTTCGGTCATCCACTTGAGGGAAATTTGGTACTGTCCTACAAACCTCTGCACTTGGAGGCCCGACAACGTCTACAAGAAGAAGGTTGTGTAGTAGACATCATGTACCACCATACTTTTATGATCATGGTCATTTAAATATCAAATGCAAGTTGTTTCATGACCGTATCGTGTCCAAAAATTGTGATGACTTGATTTCCCTTGCACATCATAATGAACTTAGTTTGCTATTGGGTTATGAAGAAATGAAACGTATAACTGAGGGTATTCCAAAATTTAATCTCGATAAACTTCTTGGTTTTGATCTAGAGAAGATTTATATGTATTGTGCGGTGAATTGCATTGAAAATCCTTATATTGCCAATTACATAAAGAAAAGAAAACAAATAGAAGATGAAGAGAATGCTAACAAAGGGAAGAGACTTCCCAATATTCTCCTATTATTTCTTATGATGAATCAGGTAACGAAGAGGAGCCCTCTATTCAACCAATCTCATTAATAAGGAGCTCCAAAAAGAGGATTGAACCCACGCATGATGTGGTGAAGAAGAAGAAAAGAAAAAGGAAGAGAGGTAAAAAGATATATCTCCCAAATAATGCTACTCCTATTACTATTGTGCCTCATTAAAATATAATTGTGGAAGATAATGATACTTCTTATGATCTTGAAAATCTTTTTTGCACTTGCTTGGAAGAATATAATAATTGCCATACTATCGGTGCTATCTATACTATTAATGATGAGAGTGATTATGCTTATGATATGAAAAGGCCCAAGATTGGGGAGGCTATGTTTGATGAGGATTACATATTTGAGAATATATTTGCTGCAATTAATGTTTGTCCGAAGCTTAGGGAAGCTATGATTAATGAAGATGATATTTTTAGTCTCCCGAGTTTTGATATGCAAGTTTATAATGATGATAGCATGCCCCCTACTTATGATGATTATTGTGATGATACTTATGCTATAAAAAGTAGTGATTATATTTATAAAACTTGTCATGATTATGATTACCCTTCTCTGAACCTTACTCTTTTAATATGGAAACAATTTATAGTATTCGAGTTTCCTATGATACTCCCATTATTCATGAGAAGAATTTTGCTTGTGTGGAGAGTAATAAAATTTTTATGCTTGTAGATCATGAAATGAATGCTTTAGGTGCTGGTTATATTGTTGAATTCATTCATGACGCTACTGAAAATTATTATGAGGGAGGAACATATGCTTGTAGGAATTGTAATAATATCAAGTTTCCTCTCTATGTGCTTAAAGTTTCGAAGTTATGCTTATTTTACCTTCCTATGCAAGTTGATGATTGTTCCCATAAGTTGTTTGCTCACAAAATCTCTATGCATAGGAAGTATGTTAGACTTAAATGTGCTAGTCATATTCTTCATGATGCTCTCTTTATGTTACAATTCTTATCCTTTATGTGAGTATCATTGAAATAATCATGCCTAGCTAGGGGCATTAAACGATAGCGCTTGTTGGGAGGCAACCCAATTTTATTTTTTTATTCCTTGCGTTTTGTTCCTGTTTAGTAATACTAGACTCTGTTTATATGTGGTCATATGCTTTTAATTAGTGTTTGTGCCAATTAGAACCTTTGGGAAGACTTTGGGAAAGTCTTGTTGATCATGCTGTAAAAAACAGAAACTTTAGCGCTCACGAGATTAGCTGCCATTTTTTATTGGAGAGTGCTATTTAGTTAATTCTTTGTGAAGATGATTAATAGATAAATTCCTCAGGTCCAGAAATTTATTTGAGAATTTTATGATCTCCAGAAGTATACGTTTGATTCATATTACTACAGACTGTTCTGTTTTTGACAGATTCCGGTTTTCATGTGTTGTTTACTTATTTTGATGAATCTATGGCTAGTAAAATAGTTTATAAACCATAGAGGAGTTGGAATACAGTAGGTTTAACACCAATATAAATAAATAATGAGTTCATTACAGTACCTTGAAGTGGTGATTTATTTTCTTATACTAATGGAGCTTACGAGTTTTCTGTTAAGTTTTGTGTTGTGAAGTTTTCAAGTTTTGGGTAAAGAATCGATGGACTATGGAATAAGGAGTGTCAAGAGACTAAGCCTGGGGATTCCCAAGGCACCCCAAGGTAATATTCAATGATAGCCAAGAGCCTAAGCTTGGGGATGCCCCGGAAGGCATCCCCTCTTTCGTCTACTTCCATCGGTAACTTTACTTGGAGCTATATTTTTATTCACCACATGATATGTGTTTTGCTTGGAGCATCAATTTATTTTGTTAGGATTTGATTTATGTTATTTATAACAATGTTTTTCATCTTTTATTTCAATAGAAGTGGCATTGATAGCCTTTACTATGCCTATGTTACAAGTATACATGTTGCTGTTTGAAAACAGAAAGTTTACCGCTGTTGCAATAATTCCCTAGAAAAGTCAGAATGTGATAAAATGTTTAAACCCTTTGAATATTAAGCTCTGATAAATTTACTACAGTGGGAATTTTATTTCATAATTTTTGGAGCTAGGGAAGTATGGATGTTGCAGCATTCTTTACAGACTATCCTGTTTAGGCAGATTGCTCTTATGTTTGCATTGTTTGCATATGTTTGCTTCTTTAATGATTCTATTTGAGGATAGGACTATTAAATATGCAGAGACATTTAGTATGCAATGTTGAATAATAATTTTAGTGATTTTATATAGGAAAATATGATAAGGTTTTTGCAATGGTTTATACTAACCTATCTCACGAGTCCTTGTTGAGTTTTGTGTGGATGAAGCTTTTGAGATTTAGGGAGACCGTGATATGAGAGGAATTAAGGAGACACAAAAGCTAAAGCTTGGGGATGCCCAAGGCACCCCAAGATAATATTTCAAGAAGTCTCAAGCATCTAAGCTTGGGGATGCCTCGGTTGGCATCCCACCTTTCTTCTTCAACAATTATCGGTTAGTATCGGTTGATCCTAAGTTTTTGCTTCTTCACATGATGTTTGCCATTCTTAGAATGTCATTTTATTTTGCTTTGCTTGCTGTTTGAATATAATAACAAGATCTGAAATTATTAAATGTTAGAGAGTCTTCGCATAGTTGCATAATTATTAAACTACTCACTGATCCTCACTTATATCTTTCGGAGTAGTTTGTCATTTGCTCTAGTGCTTCACTTATATCTTTTAGAGCATGGTGGTAGCTTTATTTTGAAGAAATAGATGAACTCTCATGCTTCACTTATATTATTTTGAGAGTCTTAAATAGCATGGTAATTTGCTTAAAATCCTAATATGCTAGGTATTCAATAATAATAAAATTCTCTTATGAGTGTGTTGAATACTATGAGAAGTTTGATACTTGATAATTGTTTTGAGATATGGAGATGGTGATACTAGAGTCATGATAGTTGAGTAGTTGTGAATTTGAGAAATACTTGTGTTGAAGTTTGTGATTCCCGTAGCATGCACGTATGGTGAACCGTTATGTGATGAAGTCGGAGCATGATTTATTTATTGATTGCCTTCCTTATGAGTGGCGGTCGGGGACGAGCGATGGTCTTTTCCTACCAATCTATCCCCCTAGGAGCATGGGTGTAGTACTTTGTTTCAATAACTAATTGATTTTTGCAATAAGTATGTGAGTTCTTTAAGACTAATGTTGAGTCCATGGATTATACGCACTCTCACCCTTCCACCATTGCTAGCCTCTCTAGTACCGCGCAACTTTCGCCGGTATCATACACCCACCATATACCTTCCTCAAAACAGCCACCATACCTACCTATTATGGCATTTCCATAGCCATTCTGAGATATATTGCCATGCAACTTTCCACCGTTCCGTTTATTATGACACACTCCATCATTGTCATATTGCTTAGCATGATCATGTAGTTGACATTGTATTTGTGGTAAAGCCACCATTCATAATTCTTTCATACATGTCACTCATGCATCATTGCATATCCCAGTACACCGCCGGAGGCATTCATATAGAGTCATCTTCGTTCTAGTATCGAGTTGTATCATTGAGTTGTAAATAAATAGAAGTGTGATGATCATCATTCAATAGAGCATTGTCCCCCCAAAAAAATAAAAAAAATAAAGGCCAAATAAAAAAATAAAAAATTAAAAGGGACAATGCTACTATCCTTTTTCCACACTTGTTCTTCAAAGTAGCACCATGATCTTCGTGATAGAGAGTCTCCTATGTTGTCACTTTCATATACTAGTGGGAATCTTTAATTATAGAACTTGGCTTGTATATTCCAATGATGGGCTTCCTCAAAATGCCCTAGGTCTTCGTGAGCAAGCGATTTGGATGCACACCCACTAGTTTCTTTTGTTGAGCTTTCATATACTTATAGCTCTAGTGCATCCGTTGCATGGCAATCCCTACTCACTCACATTGATATCTATTAATGGGCATCTCCATAGCCCGTTGATACGCCTGATCGATGTGAGACTATCTTCTCCCTTTTTGTCTTCTCCACAACCACCATTCTATTCCACCTAAAGTGCTATATCCATGGCTCACGCTCATGTATTGCGTGAAGATTGAAAAAGTTTGAGAACATTAAAAATATGAAACAATTGCTTGGCTTGTCATAGGGGTTGTGCATGACTTAAATATTTTGTGTGGTGAAGATGGAGCATAGCCAGACTATATGATTTTGTAGGGATAGCTTTCTTTGGCCATGTTATTTTGAGAAGACATGATTGCTTTGTTAGTATGCTTGAAGTATTATCATTTTTATGTCAATATGAACTTTTGTCTTGAATCTTATTGATCTGAATATTCATACCACAATTAAGAAGAATTACATTGAAATTACGCCAACTAGCATTCCACATCAAAAATTATCTTTTTATCATTTACCTACTCAAGGACGAGCAGGAATTAAGCTTGGGGATGCTTGATACGTCTCCAACGTATCTATAATTGTTGATTGCTCCATGCTATATTATCTACTATTTTGGGCAATATTGGGCTTTATTATCCACTTTTATATTACTTTTGGGACTAACCTATTAACCGGAGGCCCAGCCTAGATTTGTTGTTTTATGCCTATTTCAGTGTTTCGAAGAAAAGGAATATCAAACGGAGTCGAAACGGAACGAAATCAACTGGAGAAGTTATTTTTGGAACGAAAACCACTAGATAGACTTGGACTCCACGTCAGGAGATACGAGAAGTTCTCACGAGGGTGGGGGGCGCCCCACCTAGGGAGCGCCCCCTGCCTCGTGGGGCCCCCGTAGCTCCTCCGACGTACCCCCTGCACCCATATATACCTACGTACCCTAAAACTTCCAGAACGCACAATGGATCGGGAGTTCCGCCGCCAGAAGCCTCCGTAGCCACCGAAAACCAATCTAGACCCGTTTCGGCACCCCTGCCGGAGGGGGCAATCCTTCTCCAGTGGCCATCTTCATCATCCCGGTGCTCTCCATGACGAGGAGGGAGTAGTTCTCCCTCGGGGCTAAGGGTATGTACCAGTAGCTATGTGTTTGATCTCTCTCTCTCTCTCTCTCTCGTGTTCTTGAGGTGATACGATCTTGATGTATTGCGAGCTTTGCTATTATAGTTGGATCCTATGATGTTTTCTCCCCCCTCTACTCTCTTGTAATGAATTGAGTTTCCCCTTTGAAGTAATCTTATCGGATTGAGTCTTTAAAGATTTGAGAACAATTGATGTATGTCTTGCCGTGGATATATGTGGTGACAATGGGATATCACGTGATTCACTTGATGTATGTTTTGGTGACCAACTTGCGGGTTCCGCCCATGAACCTATGCATAGGGGTTGGCACACGTTTTCATGGTGATTCTCCGGTAGAACTTTGGGGCACTCTTTGAGGTCCTTTGTGTTGGTTGAATAGATGAATCTGAGATTGTGTGATGCATATCGTATAATCATACCCACGGATACTTGAGGTGACATTGGAGTATCTAGGTGACATTAGGGTTTTGGTTGATCTGTGTCTTAAGGTGTTATTCTAGTACGAACTCTAGGGCTGTTTGTGACACTTATAGGAATAGCCCAACGGATTGATTGGAAAGAATAACTTTGAGGTGGTTTCGTACCCTACCATAATCTCTTCGTTCGTTCTCCGCTATTAGTGACTTTGGAGTGACTCTTTGTTGCTGTTGAAGGATAGTTATGTGATCCAATTATGTTAGTAATGTTGAGAGGACTTGCACTAGTGAAAGTATGAACCCTAGGCCTTGTTTCCTAGCATTGCAATACCGTTTACGCTCACTTTTATCATTCGTTACCTTGCTGTTTTTATATTTTCAGATTACAAAAACTATTATCTACTATCCATATACCACTTGTATCACCATCTCTTCGCCGAACTAGTGCACCTATACAATTTACCATTGTATTGGGTGTGTTGGGGACACAAGAGACTCTTTGTTATTTGGTTGCAGGGTTTCTTGAGAGAGACCATCTTCATCCTACACCTCCTACGGATTGATAAACCAGGTCATCCACTTCAGGGAAATTTGGTACTGTCCTACAAACCTCTTCACTTGGAGGCCCAACAACGTCTACAAGAAGAAGGTTGTGTAGTAGACATCATGTGCCACCATACTTTTATGATCTAGATAAACACGGGGCAACACCTTTTCTTCCTTCTAAGCATGCCTAATAGGTATGTTAAAATGTGCAGCTAGGCGTGTAGCATAGATGCCTCCAAAGATGGGACCCTTTGTACGGTTCATTCTTAACCGTCTAGCAATAATACCACCCATACTAAAAGTGTTATCACTGTATAAACCGTGCTGCAGAATAATTATATCAGGGATACTAAGGTTTCCACAGTTTCCGCGTCCAATTAAACAACGACTAGCAAATAATGCAAAGTTACGTAAAACAGGAAAATGTATGCTAGTGATTCGTGCATCGGAAACCTTTGTAGTTTCTCCTACAGTGATAGGATCAATAAACCCAGCCACATCATCATGATGTGGTTCTTCTGTCTTGCCCTCAAAAGGGACTAAACAAATCCGACAGAAATCATAAAGTGACATCTCCTTATGCTCATCATATAAATGAAACTCCACCGTAGGTGGTGAGTTCCTAGAATGAAAATGGAAGTTTGCACAAAAGTATTTGTGAGTAAGAGATACTGATCGCATTGGTCGTGGAGGAAAGCGGTGAGGCCTGCATTGTGAGCCAATTCATGAAAATCTTCATAGATACCGGCTGCTCTCAAGAAATCATCAGAAGGCCATTCACACGCCCGAATCTCTGTGGTGCGCGGCAAATTATACTTAGGCTTCAGTGCCTTTTCCTTTGAGATTTTCCTTGATGAGCCCCTCAAAAATCTCCTCATTATTTTTCTGAAATAATCTGAAATTTTTAGTAACTTCAAAAAAAGTGAACCAACTTCAATAATATTGATAGCAACTACTCCTACAAGTGCCTAGAGCCTATATCAAGCATTAGAACTACTTGGAACCATATAAATTTGACATGCAAGCTCAAGAACATGGTCACCTATGCAGCACAAATTTGCAAAGAATAAAGCACTAGAACAAAAACTAATTGGACCAATGGAGGAGTCACATACCAAGGAACAATCTCCCCAAGTAGTTTTGCGAGAGGTGCTTTGAGCAAGGAGATCGAAAATCACAGCAAAAGTGGCTGGAACTTGTGCTTGAGTTGGTTTTTCGGGTTTGTGTGAGACAGAGGAAGAAGATGGGTCCTGGGATAAGTGGAGGAGGGCCACCATGGGCCCACGAGGCAGGGGGCGTGCCCTAGAGGGGGGCGCCCACCACCCTCGTGGCCAGGTGGCAGCTCCTCCCGCGGTAATTTTTGCATGGTAAATCCTCAAATATTCCCGAAAAAATCATATTAAATTGGCATGTCATTCTGAGGACTTTTATTTTCGGGATATTTTTATATTGCACGGATAAGTCAGGGAACAGACAGAAAATACTATTTTTACTTTATTTCTACTAATTAACAGAAAGTATAGAGTGTGTACAGAAGTTTGTGCTTATAGTTTCATCCATCTCATGGTCGTCAAAAAGAATCCACTAACAAGGTTGATCAAGTCTTGTTAACAAACTCATTCCGATAATCATGAAACCGGAGAAATTTCGAATAACACTAAGTTACCTCAACAGGATATGCACATCCCCTATAATAAGTATATCATATTTCTTCTTGACAGTAGGAATAGGAAATTCAAAACCTCCAAATATAATCGATGGAATTTTTCCAATAGAGTTGATACTATGAACTTGAGGTTGTTTCCTCGGAAAGTGTACCGTATGCTCATTACCATTAACATGAAAAGTGACATTGCCTTTGTTGCAATCAATAACAGCCCCTGCAGTATTAAGAAAAGGTCTTCCAAGAATAATAGAGATACTATCATCCTCGTTAATATCAAGTATAACAAAGTCCGTTAAAATAGTAATGTTTGCAACCACAACAGGCACATCCTCACAAATACCGACAGGTATAGCAGTTGATTTATCAGCCATTTGCAAAGATATTTCAGTAGGTGTCAACTTATTCAAGTCAAGTCTACGATATAAAGAGAGAGGCATAACACTAACACCGGCTCCAAGATCACATAAAGGAGTTTTAATATAATTGCTTTTAATGGAGCAAGGTATAGTAGGTACTCCGGGGTCTCCAAGTTTCTTTGGTATTCCACCCTTAAAAGTATAATTAGCAAGCATGGTGGAAATTTCAGCTTCTGGTATCTTTCTTTTATTAGTAATGATATCCTTCATATATTTAGCATAAGGATTTGTTTTGAGCACATCAGTTAATCTCATACGCAAAAAGATAGGCCTAATCATTTCAGCAAAGCGCTCAAAATCCTCATCATCCTTTTTCTTGGATGGTTTTGGAGTAAAAGACATGGGTTTCTGAACCCAAGGTTCCCTTTGTTTACCATGTTTCCTAGCAACAAAGTCTCTTTTATCATAATGTTGATTCTTTGATTGTGGGTTATCAAGATCAACAGGTTCAGTTTCTACATCATTATCATTACTAGGTTGAGCATCATCACGAACATCATCATTAATATTTTCATTAGATTCATGTTCATTACCAGATTGTGTTTCAGCATCAGACATAGAGATATCATTTGGATTATCAGGTGGTTCGGCAATAGGTTCACTAGAAGTTTGCACAGTTCTATCATTTTTCTTCTTCTTCTTTTTAGAAGAACTAGGAACATCAATATTATTTCTTTCAGAATCTTGCTCGATTCTCTTAGGGTGGCCTTTAGGATACAAAGGTTCCTGAGTCATTCTACCAGTTCTAGTAGCCACTATAACAGCATAATTATTTTCTTACTATTCATTTCATCAAGCACTTCCTTTTGATCTTTAAATACTTGTTCTACTTGAGTGGTAACCATAGAAGCATGTTTGCTAACAAGTTTAAGTTCACCTTTAATATTAGCCATATAATCAGCCAAGCGTCTAACCATATAAGCATTTTCTTTTAATTGTCTACCAAAATAAGCATTGAAGTCGTCTTGCTTAAACATAAAGTTATCAAGCTCATCCAAGCACTGACTAGCAATTTTAGTAGGAGGGACTTCAGCTTTATCATATCTATAGAGTGAATTTACCTTTACTACCTGTGTCGGGATATCGGGATCAGGAGGTTCTTCAGTAAATAAAGAATTGAGATCATATGTTTCTTCAACGGGCGGTATATTAAGAACATGTATTTCTTCAATAGAAGGTAAATTCTTAACATCTTCAGCTTTAATACATTTCTCTTTCATAGATTTCTTTGCCTCTTGCATATCTTCAGGACTGAGGAATAGAACACCTCTCTTCTTCGGAGTTGGTTTAGGAATAGACTCAGTAATTGGAGCAGGAGCTGGCTCGGGAGGTGCCCAATTATTTTCATTTGTCAACATATTACTCAATAGAATTTCAGCTTCATCCGATGTTCTTTCCCTGAAAAGAGAACCAACACTACTATCCAGGTAATCTCTGGAAGCATCGGTTAGTCCATTATAAAAGATATCAAGTATTTCAGGTTTCTTAAGAGGATGATTAGGCAAAGAATTAAGTAACTTGAGAAGCCTCCCCCAAGCTTGTGGGAGACTCTCTTCTTTAATTTGCACGAAGTTGTATATTTCCCTCAAAGCAGCTTGTTTCTTATGAGCAGGGAAATATTTAGCAGAGAAGTAATAAATCATATCCCAGGGACTACGCACACAACCAGGATCAAGAGAATTAAACCATATCTTAGCATCACCCTTTAATGAGAACGGAAATATTTTGAGTATATAAAAGTAACGCGATCTCTCATCATTAGTGAACAGGGAAGCTATATCATTTAACTTAGTAAGATGTGCCACAACAGTTTCAGATTCATAGCCATAAAACGGATCAGATTCTACCAAAGTAATTATATCAGGATCAACAGAGAATTCATAATCCTTATCATGAACACAGATATGTGAAGTAGCAAAAGCAGGGTCAGGTTTCATTTTATCTCTAAGTGATTCTTTGTTCCATTTAACTAATAACCTCTTAAGCTCATATCTATCTTTGCAAGCTAAAATAGCGGCATAAGATTCCATATCAAAAAGACAACCCTCAGGAATAATAGGCATGTTTTCATCATCACTATCATCGTCGTATTCAGATTCAATAATTTCTTTTTCTCTAGCCCTAGCAATTTGTTCATCAAGAAATTCACCAAGGGGCACAGTAGTATCAGGCATAGAAGTAGTTTCATCATAAGTATCATGCATAGCAGAAGTGGCATCATCAATAACATGCAGCATATCAGAACAAATAGCAGAAGCAGGTGTAGGTGTCGCAAACTTACTCATAACAGAAGGTGAATCAAGTGTAGAGCTAGATGGCAGTTCCTTACCTCCCCTCGTAGTTGAGGGATAGATCTTGGTTTTTGGATCTCTCAAGTTCTTCATAGTGTCCAGTAGATATAAATCCCAAGTGACTCAAAGAATAGAGCCATGCTCCCCGGCAATGGCGCCAGAAATTGGTCTTGATAACCCACAAGTATAGGGGATCGCAACAGCTTTCGAGGGTAGAGTATTCAACCCAAATTTATTGATTCGACACAAGGGGAGCCAAAGAATATTCTCAAGTATTAGCAGCTAAGTTGTCAATTCAACCACACCAGGAAACTTAGTATCTGCATCAAAGTGTTTAGTAGTAAAGTAATATGATAGTGGTGGTAACGGCAACAAAAGTAAAGACAGCAAAAGTAATGTTTTTGGTATTTTGTAGTGATTGTAACAGTAGCAGCGGGAAAGTAAAT
Organism: Triticum aestivum; assembly: GCF_018294505.1. Taxonomy (NCBI): domain Eukaryota; kingdom Viridiplantae; phylum Streptophyta; class Magnoliopsida; order Poales; family Poaceae; genus Triticum; species Triticum aestivum. The sequence continues at coordinate 58,899,720 of NC_057794.1, forward strand.
AAGTGAGAACCAGTATATGGAAAACTCATATGCACCGGATCAGTGATGGATAATTATGCCAGATGCGGTTCATCATGTAACCGTCATAACATAGGGTGACACAGAACTAGCTCCAATTCCTCAATATAATGTAGGCATGTATTCCGTATATAGTCATATGTGCTTATGGAAAAGAACTTGCATGACATCTTTTGTCCTACCACTAGTCAAAAAAGGGCCTATCGTCCCGGTTTGTAAGGGCCTTTTGTCCCGGTTCCTGAATCGGGACTAAAGGGCCAGTACTAATGCCCTGTCCCTTTAGTCCCGGTTCAATCCAGAACCGGGAAATATGGGCCTCCACGTGGCCTGTGCGCGGAGCCCAGGCAGGAGGGCCTTTGGTCCCAGTTGGTGGCACCAACCGGGACCAATAGGCATCCACGCGTCAGCATTTCTATGGCTGTGGTTTTTGTTTTTTTTGAAAGGGGGGGGGGGGTTGGGGTTTTGGCGGGTTAATTTAGGTGTTTCATATATTGTGTTAGCTAGCTATAATTAATAGAGAGAAGTGCCCTCTCTTATGTTCGTGCTTGGTCGACGCTACGTACTATACATACGTATAGAGAGGACTAGACACGCTAGCTAGCTAGTAAGCAAACGAAGGAAGCAGAAGATCGTCATGAACATATATGCATACAGAGAGAAGTGATATCGACCACCTCTCCTTCTCCGAGAGATTGGTCGAACAACAAGTTCTCGTATATCTATCCGACACTACCGACTATATATATACAATAATTATCTCTTACAAATATAATCTCCTAACATACGGACTCATGGTCCACATAGTATTCTCCGTCTTCAGCAATCACGTGGTCAAGAAAGAATGCTGCCAATTCCTCTTGAATTGCTCGCATGCGAGCTGGTGCTAGGAGTTCGTCCCGCTTCCGAAACATCTAATTTGAAGAAGGGGGTCAATACATATATATATGAATGAATGAAACTCAACACAAATGATGGTAATAAAATAAAATTGTGAATGTTGTTATTTACGCACTTCATATTGTTTGTCAGAGTAGCCCCGCTCATAGGTCGTGTGGCGGATGGACTTGCAAACGTAGTATCCAAAGAAATCATTCCCTTGTTCCTGCCACAACCACTTTACAAGAAATAGAGGTCAATCAAACTGATAAGCAAGAATGCCAAATGGTATTGATGAAACTAGCGCTTGAATCACTAGGAGATGCGCAGAACATGCTACTATAGTACTTGCTTTTGGGTGTCTAAATTGCAGCTTCTTCGGGAGTCCCAGAGCTTTTTTGGTGAACTTTCTCCAAACCCTGCCAGATAAAGAAAACAATTACTTGATATATCAGGAAATGAACAAAGTTGCTGATATGGTGGATAATGATCGATTTACCTTACTTCTCGAGCATTTGAGTCATGTCCGCATAGTCCTGGGGATCTTTTCGTCTTGAGTCTAAGACAGTTACTAGTCCCTGCTCAAGCTTAATCTCTAGGACAATATAGTGGAAACTGCACACGCATGCATAACTCATCAATTACATTACTATAACCTTGACTAATATATAAGGGAAACCGAATATGCACAAGACAGTAACACTCACTTGAAGTTGTAAGGAAAGGGTATTATATCTTTGTTTTCATTTATTACCAACGATCGTAGCAAGTTGGCCTCGGTATCTGCGGCATGAAATTTAACCTAAGTTGCATCTAAGAGATTTGTGTTAATGAACCCAATATCACCGATTACTCTTTTCTTCAATTCGACGATCTTCAATCTGCATAATATAGTGAGGATAATTATAAGTACATGCAATGAAAGAGCTGAGCTATATAGAGAGACTTAATGACAAAAGTAGTACTACTTACACACAGTAGCAGGTGACCGTTGCTTTATCGAGGGCCAATTGATTAAAAAATTGAAAGAACTCCTCAAATGGAACAGGCAACAGTTCAATTCCAACGAGGTCATGCTCCTTTTTAACTCTCACATACAAAGTACTCCTCCCCCAGACTCTCTGCAGATTTTCAAGTACCAATCATGCAATCTTCGCATCATCGTTGATAGAGACCTTTCATCTTTGACGAGAGGCTTCCCGTACTCGTATCTTTGTATCTGCACCTCCATGAAATCATAATGTACATCGTTGGGCTAGTAATCTCCAAGATTGCTATAACCGGGCACCATCCTCGGATCATTAGTGTCGATGTCGCTAGGCACCTTGAGCGGGGGGCACGATTGCTTCGCTTGTTCGCCGAGCTAGGCAATTTGTTTCCCAGCTCGTCGTTCTTTCAGCCTTTGATCACTGACAATACTTCCCGACTGCTCCGCTTCGTCAAATTGCTTTCCAATAATGCGCTCATAGTTGCCTTTCGGTAGAGTCTTGGGTGGTTTTGTCAGGGCAGCCAGAGTGCGCTTCGCTTTCACCCGATCTACCTTCTCCTCCAGAGGTGGATGTTTCTTTGCTTTCATCCCTTCAAAGAAGTACCTCACTTCTTCTCGCGCGATCTCGGCGTTCTCCTCCGGGGTCCTCTCGTATGGTAACTTCTCTGGAGTCTTCAGAGAAGGACCGAATCTATATGTCCTCCCGCCTCTGGCTGTACTGCTAGACACCGGCAGAGCTGACGGAGCGGTTGTCTTGTTTACTTTCTTACGAGGCGGAGGACAAGGACTACGACGCGCCGGAGCAGTCGGAGCGGCGGCAGATCTCTTCCGCCCTTGCTGACGAGGCGGAGAAGGAGGAGGCTGGCTGCTCGGGCGCGTCGGCGCAGGCAGAGTGCCGCCACGCGCCGGAAAAGGAGCCGGCCGAGTGCCCTGATCGTCACTCGCCAGAGGAGGAGGCGGAGTGCCCTGACTCGCCGGAGGAGGAGGAGGCGGTGGAGGAGGCGGAGTGCCCTGACTCGCCGGAGAAGGAGGAGGAGGAGGCAGAGGCGTCTGCTACGTCTTGAGCTTGCGTTGGTTTTCCCCAAAGAGGAAGGGATGATGCAGCAGAGTAGCGTAGGTATTTCCCTCAGTTTTTGAGAACCAAGGTATCAATCCAGTAGGAGCCCACGCTCAAGTCCCTCGTACCTGCACAAAGCGATAGCTACTCGCAACCAACGCGATTAGGGGTTGTCAAGCCCTTCATGGTCACTTACGAGAGTGAGATCTGATAGATAGAATATTTTTGGTATTTTTGATATAAAGATGCAAAGTAAAAAGTAAAAGCAAAGTAAATAGCAAAACAAGATTAAAGTGATGGAGATTATTATGATGAGAATAGACCCGGGGGCCATAGGTTTCACTAGTGGCTTCTCTCGAGAGCATAAGTTTTCTATGGTGGGTGAACAAATTACTATTGAGCAATTGACAGAATTGAGCATAGTTATGAGAATATCTAGGCATGATCATGTATATAGGCATCACGTCCGCGACAAGTAGATCGAAACGATTCTGCATCTACTACTATTATTCCACTCATCAACAGCTATCCAGCATGCATCTAGAGTATTAAGTTAAAAACAGAGTAACGCTTTAAGCAAGATGACATGATGTAGAGAGATAAATTCATGCAATATGAAATAAACCCCATCTTGTTATCCTCGATGGCAACGATACAATACGTGTCTTGCTGCCCCTTCTGTCACTAGGAAAGATCACCGCAAGATCGAACCCAAAGCTAAGCACTTCTCCCATGGCAAGAACTACCAATCTAGTTGGCCAAACCAAACGGATAATTCGAAGAGACTTGCAAAGATAACCAATCATACATAAAAGAATTCAGAGAATATTCAAATATTGTTCATAGATAGACTTGATCATAAACCCACAATTCATTGGTCTCAACAAACACACCGCAAAAGAAGAAGATTACATCGAATAGATCTCCACAAGAGAGGGGGAGAACATTGTATTGAGAACCAAAAAGAGAGAAGAAGCCATCTAGCTACTAACTATGGACCTGAAGGTCTGAGGTAAACTACTCACACTTCATCGGAGAGGCTATGATGATGTAGAAGCCCTCCGTGATGACGGCCCTCTTCCGGCGGAGCTCCGGAACAGGCCCCAAGATGGGATCTCGTGGATATAGAAAGTTGCAGCGGTGGAATTAGGTTTTTGGCTCCTGTTCTGATTGTTTGGGGGCACGTGGGTATATATAGGAGGAAGGAGTACGTCGGCGGAGCACCGAGGGGCCCACGAGGCAGGGGGGTGCGCCCTAGGGGGGTGGGCGCGCCGCCCACCCTCACGACCGCCTCTTTGAATCCTTGGAGTAGGGTCCAAGTCTCCTGGATCACATTCGGTGAGAAAATCACGTTCCCAAAGGTTTTATTCCGTTTGGACTCCGTTTGATATTCTGTTTCTCCAAAATACTGAAATAAGCAAAAAAAAACAGCAATTCTGGCTGGGCCTCTGGTTAATAGGTTAGTCCCAAAAATAATATAAAAGTGGAAAATAAAGCCGAATATAGTCCAAAACAGTAGATAATATAGCATGGAGCAATAAAAAATTATAGATACGTTGGAGACGTATCAGGCATCCCCAAGCTTAATTCCTGCTCGTCCTCGAGTAGGTAAATGATAAAAAAGAGAATTTTTGATGTGGAGTGCTACTTGGCATAATTTCAATGCAAAATTTCTTAATTGTGGTATGGATATTCAGATTAGAAAGATTCGAGACAAAAGTTCATATTGACATAAAGAATAATAACACTTCAAGCATACTAATAAAGTAATTATGTCTTCTCAAAATAACATGGCCAAAGAAATTTATCCCTACAAAATCATATAGTCTGGCTATGCTCTATCTTCAGCACACAAAGTATTTAAATCATGCACAACCCCGATGACAAGCCAAGCAATTGTTTCATACACTAACTTTTTCGAAACTTTTTCAATCTTCACGCAATACATGAGCATGAGCCATGGATATAGCACTATATGTGGAATAGAATGGTGGTTGTGGAGAAGACAAAAAGAGGGGAAGACAGTCTCACATCAACTAGGCGTATCAACGGGCTATGGAGATGCCCATCGATAGATATCAATGTGAGTGAGTAGGGATTGCCATGCAACGGATGCACTAGAGCTATAACTATATGAAAGCTCATTAAAAGAAACTAAGTGGATGTGCATCCAACTTGCTTGCTCATGAAGACCTAGGGCAATTTGAGGAAGCCCATCATTGGAATATACAAGCCAAGTTCTATAATGAAAGATTCCCACTAGTATATGAAAGTGATAACATGAGAGACTCTCTATCATGAAGATCATGGTGCTACTTTGAAGCACAAGTGTGGTAAAAGGATAGTAACATTGTCCCTTCTCTCTTTTTCTCTTATTTTTTATATTTTTTTATTTGGGCCTTTCCTTTTTTTATGGCCTCTTTTTTTATTTGGGCTTCTTTGGCCTCTTTTATTTTTTATTTTTTCGTCCGGAGTCTCATCCCGACTTATGGGGGAATCATAGTCTCCATCATCCTTTCCTCACTTGGGACAATGCTCTAGAAAATGATGATCATCACACTTTTATTTTTCTTACAACTCAACAATTACAACTCTATACTTAGAACAAATATGACTATATATGGATGCCTCCGGCGGTGTACCGGGATATGCAATGAATCAAGAGTGACATGTATGAAAGAATTATGAATGGTGGCTTTGCCACAAATACGATGTCAACTACATGATCATGCTAGCAATATGACAATGATGGAGCGTGTCATAATAAATGGAACGATGGAAAGTTGCATGGCAATATATCTTGGAATGGCTATGGAAATGCCATGATAGGTAGGTATGGTGGCTGTTTTGAGGAAGGTATATGGTGGGTGTATGATACCGGCGAAAGGTGCGCGGTATTAGAGAGGCTAGCAATGGTGGAAGGCTCGGAAAAAGTGCATATAATCCATGGACTCAACATTAGTCATAAAGAACTCATATACTTATTGTAAAAATCTAGAAGTTATCAAAGCAAAGTATTACGCGCATGCTCCTAGGGGGATAGATTGGTAGGAAAAGACCATCGCTTGTCCCCGACCGCCACTCATAAGGAAGACAATCAATAAATAAATTATGCTCCGACTTCATCACATAACGGTTCATCATACGTGCATGCTACGGGAATCACAAACTTTAACACAAGTATTCTTTAAATTCACAACTACTAAACTAGCATAACTCTAATATTATTACCTCCATATCTCAAAACAATTATCATGCTTCAATCTTCTCTTAGTATTCAACGCACTCAAAATAAAATTTCACATATCTTGAACACCAAGCATATTTATATTAAGCAAATTACCATGCTATTAAGACTCTCAAAACAATTTAAGTGAAGCATGAGAGATCAATAGTTTCTTTAAAACAAACCACCACCGTGCTCTAAAAGATCTAAGTGAAGCACATAGAGCAAAATTATAACGCTCAAAAGATATAAGTGAAGTGCATAGAGCAAAACTACATAGCTCAAAAGATTTAAGTGAAGCACATAGAGTATTCATTCAAATTTCAATTCAAGTATGGCTCTCTCAAAAGGTGTCTACAGCAAGGATGACTGTGGCATACTAAAAAACAAAGACACAAATAATACAAGACGCTCCAAGCAAAACACATATCATGTTGGTGAATAAAAATATAGCTCCAAGTAAATTACCGATGGAAGTGGACGAAAGAGGGGATGCCTTTCGGGGCATCCCCAAGCTTTGACTTTTTGGTGTCCTTGGATTATCTTGGGGGTGCCATGGACATCCCCAAGCTTAGGCTCTTGCCACTCCTTGTTCCATAATCCATCAAAGAATTCACCCAAAACTTGAAAACTTCACAACACAAAACTCAAAATAGAAAACCCGTGAGCTCCGTTAGCGAAAGAAAACAAAAGACCACTTCAAGGTACTTTAATGAACTCATTATTTATTTATATTGGTGTTAATACTACTGTATTCCAACTTCTCTATGGATTATAAACTATTTTACTAGCCATTGATTCATCAAAATAAGCAAACAACACACGAAAAACAGAATCTGTCAAAAACAGAACAGTCTGTAGTAATCTGTAGCTAGCGCAAGATCTGGAACCCCAAAAATTCTAAAATAAATTTCTGGACGTGAGGAATTTATCTATTAATCATCTTCAAAAAGAATTAACTAAATAACACTCTTCAAATAAAAATTACAGCAGTTCTCGTGAGCGCTAAAGTTTCTGTTTTTTACAGCAAGTTCAACAAGACTTTCCCCAAGTCTTCCCAACGGTTCTACTTGGCACAAACACTAATTAAACACAAAAAACACAACCAAAACAGAGTCTAGATAATTTATTTAATAAATAACAGTAAGGAAATATATTGGGTTGTCTCCCAACAAGCGCTTTTCTTTTAAAGCCTTATAGCTAGGCATAATATTTCAATGATGCTCACATGAAAGACAAGAATTGAAGCACAGAGAGAGCATCATAAAACACGTGACAAATACATCTAAGTCTAACATACTTCCTATGCATAGGCATCTTATAGGCAAACAAATTCTCATGGCACGCAAAAACTAGCATATGCATGGAAGAGGAAAGAAACAATAGTAATCTCAACATAACGAGAGGTAATTTAGTAACATGAAAATTTCTACCACCATATTTTCCTCTCTCGTAATAATTACATGTAGGGTCATAAGCAAATTCAACAAAATAGCTATCACATAAAATGTTTTCAACACGATCCACATGCATGCAAAGTTGACACTCTTCCAAAATCGTGGGATTAACATTAACTAAAGTCATGACCTCTCCAAACCCACTTTTATCAAAAAATTCATAAGATTGAATATTCTCCAAATATGTGGGATCTAAAGTTGACACTCTTCCAAACACACTTTCAATATTATTGCAAAAAATATTATCAATCTCATATTCATCATGGGGATTAAATAAATTTTCAAGATCATAAGAAGAATCACCCCAATCATGATCATTGCAACAAGTAGAGGACATAGCAAAACTAGCATCCCCAAGCTTAGGGTTTTGCATATTTTTAGCACAATTGACATCAGTAGAATTTATAGTAAAATCATTTCAATCGTGCTTTTTATTCAAAGATCCATCGTGAATCAATTCATAAAGTACTTCATCACAATTTTTAGATTCACGAATTTCAGGCAAAACCTCACAAAGATAATCTAGTGCACTCAATTCACTAGCAATAGGTTCATCATAATTGGATCTCTTAAAGAGATTAGCAAGTGGATGAGGATCCATAAACTTTTAGCAAGGGAAGATGCAAGCAGAAAGAAGGCACATGGTAACAAAAGATTGAATGGAGGAAGGGCGAATAAAACGACAAGGGTGAAGTGGGGGAGAGGAAATCGAGAGGAAAATGGCAAATAATGTAATGCGAGAGATAGGGATTGTGATGGGTACTTGGTATGTTGGATTTTTGCGTAGACTCCCTGGCAACGGCACCAGAAATCCTTCTTGCTACGTCTTGAGCTTGCATTGGTTTTCCCCGAAGAGGAAGGGATGATGCAGCAGAGTAGCATAAGTATTTCCCTCAGTTTTTGAGAACCAAGGTATCAATCCAGTAGGAGCCCACGCTCAAGTCCCTCATACCTGCACAAAGCGATAGCTACTCGCAACCAATGCGATTAGGGGTTGTCAAGCCCTTCACGGTCACTTACGAAGTGAGATCTAATAGATAGAAGATTTTTGGTATTTTTGATATAAAGATGCAAAGTAAAAAAGTAAAAGCAAAGTAAATAGCAAAGCAAGATTAAAGTGATGGAGATTGATATGATGAGAATAGACCCGGGGACCATAGGTTTCACTAGTGGCTTCTCTCGAGAGCATAAGTTTTCTACGGTGGGTGAACAAATTTCTGTTGAGCAATTGACATAATTGAGCATAGTTATGAGAATATCTATGCATGATCATGTATATAGGCATCACGTCGGTGACAAGTAGATCGAAACGATTCTGCATCTACTACTATTACTCCACTCATCGACCGCTATCCAGCATGCATCTAGAGTATTAAGTTAAAAACAGAGTAACGCTTTAAGCAAGATGACATGATGTAGAGAGATAAATTCATGCAATATGAAATAAACCCCATCTTGTTATCCTCGATGGCAACGATACAATACGTGTCTTGCTGCCCCTTCTGTCACTGGGAAAGATCACCGCAAGATCGAACCCAAAGCTAAGCACTTCTCCCATGGCAAGAACTACCAATCTAGTTGGCCAAACCAAACGGATAATTCGAAGAGACTTGCAAAGATAACCAATCATACATAAAAGAATTCAGAGAAGATTCAAATATTGTTCATAGATAGACTTGATCATAAACCCACAATTCATCAGTCTCAACAAACACACCGCAAAAGAAGAAGATTACATCGAATAGATCTCCACAAGAGAGGGGGAGAACATTGTATTGAGATCCAAAAAGAGAGAATAAGTCATCTAGCTACTAACTATGGACCCGAAGGTCTGAGGTAAACTACTCACACTTCATCGGAGAGGCTATGATGATGTAGAAGCCCTCCGTGATGACGGCCCTCTTCCGGCGGAGCTCCGGAACAGGCCCCAAGATGGGATCTCGTGGATATAGAAAGTTGCGGCGGTGGAATTAGGTTTTTGGCTCTTGTTCTGATCGTTTGGGGGTACGTGGGTATATATAGGAGGAAGGAGTACGTCGGCGGCGCACCGAGGGCCCACGAGGCAGGGGGCGCGCCCTAGGGGGGTGGGCCCGCCCCCCACCCTCGTGACCGCCTCTTTGACTCCTTGGAGTAGGGTCCAAGTCTCCTGGATCACGTTCGGTGAGAAAATCACGTTCCTGAAGGTTTTATTCCGTTTGGACTCCGTTTGATATTCTGTTTCTCCGAAATACTGAAATAGGCAAAAAACAACAATTCTGGGCTGGGCCTCCAGTTAATAGGTTAGTCCCAAAAATAATATAAAAGTGGAAAATAAAGCCCAATATAGTCCAAAACAGTAGATAATATAGCATGGAGCAATCAAAAATTATAGATACATTGGAGACATATCAGCGTCGAGTTCGGAAGGTTGATGAGCTCCTTCCGCCATAAGCATGGAGTCTTCAGAGCAGAACCCAGCCGAGTTTCCCCTTCACCGGTAGGGTGGTCAAGCGGGAGGTCCTCAAATCCCTTCGTTATTTCATCCACCATCACCCTAGCATATCCTTCTGGAATCGGCCGGCAGTGAAAAGTTGCGCCAGGTTCAGTAGGAAAAACAGAGCCAACAGCCGCCTTGACCTTCATATTAATCCATTGCGTCATAAGGTGGAAATTTTGAGACTCCGTGATAGCATCCACGGGATAGCTGGCAGGAGCCGTCAAGACATGCTCCGGCTGAAGCAGCTCGGTGGAAGCCACGCTGCTTCTCCGCTGAGATGGCGGGGTAGCTTCGGGGGAAGCTTCGGCAGTTCATTTCCTGCGATTTGCTTCTCGTCCCTCTATCGCTTGTACCCTAGCTTGCAGCGCCTGCAGTTGGGTCTGCTCCACTTTCTTCCTCCTCTCATGGCATTTGTAACTGCCTACGTCCGGAAACCCAACCTTCCACGAAATGGAGCCTCGCGTGCCTCGTGTCCGTCCAAGGTGCTCAGGAGTTCCGAGGGCCATTGTGAGCTCGCCGTTCTCTCTTCCTGGAACGAACGTCCCTTGCTGCGCTACTTCGGTATACTACTGAAGCTTCTTGACTGGTATGTCCATTTGATCGTTCGTCCAAATGCACTTCCCCGAAGAACCAAGTCCGGCAATGGTCTGGCCAGTTAATTGTCTCTAGTTCGATCCCTTTATCAACCAGATCATTCTCAGTCTTGGCCCACTTAGGCCGGGCTACGAGGTAGCCAACTGACCCCGTGCGTTGGTGATGCTTCTTCTTCGCAGCATTTTGCTTGTTTGTCGCCGACATCTTATTACTCTTTTCCAATGTCTTGTGGGCCACAAATGCGGGCCAGTGATCTCTGATCTTCTCATATCTGCCCTTCAATTCTGGTGTCTCTTTATTTTCGACAAACTTATTCAGCTGTTTCTTCCACCTCCTGAATAGTTCTGCCATCCTCTTAAGAGCAAAAGACTTGATTAATTGTTCTTTAACTGGCTTCTCCGGATCATCCTCTGGCGGTAGGGTGAAATTTGACTTCAGCTTAGTCCAAAGATCATTTTCTGCATATCATTGACATAAGACACCTCAGGGTCTTCTGTAGCCGGCTTTAACCATTGCTGGATGCTGATCGGGATCTTGTCCCTAACCAGAACCCCGCACTGAGCAACAAATGCGCTCTTTGTCCGGAGGGGTTCAATCAGTTGGCCGTCGGGCGCGATTGCTATGATCTCAAACTTTTCATCCAAGCTCAACTTTTTCTTCGGGCCTCGTCTCTTTACCGAAGTTGTGCTCGATCCGGAGGGCTAGAAAAAAGAACAAAGACTTAATTAACATGTGTACATACCAAAACAATGAATGCATCAATTAGCTAGTCAGCACAAGCTTAACTAATATATATACCTGGCTGGACTCAGTTCAGTCACCGGAGACGTCATCACGGTCTCCTTCTTGTACCGACATTGGGTCACCGGAGCCGTCCTCACGGTCTCCTTCTTGCACCGGCATTAGGTTACCGGAGCCATCATAAGCATAGCCAGCTGCTTCCAGACCATCGGTGTCGTTGAGAAACAACGAGCAGACGGCATCACTTCCTCGTGCGATTATGTCCCCCAACAACTCTTCTTGTGCTTCGTCTTGGGCGATGTCCATAGTTTCTACAAATATTTACAACATGGCAATTATTATTCAAACATGATAGATGGATATATTAGTGGCAAACGTAGAACTAATATTAATTAGTGGCCTCGACGCTGCTTCTCTAGGGTTTGGGGTGGCCTCGACAACGCTTCAAGGATAAAAAAGAAGAGGAGGAAGAAAAAAAGAGGAGAAGAAAGAATAGAGGAGTAAGAACTCCTCTATTCTTTCTTCTCCTCTTTTTTCTTCTTCTTCCTCTTTTTTTATCGGGAACGAGGGTCGCCGAGCGGTAGAGGAAACCCTAAATAGCAAGTATCGTGGGTGTGAGATACATGTGGCCGTCGGTGTCGGACACTACATCCACGCCCCACAAGTGACGTGGGCGTTGAAGACTGCGTCACTTGTGGGACGTGGATGTAGTGTCCGACACCGACGGCCACATGTATCTCACATCGACGATACTTGCTATTTAGGGTTTCCTCTACCGCTCGGCGACCCTGACCCTCGACGACCCTCATTCCTGATTAAAAAAGAGGAAGAAGAAGAAAAAGAAGAGGAGAATAAAGAGGGTCAGGGTCGCCGAGCGGTAGAGGAAACCCTAAATAGCAAGTATCATGGGTGTGAGATCCATGTGGCCGTCGGTGTCGGACACTACATCCACGTCCCACAAGTGACGCGGGTCGACGCCCGCGTCACTTGTGGGACGTGGATGTAGTGTCCGACACCGACAGCCACATGTATCTCACACCGACGATACTTGCTGTTTAGGGTTTCCTCTACCGCTCGGCGACCCTGGACAACCCTCGTTCCCGATAAAAAAAGAGGAAGAAGAAGGAAAAAAAGAGGAGAAGAAAGAATAGAGGAGAAGAACTCCTCTATTCTTTCTTCTCCTCTTTTTTTCTTCTTCCTCTTCTTTTTTTATCCTCTTCTTCCTCTCATGTTCGACGACCCTCGACCCCTCGGCGACCCTAGACCCCTCTCGACCCTCGTTCCCGATAAAAAAAGAGGAAGAAGAAGAAAAAAAGAGGAGAAGAAAGAATAGAGGAGAAGAACTCCTCTATTCTTTCTTCTCCTCTTTTTTTCTTCTTCCTCTTCTTTTTTTATCCTCTTCTTCCTCTCATGTTCGACGACCCTCGACCCCTCGGCGACCCTAGACCCCCTCTCGACCCTCGTTCCCGATAAAAAAAAGAAGAAGAAGAAGAAGAAAGAGAGGAGAAGAAAGAATAGAGGAGAAGAACTCCTCTATTCTTTCTTCTCTTCTTTTTTTTCTTCTTCCTCTTCTTTTTTTATCCTCTTCTTCCTCTCATGTTCGACGACCCTCGACCCCTCGGCGACCCTAGACCCCCTCTCGACCCTCGACACCTCAGCGACCGTCGACCCCCTCTCGACCCTCGACCCCTCGACGACCCTAGACCCCCTCTCGACCCTCGTTCTCGATAAAAAAAAGAGGAAGAAGAAGAAAAAAAGAGGAGAAGAAAGAATAGAGGAGAAAACTCCTCTATTCTTTCTTCTCCTTTCTTTTCTTCTTCCTCTTCTCTTTTTATCCTCTTCTTCCTCTCATGTTCGACGACCCTCGACCCCTCGGCGACCCTAGACCCCCTCTTGACCCTCATTCCCGATAAAAAAAGAGGAAGAAGAAGAAAAAAAGAGAGGAGAAGAAAGAATAGAGGAGAAGAACTCCTCTATTATTTCTTCTCCTCTTTTTTTTCTTCTTCCTCTTCTTTTTTTATCCTCTTCTTCCTCTCATGTTCGACGACCCTCGACCCTCGGCGACCCTAGACCCCCTCTCGACCCTCGACACCTCGGCGACCGTCGACCCCCTCTCAACCCCCGACCCCTCGGCGACCCTAGACCCCCTCTCGACCCTGGTTCCCGATAAAAAAAAGAGGAAGAAGAAGAAAAAAAGAGGAGAAGAAAGAATAGAGGAGAACTCCTCTATTCTTTCTTCTCCTCTTTTTTTTCTTCTTCCTCTTCTTTATTTATCCTCTTCTTCCTCTCATGTTCGACGACCCTCGACCCCTCGGCGACCCTAGACCCCCTCTCGACCCTCGACACATCAGCGACCGTCGACCCCCTCTCGACCCTCGACCCCTCGGCGACCCTAGACCCCCTCTCGACCCTCGACCCCTCGGCGACTGTTGACCCCCTCGAATGAACCTCTCAAAGGGGAACATATTGTGTAGAAATACAGGCCCCAGGATGACAATCTCGTCGACTAGCTGAACTAGGATGTGTGTCATGATATTGAAGAAGGATGGTGGGAACACCAGCTCAAAACTGACAAGACATTGCGCCACATCACTCCTTAGCCTTGGTACGATTTCTGGATCGATCACCTTCTGAGAGATTGCATTGAGGAATGCACATAGCTTCACAATGGCTAATCGGACGTTTTCCGGTAGAAGCCCCCTCAATGCAACCGGAAGAAGTTGCGTCATAATCACGTGGCAGTCATGAGACTTTAGGTTTTGAAACTTTTCTCTGGCATATTTATTATTCCCTTTATATTAGAAGAGAAGCCAGTCGTGACCTCCATACTGAGCAGGCATTCAAATAAGATTTCTTTCTCCTCTTTCGTAAGAGCGTAGCTGGCAGGACCTTTATACTGCTTCGGAGGCATGCCGTCTTTTTCGTGCAAACGTTGCAGGTCCTCCCGTGCCTCAGGTGTATCTTTTGTCTTCCCATACACGCCCAAGAAGCCTAGCAGGTTCACGCAAAGGTTCTTCGTCACGTGCATCAAGTCGATTGAAGAGCGGACCTCTAGGTCTTTCCAGTAGGGTAGGTCCCAAAATATAGATTTCTTCTTCCACATGGGTGTGTGTCCCTCAACGTCATTCGGAACAGCTAGTCCACCGGGACCCTTTCCAAAGATTACGTGTAAATCATTGACCATAGCAAGTACGTGATCACCGGTACGCATGGCGGGCTTCTTCCAGTGATCTGCCTCGCCTTTGAAATGCTTGCCTTTCTTTCGACATTGATGGTTGGTCGGAAGAAATCGACAATGTCCCAGGTACACATTCTTCCTGCATTTGTCCAGGTATATACTTTCAGTGTCATCTAAACAGTGTGTGCATGCGTGGTATCCTTTGTTTGTCTATCCTGAAAGGTTACTAAGAGCGGGCCAATCGTTGACGGTCACGAACAGCAACGCCTTTAGGTTAAATACCTCCTGTCTGTGCTCATCCCACGTACATACACCGTTTCCATTCCACAGCTGTAAAAGCTCTTCAACTAATGAACTTCCGCTTCATGCACATCCAAGGAGGAAGGTTATACATACATAGAGTCACGGGCTAGGTGCTGTGATTGTTGCTCTGCTCCCTGAAAGGATTAATGCCATCTTCGCTTAAAGCAAACCATACATTCCTTAGGTCCTTTGCAAACTCATCGTAGTACTTTATCTCGATTTTTCTCCACTGCGACCCATTAGCGGGTGCTCTCAACTTCCCGACTTTCTTCCGGTCCTCACTGTGCCATCGCATCAACTTGGCATGCTCTTCGTTTCTGAACAGACGTTTCAACCGTGGTATTATAGGAGCATACCACATCACCTACGCAGGAACCCTCTTCCTGGGGGGCTCGCCGTCAACATCACCAGGGTCATCTCGTCTGATCTTATACCGCAATGCACCGCATACCGGGCATGCGTTCAAATCCTTGTATGCACCGCGGTAGAGGATGCAGTCATTAGGGCATGCATGTATCTTCTCCACCTCCAATACTAGAGGGCATACGACCTTCTTTGCTGCGTATATACTGTCGGGCAATTCCTTATCCTTTGGAAGCTTCTTCTTCAATATTTTCAGTAGCTTCTCAAATCCTTTGTCAGCCACAGCATTCTCTGCCTTCCACTGCAGCAATTCCACTACGGTACGAGCTTTGTGTTGCCATCTTCGCAATTGGGGTACAACCCTTTTTTGTGATCCTCTAACATGCGATCGAACTTCAGCTTCTCCTTTTGACTTTCGCATTGCATCCTTGCATTGACAATGACCCAGCGGAGATCATCATCATCGGGCACATCGTCTGGTTCCTCTTGATCTTCAGCAGCTTCAACGGTTGCAGCATCATTGGGCACATCATCTGGTTCCTCTTGATCTTCACCAGCTCCCCCCGTTGCAGCATCACCGTATTCAGGGGGCACATAGTTGTCATCATACTCTTCTTCTTCGCCGTCTTACATCATAACCCCTATTTCTCTGTGCCTCGTCTAAACATTATAGTGTGGCATGAAACCCTTGTAAAGCAGGTGGGAGTGAAGGATTTTCCGGTTAGAGTAAGACCTCATATTCCCACATTCAGTGCATGGACAACACATAAAACCATTCTGCTTGTTTGCCTCAGCCGCATCGAGAAACTCATGCACGCCCTTAATGTACTCGGAGGTGTGTCTGTCACCGTACATCCATTGCCGGTTCATCTGTGTGCGTTATATATAATTAAGTGTCCAAATTAATAGAAGTTCATCATCACATTAAAACCAAAGTACATACATAGTTCTTATCTAACAACATATAGCTCTCCAGAGCATCTAATTAATTACACCATACATTGAAACTATGTAAAACATTTCAATGCGAAAACAAATGCGATCATAATCTCAACCAAGGTAACAATTGATCCAACGGCATAATGATACCAAGCCTCAGTATGAATGGCATATTTTCTAATCTTTCTAATCTTCAAGCGCATTGCATAATCTTGATCTTGTGATCATCGACGACATCCGCAACATGCAACTCCAATATCATCTTCTCCTCATCATTTTTTTTATTTTTTCCTTCAACAAATTGTTTTCTTCTTCAACTAAATTTAACCTCTCGACAATAGGGTCGGTTGGAATTTCCGATTCACATACATCCTACATAAATAAAATATATGTCACGTTGGTCGGCATAATTTTCATAAACAATAAATGAACCAATAGTTATAAAGATAATATATATACCACATCCGAATCATAGACAGGACGAGGGCCGACGGGGGTGGATACCAAAACCATCGCACTATATAAGATGCAATAATAAAAGTAAGAAAATAATACAAGTATCTATGTAAACATACAAGTAAGAATATTTTTTCCTTCCAAAAAGAAGATAAGAACAAGAGGCTCACCATGGTGGTGCCGGCGATGAGCTCGGCGCGGGTAATCGACGGCGGTGAACATGGGGACGGGGCGTGACGGACCGCTAAACCTAGACAAATATTGAGGAAAATGGAGCTTGAAGGTCGAGCTTGGAGAGGAGAAAGCTTAAGTAGTGTGGCTCGGGCATTCCATCGAACACCTTGTGTGCATAGGAGGTGAGCTAGAGCACCACCAAGCCCTCTCCCCCTCGGCCAGAAAAAAACAGAGCAGTGTGCTCTGCTCTTACGCGAGGGGGTATATATAGGCACCTCATTGGTCCCGGTTGGTGGCATGAACCAGGACTAAAGGGGAGCCTTTGGACCCGGTTCATGCCACCAACCGGGACCAATGGTGGTGGGCCAGGAGCGAGGCCATTGGTCCCGGTTCGTCCCACCAATCGGGACCAAAAGGTCCAAACGAACCGGGACCAATGGCCCACGTGGCCCGGCCGGCCCCCTGGGCTCACGAACCGGGTCCAATGCCTCCATGGGTCCCGGTTCTAGACTGAACCGGGACTAATGGGCTGACCCGGCCTGGACCATTGCCCCCTTTTCTACTAGTGTACCCTCCCGTGGCAGCGGGATCCTATTGGAAACTAAGGGATATTAAGGCCTCCTTTTAATAGAGAACCAGAACAAAGCATTAGCACATAGTGAACACATGAACTCCTCAAACTATGGTCATCACCGGGAGTGATCCCGATTATTGTCACTTCGGGGTTGCCGGATCATAACGCATAGTAGGTGACTATAGACTTGCAAGATAGGATCAAGAACTCACATATATTCATGAAAACATAATAGATTCAGATCTGAAATCGTGGCACTCGGGCCCTAGTGACAAGCATTAAGCATAGCAAAGTCATAGCAACATCAATCTCAGAACATAATGGATACTAGGGATCAAACCCTAACAAAACTAACTCGATTACATGATAAATCTCACCCAACCCATCACCGTCCAGCAAGCCTACGATGGAATTACTCACACATAGCGGTGAGCATCATGAAATTGGTGATGGAGGATGGTTGATGATGACGACAGCGACGAATCCCCCTCTCCGGAGCCTCGAACAGACTCCAGATCAGCCCTCCCAGGAGGTTTTAGGGCTTGGTGGCGGCTCCGTATCGTAAACGATGATTTCTTCTCCCTGATTTTTTTCTCTCCGAAAGCAAATATATAGAGTTGGAGTTGGCGTGTAACATCCCAAATTTTCAATTTGGAATGTTATACATTAGATCATTATTACATATCATATTTTATTTGCATTTTGGTTGATCCAAGAAAATTCTATGCAACTCAAGGACCCTCGGAGAGAGTTGGGGATTTCGTTATTTTCATATTTGAGTTTTCTCGAATTTTGAAAATAGGATCATTTGATTTTATTTATTTTATCTTCAATTATTTCTATTACAAAAATATGAGAGAGGGAATAAAATGACTTTCCCAAAATAAAGAAATATTTAGGATTTAATAAAAAATACAATAAGATTTTTATTTGGATTTATTCGCTATTTTATAGGAATTAGGGAAAAATGCGTGTTTTTCAAAATTGCATTTAGGCCCCAAATAAATGTTCAGCCTGTGCGGCTTGATTTTAGAAGCCGGGGAAAATTTATTTCGGGATTTTTGGAGTCCGTTTATTATTCCTTTTGTTTTTTTCTGAGCGTAATTATTTAAAAAAAAGAGTCCGAACCAACCTTGGGCCGTAACCGGCCAGGACTCCGCCTGGCCGGGCCTTCAAATAGTGCCATCGAGGCCCGAGGCCAGCCCAGCCGCACCCCGCCCCCGAAACCCTAACCCTAGGCCGCCCGCGCCGCCACCGCCGTCGCCCCGCGCTGCCGCCACCCGCGCCTCCCGCCGCCTCGCCGCCGCCGCCGGACCGCCGGAGGTAGTTTTTCGCCGCCGTTTTATTAGAAAACCGATCGGTTTTCCGTCGGTTTTGTTCTTTTTTTTAGTTTCGGTTTTTTAATAGATTGGTTTTTCCGGTTTATTTAATTAGTGAGCGTTCGTCCGTTCATTCATTTTAACGAACGTTCGTCATTTTTCTTTTTCTCGGATTAAATCCGCAATTTTTCAGATCGCGATTCCTGATCCGATTTTCATTTTAGTCTAACTTTTCGCTCGTTTATCGGAATCAGGCGATTCAAGTGCCTGGAGTTTCGTCTTGAAACCCTCTTTCCGTTTAACCAACTCAAACAAGTTTTTGCCACTGTAAAAATTTCCCTAGATCCAGAATAGTAAATGAAGCCTGTTTCTTTTGCCGTTTGTCTTTCGTTGCTTCGTTCGATTTGATTCTTTTTGCCAACCAGGGTTCTTAAGTTGAAATTTCTGGTTAGATCTTTTATTCGAGTTTTACCTGTGCACTAGTTGAGTACTTATTGTATGCTTGTTTTTTTGCGATAGAGTATCCAGAGTGCGCCACTTGCTACTTCGAATCGCTAGGTTTTGCGGATCATTAGCAAGGCAAGTAACACTTTGATCATATCTCCTACTACCCAATTTTATTGCATCAGATCAATCCTCACACATTGCATGATCAGGATCTAATTAAATTGTGGGCTTGGGAAGTAGTTGAGGTAGTACCTATTACCTGTTATTATCAAACCTTTGGGAGTTACTTCTATGTTTGCTTATTGTGCCATGCTATGCTAGTAGACATGGATTGGGTGAGTGTATCCATGACAGATGTGAGATTGTTAAATTAATGGTTTATCTAAGGTGGCAACTTAAATACACATATGGGTGGATTGAGGCACCTAGGTATTCTAGCGATTGTCTGTTTTTCTTTTAGATCGCCACCCAGGCTCAAAGGGATCATGAGATTATTCATGCTAGAAACTTTCGTGTGCAACCACAAGCTATTGTAGGCTCTAGCATAGTTGATTAAGTCGTGTGAACTCTTATAGTGGTAGACTAGCAGATGTAGGGGAAAGTAGGTGTAACGGTCTACCCAATCGTAAGGTGCTAGCGCTTCTGAAAGACTATGTCTCGGTCATCCGTTTCTCAAACACCATGTAGTGCGAGAAACCAAACGGAGGCGATCGAGTCTTGTGGGGAAAAGTGCGCAAACCTCTGCAGAGTGTATAAACTAATCATGATTAGTCATGTCCCTGGTTATGGACATCTTGAGTATCTAGTACTTGGATTATAGGGTGAATCTCATCATGTTACTCTAAAATTAATTTTGTTGGGTTATGTTTAATGATGATGCTTAATTGGGATTGAGAATGCTGTCAACCATTCTCAATGTTTAACAACTACCATGATAGTTAAATAAAATTTATTCCTTTGCAGTAGGGAAAAATTGGCTTTACGCAAAACTGTAACCATAGAGCTTTCCACCAGCCAAATATGCATATAGAATAGCCTATTTCATTCCATTACTCTCTATGTGTTACTTTGCCAGCATATTCCATGTGCTGACCCGTTTCGGGCTGCAACGTTAATGTTGCAGACTTTTCAGACGACGATTAAGGTGCTTTTGGGTCCTGGTTCTATACTAAGTGATGCCGTTGGAGTTGATGGACTCACTTATCTTCCAAGCCTTCCGCTGTTATCGTTATTAGATGGCCTTAAGCCATATTTATTGTAATAAGTTCTCTTTTGAGACACTCGATGTAATAAGTGTGTGATTGCTACTCTGTTATAAATCCTTCAAGTACTGTGTGGTGTCAGCATTACTGATCCAGGGATGACACCTGAGCACAGAGATTGGACCGTTTGAGGTCTGGTCGCTACAAGATGGTATCAGAGCACACGCTGACTGTAGGACACGACCACTAAGCTAAAAGACCTAGATCACTACTCACTCTTCTCATTCTGACTCCTCATCTTTTCTACTCTTTTAGGATGGCGGATGCAAGGAACAAGTTCACGCAACCGGATGAAGATACACCCTTTGGACGTCACTTGAAGGAAGTCACTAGATACCTGAACATAGGAGTACCAAGCTTCACCGGAACCTACAACGCCACTTTACCTGAAGAAGAGCGCTGGATGATTCAAGTTCAAGTTCCAGGAAGGACGTTCATGCCAGTCACTGAGCCCATAGAGTTTTCTTTTGATGCACCAACTTGGGATCTAGGAAAGAGCATGGCAGCTCACATCGCCATGGGACGCATTGGAGAAGTTTACCGCAATGATCTCAAGGATACTATCTACCAGATTTGTGGGCACCGAGATGAGCACTGGGAGATGATCAGCACCAGGAAGGATAGATCAGTTGCAGCTTTTATCCAGAGTTAAACCAGCACATTCGACGTCAGGAGAACCAGATGTGCGCCGACATGATAGATCTGAAGAAGGCAAAGACAAGAATCAAGGAACTGGAGGAAGAACTCAAGGCTACACGTGAAGATTATGAAGAGGAAATTGAAGTATTAGTGGAGAAGAATGATGATCTGATCAAGAATATTGGAATATTTATGGGAGGCCCTACACCAGTAGAAGAAGACGAAGAACCCAAGGAGATTCGCCCGGAAGACTACATCATCATCGACGACACCGACTCGGATCCAGACGATAGCGATGATGACTATGTTGATGAAGCTGGAGCAGATATCATGGAGTCTGCAACCGAAGAATATTTCTAGTAGACCACCAAATCAGTAGTAGTAGTCCACCATGTAAATAAAGTAGTCCGAGCACTTTTGCGATAGTTAGATCGATTGTATGCCCTTGTTGATTGATTGAATGAAGTGAATTGTTTGCTCTTGCCTCATGTGCATATGGGTAGTGTTTTCTCTTTAGACCCCCCCTCTATTCTTAAATCTCATCTTTTCTAAACCCTTAGATGCCTCCGAGACGTGACCCCGGATTTACCTTCCCACCGGAGCTCACTCAGTTGATCCAGCAGTAGAACACATTGATGCAGTTGCTAGTCCAGAACCAGAATCAGGGGAACAACAACAACAACCCACCGCCACCACCACCTGTTGATCATTTAGCCCATTTTCTTAGGCTGAATCCGCCGGTGTTTTCCAGTAGCACCGAGCCGATAGTAGCAGATGATTGGCTCCGCAAGACAGCAAGGGAGTTGACCACCGTAGGATGCACAGATGCGGAAAAAGTGAAGTTTGCCGCGCATCAGCTTGAAGGACCCGCAGCATCATGGTGGGAGAATTTCACAACCACTTTCCCTGTCGACACTGTCATGTGGGACCAGTTTCAGTAGGCTTTTCGTACTGCCCATGTTTCAGCAGTAGCTATGGCCATGAAGAAGCGAGAGTTTCCAACTTGCGCCAAGGAGGACGGACAGTTGGCCAGTATGTGGAGGACTCTTGTAAGCTAGCACGTTATGCCCCAGATGATGTTGCTACGGATGCGGCTAAGCAGGAGAAGTTTCTGGAAGGACTGAATGATGAGTTTAGCATGCAGTTGATGGTAGCAACCTTTAACAACTACCAGGAGTTCGTATATCGTGCTCTCATGATTGAAGGGAAGCAGCAGCAGATTGAGAATCGCAAGAGGAAGTATGGACAAGGGAAGTACAATTCAAGAGCTCAGCAGAAGCCATGTTTTACCCCTAGACCGGGAGGACATTTTCAGCATACCCATGGAGGAGGTAGCTCGCACAATCACAATGGCACCAAGAATGGTAATGGGAATGGAGGAAGCAACGTCCAGAACCAAACCAACCCATCGACCCCAGCCAAGAGAGACCTGAGCCAAGTCACTTGTTTTAAGTGCCAGAAGACCGGACATTATGCCAATGAATGTCCTGAATCATAGAATGGTAATGGCAATGGAAGCTCTGGGAAGAAGCCGAACCCTTTCAACAGGGGACAGGTGAACCACATTAACGTGGAGGAGGTTGAAGAGCAGCCGGATGCAGTAATCGGTAAGTTTTTGGTTAAGTCATTTACTGCACTCGTTCTTTTTTATACTGGTGCATCGCATTCATACATATCAAGGGGATTTATGGATAAGTATAGTCTACCCACCAAAGTTCTTAGAACACCTATGTTAGTAAGCTCACCAGGAGCGGAGTATATGGCTAGCCAAGGATGTTTTCAAGTGCCATTGAGTATAGGTAGGCATGTGTTTCCCTCGGATTTGGTCATTTTGGAATCACAAGGATTTGATGTAATTCTGGGTATGGATTGGCTGTCGATGTATAGAGGAAACATAAATTGCGCCAGTAAGTCGATCTTGCTTACCACCCCAGAAGGGAGAAGGATCAAGTATGTATCCTGACATGTGCCGAAGAGGACTCAAGTAAATTGTCTAACAGGAGTTGTGCAGGAGGAAGTACCAGTAGTGAAGGATTTCCCTGATGTATTTCCAGAAGAGTTGCCAGGAATGCCGCCGGATAGAGATATTGAGTTTTTGATTGAGCTTTTGCCAGGCACAGGGCCAATATCAAAGAGACCATATAGGATGCCCGTAAAGGATTTGGTGGAGATTAAGAAGCAGATTAAGGAGTTACTGCATAAAGGATATATTCGCCCAAGTTCTTCACCTTGGGGATAGCCAGTATTTTTAGTGGAGAAGAAAGACGGATCATTAAGGATGGTTGTTGATTATCGAGGATTAAATGAAGTAACCATCAAGAACAAATACCCACTACCGATGATCAATGATCTGTTTGATTGATTGCAAGGAGCTAAGGTATTTTCCAAGATCGATCTGCGATCAGGATACCACCAGTTGAAGATTTGAGAACAAGATATACCTAAGATGGCTTTTACCACCAGGTATGGGCTGTACGAGTATACTATTATGTCGTTTGGTCTGACTAACGCACCTGCATATTTTATGAACATGATGAACAAAGTGTTTATGGAGTTTTTGGATAAGTTTGTCATAGTGTTCATTGATGATATCCTTGTTTACTCGAAGAATGAGGAGGAGCATAAGGAGCATTTGCGTTTGGTACTTGGTAAGCTCAGAGAACACCAGTTATATGCCAAGTTTAGCAAATGTGAGTTTTGGTTGAAAGAAGTTGGATTTCTCGGACACGTTATATCCGGAGAAGGTATAGCAGTAGATCCCACTAAGGTTGATACCGTGACAAATTGGGAAGCCCCAACAACAGTTGGAGAGATCCGGAGTTTTCTTGGACTCGCAGGATACTACCGGAGATTCATTGAGAATTTCTCAAAGATTGCGAAGCCTATGACGGAGTTGTTGAAAAAGGATACCAAGTTCATATGGACTGAAGAATGTGAGGCTAGTTTCCAGGAGTTAAAGAAACGTTTGGTTACCTCACCAGTATTGATTTTGCCAGATTAGACCAAGGATTATGAGGTATATTGTGACGCTTCATGTCGAGGACTTGGAGTAGTGCTTATGCAGGAAGGAAGAGTGGTTTCCTATGCCTCACGACAGCTTAAGCCGCATGAGTTAAATTATGCTACGCATGATTTGGAGTTATCAGCCGTAGTGCATGCGTTAAAAACTTGGAGACATTTTCTCATTGGAAACCATTGTGAGGTGTACACGGATCACAAGAGTTTGAAATATATTTTCATGTAGAAGGAGTTGAATCTCAGGCAAAGGAGATGGTTGGAGCTCATCAAGGATTATGATATTAAATTGCATTATCACCCCGGAAAGGCTAATGTAGTAGCTGATGCGTTGAGCCGTAAAAGCCACGTCAACACAGTAATGACGGGAGATTTACCAAGGGAGTTAGCCGAAAATCTTCGAGAGCTATGTTTGGAAATAGTTCCAAGAGACTATGTAGCAGCATTGGAGATCCAGTCTACTTTGATGGATAAGATCATAGAAGCTCAAAAAATAACAAGGAGATTGCTTCTATTAAGGAGAAAATGAGAAAAGGAAAAGCTAAAGGATTTCGTGAGGATGAGCATGATACCTTATGGTTTGAAGACCGTGTTTATGTACCAAATGATTCGGAGATTAGGAAGTTAATTTTACAAGAGTCCCATGATTCACCATATTCGATTCACCCAGGAAATACCAAAATGTATTTGGATTTGAAGGACACCTTCTGGTGGATTGGAATGCAGAAGGATATTGCAGAGTATGTAGCAGTTTGTGATGTATGTCAAAGAGTAAAAGCAGAGCATCAGAAGCCAGCCAGATTGCTACAGCCATTGCCGATACCCGAATGGAAGTGGGATAAGCTAGGCATGGATTTTATTACAGGATTGCCCAGAACACGTTCAGGCTATGACTCGATATGGGTTGTAGTCGATCGTTTGACAAAGGTAGCTCATTTCATTCCAGTAAAGACTACCTATACCAGTGCAAAGTTGGCAAAGATATACATGACCAGAATCGTATTTCTGCATGGAGTTCCAAGGAGCATAGTATCAGATAGAGGAACCCAATTTACCTCAAAGTTCTGGAATCAGTTGCATGAAACTTTGGGTACCAGAGTGGAGATTAGCACAGCGTTCCACCCGCAGACGGATGGACAGACCAAGAGAGTCAACCAGACTTTGGAGGATATGCTGAGAGCTTGTGCGCTAGATTACGGATCTAGTTGGGACGAGAATTTTCCATATGCAGAGTTCTCTTACAACAACAGTTATCAATCCAGTTCGAAGATGGCCCCTTTCGAAGCCTTGTACGGAAGGAGGTGCACGACCCCATTGTCTTGGGATGAAGTTGGAGACCGCCAGTTGTTTGGACCCGATCTGATAAAGGAGTCTGAACAGAAAGTGAAATTGATTCGCGGTACACTCAAGGTAGCTCAATCCAGGCAGAAGAGTTATGCAGATTCTAAACGCAAGGAGATAGTTTATGAAGTCGGAGACCGAGTTTATCTTTGAGAATCTCCACTTCGAGGAGTTAAGCGCTTTGGAGTTAAGGGAAAGTTAGCGCCACGTTTTGTAGGCCCATACAAAGTTTTGGAGCATATGGGAGAAGTAGCCTATAAGTTGGAATTGCCCAAAGGATTGTCAGGAGTTCACGACGTGTTCCATGTTTCCCAGTTAAAGAAGTGCCACGCAAAGATGGCTGATATACCGCTAAGAGATATAGTGCCGCTGGAAGCGATTCAGTTGGACAGTGATTTGACCTATGAGGAGAAACCAGTTAAGATTCTAGAGTATGTCAGTCGAGTCACCCGCAGCAAGGTTATCAAGTTTTGCAAGGTTCAGTGGAGCCACCACACGGAAGATGAAGCCACCTGGGAACGAGAGGAGGAATTGCTGAAGGACCACCCTCACCTATTTTCTAGCCAACCCGAATCTCGAGGGCGAGATTCATCTTAAGGGGGGTAGGTTTGTAACATCCCAAAATTTCAATTTGGAATGTTATACATTAGATCATTATTGCATATCATATTTTATTTGCATTTTGGTTGATCCTAGAAAATTCTACGCAACTCAAGGACCCTCGGAGAGAGTTGGGGATTTCGTTATTTTCATATTTGAGTTTTCTCAAATTTTGAAAATAGGATCATTTGATTTTATTTATTTTATCTTCAATTATTTCTATTACAAAAATATGAGAGAGGGAATAAAATGACTTTCCCAAAATAAAGAAATATTGAGGATTTAATAAAAAAATCATATAAGATTTTTATTTGGATTTATTTGTTATTTTATATGAATTAGGGAAAAATGCGTGTTTTACAAAATTGCATTTAGGCCCCCAAATAAATATTCATCCTGTGCGGGTTGATTTTACAAGCCGGGGAAAATTTATTTCGGGATTTTTGGAGTCCGTTTAGTATTCGTTTTATTTTTTTCTAAGCGTAATTATTTAAAAAGAAGAGTCTGAACCGACCTTGGGCCGTAACCGGCCAGGACTCCGCCTGGCCGGGCCTTCAAATAGCACCGCCGAGGCCCAAGGCCAGCCCAGCCGCGCCCCGCCCCCGAAACCCTAACCCTAGGCCGCCCGCACCGCCCCCTGCGCCGACGCCGCCTCGTCGCCGCCGCCGGACCGCCGCCGCGCCGCCTCGCCGGACAGCCGGATCCGTCGCCGCCGGAGGTAGTTTTTCGCCGTCGTTTTTTTAGAAAATGATCGGTTTTGTTCGTTTTTTTAGTTTCGGTTTTTTTAATAGATCGGTTTTTTCGGTTTATTTAATTAGCGAGCGTTCGTCCGTTCGTTCGTTTTAACGAACGTTCGTCGGTTTTCTTTTTCTCGGATTAAATCCGTGATTTTTCAGATTGCGATTCCTGATCCGATTTTCGTTCTAGTCTAACTTTTCGCTCGTTTATCGGAATCAGGCGATTCAAGCGCCTGGAGTTTCGTCTCGAAACCCTCTTTCCGTTTAACCAACTCAAACAAGTTTTTGCCACTATAAAAATTGCCCTAGATCCAGAATAGTAAATGAAGCCTGCTTCTTTTGTTGTTTGTCTTTCGTTGCTTCGTTCGATTTGATTCTTTTTGCCAACCGGAGTTCTTAAGTTGAACTTTCTGGTTAGATCTTTTATTCGAGTTTTACCTGTGCACTAGTTGAGTACTTATTGTATGCTTGTTTGTTTGCGATAGAGTATCCGGAGTGCGCCGCTTGCTACTTTGAATCGCTAGGTTTTGTGAATCATCAGCAAGGCAAGTAACACTTTGATCATATCTCCTACTATCGAATTTTATTGCATTAGATTAATCCTCACACATTGCATGATTAGGATTTAATTAAATTGTGGGCTTGGGAAGTAGTTGAGGTAGTACCTATTACCTGTTATTATCAAACCTTTGGGAGTTACTTCTACGTTTGCTTATTGTGCCATGCTATGCTAGTAGACGTGGATTGGGTGAGTGTATCCATGACAGAAGTGAGATTGTTAAATTAATGGTTTATCTAAGGTGGCAACTTAAATACACATCTGGGTGGATTGAGGCACCTGGGTATTCCAGCGATTGCCTGTTTTTCTTTTGGACCACCACCCAGGCTCAAAGGGATAATGAGATTATTCATGCTAGAAACTTTCGTATGCAGCCACAAGCTACTATGGGCTCTAGCATAGTTGATTAAGTCATGCGAACTCTTACAGTGGTAGACTATCAGATGTAGGGGAAAGTAGGTGTAACGGTCTACCCGATCTTAAGGTGCTAGCGCTTCTGAAAGACTATGTCTCGGTCATCCGTTTCTTAAACACCATGTAGTGCGAGAAACCAAACGGAGGCGATCGAGTCTTGTGGGGAAAAGTGTGAAAACCTCTATAGAGTGTATAAACTAATCATGATTAGCCGTGTCCCCGGTTATGGACATCTTGAGTATCTAGTACTTGGATTATCGCGTGAATCATATCATGTTACTCTAAAATTAATTTTGTTGGGTTATGTTTAATGATGATGCTTAATTGGGATTGAGAATGCTGTCAACCATTCTCAATGTTTAACAACTACCATGATAGTTAAATAAAATTTATTCCTTTGAAGTAGGGAAAAATTGGCTTTACGCAAAACTGTAACCACAGTGCTTCCACCAGCCAAATATGCATATAGAATAGCCTATTTCATTCCATTACTCTCTATGTGTTACTTTGCCAGCATTTTCCATCTGCTGACCCGTTCGGAGGGCATCCAGGGGGCCCATGAGGTAGGGGCGCACCCTAGGGGGGGCGCCCCCCACCCTCGTGAGGAGGGTGTGGGCCCCCTAGTCATCATCTTTGGCGAGGATTTTTTATTATTTTTTCTAAGATGTTCCGTGGAGTTTCAGGTTATTCCGGGAATATTTGTTTTCTGCACATAAAACAACATCATGACAATTCTGCTGAAAACAGCGTCAGTCCGGGTTAGTTCCATTCAAATCATACAAGTTAGAGTCCAAAACAAGGGAAAAAGTATTTGGAAAAGTTGATACGATGGAGACGTATCATGTGCCACCTCTCATTTTCTTGTTGGTAGAGAAAATCTTCTTAAGATTATCATAACAGTCCAACTCTAATTCATCATCAGAGTGGTCATTTTCAGAGCATAAGTCCTCTATGTCAGCATCTCTAATGTCAATAGGACTTGAAGAGTTAGCTTCTTTCTTTTTTTCCTCCTCATTTTTCAAACTTTGGAGATATTGAAAAGTCCATTTTGCATCATGCTTTTATATTGATATTTATTGCATTATGGGCTATTATCTATTATATTATATACATAATACAGAAGGCAAACAAGCCATTAGGTTCGTCCACATATGTTAATATTATTTACACTGTCAGATCAAAATAATAATGGCTGAGATTTAAAGGTTTTTACGTAACATATTAATGTGTACGTACCAACATATCGGACTATCATGTTGTCACATATACAGCTCATCCAATGTAATTAGACTAGGCATGGAAGCGTCAACACATAAAAAATGACTAGGCAAGGAAGCATCATCACGTAAAAAAGGGTAGGAAGAGTTAGGTTCACATACGGGCCACTTCAAAAAAAGGTTCACATACGGGCATCAATATGGTAAAAAAATCCTGACACGTTGCATATAAAAAGAGATGTACGTTCTAGAAGCTGATTCTGATTTTGATTCACGTCCTACAGCTCTACCGAAACCTCAAAGCCATATGCCTCTCGAACAGTCCAGGTATTAGGGTTTCTAATGATCTTCCCTAGGGCCGAGCTATTCCTCCTGTGCAACTGCAGCTCACCTTCTATAGATCCACTAAAACCCCAAAACTATGCCTCTCGAGCAGCCCAGTTCTAGGGTTTCTCATGGTCTACTCTAGGGCCGCACTATTCATCATGTCCTGTGTGGCTGCAGCTCACATCCTACAGTGCCACCAAAACCTTGAAGCCATGCCTTCTGTGTCCACTCTCCGCAAGATCTTCTCCTCAATCGGTTAGGTGTTGAAGATTCCGCCTCCCAAGCAGCAACCAGTCGCGTCTCATCATCCCGTTCCTGTCCATAGGAAACACTTGACAAGAATCATGTCGCAAAGTAGGAAGAATGCTATCGTTCTATCTTGGAGTTGTGTCATACATAGGTCGATCAAGGCATGTAGGACTGTCTGCAAGAGGATAGATCAGCATGGTCTACAAGCATAGTAAGATGACCACCAAGGATGTGACTTACAAGTGGCATAAAGAGAACCAAATCGACCCCCAGATGCAGGTATTACTTGGCGTAATAGCAGAATTGTTTGAAACATGGCCCTATCCTCTTTCTAGATTCAATCAACTCCTCGCCCTCCTCTGTCTAATAGTTAGTTAGAATTTGGACATGCTTGCCAAGTGTTTGACAAAATCTATAAAGACATGTATATCCAATGGTATTTTTTTGAGATCATTGTGCATATTAGATTTACAGTTTGAAAAAGGATAAATTTATGTATACAAGCTAACTACTATCCTTAGGACTAATGTGTAAAGGTCCTGAATTCAGGATATAACAGATTACATATTATACAATGTGTTAGTAACATAAGCTACTATTGTTTGCCTAATTTTTATGATATACAAGATGCTATATGCAACTCTTATCATTGAAAAATGAGCATAATAGATTATTTTTGTAGTCATTAAGTAACAATAGCTATTGTATTGTGTGCAGATTTTTCCTAGAAGATGATATGTGTGTTAATCCTTATAAATTCAAGTGATTTCCATTAATTCTGAAATTTGAATGGTTAGTAAGAGTTGATCTCCGTAATCAGTTCATCCATTCGAGTTAAGATATTTTCCACATGTCACCAATGTACAATTTGCATATTTGATCCCTGCAAGCATTTTCTAATTACATTCATTTTTTTGAAATAATTCTAATTACATTCATGGTTACTATGGAAGGACTATTATACATTTATCCGGGTGGTCAGAGACAATCGTAGTGTTGCATGTTGTTTCAATTCTACTCCTGAAGGCTATATTCTACTAGATATGTTCCAATCAGTCTATGTTTCTATGACAATAACTATAGTTTTTGAGTGTCTAATATAAGTGAAAGGCAATGCTACAATTCTATTGCACAATTTTTCCTGTACAACATTCTATATGCTATTTCTTATCGCTGCGAAATGAGTCTAATAGATTATTTTGTAGTCTTAAAGTAACAGTAGCTATTTTGTTGTCTGTGGAGTATTTTTGTAGAAGATGACATATGCGACAAGGTATTCCCGTAAATTCTGAAATTTGAAAGGTTAGTAAGAGTTGTTCTAAATCATCAGTTCATCCATTCGGGTTCAGATATTTTCCATAGGTCATGAATGTAAAATTTGCATATTTAATCCCTGCATGCATTTTCTAATTACATTCATGGTTACTATGGATGGTCTACTAAATTCAGACATGCTCTTTAGTGAGTTTTATGTTCTTGGTAACAGCTCTTCTGTCTAGCCTTTTCAGTTGAGGAGAATAATGAAAAAAGCTCCAGTGTTATATGCATCACCTACAACACATGCAAAAACTCTATTGCATATCAATTAACACATATGGACCAAATTCAGTTAATAAATACAAGCCCTTTTCTTTTGTCTTAAAAACACATATCATTAATATAACTTGCTAATACTATATGGTAACAACAAATAGAAATAATACACCTTTTTATCAAACTACAGGGAGGAAGCATACATGTGACGAATCAGCCGGTGTGCAGCAAATAGTAATGATGCAAAGTT
Source organism: Triticum aestivum (assembly GCF_018294505.1). Lineage (NCBI taxonomy): Eukaryota > Viridiplantae > Streptophyta > Magnoliopsida > Poales > Poaceae > Triticum > Triticum aestivum. The sequence continues at coordinate 58,931,049 of NC_057794.1, forward strand.
GTAGCACATTACATAGGTGGAAGCTGACAGAAGCAGCAAGCCCACAACATGCCTCCACCTGTGGTCTCTCACTAGTAGAAAACAGGGCTTTGGTTCGGGCCTAGCCAGCCCATTAGTCCCGGTTCAGTTACAAACTGGGACCCATGGGGATATACGTCCCGGTTCATGAGCCCGGGGGGCCAGCAGGGGCCTCGTGGGCATTGTCCCGGTTCGTCTGGACCCATTTGTCTCGGTTCTAGGCACGAACCGGAACCAATGGGCCTCGCTCCTGGCCCACATACATTGGTCCCTGTTCGTGGCTCGAACTGTGACAGAAGGTGCAGCTTTAGTCCCGGTTGCAGCCACAAATCGAGACAAATGAGCTGCCTATATATACCCCATCGCCGCAGCAGAGCACTCCACAGTGTTCAGTTTTTTCTAGCCGGCGAGGGGAGGGCATTTGGGTGCTCTAGCTCATCTCCTATGCACATGAGGTGTTCGATGAAATGTCCGAGCCACACTAGTTAAGCTTTCTCCTCTCGAAGCTCGACCTCCAAGCTCCATTTCACTGAGATTTGCATAGGTTTAGCCTCACGTCCCGTCCCTGTTTTCACCGCCGTCGATCGCCTGCGCTGATCTCGTCGCCGAGACCAGCGTGCTGAGCCTCTTGTTCATATCTTCTTTCTGAAAGAAAAAATATTCTTACTTTAGATAGGTACTTGTCTAATTTTCATACTTTTCTTATTGCTTGTTATTATATAGTCCGATGGTTTTGGTATCCGCCCCCGTCGGCCCTCGTCCTGGCTATGATTCAGATGTGGTATATATTATCTTTTTATAAATATTTGGTTCATTTATTGTTTATGACAATTATGCCGACCAATGTGACATAGATTTTGTTTATGTAGGAGGTAGTTGAACCGGAAATTCCGACCGACCCTATTGTCGAGAGGTTAAATTTAGTTGAAGAAGAAAACAATTACTTGAAGGAAAAAATTGAGGAGGAGAAGATGATATTGGAGTTGCATGTTGCGGATGTCGTCGATGATCATAAGATCAAGATGGATGCAATGCAGTTGAAGATGAGAAAGATTAGAAAATATGCCATTCATACTGAGGCTTGGTATCATTATGCCATTGGATCAATTGTTACCTTGGTTGTGATTATGATTGCATTTGTTGTTGCATTGAAAGTTTTTACATAGTTTCAACGTATGGTTTAAGTAGATGCTCTACAGAGCTATATGTTGTTCAATTTGAACTATGTATGTACTTTGGTTTTAATGTGATGATGAATTTCTATTAATTTAGTCACTTATCTATCCATGTGAATCTGTAATGGTTTTTGACACACATAATTATATATAATGCAAGCAGATGAACCGACAATGGATGTATGGTGACAGACACACATAATTATGTTTCTCGAAGTGGCTGAGGCAAACAAGTAGAATGGTTGCATGAAAAAAAAGAAATGAAGTCAGAAAGGCTTGAAAACCGGTTCATGGATTTGAATGGTGCAGTTTGAACACACAAAAAGTCTGGAGTTGAAATAAGTTCAAAAAATGAAATCCCTTTGTAATAGATGAGTTTTCGTCTGAAATCCTGATACTTCGAAAGAGATTGTCCATTTTGTACACGAAGTGCATCTAGTTTTTGCCGTAACCATCTCTACTTTTTAGCACATGCTATGTGGGTGAAATGATGATACCATGCCAACTTTCAACCTTTTCAGAGTTCATTTGTAGTGGTTTTCAATTTCAGGGCCATTTAGTGCAAAAAGAATGAACTAATAGCAAAAATAATGAACTAGAAAACTTTTATGAAACTATGATAGAAAAAATAATAAACTAAAAGAATGAACTAGAAAACTTTAATGAAACTCTAATAGAAAAAACAATGAACTAGAAGACTTTAATGAAACTCTAATAGCAAAAGGAATCAACTAAAAAGCTTTCATAAACCTCTAGTATTATTGAAACTAAAATTATATAAAATTTATGCAACTAAAATTATCAAAGTATTTTCTGTTCCAAACATTATAAGCAAAAAGAATTTTCATAAATAACTTTTTTGTTAGAAACTTTAATAGCAAAAAGAATTATCATAAAAAATATTGTTAGAAACTAAAATAACAAAAACTGTTTTGAATATAAAGATAAAACACAGTAATATTAAATAGCAGGAAAAATAATCACTCCAAAATCTATTTTTATAGTAATGTTAATCACAAACTAGTGATTCACACAAATTCCAAAGAATTCAAATATAAACTATTCAAATTGGAAAACTAATGGCACTAACAGAAAGTTTATTATTTTTATTACCTAAAATAAAAGAGAATCACTGAAAAACAGTAACTATTTTATTTTTATAGTAAAGTGTTAATCACAAACTTGTGATTCACACAAATTTCAAAGAATTCAAATTTAAACTATTCAAATTGGAAAACTAGTGGCACTAACAGAAAGTTTATTATTTTTATTACCTAAAATCAAAAGGAATCAATGAAAATAGTATTTTATTTTTATAGTAAAGTTAATCACAAACTAGTGATTCACACAAATTTCAAAGAATTTAAATTTAAACTATTCAAATTGGAGAACTAATGGCACTAACAGAAAGTTTATTATTTTTTATTACCTAAAATCAAAAAGAATCACTCAAAAACAGTAAGTATTTTATTTTTATAGTAAAGTTAATCACAAACTAGTGACTCACAAATTTCAAAGAATTCAAATTTAAACTATTCAAATTGGAAAACTAATGGCACCAACATAAAGTTTATTATTTTTATGACCTAAAATAAAAAAGAATCACTGAACAACAGTAAGTATTTTGTTGTAAGTAGAAACAAAATAAAATAAATAAATCAACAAAGATAACAAAAAAACTAGAGAAAATAAAATGAAAAATGCCACCTATTGGGCCACCACGGCCTGAATACGACTAGAAACCCACCCATGGTCCAGGATTCAGGCCCGCATTAGGCTCAGTAGGCCCACAGGCAGATAAAGTGACGTTAGGCCTGTAAGCCTGCATTAGAGAGGAGCTCGAAGTGGTCAGTGCAGCAGCGCTTATAAACCACTGTCGAAGCCTCTCGGCTAGCGAGGTGAGACTAAACATCCCACCGCACTGCGACAGTTCCAGCACAAGACCATTGGTCCCGGTTCGTGGCTCGAACCGGGACGAAAGTTGGACTTTGGTCCCGGTTCGTGGCACCAACCGGAACCAACGCCACCCCTTTAGTCCCGGTTGGTGCCACCAACCAGGACCAAAGGCACCCCAAAGGGCGGGAAGTAGAGGCCTTTGGTCCCGGTTGGTGGCACCAACCGGGACTAAAGGGGGCATTGGTCCCGGTTGGTGGCACGAACCGGGACGAATACTTCGTGTATATAAGCAAGACTTATGAAAATTTCCACTTCCCATCTCGTAGTTGCCGCCCCGATGACACAGACGACATCGATGCCGCCAGGCTGCCGCTCCCGATCGCCGTCTCCGCCGTTGCCGTCGCCCCTGCCCCGGCCTCGCCGCACCCTTCCCTGAGCTCGGCACTCCTTGCCCCGACCTCACCGTCGCCGAGCCTTGCCCCGACCTCGCCGTCGTGCACGCCGAGCGCCTTGCCCCGACCTCGCCGCCTGCTACCTCTTGAGCACTGCGTTGATTTTCCCCGAAGAGGAAGGGATGATGCAACAAAGTAGCGTAAGTATTTCCCTCAGTTTTTGAGAACCAAGGTATCAATATAGTAGGAGGCTATGCGCGAGTCCCTCGTACCTGCACAAAACAAGTAAATCCTCGCAACCAACGCAAATAGGGGTTGTCAATCCCATAGGGCCACTTACGAGAGTGAGATCTGATAGATATGATAAAGATAATATTTTTGGTATTTTTGTGATAAAGATGCAAAGTAAAATAAAGGCAAAGTAAATAGCAAAGTAGTAGGAGAACAATATGATAAAGATAGACCCGGGGGCCATAGGTTTCACTAGTGGCTTCTCTCGGGAGCATAAGTATTCTACGGTGGGTGAACAAATTACTGTTGAGCAATTGACAGAATTGAGCATAGTTATGAGAATATCTAGGCATAATCATGTATATAGGCATCACGTTCGAGACAAGTAAACCGACTCCTGCCTGCATCTACTACTATTACTCCACTCATCGACCGCTATCCAGCATGCATCTAGAGTATTAAGTTAAAAACAGAGTAACGCCTTAAGCAAGATGACATGATGTAGAGGGATATACTCATGTAGTATGAGGAAAACCCCGTCTTGTTATCCTCGATGGCAACAATACAATACGTGCCTTGCTGCGCTTACTGTCACCGGGAAAGGACATCGCAAGATTGAACCCAAAGCTAAGCACTTCTCCCATTGCAAGAAAGATCAATCTAGTAGGCCAAACCAAACTGATAATTCGAAGAGACTTGCAAAGATAACCAATCATACATAAAACAATTCAGAGAAGATTCAAATATTGTTCATAGATAGACTTGATCATAAACCCACAATTCATCGGTCTCAGCAAATACACCACAAAAAGAAGATTACATCAAAGAGTTCTCCACAAGAGAGGGAGAGAACATTGTATTGATATCCTAAAAGAGAGAAGAAGCCATCTAGCTACTAACTATGGACCCGTAAGTCTGAGGTAAACTACTCACACTTCATTGGAGGGGCTATGGTGTTGATGTAGAAACCCTCCGTGATCGATGCCCCCTCCGGCGGAGCTCCGGAACAGGCCCCAAGATGGGATCTCGTGGATACAGAAAGTTACGGCGGTGGAATTAGGGTTTTGGCTCCGTTTTTGATCGTTTGGGGGTACATGGATATATATAGGAGGAAGGAGTGCGTTGGTGGAGCAACAGGGGGCCCACGAGGATGGAGGGCGCGCCTGGGGTAGGTGGGCGCGCCCCCCTACCTCGTGGCCTCCTCTCTTGTTTCTTGACGTAGGGTCCAAGTCTCCCGGGTCTTGTTCGTTGAGAAAATCACGTTCCCGAAGGTTTCATTCCGTTTGGAGTCTGTTTGATATTCCTTTTCTTCGAAATCCTAAAACAGTCAAAAAAACAGCAATTCTAGGCTGGGCCTCCGGTTAATAGGTTATTCCCAAAAATAATAGAAGTGGATAATAATGTCCAAAACAGTAGATAATATAGCATGGAGCAATCAAAAATTATAGATACGTTGGAGACGTATCACCGCCGCTCGCCTGCATTGTGAGCCTCACCGCGCCGTTCCCCCTCCTCTCCCCACCCCCCCCCCCCCGCACCCCAACGGCACCGCGCATCCGCCCCAACGCCGCCGCCCGCCCCGACGCTGACGACGAAGGCCCTGTTCACATATATAGATTTTTTTGTTCATATTGTAGTAGTAGATGATGACGATGATGATGTATGTATGTTCATATGCAAAAGTTAGGATTTTTTCTGTTCATAGAATTTTTTTGGTGATATTATTGTAGAATATGCAAATGTTTGTATGTTCATATGCAAAGAATATGCCATTTTTTATAGAATTTTAATGATTTTTTTCTGTTGTAATTTTTTTCATAGAAATTTTATATTTTTCTGTTGTAATTTTGTTCATAAAGTAATTTTATTGTTTATGTTTAGATTAGGAAGAAGGAAAATAGAAAGGAGAAGAAGAGGAGAAATAAATAAGAAGAGGAGAAAAGGAAAAAAAAGAGGAGAAGGAGAAAGGAATAGAGGAGAAGAAGAAAAAAAAGAATGTTATTATATTTTTTCTTCTTCTTCTTTTTTCTTCGATCTTCTCCTCTTTTTATTTCTTCTTTGTCTTCTTATTTCTAATGGGTATGTCGTTGTCGATATACCCCCACCCGATAACTTCAACACGAGGGGGGCCGATATACCCCCTCCCCGATAACATTATTTTCCCATGTATGTATGTCGTTGTTGTCGATATAACCACCTCCCGGATAACTTCGACATGAGGGGCGGTCGATATATATACCCCCTCTCGACCGTGATAACTTATACCACGGGAGCACCCCCCGGCCCTCTCGCTCGACCAAAACTCTCGAGGACACCCAAACCCTAGAAAAAAACGATGTCGGTCTCCTACCCCCTCCCGCCACGCCCTACCCGACAAACTCTCTCGAGGCCACCCAAATTTACCAAGTTAAAAGAGCGTTGTCGTCGAGGCCACCCCAAACCCTTGAAGTGTTGTCGAGGCCACCCCAAACCCTAGAGAAGCGTCGAGGCCACTAATATGATTCCTTATTGTGATTAGCTAGCTAGTTCTACATTTGCCACTAATATATCCATCTGTCATGTTTGAATAATAATTGCCATGTTGTAAATATTTGCAGAAACTATGGAGCACCCCCGAGACGAAGCAACAGAAGCGGTGTTGGGGGACATAATCGCAGCCGGAAGCGATGTCGTCATGTCGTTTCTCAATGAAACTGATGGTCTGGGGGGACAGGATGAAGAAGCAAGCTACGGTGATAGAACAATGGAGGAGGAAGGACATGATTATGATGGCTCCGGTGACCAAATGCCGATGGAAGAAGGACACCTTGATGACGGCTCCGGTGATCGAATGTCGGTGGAAGAAGGACACCGTGATGACGGCTCCGGTGACCGAACGGAGTCCGGCCAGGTATATATATTAATTAAGCATGTGTTGACTATAGCTAATTGATGCATTAATTGTTTTTGGTATGTACACATATTAATTAATAACTCTCGTCTTTCTTCTTTTTTCTAGCCCTCCGGATCGAGCACAACTTCGTTAAAGAGACGAGGCCTGAAGAAAAAGTTGCGCTCGGATGAAAGGTTTGAGATCACAGCAATCGCGCACGATGGCCAACAATTGAACCCATCCGGACAAAGGAAGCATTTGCTGCTCAGTGCAGGGTTCTTGTTAGGGACAAGATCCCGATCAGCATCCACCAATGGTATAAGACGGGTAAAGATGACCCTGAGGTGTCTTATGTCAACGATATGCAGAAAGATGATCTTTGGACCGCGTTGAAGGCAAATTTCACCCTACCGCCAGAGGAGGATCCGGAGAAGCCAGTTTAAGAGCAATTGATCAAGTCTCATGCTCTTAAGAAGATGGCAGAACTATTCAGGAGGTGGAAGAATGAGCTGAAAACAACGTTTGTTGACAAAGAAGAGACACCAGAATTCACCGGCCGGTATGAGAAGATCAGAGATCAGTGGGACGAATTTGTGGCCCACAAGACATCGGACAAGAGTAAGAAGATGTCAGCGACAAACAAGAAAAATGTTGCAAAGAAGAAGCTTCACCATCGCACGGGATCATGTGGCTACCTCAAAGCCCGACCGTTGTGGCCAAGGCTGAGAATGACCTGCTTGATAAAGGGGTCGAACTAGAGACATTGAACTGGCCAGACCGTTGCCGGACTTGGTTCTTTAGGGTTGGCGGAACCTTGGACCATGTATCAGGGAAGTGCCGTTGGATGAACGAGCAATTGCGAATACCCGTCGCGAAGCTTCGGCAGTATATCGATGTAGCGTAGCAAGGGACGTTCGTTCCAGAAAGAGAGAACGACGAGCTCACAATGGCCCTCGGGAATCCTGAGCATCCTGGATGGACACGAGGCACGCCAGGATCCGTTCCATGGAAGGCTGGGTTTCCGGATGCAGGCGGTTACAAATGCCAGGAGAGAAGGAAGAAAGTGGAGCAGACCCAAATGCAGGCGCTGCACGCAAGGGTACAAGCAATAGAGGAACGAGAAGCAGATCGCAGCAAGCGACCTACCGAAGCTTCCCCCGAAGCTACCCCGCCATCTTAGCAGAGAAGTAGCGTGGCTTCCACCGAGGTGCTTCAGCTGGAGCCTGTCTTCACGGCTCCTGCTAGCTACCCCGTAGACTTAATCACAGAGTCTCAACATTGCTACCTTATGACGCAATGGATGAAATTGAAAGTCAAGGTGGCTGTTGGCTCTGTTGCACCTCCTGAACCTGGCGCAACTTTTCACAGCCGGCCGATTCCAGAAAGATATGATAGGGTGATGGTGGATGAAATAACTGACGGATTTGAGGACCTCGAGCTTGACCACCCTACGGGTGAAGGGGAGACTCGGCTAGGTTCTTCTCTGAAGGCTCCATGCCTATGGCGGAAGGTGCTCATCAACCTTCCGAACTGTATGCCTCCGCCTCCTCCTCCGGCGAGAAGGGCACTCCGCCTCCTCCTCCGCCTCCTCCTCCGGCCAGTGATTAGGGCACTCAGCCTCCTTCTTCGGTGCGTGGCGGCACTCCGCCTCCTTCTCCGCCTGCGCCAGCGCGCCCGAGCAGCCAGCATCCTCCTGATCTGCCTCGCCAGCAAGGGCGGAAGAGATCCACCGCCGCTCCGGCTACTCCGGTGCGTCGTAGTCCTTCTCCTCCGCCTCGTAAGCAATGAAAGAAGACAGCCACAGTCGCTCTGTCTGCTCCGGCGTCTAGCAGTATAGCCAGAGGCGGGAGGCAATACAGATTCGGTCCATCTCTCAAGCCTCTAGAGAAGTTACCATACAAGAGGACCGCGGAGGAAAACGCGAAGATCGTGGAAACCGAAGTGAAGGACTTCTTTGATGGGGTGAAAGCAAAGAAACATCCACCTCCGGAGGAGAAGATAGATTCGGTGAAATTAAAGCGCACTATCAATGCGCTAAGGAAACCACCAAAGTCTCCACCGAAAACAAACTATGAGCGCATTACTAAAAAGGCATATATTGAAGTGGAGCGGTCGGGAAGTACTATCAGTGATCGATGGTTACCAGAACAACGAGCTGGGAAAAAAATTGCCCAGCTCGGCGAACAAGCAAACCAATCGTGCCCGCCCCCACTCAAGGTATCTAGCGATGTCGTCGCTAATGATCAGAGGATGGTGCCCGGTTATACCAATCTTGATGATTACCTGCCCGACGATGTAGATTATCAATTCTTGGAGGTGGACGAACACAAATACCATTATGGGAAGCCTCTCGTCAAATATGAAAAAGCTCTAACAACGATGATGCGAAGATTGCATGATTGGTACATGAAAACCTGCAGAGAATCTGGGGGATGAATACTTTGACGCTGAGAGTTAAAGAGGAGCTCGACCTCGTTGGAATTGATCTGTTGTTTATTCGATTTGAGGAGTTCTTCCAGTTTTTCAATCAAAAGGCCCTCGATAAATTAAGGTCACTTGCTACTGTCTGTAAGTACTACTTCTGTCATTAAGTCTCTATATATAGCTAGCTCTTTCATTGCATGTATTTATAATTATCCTCACTATATTATGCAGATTGAAGATCGTCGAGTGCATAAACGCAGAAATATATGATATTGGGTTCATTAACACAAATCTCATAGATGAATTTGTTGTTAAAAAGAATGCCAAAGAAGCCAAGGCCAACTTGCTCAAATCGTTGGTAATAAATCAAAACAAAGATAAAATACTCTTTCCTTACAACTTCAAGTGAGTGTTACTGTCTTGTGCATATTCGGTTTCCCATATTACTCGAGGTTATAGTAATGTAATTAATTGATGAGTTATGCATGCGTGCGCAGCTTCCACTATATTCTCCTGGATATTAAGCTTGAGCGGGGACTTGTAATCGTCTTAGACTCGAGACGGAAAGATCCCGAGACCTATGCGGACATGACTAAAATTCTCAACAAGTAAGTTCAATCGATCATTATCGCACCATATCGACAACTTTTTGTTCATTTCCTGATATCTCAAGTAATTATTATTATCTTTGTCTTGCAGGGTTTGGAAAAAGTTCACCGCAGAAACTCCGGGACTGTCAAAGGAGCTGCGATATACATACCCAAAAGTAATTACTACTAGCTAGCTACTTCCGGTCATCTCCCGTTGATTCTAGCTACTTTCATCGATGCCATTTATAATGCTTCATTATCAGTTTGATTGACCTCTATTTCTCGTAAAGTGCTTGTGAAAAGAACAAGGGAATGATTTCTGTGGATACCACGATCTGCGAGTTCATCTACAATGCGACTTGAAAAAATAAGCGGGGCTACTCTCAAAGACAATTTGATGTGCGTAAGCAATAATATTCATAATTTCATTTTATTACACCATCATTTTTGTTGAGTTATATATATATATATATATATTAACCCCTTCTTCAACTTAGACGTGGCAGATGCGAAATGAACTCCTACTAGAAGATCGCATGAAAGTAATTCAAGAGGAATTGGCAGGATTCTTTGTTGACCAAGTCATCAATAAAGCCGGAGAATACCATGTTGAAGCTGAGTTCTTATATAATTAGGGGAGATTATATTGTAAGAGATCTTATTGTATAAATGTAGCCAGTAGCGTCGGATAGATATACGAAAACTTATTGTTCGCGCAATCTCTCGGAGAAGGAGAGGTCGATATCACTTCTCTCGGTATGCATGACAAACTTCTATACTTAATGGTTTTCTTCATTTTCTTACTAGCTAGCGTGTCGAGGACCTCTCTATACGTATAGTACGTAGCATGGACCAAGCACGGAGATAAGAGAGGACACTTCTCTTTATTAATTAATTATCTACCTAACACAATATGTGAAACACCTTAATTAACCACATAAAAACCCCAAATCCCCCCTCCCCCTTTCAGAAAAAAACAAAAATCCTAGGCCTTGAAAAGCTGACGCGTGGATGCCTTTTGGTCCCGGTTGGTGCCACCAATCAAAACCGAAGGCTCTCCTGCCTGGGCTCGCCGCAGCGGCCACGTGGAGGCCCATCTATCCCGGTTCGTATAAAAACTAGGACTAAAGGCCAAGGGATTTTGTAACGACCCTTTAGTCCCAGTTCCTAAACCGGGACAGATGGGTCTTACGAATCGGGACAAATGACCCTTTTTCTACTAGTGTCTCTACATGACAATGAAATATTGAACACTTTTTTGCTATACGAAACTTCATATAATTAATATGGATGTGTTGAAGAGACAGTAACCAAAGTTCAGCAGAATGTTAACTAAAAAAAAGTATAAGCTCAATTCCCTAAAGCAACGCAAGGCACATCAATGGCAAGATAAATAATTCTACAATTTGTATCCTAGAAATAGTCAGAATGTACTAGCTTATTGTCTGAATTATAATAAAACAGAAGAACTAAGTAACTCAACCTTATCTCTGAATAAATTTAACGGATCAACTAAGCAAACAAGCTTTTATAAAGTACATATATATATACTGTGCGCAAAAAAAGAAGAATGCAAAGGATGTTGGGAGAGTAGTAAGGCAGTCATACCCATCCCTACTACTCTGCTATAGACGACGAGGAACACTATGAAGAACATGGCTGTCGAACCCGACGGCACAGTTCTCGGCCCAGTGGCACAAACAGGAGAGCAGCGCCACTCAACAAAACGGATTTATCATATTTTCCAGTAGCCTCCCATGCGACCGCTTTGCCTCACAGACCTCGATGCTAGGGGCGCAGAATCTGAGGCTGGAACGCGTGCCCCAGCCTCGGTCCGATCTGGCCTCAAGAGCATCTCCTTCCCAGCTTTAGTGATGCACGGGCAGGCCAGTGGATGGATTTGGTCCAGCCACTCACTTTCACATGGACGAACAAACTTCTCATAGCCATAGAAAATCTACATAAAAAAACCAAAATCCGTGCCATTGCTGGAGCCTACAAGACCAAGCATCTGGGAAGGGAGGAGAAGCATTGGGAAGAGGAGATATTACCTGGAGGAGAGGAACCGCTCAGGTTCAAAGGGGCCCAACTCCACGGCCATCCAATTGATGGCGGCGGCGAGCAGCAAGCACGTGTGGTCGAGCTGGAGGACCTGCCGTCGCCGAGAGCATGCAGCCACCGCACTCCGCCGCAAATCCCCCTTCTCACCCCGTCCTCCTCCCTTGGCAGGATCTAGCAACGAATGTGGATGAATCTATGGATCAGGCAAGGAACGGTGAAAAAGGAAGAGAAAATTCCTTATTTGACGCTATTTTAAAATGTGTTTCCCTATTTCACACTGGAAAACTTTTTCTTTCCTATTTAACATGGTGTCTAAATTTTATGCCTTTCATGACACTTTTGTCTATTTTTTCATCTAACATTATTAAATTGCATGTAAAAAAGATAGTTTTGCCCCTCGTATAATATGAACCGGTCATCTGGAATACGTCAATGAGCTGTCGACTACAGTACACGCCCCGTCCCTGTGGTCGAGCTCCTCGGCCGCACGTCCTGGCAAGAGGCAACCTGGGCAAGGCGTCGCGCACGTCTTTGCCAGACAGTAAGACACGCCTGATCAAAATGGACTCAACCGGATTCCACTTCATACACAAGGACCAGCTCGTGGACTCGGTCAATACGCGCGCATGCAGGGTGCAAGTGCAACGGCGCCGCGCTCCGCATGCCTCCGCCTACTCGACAGTCTTTCTATTTAGATTCGGTAGCGAGCTGCTCCACTCGTTGTACCGGTATGTATATGTCACTTCGCAGATGTGATTAATACAAGTAAAATTACACCATGCAACTCAGAGCACTTGTAGATGCACGTACACCAGAGCTAGCATAAGCGGTTGATTGATTTTTTTTTGAAAGTTGGCTGACACAGCTACCAAACCGAGCCGGTTGGATACATACAGACATACAATATTAACATTTATCAAAATTTTGATCACATATCACATGAAGGGCAAAAACATCTTTTTAGGTGTCATTTGACACAGTTATAATGCTTAAAATGCACAAAAGTGTCATAAAGGGCATAAAATTTAGACGCATTGTTAGATAGGGAAAAAAAATTGCAGTGTTAAATAGCGCAAAAAGTTTTAAGACAATGTTAAATAAGGAATTCTCTCAAAAAGGAACCGGAGGAGAATGAGAATTTGTGTTTTCTTTTTTTGGCTGGGAAGGGTAGCACGCTGAGTCGTTGACCCATGGTCAGCTGGCTGTAACTTATAGAGTACTATAATATATCACTCCGTTTTTAAATATAAAGTTTTTATAAAGATTTCACTATGGACCATATACGAATGTATACAAATACATTTTAGAGGTAGATTCGTTCATTTTGCTCCGTATATAATCTATAGTGAAATCTCTACAAAGACTTATATTTAGGAACGGAGTACATATGAAGTGAAAACTAATATTTATTAGATTTTTCTATTTCATATATTCACTCCTATGGTTTCATTTCATTTCTTACTCAATTGGGTATATTAGGTACAGAATATATTGTGGGGAATTAGCTCCAGAATTTTCTCAAAAAAAAAGAGATACATAATTCAGTATTCCATGATGGATTAGGAACATGTAGTAAAAAACAAAGAAAGAAATGTTGGGCATTCACACAAAATGAATTTTTGGCAAACTAAAATAATAGACAGAGATAACTGAAACACAAAGAATAGTATGAAGAGGAAAAATGCACATGGAGGCGCTCAACTGAAACACAAAGAATAGTATGAAGAGCAAAATGCATATGAAAGTGTTCAACTAACAATAATTATAAACTTTTGAGCAGTGTCAAAGAACAAAAAAAATACATGTCCATATGAGTAAGAAAAATAGCAAACACATATCAATTATAAAAAATATAAAATATACCAAACCTAGCCGCACAATTAATGGCTGAGATATAAAAATAGATGCGCGATAAATATACTTGTGCGGACAAACAAAGACGGATGTATCGATATAGGACATACCGATTTGGACAGGAAAAGCTATATGAGGCACACCATTGCCGTGGGCCATCAGCCCATCGCAGCAGCTCACGAGAGAAAAAAAAAACAGGCCAGGATAGAGTCTGGCTAGGAGGCACCGCATCCATGTCTACACGTTTCTGAAAAAAAAAATCCATGTCTACACGTACTCCCTCCGGTCTTTTTTACTCCGCATATTGGATTTGTCGAAAGTCAAACTTTGCTAAGTTTGACCAAATTTATATTAGAAATTATTAGCATCTATAATATCTAATAAATATAATATGAAAATATGAAAATAGATTTCAAGATGGATCTAATGATATTTGTGTTGTTATGTGAATGTCTATAATTTTTTATATAAATTTGGTCAAAGTTGGATGAGATTGACTTTGGACAAACCTAATATGCAGAGTAAAAAGGACTGGAGGGATTACGTGCTAATGAAGGGTTCTCATTTTTTAAAATGATTGTTTTTCCTCATACAAATCGGATTGGGTGTCAATAGTAAATAGGTGTATGAGAATCATGCCTTAACATTTAGAAAAAAAACATCCATGCGAAAATAGCACAGTATGAATGCGATTTTCATGAGGTCAAATTGAGTTTTCTATTTGGGATCTAGTATCACAGCCCGACTAAGTTTATCGCGACACCTCAAGTGCATTGCAGTCCGTTTTCATTTGGCGTGCAGGTTTGTTGCCGCTCGCATAATCGAGCGGTGGACATTACGTGGCGCCAAAAGTTCCCGAGAGAACATTCGGTCGGTAGAGTTTCCTTTTTCCTTTGCATATTACTCAGATTGAGTTGAGTCTATATAGAAATGATTATGGTATTTTGACTCTCAAGAGTAATAAAATTATAACGGCACACTTTTATAAATTATAAAAAACAACATGCACAGAATTGTGGCATGCCATATTACCTCAAATTCTTTGTGATTAAAATTTGTATCTAGTATTATTTGATTTCACCACAACAAAAGAAAATGTTCTTTCTAAGATATTTGAGTCCCATGAAAAGTAAATTTGTACAGCGAAAAATCCTTAAACGAAACAGTCCTCCAAAATGTTAAGAAAAATATCCTACAAATCAAGGAGTATGTACACAAGACAACCATACTACCGGCGCCACGCATTTAAACCTACAAAAGATAAAAATAGAAAAAAGAACATGTCGTGCAAGCAAACCCAAATATAAATCACTAAACTAGTGATCTAAACACTCTTATATTTCTATACCAAGGGAGTAGTTAGTTAAAGCAAACAAACTTCTATATAGATAATATATTTCCTATGCATAAACTTCTCACCATGATCGATCATATGCATACGAATTAAAAAAAATTACATGCAGGTGGACTAATTTTAAAAGCAAATGAATAATGAGACGGATATATCAGTGCAAATTCGGTCACTATTTCAGTTATAAGGTATAGACGATTATTTGATTATATAATATAGCGATGTGGGTTGAGTAAATCTAGAAGACTACAAAATGCAACTCTTTCTACCCTGTGAGAAAAAATGTAACATCACGATAGCTCATAGTATTCTAGAAGTGTCACCGGAGAAAAGAAAAACAAAGTTATTGCACTAAGAAAATATACTATACCCCGTCATATGCTCCTGAATTAATATGGAAGAACATATGTATCCTAACCGAATATTGCAGTGTTCAGTACTATGGGTATTTCATCTATAAGTTCTAGATACATGTTTTCGGTTAATTCATACTATGATTAAATCTAGAAAGTACAAAACCAAAATATAAATTTGCTAGACATGTATTATTATAATCATTGAAAGGGACATAAAAATGATCGGCTAGGGAGACACTTCAAGAGTACCCATATAATGAGGTAAGTCCACATTACCGTCTTTTATATTAGTATCTCATGATCCTTACAAACAAACTAATACGGCTAATGAAAGGATTTTACTGAAGTTAGACCTTTTTTTACAACATATACATGCTTTCTCTTTTTTGGGTAATCTGGTGGTTCTATTGAATGTTACAAGCATTACATTCAGTCAATATAAGCTCAGAGATATAACCTGGTCGACACTGCATCCAATAAGCCGTGCTACGGACCGTGCGAGCATAATTGGCTAGACAGTGTGTGGACCCTATTTTCATCTTTTTTAAGCACACGATCTTGATCTCTTAAAACCTTAAGAGGCTTAATCTCCCTAACTGCTATAAAATTCTTAATCTCCTTGACTAAATTACCAAACTCTGACTTGAGAAGCGTGATGTCCAATATAGAACACAGTGCTACCATTGAATCAGATAGCACCAGAATCAGAACAAATTAACCATTTAAGAGAAAGGTTCATCCCTAGCATGATTTCGTGGAATTTGCCTTCCATGGCATTCTTGCAACTTCTCACAACATGTACATGCCTTCTCAATCATTTTAATATATTGAGCGATAATCAATGCTAATGTAGCACAATTCAGAACTTACTATAATTTGTATGGTGCAAGTTTCCAAGGGTGCAAACCATTTTTCTCTCAAATTGTAAATGTTTGCCAAAGGTATTAAAAATCTAATAACTACGAAAACATAAACAACAACATACAAATCTAGCCGCGCAAATGCGCGGGTCACACCGCTAGTTTATTTATAACCTAAAAAACCTTAAGATATCTTGCAAATTCTAGCAACAATAGAGAAATAGGTATTTGCAACAATATATTTAAACTCAAATGAGAATTTTTCAGGAAACTAAATAAACTGTATAACGCATGTTTAAGGATAGATATAAAACACACAAAAATACTTTTTGTTCGACATCCTAGTTACACTAAAGAACTTCACTTTGGCTAGCATAGTTTAGTTCGATCCTAGTACTAGAGAAGATAAAAAGTGTACAACTTCGAAAAATGTAGAGCAGGCTATGCCAATAGATATTGTTGTTCACAAAGTAATAGCTAACATATTGCAGTTCCTAAAAATGGAAGTTCAAATTTCCTACTAGGAACAAGAAATTTTAGAAGTTCATGAAGCAGAGGGATAAAATATAACTGACATGGTGCATTACGTTTTAATTAAATAAAACATTCATAATAAAATTTTGTCTACTGATACCTTTTTAACAATAAAAGGTGGTTGTTAGAGGTTGTTTTAGGTGCTTTCTGTTTTGGAAAACCTCTCAATTTTGGCAATTTTAAAAATTTCTTTATTGATGTTAAGAAAATCTTACGGCAAGTTTTATAATTTAAAACTTATGAAATTCCAACTTTAAAAAAATCAGACCTCTTGAAAATTTCACTTTCTAAATTTGCACTTATGAAAATTGAGTTATTTTAGCAGACGTGCCTGTGTGGGCCCCACCCTTGGCCCGACAGCGTGCCAACTATTCAAGTGCACGCGCCTGTGTGGCCCAAACGCGTAGCCTGACAACATGACTCCAGCACGGCAACTATTCTAGAGCATGTTCCTGCATGAGGCCTATCCCCTGGACTGGTATCTCCAGCTTGCTAGTTGCAACACAAGTGCCTTCTTCATCCACACTCCTTGTGTCAATGTCGTAGCTCAAGCATGCCAGCTATTGTAGTGCACGCGCATATTTGGCCTCACCCTTGACCTGCCAATGCGGCTCTTGCATGCCAGCTTTGGCACCATACGTGTGTGGGTGGTCTCCACCCCTTCTCTTACATCGCGCCCCAACACGGCTCCCTGTGAGCTCTCTGGCACAACCGATGACGAAAATAATGTCTTGGCATTCCCACCTAGTGTTCTCAAGCGTGTCTTCACTCACTACATGTGTGGTGGACCATGGAAGAGCGACTTCATTATCTACTTAGGATGCTTCTTCCTGGCCGTCATTTTCCCTCCTCCGTGTGCTCAAGTTATCTCTCTTTACCTTTAGGTTCAATTAAATTTTTGACAAAGGAGAAAGTATTTGTCACATGAATTACCTATTTTGTCTAATTGTTTCTTTGTGCGCATTCCCCAGTAGTCCGCGCACGAGTAAATAGATAATATGCTTTCATCCCAAAGTTGTATAATTGGGTTTTTAGTAAGGAAATATCATTCATTTGTCCCCTTTATGTTTTATTTTATTTTAGAGCGTTATGAACATAGTAAATCATGTGCTGAGCTTGCTATTCTCATGTGAGACCCTTAGTGGTGTGCTAATGATTGATCATACAACACGATACCATTCTTGAAAATGTGCACGGTTAATATGGGGGAGACCGCACATGCAGCATGCTATGTCCATCACCCCACGGCACATGCCTTATAAAATGCGAATGAGTCACTATCCACTACATTAGACCAATGTAAAAAATAGCACAGCTATAAAATTCAGCACCGCCCTTCTCCAGATGCTATTAAAGTTATAACATGCTAATAGTGTGCTATATTTGGAAATAGCCTTTTGGATAATTTTTTAAAATATATCACAAATTTAAAGCTTGCATAATTTGTGAGGATAAAGACTTTGGGAGGAAATAGAATAAGGCTGACACCGCTACTTGGAGATAGGATGAAGAGAGGTTGCTCTAATGTGGTGGTTGATTTGCTGGCACCGTCGGCATGGCTGACATCGACTCTTACTTGCTAGAGATGGAGGCATAGCCGACCCCTCCATTGGAGATGGGATGAAGAGAAGCCACTTCCACTCACAAACCACCTCCGCAACCGTCTCTCACGAGTCACGACTCCGCCAATGCCAGTCAAGAGACGCCGACGCTGCCCTCAGTCATGAGCTAGTGGAAAACTGGTGAGAATTTGGCTATGTTTGGTTGTATGCATTGTTGTATGGCTTTTGTATGTGTTGCATATCTAAGAGTGAGACGAATTGGCCTAATGCGGCAATGCTTGATGGGCTGCTATGTGATACACAGAAAACACTACAATATTATTTAGTTTAGTGTTGAAATAGTGTGTTATATGTGAATAGCACTGTAGTGAGGAAATTAGCTAAAACATAATCCAGACCTTCTAGATATGCTATACAGACGCTATAGCATTGAAATAGAATGCTTTTTTTATTTTGTGTATTTGCAATGCTTGTAGTAAGCTGCCATTTTCAAATCTCTGGTATAATTGCAGGATTTATCATATAGTATGGTAAAATTAAATGAATGAATCGAGATCCAAAACTTTCAGGTCTGGTATAAGAAATATATCACTCCGAGAATATCATCGCATGGAAAAAATATTTAGGAAATAGCCATGATAGGGTTGTACAATTATGTACTTCACATTATGTCAAGCAAAAAAGGATAGCGTTGCATATGTGTAATACACTTTCATATGTATCTTAGTATCGAAATGCCCTCAAAAAATCTATTTGGGGACTTGAATTAAATGACACGACTATAGTGGGTTTGCCTTGCTCCTCTCTTCGAAACTTCATTCAGGTCAAACACAACTCACCCAATGAAATCATCTTTAACAATGACTATGATATAGTAGGATTGGATGCGTTCTTTTGGGAAGGCAAATACATGGTTACACTTGGGGTTAGTGTTCTTCTTAAAGCGATGGGTGGTGCACTTGTAACATCTAACTTATTCTCCGCATATGGGTCACAACTCCCAGTCACATCTTTTGCATGGAGGCCTTTGGCCTTGACAACACGCACCTAGAGTTATGACATCTTCTCCATAAGGTCGTATGTGCTTGTGCTCTTTTTCACCTTCTGCCATAAAACCCCCAACGTGGAATAATGCCTCTTTCAAGGAGTAGTATCTAGGTCGGGGCTACGGTGGCTGCATCTTGTTAGTTCATAGAAGGACACACTTGTGCCTACAAGAAAATCCCTGACATGGTATTACCCAGCAGAGCTTCAAGTATGGCAGCAATGACACATCAAGTTATTGTTGTACATTTATGTAATTCACATTTTTTGAAAAGAAAAAAATGATTAGCACTAAATATCTATTATACAAATCATATGTAGTCAGTATAGAAACACCCTGAAAAAGAATCTACATGGAACTTGAATTAAACGGTGCGACTATAATGGGTTTGCCTCGCTCGTCTCTTTGGAACTTCATTGAGGTCAAACATAACTCGCCCAATGAAATCATCCTTAACAAAGTCTTTGTCTTTAACAATGATCGCGATATAGTGGGATTGGATGCATTCATTCGGGAAGGCAAGTACCTGGGTACATTCAGGGTTAGTGTTCTTCTCAAATTGATGGGTGGCACACCTATAATTTCCAAGCATAATCTCCACATATGGGTCACAGCTCCCGATCACAATCTTTACATGGAGGTGTTCGGCCTTGTTACATGCACATACATACTTCCTCTCCAGAATGTCAAATGTCCTTGTGCTCTTCTCACCTGCTACTAGGAATCCCCCAAGGTGAGATAATGTCTCCTTCGAGGAGTAGTCCCAAGGCCATGGTTATGGTGGCTTCAACTTGCCATTTCATAGAAGGACACACTTGTGTGTCCAACAAAATCCATGAATAAATATTAACAAGAAGAGCTTCAAGCATGGTAGAATTGACACATCATTACGACAATCATAATAGCATTGATGATTAGACATGGTAAGTCAAGGGTTATTACTGAGTAATGCTACGCCGCTAGATCATAGAAGCATTACCCTTTCATCCCTCATTTCATGCATGATCCTAAATTGTATTTAGTTGTACCCAAAAAACCTAATATATCTTGCAAATTCTAGCAACAATAGAGAAATAAGTACTTGCAACAACATATCTAAACTCAAATAAGAGATCTTCAGAAAACTAAATAAACTGTATGATGCTTGCTTAAGGATAGATACAAAACTTGACACATAATTACTTTGTTTGTCGACATCTGAGTTACACTAAAGAACTGCACTTTGGCTAGCATAGTTTAGTCAAATCCTAGTATTAGAGAAGATAAAAAGTCTACAACTTCGAAAAATGTAGACCAGGCTACACTAATAGAGATTGTTGTTCACAAAATACTAGCTAACGTATTTCACTTCCTACAAATGGAGGTTCAAATTTCCAACCAGGAACAAGCCATTTTAAAAGTTCATAAAGCAAAGGGATGAAACTTAACTGACATGGCCCATTACCTTTTCATTAAACAAAAAAAATTCATAAGCATAGTTTGTCTACTGATACATTTTTAAGAAATCAAAGGTGGTTGTGAGAGGTTGTTTTAGGCGCTTTCCGTTTCAGAGAAGTTCTCAATTTTGGCAATTTTGAAAATTGCTTTACTGACTTCAAGAAAATCTTATCGCAGGTTTTATAATTTGAAACTTATGATATTTCAACTTTAAAAAATTGAACCTCTTGAACATTTCACTTTCTAAATTTGCACTTATGAAAATTGATTTTTTAAAGAAATACGAACTTATGGGATTTCAAAATTTCCAGGGATCAACAACTGAAGAAAATCCCATGTCTATTAGGCCTCACCCTAGACTGACAAGGCAGCTCCAGAACACTAGTTGTTATAGAAGACATGCTTGTCTGGGCCCCACCCTTGGCCCGACAGCACACCAAAGCGCACGCGCTTGTGTGGCCCAAATGCGTAGCCTGATGACATGACTTGAGGACGCCAACTGTTTTAGTACATGGGCCTGCATGTACCACAATCCCTGGACCGATAGCTCCAGCTTGCTAGTTGCAACACAAGTGCCTTCTTTGTCCCTACTCCCTATCTCGACGTCGTAGCTCAAGCATGCCAGTTGTTGCAGTGCACACACATATTTTGCCTCACTGTTGACCCAACAAACTGGCTGTTGCATGATAGCTTTGGCAGCATACATGTGTGGGTGGTCTCCACCCTTGCTTGACATCGCGACCCCAACACGGTTCCCATGTGTGTGCCCTTGTGAGCTCCCTGGCACAAAGATGAGGAAAATAATGTCCTGGCATCCCCACCTAGTGTTCTCAAGCATTTCTTAGCTCACTAAATGTGTGGTTGACCATGGAAGAGCGACGTTATCTACCTAGGAAGCTTTTTCGGGGCCGTCATTTTCCCACCTCCGTGTGCTCAAGTAATCTCTCTTTACCTTTAGGTCCAATTAAATTTTTCACAAGGGAGAAATTATTTGTGACATGAATGACCTATTTTCTCCAATTGTTTCTTTGTGTGCATTCCCTAGTTGTCCGTGCACGGGTAACTAGCACTAGTAGAAAAAGTGTCAAATGTGAAGCACATTAGTGCCGGTTTGAATTTGAGCCGGCACTAATGTGTACATTAGTGCCGGTTCCAACGACTAGGTGGGAGGAGCTCTTTAGTACCGGTTCGTGGAGAACCTTTAGAACCGGTTCGTGCCACGAACCGGTACTAATGAGAGTAGTGGCAGGATGTTGTCAAAGTGGGGCCCCTCCAGCACCTTTAGTACCGGTTCGTGCCACGAACCGGTACTAAAGGTCGTCCTATATAAACCCTTCGTCCACCAGCACTCTGTTCTTCCCCCTTTCCCCGCTCCCTCTCCTCTGTTCTTCCCTTCTTCCTCTCGAGTTCATCAAAAAATTTGCCCCAAATTTGTCAAGATTTGTAGGCCCCCATCTATTCAAATGATCACAAAGGTTAGCAACTTTGTCCTTTCATCTCTCATTGCTAGATTAGCTCTTGCATTGGTTTATATAGTGATTAATTGTGGGTTTTAGTAATTTGGGAGGAATTATATGTGGTAGTATTGGATTTATATGCAAATTGAGGTCAAAATAACACTTAGTTTGCATATGTAGGTGTGGTTTACTTAGTGCCTTCTAAATCTCCGTCGTAACCAGCGTCGGTCGCCCGCACTATCCCGTCGCCGGCACCACCTTGTGGTGAGCCTCTTGTTCATGAAATTTTATATAAAAAATTGATGTTTGTGTGATTTGGATATATAGTTACTCATATAATTATCTTACCCGTACGTTGTTTGTTATACATAGTGCCATGGTTTTGATATCCGTCCCTGTCGGCCCTCGCCCTTGTTATGATTCGGATGTGGTATATTCTCTTTTAAAACTATTTGTTGCATTTCGTGTTTATGACAAATTATGCCCATCAAGCTGACATAGATATTTGTATGTAGGAGGTAGTTGAACCGGAAATTCCAACCGACCCTATTGTCGAGAGGTTAAATTTAGTTGAAAGAGAAAACGAGGATTTGAAAGAAAAATTAAAAAGAATTGAGGGGGAGAAGATGGAATTGGAGTTGCATGTTGCCGATGTCATCAATGATCACAAGATTAAGATGGAGAAAATGCGCTTGAAGATTAGAAAGATTAGAAAATATGCCATTCATAGTGAGGCTTGGTATCATTATGTTGTTGGATCAATTGTTACCTTAGTTGCGATCTTGATCGCATTTAAATTCTTTAGCTAGAGAGTTATTTGTTTGTTGCATTTAAGTGTTGTATGAACTTTATGTATTGTATTAATTTGGTGTTTTCGGTGATGTGTATTGAAGATGAGACGACAATGGATGTACGATGACCGATGCTCTCCCGAGTTCATTAATGGCGTGCATACTTTTCTGCTTGCGGCTGAGGCAAACAAGCAGGCGGATGATTTTATGGCTTTTCCATGTGCTGACTGTAAGAACGGTCACAATTACTCTACATCAAGAACCATTCACGTCCACCTGTTTGAGTCCGGTTTCATGCCCCACTATAATGTTTGGACCAAGCACGGAGAAAGAGGGGTTATGATGGAAGACAATGAAGAAGAAGAGGACGACGACAGCTATCCTGGCCATGGGTTCCCTGAATACGATGATACAACAATGAGGGAAGAAGCTGAGCCGGTAATGCAGGAAGAAGCTGAGCCGGCAATGCGGGAAGAAGCTGAAGAAGAGGCATCGGATGAGCCCGTTGATGATCTGGGTCGGGCCATTGCCGATGGAAAGAGAAACTGCGCAAGTGATTTGGAGAAGAAAAAGTTGCAGCGCATGTTAGAGGATCACAAAAAATTGTTGTACCCGAATTGCGTAGCTGAGAAAAAAAAGCTGGGCACCACAATGGAATTGCTACAATGGAAGGCAGAGAATGGTGTATCTGACAAGGGATTTGGAAAGTTGCTGGTAATGATAAAGAATATGCTTCCAAAGGACAACGAATTGCCCAAGAGTACGTACGAAGCAAAGAAGGATGTCTGCCCTCTAGGGTTAGAGGTGCAGAAGATACATACATGCCCTAATGATTGCATCCTCTACCGCGGTGAGTACGAGGATTTGAACGCTTGCCCGGTATGCGGTGCATTGCGCTATAAGATCAGCCGCGATGACCCTGGTGATGTCGAGGGCGAGCGCCCCAGGAAGAAGATTCCTGCCAAGGTGATGTGGTATGCTCCTATAATACCACGGTTGAAACGTTTGTTCCAAAACAAAGAGCATGTCAAGGCGATGCGATGGCACAAAGAAGACCATAAGAAAGACGGAAAGTTGAGAGTACCCGCTGACGGGTCGTAGTGGAGAAAAATCAAAAGAAAGTACGGGAAGGAGTTTGCAGATGACGCAAGGAACGTATGGTTTGGTCTAAGAGCATATGGCATTAATCCTTTTGGGGAGCAGAGCAGCAACCATAGCACCTGGCATGTGACTCTATGTTTGTATAACCTTCCTCCTTGATTGTGCATGAAGCGAAAGTTCATTATGATGCTAGTGCTCATCCAAGGCCCTAAGAAACCCGGCATCGACATTGATGTGTACCTAAGGCCATTAGTTGAAGAACTCTTACAACTGTGGAATGGAATAGGTGTACGTGCGTGGGATGAGCACGTGGGGAAGAATTTGACCTAAAGGCATTGCTGTTCATGACCATCAATGATTGGTCTGCTCTCAGTAACCTTTCAGGACAGACAAGCAAGAGATACCGCGCATGCGCACACTTTTTGGACGATACCGACAATATTTATTTCGCTAATTGTAAGGAGAATGTGTACCTGGGACATTGTCGATTTCTTCCGAGCAGGCATCCCGTAAGAAAGAAAGGCAAGCATTTCAAAGGTGAGGCGGATCACCGGACGAAGCCTCGCCACCATACTGGTGCTGATGTACATGATATGGTCAAGGATTTGAAGGTGGTCTTTGGAAAGGGTCCTGGTGGACAACCTATTCCGAATGACGCGGACGGACGCGCACCCATGTGGAAGAAGAAATCTATATTTTGGGACCTGTCCTATTGGAAAGACCTAGAGGTCCGCTCCGCAATCGACGTGATGCACGTGACGAAGAATCTTTGTGTGACCCTGCTTGGCTTCTTGGGTGTGTATGGGAAGACAAAAGATACACCTGAGGCATGGGAGGACCAGCAACGTATGCATGGAAAAGAAGGCATACATCAGGGTCATGCATGCTACGCTCTTACCAAAGAAGAGAAGGAAATCTTCTTTGAATGTCTGCTTAGTATTAAGGTACCGTCTGGCTTCTCGTTGAATATAAAGGGAATAATAAACATGGCAGAGAAAAAGTTCCAGAACCTAAAGTCTCATGACTGCCACGTGATTATGACGCAACTGCATCCGGGTGCATCGAGGCACTACTAGGAAAAGGCCTACTAATGGCGCACTGGTTTTGCCTACTAATGGCGCATTACCAGTGCGCCATTAGTAGCACGCCACTAGTATATCTTACTAATGGCGCACCACAGGTGCGCCATTAGTATCTGGTATACTAATGGCGCACCAACTAGTGTGCCATTAGTATGTAACAACATGCACCATTAGTGTGCCTCCCGGGGGGCCATACGTAACCATGGCTTTGTCATACTAATGGCACATTCTCTGTTGATGCGCCATTAGTATCCTTTGGCATACTAATGGCGCACCTGGTGGTGATGCGCCATTAGTATGAATATTTGGTTTTTTCCTTTTCTGATTTTTGCGCAGGTTACAAAATATATTATTAGACAGAATATAAAATATATTATTAGACAGAATATAGACAATAGCACACATCAACATCAGATTCATCGAATACAATAGAAGATTAGTCTCCGAATACAATTCATCATATTAGTCTCCGAATTCAAAAGACCAAACAAAGATAAAACATTACAAGTCTCAAGACCGCGAGTATCGAGTTTGTCTTCACATTACAAGTCGATATCGATCATCTAAACTACCATCACATAGAAGAGAGCTGTGGTCATCACGATGAGCATCATCGCGATCAAACTGGTATTCATCCGGTTCCTCCAACGCTCCCTCCTCTCTCCCGCTAGATAGCGGGTGTATCTAGATTCGGCCTCCGCCCTAGTGGTGTACCCTTTGTAACTATTACCGCTGAAACGGTGAACCTGTCTCCAACACTCCTCCCAGTCGTCGTAGACTCCGGGAACCTTACCCTTGTACACGACATACGACGGCATCTCTATGCACAAGCCAAACAACAGACAATACATAAGCAATATGTAAGTATGCAACAAAAGGATCGGAAGAGAAAAGCAAGACATTAATAGCACGATTCATGGTCCTACTAATAAATAACATCGATTACATCTAAGTTGAACGACTGTCCAAACCAAAGAGACATACGAATTCATTAAAGTATAATTACAACATGAGCCAATCAATGTTTCAGAACTACACATCACTACTTTCGACTTGACTCATCGGACAGGAACGTGGATGAAGCCGCTGTCTGTCGTGATGGTCATGAAATCGCGGTCGTTGTCACCCTGCATTTGTAGCATTTCATCTATCTCACTGTTGGATGGTTGATATCTGAGGAAGAACTGCCCCAAGGTATGAAGGACATCTTGATGGATGATGTCCGCAAACTCCGACTGGATGCGAAAGAATTCTTATTTGAGGTCCGCGTCCTGGACTGCCGACAAGCTCGCGGCCCAATCTTTGAGATTATCTGGTAGCAGAAGTTGATGATGGTCCCTTACGATCGCCCGCATGTGATGGAGGGTGTAGTAGGCATCCTTCTGACCGCCAGGCGGCTGCTTGACGCAGCAGAACTTCGTATTGTGTGAGAACATGTGCTTGCCGTACTTACAAACTGCCCTGGTGAAGGTGCCTCCAGATTTGGTGTAGCCGGGGAGAACATCATCAAGAACTTTCTTGACATTTGTGTAGTCTATGTTGGAGTTACGGTTCGGGTCGAAATACGTGGCCATGGAATATTTCGGGCTTAAGAGGATGAGTATGCAATGTGTGTCACTGCACAGAACACAGAATGTTAGAAAAAAAAGAACGATTGAAATCTAAGAAATCATATGTTACGGGGCGGTTAAGGGATGACTTACTCGGGAAAGTAAGCCACAAGGAAGTTATCCTTATCTGGGTTTGCCAGAATTACGCCTTCGAGGTGTGAACTCGCAACTTGGCGGTCCCTAGCGCTGCTCAAGTGCTTGGCACGCATGTAGAAGGGGTCGACTATCACGATGTCCGGGGTCTTGTCTCTAATGATCCGCATCTCCATACTCAGCGAAAACACCGAACGAAGGTGTAGTGCAGCGGATGAAGGTTAAACATAGCAAAGATGTCATCAAACCGCATGACGATCGTACCCCCGATGTCGCCATCCACAAAGCCCTTGCCCTCTGGCACCTTGGCCATGAAAACCGGGTATGCCACATCCTTCTCTCTGAGACGCCGCTTCTCCAAAGAAAGAACACTGTCGTGCAGACTCCGCATAGCACCGGTTGCAGCATTCAGCATATTTGGCGGTAGCATCGCCCTACCCGCCACATGCACCCTCCTCGAGATATCCTTAGGTGAAGGTGGCCTGTCCTGAGCACGGATCAAACTCGGTGCCGGCTGGCTCGCACCGGCGCCCTTGTTAGTCTTTCGTTTCCGTCCCTTCTTCTTGATCTCCTATAATGGGACCGAGTTCTGCTCACAGACTGCCTTCTTGAGCGTGTTGGGGCTGATAATATTTCGCACCTCAGCTATCTGAGGCTCGGTGAAGGCGGGAGCTGGAGGCGTGTCCTGAGAACTGAACGCCAGACGACGCCTGTTGCAATTGGATTTCTCCGCCGTACCAGCTAGATCGCGGTCGTCTTGGTTGGGTTCTTGAGAAAGAGGCCCGCAGAACTCGTCAGCGTACCCATGTTCGGCAAAGTACTTATCAACTTTGGTAAATGTACCGTCGTCGTTGTCAATGCCGTCCGGATCCTGTGCCATAGGGCTGTCCGGATCCTGTGCCATAGGGATGTCCGGCAGGTCCGATAGTGTTGCGGCATTCTTGCCATGGCTTGGCGCCGGCACGACTGGCGGTCTTGTCTGTGGGGTGGTGTCCCCTGCCCCCAAACGAATCTGGCTCTTCGGCCAAAGCAGGGGCCAGTTTACGCAGGTGCTGAGGGTCATCTCATCTTCTTCGTCGGCCCCAGCGGGTCGAATCGGAGGTAACAGCTCGTCGCAGCCTGGCAGCACCCGAACCACTTCAACCCTATACATTGTGGGTGGCATCGGATTACCGTGGAACATGGGGTTGCCCGGTTGAACGATTCTGCCCTTAGCGACATCGACCAACTCGGCGCCCATGAAATGCAGAAGAGTGCAAGGAACGTCGGCGGTGCCCTGCGAAAACATGTACAGGGCGTCAGGGATGCCCAGTCAAAGGCAAGGAGATGAAGTCATCGGCCGAGAGGCTTGGTTACCGTGATGCCATCGAGCTCGACTAATGTCGAGGCACCGCCAATGGCGGGCGTGCAACTGACGGAGGGGGCGCTTGCTGGCGAGGTGCCGGCCGGCGTACACCTGGGTGCATTAAGCTCCAATGCCCGTGCCGGCGCCGGAGACACGAATACTGCCTCCGCCGGAGACACCAATGGCGCCGCCGCCGGAGACACCAATGGCGCCGCCGCCGGAGACACCAATGGCGCCACCGGAGACACCAATGGCGCCTCCGGAGACACCAATGGCGCCGCCTGCGTGCTGTGCGAGTTGCTGGCCGTGAAGCTGGGAATCGGGGGAGGCCCCTGTTGGCCGCCCGCAATCCACGTCGTCAGCCCATGAATCAAATGTAGGCACCATGGCGTTGAGCGTCGTTCCAAGTTGTTGTTGCACTTGCTCTTGGACAAGCTCCAGAATCCACGCCACTTGTGCCTTGAGTTCTTCAACCTCGCGCGTCTGGCTTTCTGAGCTGGTCTTTTTCTCCTTCCGCACACCAGTGGTATAGTACGACCCCCATTTTGTGGACAAGCCTTTGCCGGCCACACGACCAGCTGATGTCGGCTTAGTGAGCTTATCCTTGTTTTTCATTATGTTCAACGCCCTATTTAAAGGGGTGTCGAAAGGGGAGCTCTTAGACGACCCCGCACTACTGCTTTCAGTGTCCTGCGAAAGGAACGTGAACCATTTAGAAATATTGGGGATTAATTAGAGTGCAACCATATGGAGCTAATTACGCGGGGGTGTATTCCTTACCAGAAGAAGCTCAAGCGCCCTGGTCTTCGGATCCGTGGTAAGCTCCTTTCTTATCGGGTCCTCCTTGTACCGGGCCCTGACATAGTTCCTGGTCTACTTGTCACCGCTGTATTTCTCGAAGCGGGGTGGTAGGCCTTGCTCGGCACGCTCCACGTCCTCCTTGTCCCATATAGGCTCCGCCACTCTGTAACCGCCGGGACCGAGTTTGTGTTCCCCTAAGTTCAACTCCCGCATTTCTTTCCCCCACTGACTTGATTCGGAGGTTGCACTGCTCTCGCACTTGATCTTGAACTCCTTATACTCATCTTTGCTCATCAAAGGATATTTCGCCTTGATCTTCTCATAACTATCACCTTTATCAAGCATTCTCTTCACCGCGCTTTTCCAAGTAGACAGGGCCATGCTCATCTTCGTGAGGGTGGCACTGTTCACTTTATTCCCTGAGAGGCGCGTGTTTTCAAATTCGGCGGGGAACTTGTATCGTTCGTGCAGCTTCATGAAGAGGAGGTTGCGCAAATTCCCTCGGTCCTTATGCCAAAGGTTCTCGGTGTTGATCGAGACGGTGCTCCGGAGAATGCACCCGGGCTGAAGCGAGTACACCTTGACTATATGTTTGGGCTCCGTTGGATTCCCGTCGGAGTCCACTTGAGTGAATTCCTCCTTGAGGGTGCGGAGCGCATTCGGGCGCCGGTCCTTCCTTTGCTTCTTCGGTTGGATGCCATCTGTGTGTGCGCCGCCATCATCAGTGGTGGCATCCTCGGCGGCACCATCAGTGGTGTCATCCCCGACGCCACTAGGGGTTGTGTAATCAGGATCGGTGTCTTCCGCGGCGTCCTCATAGCGGTGAGGTTGTTCCTCCATCTCCTGGGATAGCTCCCAGAATTTCTTGCCGCCCGAACCTCCGGCCTCATCGTTGTGGGCCATGTTTCTCTCTAAATAGGAAAAATGTTTGGTCAAAAAGTTGGTTATTGTCAAGGAACAAGATCATGGTCTCATCATTTAGGGTTTGTCGACACCGAGGCACCCTAAAAGCCTAAGCTTTCATCATTTAGGGTTTGTCGACGCCGAGGCACCCTAAAAGCCTAAGTGTACATCATTTAGGTTCTCATCGACACCGAGGCATCCGGGGCAGCCAAGTTAAGTTTTCATCATTTAGGGTTTATCGATGTCGAGGCACCCTAGGTTGGGCCTAATCACTTGGCACTAATCACTTGGCTCTATTGCCACCTATGGTTTAATGCAGCAAGAATAAAGGGGCAGTTGATCCTACTTAACTAAGTACTAAGATACCCCGGCCCATGCATTAGTAGCAAGTACCTCATATGTCCGATTTTTAGCAAAGTCATGCTAAAATTCACGGAAAATTTCAGCATGACCTTTGCTGAAAATAGGACATATGGAGTACCCGAATTTGCCGGAACAGAAGTTAATCGACATTCCGACAAACTCAAGGGCCTCTCAGGGTACCTGCAAAATCATCACGCCACAATGGTCGGAGACAAAACCCAGCCACAGACCATATGGTCCTCTGCTTTCATATGGACAAAAATCAGCTCAACTTATGTGAGCTTCCGTTCTAGATATAATATGTCACCCAATAAAAAATTATAGTGTATGGATCATGGCATTTTTTATTCTACATTTTTATTCTATGGATCATGCCAGGAAATTATAGTCTATGTCATTTTCTGAAACATATTTTTGCCATGGCAATTTTGAATCAATAGACATACTTCTCAAAAGAGGCATGATCAAATTCTGGTGCCCTTGACTTACTAGCATTTTATCTCTTATGACTGATGAATGTGCATTGAGTCCAGAAGCAAAGACTCTACAGTGAAATGAAAAAAACCTTGGAAATATATTTATGATAACTCCAGCTGGCAGACAAGCTAAGGAAAACTAGTTCAGGCTTCTTGTTCCAGCTGGCAGACAAGTTAATGTAGAACTCTATTTTTTTCTTAGCTGGCACAAGTTTGTCTAGTGTGAACCTCAACTAATAAAATTGTTGTGTGTTAGGACCATACACTAGAAAGCCTCACTGTCTGGCTTTCAAACTGTTAACCTGTTGTACTGTAAGTATAAAAGATAACAAACTAACATATGGAGATTGTGAGAGAACCTAGAAAAATGCACTCCTCTTATAGTGATGCACAAACTAGAAACTGTATACCAAACACACAAATAGAAACCCAGCTCCGGGAACTAGAGTAGCATATTCAGTAAATCAACTTGTAGTGGGAAGTACAGCAAGTTAAATCAAGTAGTCAAAAACAATAGGATTAGTGTACTGAACAACGGAGCAGAGGTGGAGCGAAGACCGGAGTTGAGGTGGCCGGAGTTGAGGAAGACGACGGCGACCCGAGGAAGAGGACGAGGTGGATCCGGTGCTGTGCGGCTCCTCGGCGATGGCGGATTCGATGCAGTCCGCCTCCTGGATCGGCTGCGACACGAACAAGGACATTGTTACTACTCTGCTCTGCTCTGCTCTGCTCTATGTAGCAAATCGACAGTAGCCAAGAACAGACCTTCCCAGCGGCGAGGTCCCGATGCGCAGCGCCGACGAGATGGCGGACCCGGCCTTGCTCCACAGCCACGGCAGGAAAGCACCGTCCTCCTTCACCTGCGGGGCGGCAAATTTGATTCCATCGACATTCAGCAAAGGGGCGGGGGGGACGGGGGGATTTCTTCCTCTCTTTCTTTGCTTGCGGTGAACCCTAGCTAGCCCAGATAGCTCACCTTGGGGATGGCTGCGAGGGGAGCCGGAGCGGGTGTGGAGCGGGCGCGGGGGTCGTCGGAGCGGGCGCGGGGGAGCCGGAGCGGGTGTGCAGCGGGCGTGGGGGTCGTTGGAGCGGGCCGGGGGTATTCGGAGCGGGTGTGGCGACGGGGGAGGGAAGGAGGATCTCGCGAGGGAGAGGGAAGGGGGGATCGGGCGAAGGGGTATCCAGCTAGACACTATAGCAATGGCGCA
Organism: Triticum aestivum; assembly: GCF_018294505.1. Classification (NCBI taxonomy): domain Eukaryota; kingdom Viridiplantae; phylum Streptophyta; class Magnoliopsida; order Poales; family Poaceae; genus Triticum; species Triticum aestivum. Next base: position 58,962,937 of record NC_057794.1, read on the forward strand.
CCACCCTCTGGTGCGCAATTAGTATTTTTTCTGATAGCAATGGCGCACCCTCCTCTGGTGCGCCATTAGTAATTTTTTTTTCTGACAGCAATGGCGCACCCTCCTCTGGTGCGCCATTAGTAACATTTTTTCATTATTTCTTGTTGCATCTAATAATTTGTTTTTTATCAAATTTGTTATTTTCATGAGGACTAGAACAGAAGATATCATCAAATATCATCAATTTTTTTTTGAAAATATCTTCAAAAAGTGGGGGAGGGTGCGGGTGTCGGCGGCGGCGGTGGAGCGGGCCGGGGGAAGGTGCGGGGTGTCGGCGGCGGCGGTGGAGCGGGGGAGGGTGCGGTGGGTCGGCGGCGGCGGTGGAGTGGGGGAGGGTGCGGGGGGTCGTCGGCGGCGGTGGAGCGGGGGAAAAATATTGAATATGAAAAAATATCATCAAATTTGAAAAAATATTCATGAATTCAAAAAGTGCCCATGAAATATTCATGATATCAAAAAGTGACTGAGAAATGAAGGCTACAATTTGAATTCAATCGATCTTAGCTATCTATCTGTTCACAATCTTCTTGCCCTTCTTTTTCGCAAATGGAGTTCTTCTGTGGAACGGACGTCCTTTAGGTAGGGTGGTCCTGCTTCTTCTTGTGGTGTATGCTGCTACTTCATCGTCGTCGTCATGTTCGATCTTCGGGTCGCCGTACTTGTCGAAGTCTTGCTCATTGGCTACTCCATCCATTTCGATGATCTTCCTTTTGCCTCTCCTCACGACAACATGACCGGGCTTTGACGGATCGGTAATGAAGAAGCATTGGTCCACTTGTGAAGCCAGTACCCATGGCTCATTTTTCGCGGTGACGTTTGCGCCCGTGGTCTTGGATTTGGCTTCGGGTATAACCATGGTGGTGAAATACCGGTCTTCTTTTAGGATGCTCTTGGCCCATCTAACACGGAACATCGGGACCTGCTCTCTAGCGTAGCTCAGCTCCCAGATCTCCTCGATCCTTCGGTAGTATCTGTCCTTGTCGTTGCCGGTGTAGGATTCCATCGTTACCCCGGAGTTCTGATAACCATCGCTCTTCATGTCCTTGTCCTCGGTGTAGAATGTGTAGCCGCTGATATCGTACGCCTCATAGGTCATCAGGTTGTGCTCGGCGCCCTGTGACAAGGCGAATATGAGTTGTTCTTCCGCGGAAGAATCCTCATGTAAAGGGTACGACAGAAGCTTCTGCTTGAACCAACGCGTGAAACATGAGTTGTGCTCTTTGAGTATATCTCTGTCCGTCCTCTGTTGGCATCGGTCATTGTACGTCTTCTCAATAAAGGTTCTATGCTCTACCACCCAAGGATCGACCACGTCTATGTGTTGTAGCGCGACTAGGTTTGCTCTTTCAAAGTCGGCGAGTCGACCCTCGAAGTCGACATGCATTTCGCTCGCGACCCTCACGGTGACCCCATCCAGCGAGCCTGCTGAGGTGCCTGTTGACGGGAAGACCAACGGGGTTCTCGATGCCTAGCTAATTCGTGTAGTAGGAGATGCACTCTTCGGTCAGAAAGCCCCTGGCTATACTTCCCTCTAGACATGACATGTTGCGAACGTATCCTTTGATGACACCATCATCCTTTCGAACGGCATCATGCTGTGCAGGAATGTCGACCCGAGTTGGATGATATCCTCCATGATATGGACCAGCAGATGCACCATAACGTCGAAGAATGCGGGTGGGAAGTACATCTCAAGCTCGCATAGTATCACCACGATCTCTTCCTGTAGCCTTCTGAGTTGCCTCACGCCAATCGACTTCCAAGAGATGACGTCGAAAAAGTTGCATAGGCCAAATAGCGTTTCATGGACGTGCGCGTCCATGATCCCATGGATTGCAACTGGAAGTATCTGCGTCATCAGCACGTGATAGTCATGAGACTTCATCCCGCTGAACTTCTGCTTCACTGGGTCTAGGTATCTGCTTATCTTCCCCGCATAACCGTAAGGAAGTTTTACTCCTAGGAGGCAGGGGAAAAACTGCTCGATCTCCTCCTGACTTAGAGTGAAGCACGCGGGAGGGTAGTCATTTCCGGTCTTCTTGGCCTTTTTGCCTTTGCGACGACTTTCTGTGTCCTGCTTCGCCTCATCATCATCATCATCATTAGCGTGAAGCTCCTGCCTGATGCCCATTGATTTCAAGTCTGCCCTTGTTTTTGGCCCATCTTTGGTCCTCTCTGGCATGTTGAGCAGGGTACCAAGCAGACTCTCGCACATGTTCTTCGTGATATGCATGACATCAAGGTTGTGAGGCACACGGTGGATCTTCCAGTACGGCAAGTCCCAGAAAACAGACCTCGTTTTCCATACCTTCAGCAGCGGCTCTGGCGCCTTTCGCTTCTTTCCCGGCTCTGGTGCCTTTTGCTTCTTTCCCGGTAGTGGGCAGTCTTTCCAATTTTTCAACAGCTCGTCTATTTCCTCACCACTCCTCGTACACGGGCGTTTTCGGGGTTCGGTTTCACCATCGAACAGATCCTTGCGTTTCCTCCACGGGTCATCGTCGCGAAGCCACCTTCGATGTCCCATGAACACGGTTTTCGAAGACCCGGGATCCGTATCTAGCTGGCGATACGTTGTGTCATCCATGCACCTTACGCATCCAGAAAATCCGTGGACTACCCGCCCCGCGAGATATCCGTAACCGAGATAGTCGTGCACCGTCGTGAGCAGTGCGGCTCTCATAGGGAAATATTCTTTATCTGCGGCGTCCCACGTATTGGCTGGCGTTTTCCACGGCGTGTCTAGCTCCTACTTCAGCAGCCCCAGATACAGATTGATGTCGTTCCATGGTTGTTTCGGCCCTTCAATTAGCATACTCGTGTGAATGTACTTCCTCTTCATGCACAACCAGGGGGAAGGTTGTACATCCACACAAACACAGGCCAGGTGCTATGTGTGCTTCTCTGGCTGCCAAATGGATTGACTCCATCGGTGCTCGCGCCCAGCACGATGTTCCTTGGATCCTTCCCAAATTCTGGGTATTCGAAGTTCAACGCTTGCCACTGGCTCGCATCCTTAGGGTGACTCAGCATCTTGTCTTTTTTATTTATCTCCGGATCATTTCCGTCATCTTCCCGCTTCTTCTCCTCCCTATCCGTGTGCCAACGTAGGAGCTTTGCTAACTTAGGGTCCGCGGAATACCGCTGCAGACGAGGAGTGATCAGAAAGTACCACACCGATTTTCGAGGAGCTTTCTTCCTCTTCTTGTATCGAGTGACGCCGCACACCGAACATATGGTAGACTCCACGTGCTCGTCCCGATAAATGATACAATTGTTCATGCACACATGGTATTTCACGTGCGGTAAATCCAGAGGACACACGATTTTCTTCGCCTCCTCGAAACTGGTCGGGCACTTGTTCCCCTTGGGAAGACGTTTGTGCCAGAATGACATGTTCTCGTCGAAGCATGCGTCGGTCATTTTGTGTTTTACCTTCATCTCTAGAGCCATGAGCGTTACTTTCAGGCGGGTATCCTCGGGCCTGCATCCTTCATACAATGGAGTAACCGCGTCTATCTCCAGTTGATCCAGCTTGGCTTTCTCTCGGGCGGCAGCTCTTGCATTATCCGTCTGCTTGAGAAGCAGCTCTTGAATATGAGGGTCCTGCACCCAGCCTCCATCGTCGTCTGCTCCGACATCTTCATCTTCATGATCATGCCCTTCGTCTTGATCTTCCTCATCATCATCTACAACATCTTCTACATGATGACTGTGTACAGCATCACCGTCGTGATCATGTCCTGGAGATTCTTCGTCTTCTCGCCCGCCCTCGCCGCGGTGGTACTTGTCTTGTTGCCCTTCCTCATTTCTTGCCGGCCCCGGCCATGGACAACTTCATAGTCATCTTCATCACCTTGCCATTGATAGCCATCCATGAAACCACGCAAGAGCAGGTGGTCCCGCACCTGCCCGGAATCTGGGTCCGCAATAAGGCTCTTCAGCTTGCATCTTCGACACAGACATCTTATCTCCGTCTCATTCTTTTGAAGCATCTCGGCCTTTGCGGAGCTCAAAAACCTATTCACGATGCCTTCAGTCATCGTGCGGACCATGGTCGCCTGCGGGGTAGAGCAAAACAATATTTTAGAACCAAGAAAAAATTTGGCATGACCTTCCCTAAAAATAGGACCAAAAAGAATGCATAGTGCCAAAATTCTCGCCGAAACGGAAATGAATCAAAACATTCCGGCAAAATATTGGCAACTATCGCATTTCAAATACCGGTACCTTCAAACACAAACATATATGCAACACCACAAACACATGCAACACCACAAACATACATAGATCTAGCTAGGCCACAAAAAGTGCATGCGCACGTTGTTGGAGCGAGCTAGGGAGAAAAAAAGTAGATCTACATCATGAAGATAGCTTTCCCCTTACTTACCTATCAAAAAAAAGGTAATTTCACCACTTAATTTTGATGAATCTATGGTGGAAATGAGGTGAGGAGGAGGAGGCAGCCGAAAGCTTGGAGAAGGAGGTGGAGGGAATGAAGTGGGGAAAGTGAGTGGGTAGGTGTGGGACTGTCCAAAATATCTTGTTGGGGTCCTAGGTTACTAATGGTGCACCACAAGGAAATGCGCCATTAGTAACCCTGGTTACTAATGGCGCACCTGCAGGTGGTGCTCCATTAGAAGTTTTGCAAAAAATTAAAAAATATAAATATATATACTAATGGCGCACCGTGTAATAGTGCACCATTACTAGTTTAAACTAGTAATGGCGCACTGTGAAACGGTGCGCCATTAGTAGTTTTGCAAAAAAAAAAAGAATAAGAAAAAAATTACAGTAATGGCGCACTCTCTGCCTGGTGCACCATTACTAGTTAGAACTAGTAATGGCGCATTGTTGACCTGATGCGCCATTAGTATGTATGGAAAAATGGAAAAAAAATTAATACTAGTGGCGCACCCTGTTTCTGGTGCGCCATTAGTGTCTTCCACACTAATGGCGCATCACCAACAGGTGCACCATTAGTATATAGTAGTGGCGCACTACTTCCCTGGTGCGCCATTAGTATCAATCCTATCTATAGCCCTTTCCCTGGTGCTTCCACACTAATGGCGCATCACCAACAGGTGCGCCATTAGTATATAGTAGAGCATGCCAAGGCGATGCGATGGCACAAAGAAGACCGTAAGAAAGACGGAAAGTTGAGAGTACCCACTGACGGGTCGCAGTGGAGAAAAATTAAAAGAAAGTATGGGAAGGAGTTTGCAGATGACGCAAGGAACATATGGTTTGGTCTAAGCGCAGATGGCATTAATCCTTTTGGGGAGCAGAGCAGCAACCATAGCACCTGGCCTGTGACTCTATGTTTGTATAACCTTCCTCCTTGGTTGTGCATGAAGCGGAAGTTCATTATGATGCCAGTGCTCATCCAAGGCCCTAAGAAACCCGGCAACGACATTGATGTGTACCTAAGGCCATTAGTTGAAGAACTCTTACAACTGTGGAATGGAACAGGTGTACGTGCGTGGGATGAGCACATGGGGAAGAATTTTACCTAAAGGCGTTGCTGTTCATGACCATTAATGATTGGTCTGCTCTTAGTAACCTTTCAAGACAGACAAGCAAGAGATACCGCGCATGCACACACTGTTTGGACGATACCGACAGTATATATTTGGCTAATTGTAAGGAGAATGTGTACCTGGGACATCGTCGATTTCTTCCGAGCAGGCATCCCGTAAGAAAGAAAGGCAAGCATTTCAAAGGTGAGGCGGATCACCGGACGAAGCCTCGCCACCATACTGGTGCTGATGTACATGATATGGTCAAGGATTTGAAGGTGGTCTTTGGAAAGGGTGCTGGTGGACAACCTATTTCGAATGACGCGGACGGACGTGCACCCATGTGGAAGAAGAAATCTATATTTTGGGACCTGCCCTATTGGAAAGACCTAGAGGTCCGCTCCGCAATCGACGTGATGCACGTGACGAAGAACCTTTGTGTGACCCTGCTTGGCTTCTTGGGTGTGTATGGGAAGACAAAAGATACACCTGAGGCATGGGAGGACCAGCAACGTATGCATGGAAAAGACGGCATACATCAGGGTCATGCAAGCTACGCTCTTACCAAAGAAGAGAAGGAAATCTTCTTTGAATGTCTGCTTAGTATTAAGGTACCGTCTGGCTTCTCATCGAATATAAAGGGAATAATAAACATGGCAGAGAAAAAGTTCCAGAACCTAAAGTCTCATGACTGCCACGTGATTATGACGCAACTGCTTCCGGGTGCATCGAGGGGGCTTCTACCGGAAAACGTTCGATTAGCCATTGTGAAGCTATGTGCATTCCTCAATGCAATCTCTCAGAAGGTAATCGATCCAGAAATCATACCAAGATTAGAGAATGATTTCATGCAATGTCTTGTTTCGAGTTGGTGTTCCCACTATCCTTCTTCAACATCATGACGCACGTCCTAGTTCACCTATGCGAAGAGATTAACGTTTTGGGTCCTGTATTTCTACACAATATGTTCCCCTTTGAGAGGTTCATGGGAGTCTTAAAGAAATATGTTCATAACCGTGCTAGGCCAAAAGGAAGCATCTCCAAGGGCCATGAAAATGAGGAGGTCATTGAGTTTTGTATTGACTTTATTCCTGACCTTAAGCCGATTGGTGTTCCTGAATCGCGGCATTAGGGCAGACTGGATGGAAAAGGCACGCTAGGAGGGGAACAAATAATATGTATGGACAAACATTCTCTCACTGAAGCACACTACACAGTTCTACAGAATTCTGCCTTGGTGGCTCCGTATATGGATGAACACAAGAATTTGCTACGCTCCAAACACCCGGAGCAGTCTGATGACTGGATTACACGTGAACAAACCAGGAGTTTCGCCAGCTGGTTGTAGACACGTACCATGCATGACGCCTCTATTGAAGATGACCTGTACTTGCTGTCCCAGTTACCATCTTCGAATATAATGACTTTCAAAGGGTACAAGATAAATGGTAATACATTTTACACGATCGCCCAAGATAAGAAGAGCACCAACCAAAACAGTGATGTCCACTTTGATGCAGAAACCAAGACGGAAAAGGAAACATATTATGGTTATAGACAGGACATATGGGAACTTGACTATCGACGTGGTTTGAAGGTCCCTTTGTTTCGGTGCAAATGGGTCAATATGACACGAGGCGGGGTAATGGAAGACCCGCAGTACGGAATGACAACAGTGGATCTCAACAATCTTGCGTATGCAGACGAACCATTCATCCTAGCCAATGATGTGGCACAGGTTTTCTATGTGAAGGACATGTCTACCAAGCCGAGAAAAAGAAAAGATAAGGAAGCGCATGCATTGTATGATGAGCCAAAGCGGCACATAGTTCTTTCTGGGAAGAGAAACATCGTGGGAGTGGATGACAAGACAGACATGTCAGGAGATTATGAAAAGTTTGATGAAATTGCTCCATTCACGATGAATATTGACCCAAGCATCCAATTAAATGATGAAGATTTTCCATGGCTACGGCGCAAAGGGACACACGCGAAGAAAAAGTTTCACACCCAAAGATCTGGGATGTGATCGGCTTCACTATCATCACTTTCTTCTGTGTTTCACACCCAGGAGGGAATCTCTGTAATAGTTAGGGTTGCTAGTTATGTGTTTTGGCATTTGAAACGCGAAGAAATTTTATGTGCAAACAAACTAGATGCACTTCGTGTACAAAGTGGACAATCTTTTTCGAAGTATCAGGGTTTCAGACGAAAACTCATCTGTTACAAAGGCATTTCATTTTTTTTAAATAACCTAAGCATTACCAAATTGAATATAATGATAAAACACACTAATATTAAACATAAGAAAACAGAATCACTGAAAAATCTATTTTCAAAGTTAAGTTATTCACAAACTAGTGATTTATAGAAATTTCAAATAATTCAAAATTTAAACCATTCAAATTTGAAAACTACGGGCACTAACAGAAAGTTTGTAATTTTTTGTACCTAAAGCAAAAATATTCACAAAGAAACTCTAAATACAGCAAAAAACATCTCAAAAATAAATAAAACAAAAATAAACCAGTGCGGACGCCCCTCGGCTAGCGAGGTGGGACTAAACTTGCCGCACCGCACCTGCGCCAGCACACCCCTTTAGTACCGGGTCGTGGCTCCAACCGATACTAAAGGGGGGTCTTTAGTACCGGTTGGTGCCACCACCCGGTACTAAAGGGGTGCCATTCCTGCCACTTGGCCTGGCCAAAACAGACCTTTTGTACCGGTTGGTGGCTTCAACCGGTACTAAAGGTTGTTCTATATAAGAAAACACTTCAAAAAATTTGTCAGTTTCTCATCTCCCTCTACTTCTTTCTCCTCTGCCCCGTCGCCGCCGCACCTCGCCACCGCCCTCGTCGCCACCCCTGTCGCCGTCCGTCACCGTCCCCGTCCCCGTTGTCCCCGTCGCCGCGCCGCGCCCCGTCGTTGCGCCCCGCCCGTTCCTCCCGTCGTCCCCGCCCGGCCCGTCCCCGTCCCCGTCGTGGCCGCCCCGTCCCCCTCCCTGTCGTCACCGCCCGTCTCCGTCCCCGTCGCTGCCCCCCGTCGTCACGCCTCGCCGGTGAGCTCCTGCCCCGGCCGCACACACACACACAAACACTGTGTTATAGAAATATTAGAAATGTTAGTTATATAGAAACGTTTTTAGTTATAGAAATATTAGAAATGTTAGTTATATAGAAATGTTAGTTATATAGAAATATTAGAAATGTTAGTTATATACAAATGTTAGTTATATTACAAATGTTAGTTATATAGAAATGTTAGTTATATAGAAATATTTTTTAGTTATAGAAATATTAGAAATGTTAGTTTTAGTTATAGAAATATTAGAAATGTTAGTTTTAGTTATAAAATTTAGAATTTGCATATATGAAATCACAATCCATCATTTAAAAAATGTTACTTTACTTTTGCGGCATATAGTATTTGTTGTCGAGATGCCCGGCCCGCATCCTTGCCGTCGACCCGTTCGCGACGACGTCCTGCTTCAGAGGACCCATGTCCGGGACTGGGCTCCGCAGGCTGGCACTGGGAGGTGCTACCTTCAGGGGCGCGACGCTTGGTGAGGAACCCGGCCCCGGGTCCCGTCGTCGACCCTGATCTCCTTTGGTGGCGTTCGCGTGGGCCACTTTCGGTGCGGAGGGAGCCGGCCCCGCCGGAGGTGGTACGTCACCGTGTCAGGGAGGAGGACGAGCACGTCAATCACTACATGGCTGATATGGACGTCAGGTTCTCCAATACCTGGCAGGTTCTTTGGGGAGATCACCCGAGCTATGATCCAGTGATGGTTCGTTCACTTTGGTTGTCCACCGCCTAGATTACCCTCTAGTATTCGATCTTTATTAGCTAGCTAGCTAGCTAGTGATGTATTCGATATATAATATTCGAGACGATGTATTCGAGATTATATCTATTATTCAAGACGATGTATTCGAGATTATATCTATTATTCGAGACGACATATTCGAGATTATATTCGATGATGCTTATTATGTACTATGATTGATTCAGTTTTTCCTTAGTAATTGATTGCATCCATGCATTGTAATTTGAATATATTTCTTTTGGATTGTTTAAATAAAACCTATGGCGGACAATACTGGAAGAGAGGGAGAAGAGGCCCTGTTCAATATCATACGCAATCCTCGCGGGCTAGATGATGATCAGAATGAAGAAGATTATGACGGCTCCGAATATCTAAACAACACCGGGGAGGGTGATATGATATTCAATCGCGACGACCGAATTGATGAAGTCATGAACTATGAACATGACGAAGAAAATGTTGATCTTGAAACAACAAAGACCGGCGAGGTATATATAAGCAGGCATCTGGTGATCATCACATGTTTTAAATGACTTGAAGATATATTAACGAATCGATCTTTCTTCTTTCAGCCATCCGGATTGAGCAAATCTTCAAGCAACAGGAAACGAGGCCTGAACAAAAAGTTGAAGGAGGGCGTAAAGTACAATATCGAGGCCATCAAACCTAATGGTGAACCATTAGCGCCTAAGAAGATTGCGGACAAGTTCATTCGTCAGTGCGGAGTTCTTGTGAAGGACCAACTCCCGATCTCCCTTCAAGAATGGAGAGAGCCAGTAAAGCCACGTCCAGGAGTTACTTTTGTCGACGATAGACAAAAACTTCTGCTTTGGGAAACGCTCATGGAACATTTCACCCTACCAGATTATTTCACAGATGCATATGTGGAGAAAGTCAAGGACGCTGCTCTTAGGAAGATGGCGGTTGCATTCAACAACTATAAGAATCGTGTATGGGACAAGTACGTCAAGGGAGGAAGGAAGACTCCAGTATTCGAGGGAACACTAGAGAAGCAAAGTGCTCATTGGGACAATTTCGTGAAATTCAAGGATTCGGAATTAGCTAAGGAACGGTCGAGAATAAACAAGGCCAATGCCGCAAAAAAGGATAAGTTCCATAAGCTGGGGCCAAGTGGCTATGCGGTGGGAATGCCTAAGTGGGATAAGTCTGAGAAAGAGATGGAGGATGCAGGTGTCACTCCAGAAACATTGAGCTGGCCCCCCAGGTGCAGGATTTGGTTCTATGCGCATGGGGAGGAGTTGGACCCGAAGATAGGCAAAGTTTCGAAGAAGGCATGTCTGGACGAAGCCGAAGATAAGCTACTTGTTGCAATAGAAGAGGCTCGATCGGGGGTGTTTGAGACCAATAGAGAGAACGACGAGCTTACGCGTGCCCTGGGAAATCCTGAACACCCGGGAAGAACATGAGGCAAGTGCTCCGTGGTACGAGGGGTTTTCGGACTGGAACATCGACTACAGAACCCGTGCGAGAAAGAAGATTGCGGAGGAGAAGAAGAGGAAGATGGAGGAGGAACAGAGGAAGCTGGACTATGAACGCCTTCAAGGCCTAGAATCAGCGCACGCGGACTTGGCAGTCAAATTCTAGCGGCAGCAGGAGCAGATCGACTCACTTAGCCAGCAAAGGAGGTCACAGCTACTGCAGCAGCTAGCAGATGATCCAGCATTGGATAGCACCGTCCCATCCATGCCGAGAAGCAGCATGGGTTCCGCCCCGGGCGATGCATTGCTGGATAGCTACCCAGTGGATGACATCATGGAGAACACTAATTGCGAGCTACACTTCAAAATGAAGAACATATCCATGAAGGTGGCGGACGCCCTTGCTTTTACAACCCCCCCCCCCCGAGGCAACCTTCCATTGCAACCTGATTCTAGTGGGCTATGCTCGTGTCTTGGTTGATGAGGTGGTGGACCAATATTCGGGGCTAGAGCTTGACATTCCTGGAGGTGACGAGGAGCACACACTGGGAGAGGCCAACCATCGTATCATCCTATGGAGAAAGGATTGCATCCTCTTTCGAAGGCCACCGACACCGCGTCATTCGACTCCTTGTCGAAGTCCGCCACCGAGTCAGCAGACTCCCTCTCCTCCAAGTCCACCAACGCGTCAGGCCACTCCTCCTCCAAGTCCGGCACAGCTTCAAGCCACTCCTCCTCCTCCAAGTTCGGCAAAGCGTTAGGCCACTCCTCCTCCAAGTCCGGCATAGCTTCAGGCCACTCCTCCTCCTCCAACTCAGCCACGTCAGCCATCTTCGCCGCCTCAGCAATCACGGAAGAGAGCCGCCTCAGCTATGGTGCGTAGCGGTATAAGTCGAGGTAGTGTTGGAGGTACAGGCGGAGGCAAGCGATTTCAATATGGTCCAAGCAGCCTCGCGCCTCTTCCGCAGAGGCCTTACGACAAGTCCGAGGAGGAAAACACAGCCATATCGAAGGCCGAGGTAGAAGCCCATTTTGCACCGAAACTGCCACCGCCGCTAAAGGAGAAAGTGCCTGAGGAAAAGATTGACCACATTCGTATGGCTAGACCACCAGCTCCCAAGCCTGTTTACACAGACTATGAGCGCCACCTCAGGAAGTTAAATCGAGCACGTCTACAGAAAGAGGCGAGCTCGAGCTCGAGCAAATCAGCTGGCAAAACATGCAGTAAAACCGTTCCCCAGCTGGGAGAGCAGGTGGCGCAATCAATCCCCTCACTTGTTGTGCCAACAACACATGAGAGTACGCACGCCCAATATTATTTTGGGCAAACTGTTTATGTTCCCGAGCTGGGTGATGTGGTAATAACCAAGGAGCATATTGAGCAGGCTGAAATGCTCAAGATCACTATTGTTCAACTCCACGATATCGAGCCCATGCCTCTGATTGCAGAGGAGGAAATAAAACGGACATATGTCCGGGGCCCCCCTTCGGTCGAGCCAGATGAGGTCAAGAAGCTCCCAACGAGAATGTATGAATTGCATCAATGGTACATGGACATTACCAAGATTTTCAATCGAGAGTCCCTCATGGTGAATGTCAAGAAGGATCATTACTACCATGAGAAAGTTGTGTCCGTTGAGTATTCAGAACTATTTTAGTTATACAATCAAGACGCACTCGACAAATCTATCGTTAGTTGCTATTGTCTGTAAGTGATTTCTTTCTGTAATTTAAGTCTCAAGCTAGCTGTAGTGATCATTTTGATCAATCATTACCTGTAATTATCCTCACTATATTCTTTTTTCTGTGGTATTATGCAGGATGAAGATTTATGAAATGAAAAAAGGTGCACGCTATGGCATTGGGTTCGTTGACCCAAATACCATTAATGAATACACATGGAAATTAGACCCATATTATGAAAAAAGTGTAGAGGAAAGCATGCTAGAGTTCTTCAAGCGCCTCAAATATAATGAAGATATACTATTTCCTTACAACTTCGAGTGAGTCACACTGTCTTGTACTACAAATTCTGTTTTTGCCTACTAGCTAGCTACATGTTTTTGCTTACATACGCCTGCTTAATTAAGACATGCAAACATGTGTGCATGCAGATTTCACTGGATCTTCTTAATCATTAAAGTTGATGAAGGAACAGTTGAAGTACTAGACTCACTACTTAAGAAAGCAAGTGACTACACCATCGTGAAGGGGATAGTCAACAGGTAATTTCAATCATTATTAACTATATCTCGGCCTATTTAATTAGTTCGTCATTTCCTGATAACAACTATTTAATAACCCATTTATTCATTTTCTTTGTCGGCGGGCAGGGCTTGGGCAAAGTTCACCAGCGTCACTCCAGGCCAATGGAAACAAAATCTGAAATGGTATCGACCCCAGGTAAGTAGTTAAGTAGTACTAGCTAGCTAGCTGCCATCTCTTTAATTATCATGTTTGATTAATTATTATCTGATCAAATTCCATTCTCGTAAAGGCCCTGAAGCAGGCACCGGGGAATAATCTCTGTGCATACTACATTTGCGAGAACATTCACATGATGGCGTCCGAAAGAAGCAGATCTCAAAGACAGGAGTGGGTACGTTTGTCAGAACACTATTCACAATTTTTACACCATTATCGATATCTAGTCACACAACTAATACACATGCATATTGATCTCCTTCTTAACAGTTCAAAGAGGTGCGGGAGCAGCTCCTACCAACGGAGCGAATACAAGCAATTCAAGAGGAAATAGCAGGATTTTTGCTCGACCAGGTTATAGATCCCAAAGGAGAATACTATTACCCGCTACCGCCCCCATGAACCACTTCCAATTGTTATCGTGCTCCGAAGGCACCAATTAGGCTAATGCCACTGGCTCCGAAGGCACCAATTAGGAGAAATTGTATATAGCTAGCTAATTATATATATATATATATACATGTGTGTATATATGTGTGAATTAATTAATTGTGGTTGTGAGACATTCGATGATATATATATATATATATATATATATATATATATATATATATATATGATCGGTTCTACTAGAAATTATATATATATATATATATATATATATATATATATATATGCATAACGTGTACAATATGTAGTATCGTAAAATACCAGCAAACGAAAAAGAATTAAATGGAAAACACAAAATTAAATGAAAAAGAAATCATAAATCCAAAACCCCCCAACCTTTTAATACCGGTTGGTGTCACCAACCGATACTAAAGGGCTCCCTGCCCCCGGAGCTGGCTCGTGCCACGTGGTTGCCCTTTAGCACCGGTTCGTGCTGAACCGGTACTAAAGGGGGGGTACCTTTAGTGCCCACACTTTAGTGCCGGTTACCGAACCGGCACTAAAGGGCCTTACGAACCGGTGCTATTGCCCGGTTCTGCACTAGTGTAGGCAATATTTTTCATCCCAAAGATGTATGATCGGCCTTTTAGTATGAAAATATCATTTATTTTCCCCCTTTGTGTTTTAGTTTATTTTAGAGTGTTATAAACATGGTAACTCATGTGCGGAGCTTGGTCTTCTCATTTGAAATGCTCCATGTTGTGTGAATGATTGATTGTACAACACAATACCATACTTGAAGATGTGTCGGGTTGACATGGACGAGACCACACATGCCGCATGCTATGTCCTTCACCCCACTGCACATGCCTTAGTAAATGTGAATGAGTCACTGTCCATTGCATTAAATCAATGTAAAAAAATAGCATGCTACAAAATTTAGCACCGCCCTTCTCCACATGCTATAAAAGTTATAGCATGCTAATAGTTTGCTATATTTGGAAATAGACTTTTGGATATTTTTTTCATCTCTGACCAAAATTAAGGCTTGCATAATTTGCAAGGATGGATACTTATGGAGGAAATAGAGTAAGACCGACACCGCTACTTGGAGATAGGATGAAAAGAGCTTGCCCTAATGTGGTGGTTGACTTGCTGGCACCATTGGCATGGTTGACATCGACTCTTAATTCCTAGAGTTGGAGGCATGGTCGACCCCTCCATTGGATATGGGATGAAGAGAAGCCACTGCCACTCATGAAACACCTTTACAACCGTATCTCATGAGTCACAACTCCACCATTGCCTGTGAAGAGAAGCCTCCACTGCCATCGGTCACGAGCTAGTGGAAAAATGGTGAGAAGTTGAATATGTTAGGTTGTATGCATTGTTGTATGGGCTTTTGTATGTGTTTTGTCTCGGAGAGTGACAGCGAGTTGGGCTAATGCGACAATGCCTGATGGGCTGTTGTGTGATACGCACAAAAACAAGACAACATTATTTTGTTTAGTGTTGGAATAGTGTGTTGTATGTGAATAGAGCTGTAGTGAAGAAATTAGCTAAAAAATAATCCGGACCTTCTAGATATGCTATAGAGACGATATAAAGTTTAAATTGCATGCTATTATTTCCATTTCTTGTAATTGCAATGCTTTAAGTAAGCCGCTATTTTCCAATCTCTGGTATATAGTTACATGATATATCATATAGTATGGTTAATTAAATAAATGAACCAAGATCCAAAACTTTCAAGTTTGGTTTAAGAAATATATCACTCCAAGAATATCAGAGCACTGACAAAATATTTAGCAAATATCCATCATTTGGTTGTACAATTATGTACTTCACATTATGTAAAACAAAAAGGATGGTATTGCATATGTGTAATACACTTTCATATGTAGTTAGTATAGAACTGCCCTGAAAAAATCTATGTGAAAACTTGAATTAAATGACACAACTGTAGTGATTTTGCCTCGCTCCTCTCTTTGGAACTTCATTGAGGTCAAACACAACTCGCCCAATGAAACCATCTTTAACAATGACTACGATATAGCAGTATTTGGATGCATTCTTTCAGGAAGGCAAATACCTAGTTATACTCGGGGTTATTGTTCTTCTCAAAGTGATGGGTGGTGCACTTGTAGTATCCAATGTTAATCTCTACATATGGGTCACAACTCCAGTCACATCCTTTGCGTGGAGGTATTTGTCTCTGACAACACGCACATAGAGATATGACATCTGCTATAGAAGGTCATATGTGCTTGTGCTCTTGTCACCTGCTACCAGGAAACCCCATGGTGGGATGATGTCCCTTTCAAGGTGTAGTCTCCAGGTCACGACTGCACTGGCTCCATCTTACCAATTCATAGGAGGGCACACTTGTGCCTACAACAAACCATGACAAGGTATTACCAAAAAGAGCTTCAAGTGACAGAAGTGACACATCATTACGAACAACGGAGTAGGATGGATGATAGAATATGGCAAGTCATGTGCCATTACCCAGTAATGTGTTGTTGATATATCCCAAACGCAATATTCTTTCATCCCTCATTCCAGGCATGATCCTAAATTGTATTTCGTTGTAGCCAAAAAACCCATTAAGAGAACTTGCAAATTCTACCAACAATAGAACAATAGGTACTTGCAACAACACATCTAAACTCGAATGAGAAATTTTCAGAAAGCAAAATAAACTGTATATTGCATGATTAAGGCTAGATACGGAACATGACACACACAAATGCATTGTTGTTTGACATCCTGGTTACACTAAAGAACTTAACTTTGGCTGACATAACTAAGACTGATCCTACTCCTAGAGAATATAAAAATGTCTATAACTTCAAAAAATGTAGACCAGGCTATGCTAATAGAGACTATTGTTCACATAGTAGTAGCTAGCATATTTTACTTCCTACAAATGGAAGTTCAAATTTCTAACCAGGAACAACCATCTTCAAAGTTCTTGATTCATAGGGTAAAACTTACCTGTCGTGGCCCACTATATTTTAACTAAACAAAAACACATAATAATAGTTTGTCTACTAATACATTTTTAACAATAAAAGGTGGTTGTGATAGGCTATTTTAGGCGCTTTCTATTTCATACATCTACTCATTTTGCAATTTTTTAAAGATCTTTACTGACTTTAAGAAAAACTTATGACAAATTTTATAATTTGAAATTATGAAATTTGATATATAAAAAATGGGACCTCTTGATAATTTCACCATTCTAAATTTGCATTGCTTTGTAGTAAGCGGCCATTTTCCAATCTCTGGTATAATTGCAGGATTTATCATAGAGCACGGTTATATTAAATGAATGAACCGAGATCCAAAACTTTCAAGTTTGGTATAAGAAATATATCACTCCGAGAAAATCAGAGCACAAACAAAATATTTAGCAGATAACCATGATAGGGTTGTACAACTATGTACTTCACATTATGTAAAGCAAAAAATGTAGCATTTCATATGTGTAATACACTTTCATATGTAGTTAGTGTAGAAATGCCCTAAAAAATCTATGTGGAGACTTGAATTAAATGACATGGTTGTAGTAGGTTCGCCTCGCTCCTCTGTTTGGAACTTCATTCAGGTCAAACACAACTTGCCCAATGAAATCATCTTTAACAATTACTATGATATCGCAGGATTGGATGCGTTCTTTCAGGAAGGCAGATACTTGGTTACACTTGGTGTTAGTGTTGTTCTCAAAGTGATGGGTGGTGCACTTCTAATATCCAAGCTTAATCACCACATATGGGGCACAACTCCTAGTCACATCCTTTGCATGGAGGCCTTTGGCCTTGACAACACGCACATAGAGATACGACATCTTCTCTAGAAGGTCATATGTGCTTGTGCTCTTCGTCACCTGCTTCCATAAAACTACCAATGTGGAATAATGCCTCTTTCAAGGAGTAGTATCTAGCTTGGGGTTGCGGTGGCTGCATCATGTCAGTTCACAGAAGGACATACTTGTGCCTGCAAGAAAATCCATGAGAAGTTATTACCAAAAAGAGCTTCAACTATGGCAGAGGTGACACATCAAGTTTTTGTTTTACATTTATGTATTTCACATTTTTAAATGAAAAAATGGTTATCACTACATATGTGTAATACACTTCATATGTAGTCAGTATAGAAACACCCTGAAAAATAATCTACATGGAGACTTAAATTAAACAACGCGGCTATAGTGGGTTTGCCTCGCTCCTCTCTTTGGAACTTCATTCAGGTCAAACATAACTCGCCCAATGAAATCATCTAGAACAAGGTCCTTTGTCTTTAACAATGACCTCAATATATAACAAGATTTGATGCATTCCTTTCGGTCACATATGGGTCACAATTCCCAATCACATACTATGCATGGAGGTCTTTGGCCTTGTTACATGCACATACAGACATCTGCTCTAGAAGGTCAAATTTCCTCTTGTCAACTGCTACCAGAAAAAACCCAAAGGTGAGATAATGTCTCTTTCAAGCAGTAGTACCCAGGCCATGGTTACGGTGGCTGCATCTTGCCAGTTCGTAGAAAGACACACTTCTGCGGCAACAAAATCCAGGAATAAATATTACCAAGGAGAACTTCAAGTATGGTAGAAGTGAAACATCATTATGACCAACATAGTAGGTCAGATGATAAAATATGATAAGTCATAGGTTATTAGTTAGTAATGCTTCCCCGATAGATCACAGACACATTATCGTTTCATCCCTCATTCCAAGCCTGATCCTAAATTGTATTTAGTTGCAGCCTAAAAAAACCTTATGATATCTTGCAAATTCTAGCAAAAATAGAGAAATAGGTACTTGCAACAATAGATCTAAAATAGAATGAAATTTTTTCAGAAAACTAAATAAACCGTATAATGCATCCGAGGATGAATCCCCGGCGTTAAACGAATTCCGGACAGATGAAAGAGAGGGGACGGTTCCATGTTCAGCATGTTAGGGGCATGTGACAGGTGAATGGACTGCGCATTCGGATTCATGGGATTTTTCTGAGCAACTTTCATATAGAAAACATTTTCATCGGAGTTACGGTTTAATTTCTATGAATTTAAAGTTTAAACAATATTCTGGAATTATTAACATTAACAGAAGAGGAATATGACGTCAGCATGACATCACTGTGACGTCAGTAGTCAACAGGACGGCTGACTAGGTCAAACTAACCAGTAGGTCCCACATGTCAGCGAGTGTGGCACTAATAGTGGATTAAAAAGACTAACATACTAGTTAGAGGTGTGGGCCCCATTAGTCAGTGACTATTTAGTTTAACTAATTATTTTTATTTATAAAAATGTTTAATTAGCCTAATTAATAGAGGGGCCCACATGTCATGCACAGTAACTGCGTTGACCAGAGTCAACGTGGTCAACTGGGGTGCCGGGGCCCCCTGGCAGCCTCATTGGGGTGGCCCCCATAGGGCCATGTCGGCGCCAGGTTAGCACGACGACCGGAGCAACGCCGGCAAGCCTACCCATGGTGGTGCGTCACCGGAGTTGGCCGGAAAACGCGTACGGGGCACGGAAAGAGGTGCGGCTAGTCGCGTTCGAAAGGCCACTCGACCGCGCGTCGAGTGGTGGTGGTGGTATCGCCGGACCTGGCCGGAAACATCGCCGGCGACGAGGTCCGCGGCGGAGCGGCTACGGTTGACGGCAGAAAAGGAGCTGCAGGCGTCGGCTCCGAGCGTTGCTGGGCTCGCTCGAATGAGCGGAGCGAGATGCGCCCTCCTGTGGTGGCGGTGAGGCTGGAGGAGGCCCGTAGCGACGGTGGCAAGCGGTGATGGTGGCGGCCGGAATCGGGCGTCGTCGGATACGGCGCTGCGTGGCACAGGAAGGCGCGTAGGGGTCTCGTTGGACTCGCACGAGCTCCAGGAGCTCGTCTACGAGCTCGAACGCGAGCTCGGGCTACGGTTGTCACGGCGAGCGAGTCAGCTGGTGGTGGGTTTCCGGTGAGCAGCGAACAGGGGGCTGCAGGGCACGGCGAGTCACGTGCGTGTGCATGTTGGGAACTAGGCTAGTGGCGAGCGAGTTGCGCATGGGGCCGAGGCCATTTGGTCGCCGGAGCATCATCGGCGACGAGCTCAGGCGGGGCCGCGTTTGGGCATGACAGGGAGGAGGAGCTACGGCACCGAAAACGGGCGGGGAAGAGAGGGGAAAGAGGCGCGTGCTCACGTTGGTCCTGTAGGTGTGCTCAGGTGTGCTCGGGAAGGGCTTGGTGCGGCAGCTTCGGCGGCGAAGCTCGTCGGAGCAAAGGAGGAAGACGGCGTTGTTGTGGGCGTTGTGGTGGCTCCGAGCTCTGACGAGGCGCACTAATCGAAGTAGCGGACGACAGCGACCCTTGGAGACGCAGTGGGACGGCGAGGTGGGCACGGTGGCCATGGCTAGGCCGGAGCCATCGCGACGGCGGCGCTCGGTTGAGGAGGGGAGGGGATCTGGAGAGCGAGGGGGAGAGCGACGAGGGAGAGAGGGGGCAAGTGGGTGAGTGGGGAGGGAGCCCGAGGCATCGGGGCCTTATCCCCTCTCACCGGTGACGTGGAGTATGGGGCGGCGCGCCCGGTTCGGCGGGGACGAGCGGGACGCGCCTGGTCGGACGAATAGGGGGGAGGGGAACATGGGAGAGGTAGGTGGGCCAGCCTGGGTGAGGGGGAGCTGGGCCGGCCCAGGTGGGCTTGGCCCCAGTGGGGCAGGGGCACTTCCCTCTCTCTCTCCTTTCCTTTTCCCTTTTCCTTTTTTTAGCTTTTAGCTTTAGCTATTTTAGGCCATTTACACACATTGGAAAAAAGTTGGTTCACCACCAATATTACCAGAATAATAATATCCACATGATGAACAATTTATTTTTCATGTTTGAGCAATTTTGAAATTCACCTAGAATTTGAATTTGAATTCAACTCGAATTTGAAAGAACATGAGACAATAATGATCAGGCACATGTTTAGCAAAAAGATTATCTTAACCCCAAGGGTTACTGTAGCATCAGTACATCGGGGTGTTACAACGAGGCATCCATGAGGGTGGAGGGCATGCCCTACCCCTGGGCGTGCTCCCCTGCCTCGTCGGCACCTCGTGTGCCCTCCGGACTCCGTTTTCTTGCACGATACTTCCTTTGCTCGGTAAAAGTTCATTATATAATCCCCCGAAGGTTTTGACCACCGTACCACGACAAAATCATCTGTTTTTGTTTTGAGTTGTTTCTGCCGCAGATCAGATCAAGATGTCTTCTCAAGAGTCAGTCGGGGAGAGCCAGGTATCTCACCCGACACCGTGGCCAAAAGCAAAACAGCGATGCCGATCACTTTGGGCCATCAACTGGGGAAGGGATGGAGGCCGACTTGAAAAGGATAGATGCCAGCGAGGAAGATCAAGAAGTTACCTCTCGTCTCCAAGCCAGATTTATGATGGAGGAACTCCAGAGCTTAGCAATTCCAAATTCGGTCATCCCTCCCAATGCTATATTTCTTTCTTATGACAATATGAAAAAGTGTTACTTGTTCTCCCGCAGCTATGCAACATCCATGGGTGAAAGAAGCTTTAGCCGCCGTGGGTAAACTCCGGAAGGAAACAATGGATCTTAAGCAGCAAGTCAATAAGCTCGAGGAAGAGAACCATATCCTAAGGGGCATCATCGCCAAAAATATCACATCACTACCTCCGAAGAAAGAGACATAAACACATGGGTATGGGCACTCCCCTTTGGAACTGCCAATCTTGGGGGAGGTGCCCCGGTATCGTATCACCATCACACTTCTATCGTTACCATTTTTCTTAGTTGGATCCTTTTGGTTATATCTTGATATAGTGAAATAAAGTTTAGTATGATCTAGCTTTGAGTTTTTGTGTTGATCCTTATCTATGTAATCGAGTCCATGAGATATATATAATAAAGATTAGTCTTGAGTCGAGGGCTTGGTTATCTTTCTATGATCTTGAGGGGATAAAAGAAAAAAGAATGAATAAAAAGAAATAAAGAGATCATATTGATCTTATGGAGAGTAATGACTTCACATATAAAGAGTATAATGAATAAAAGTTGTTGAGAGTTGACAAACATAGTTTTGGTCATTGTTGCAATTAATAGGAAGTAATAAAGAAATAGAGGTTTTCACATATAAATATACTATCTTGGACATCTTTTATGATTGTGAGCACTCATTAAAATATGACATGCTAAAAAGTTGATGTTGGACAAGGAAGACAACGTAATGGGTTATGTTTTCTTATATCCGAAATAAATTATATTGTCATGGATCATCCAACATGTTGAGCTTGCCTTTCCCCCTCATGCTAGCCAAATTCTTTGCATCAAATAGAGATACTACTTGTGCTTCCAAATATCCTTAAACCCAGTTTTGCCATGAGAGTCCACCATATCTACCTATGGATTGAGTAAGATCCTTCAAGTAAGTTGTCATTGTTGCAAGCAATAAAAATTGCTCTCTAAATATGTATGATCTATTAGTGTGGAGAAAATAAGCTTTATACAAGCTTGTGATATGGAAGAAATAAAAGCGATAGACTGCATAATAAAGGTCCCTATCACAAGTGGCAATATAAAGTGAAGTTCTTTTGCATTAAGATTTTGTGCATCCAACCATAAAAGAACATGACAACCTCTGCTTCCCTCTGCGAAGGGCCTATCTTTTATTTTTGTCTTATACCTTATACAAGAGTCATGGTGATCATCACCTTCCCTTTTTACACTTTATTCTTTGGCAAGCACTATGTATTGTAAAGATCCTGATATATATATCCAATTGGATGTGGGTTTTCATAAAGCATTATTGTTGACGTTACCCTTGAGGTAAAAGGTTGGGAGGCAAAACTATAAGCCCCTATCTTTCTCTGTGTCCGATTAAAACTTCATACCCATAAGTATTGTGTGAGTGTTAGCAATTGTGAAAGACTAAATGATAGTTGAGTATGTGGACTTGCTGAAAAGCTCTTATGTTGACTCTTTCCGATGTTATGATAAATTGCAATTGCTTCAATGAATGAGATTATAGTTTGCTAGTTTTTCAATGAAGTTTCTGATTCATACTTTACATTGTGAATAGATTGTTACTTCAACATAAGAAATCATATGACAATATATATATGTTGCTATTCTAAGAATGATCATGATGCCCTCATGTCTGTATTTTATTTTATTGACACCTCTATCTCTAAACATGTGGACATATTTTTCGATGTCGGCTTCCGCTTGAGGATAAGCGAGGTCTAAGCTTGGGGGAGTTGATACGTCCATTTTGCATCATGCTTTTATATCTATATTTATTGCATTATGGGATGTTATTACACATTATGTCACAATACTTACGCATTTTCTCTCTTATTTTACAAGGTTTACATGAAGAGGGAGAATGCCGGTAGGTGGAATCCTGGTATGGAAAAGGAGCAAATATTAGAGACCTATTCTGCACAACTCCAAAAGTCTTGAGACTCCACGAAAGTCAGTTTTGGAATATATTAAAAATATTGGGCGAAGAAAGCACCAGAGGGGGGCCACACACTATCCACGAGGGTGGAGGGCGCGCCCTACCCCCTGGCATGCCCGCCTGCCTCGTGGGACACCTGGAAGCCCCCCGATGCCCATCTTCTGGTATAAGGTATATTTTGCCCTAGAAAAAATCATAAGGAAGCTTTCGGGACGAAGCGCCGCCGTCTCGAGGCAGAACCTTGACGGAACCAATCTAGGGCTCCAGCGGAGCTGTTCTACCAGGGAAACATCCCTCCGGGAGGGGGAAATCGGCACCATCGATCCTCTCATCGGGAGGGGGTCAATCTCCATCAACATCTTCACCAGCACCATCTCCTCTCACACCCTAGTTCATCTCTTGTATCCGATCTTTGTCTCGAAACCTCAGATTGGTACCTATGGGTTGCTAGTAGTGTTGATTACTCCTTGTAGTTGATGCTAGTTGGTTTATTTGGTGGAAGATTATATGTTCAGATCCTTTATGCATATTAATACCCCTCTGATTATGAACATGAATATGATTTGTGAGTAGTTACGTTTGTTCTTGAGGACATGGGAGAAGTCTTATTATAAGTAGTCATTTGAATTTGGTATTCGTTCAATATTTTCATGAGATGTATGTTGTCTTTCCTCTAGTGGTGTTATGTGGACGTCGGCTACATGACACTTCACCATTGTTTGGGCCTAGGGGAAGGCATTGTGAAGTAATAAATAGATGATGGGTTTCTAGAGTGACAGAAGCTTAAACCCTAGTTTATGAGTTGCTTCGTAAGGGGCTGATTTGGATCCATATGTTTCATGCTATGGTTAGGTTTACCTTAATTCTTCTTTCGTAGTTGCGGATGGTTGCGAGGGGGGTTAATCATAAGTGGGATGCTTGTCCAAGGAAGGGCAGTACCCAAGCACCGTTCCACCCACATATCAAATTATCAAAGTAACGATCGCGAATCATATGAGCATGATGAAAACTAGCTTGACGATAATTCCCATGTGTCCTCGGGAGCACTTTCCTTTATATAAGAGTTTGTCCAGGCTTGTCCTTTGCTACAAAAAGGATTGGGCCACCTTGCTGCACCTTGTTTACTTTTGTTACTTGTTACCCATTATGAATTACCTTGTCACAAAACTATCTGTTCCCGATAATTTCAGTGGTTGCATAGAACACCTTGCTGAAACTGCTTGTCATTTCCTTCTGCTCCTCGTTGGGTTCTACACTCTTACTTATCGAAAGGACTATGATAGATCCCCTATACTTGTGGGACATCACATGCCAGCTGTTGTAGTGCACGCATATATTTGGTCTCACCCTTGTCTCGGCAATGCAGCTCTTCCATGCCAGCTTCGGCCGCATACATGTGTGGTGGTCTCCACCCCTTCCCTTACATTGTGACCCCAACACCCCTGCACGTGTGCTCTCCGGCACAAACGATGAGGAAACTAATGTCCTAGCATCCCCACCTAGTGTTCTCAAGCATGTCTTGGCTCACTACATGTGTGGTAGGCCATGGAAGAGGGACTTCATTGTCTACTTAGGAAGCTTTTCCATAGCTGTCACTTTCCCTCCTCGGTGTGCCCAAGTTATCTCTCTTTTCCTTTAGGTCCAATTAAATTTTTGACAAACGAGAAAGTATTTGTGACATCAATGACCTATTTTGTCCAATTGTTTCTTTGTGTGAATTCACTAGTAGTCCGCGCATGAGTAACTAGGCAAAAAATTTCCATCCCAAAGTTGTATAATCGGCCTTTTAGTAAGGAAAAACCATTCATTTGTTCCCTATAGATTTTATTTTCTTTCAGAGAGTTATAAACATTGAAAATCATGTGTTGAGCGTGATCTTCTCATGTGAGACGATCCATGTTGTGTGAATGATTGATCATACAACACGTTACCATTCTTGAAGATGTGGAGGGTTGACATGAAAGAGAAAACACATGCGGCATGCTATGTCCGTCACCCCATGGAACACCCCTTAGAAAATGTGAATTTGTCATCGTCCACTACATTAAATCAATGTTAAAAATAACATGCTACAAAATTTAGCGCCTCCCTTCTCTGGATGCTATAAAAGTTATAGCATGCTAATAGTGTGCTATATTTGGAAATAGCCTTTTGGTTTTTCTAATATATCCCAAAATTAAGGCTTGCATAATTTTCAAGGATGGATACTTTCGGAGGAAATATAATAAGACCAACATTGCTACTCTGAGATAGGATGAAGATAAGTTGCTCTAATGTGGTGGTTGACTTGCTGGCACCGTCCGCATGCTTGACATCGACTCTTACATGCTAGAGTTGGAGGTGTCACTAGTAGAAAACAGGGCTTTGGTCCAGGCCGGGTCAGCCCATTAGTCCCGGTTCAGTCCAGAACCGGGACCAATGGGGGCATTGGTCCCGGTTCGTGAGCCCAGGGGGCCGGCCGGGCCACGTGGGCCATTGATCCCAGTTCATCTGGACCTTTTGGTCCCGGTTGGTGGGATGAACCGGGACCAATGGGCCTCGCTCCTGGCACACCACCATTGGTCCTGGTTGGTGGCTTGAACCGGGACCAAAGGCTCCCCTTTAGTCCCGGTTCATGTAACCAACCGGAACCAATGAGGTGCCTATATATACCCCTCGCTCGCGAGCAGAGCACCCTAGTGCTCTATTTTTCTCTGGCCAAGGGGGAGAGGGCTTGGTGGTGCTCTAGCTCACCTCCTATGCACACAAGGTGTTCGATGGAATGCCCGAGCCACACTACTTAAGCTTTCTCCTCTCCAAGCTCGACCTCCAAGCTCCATTTTCAATAATATTTGTCTAGGTTTAGCGGTTCGTCATGCCCCGTCCCCATCTTCACCGCCGTCGATCAACCACGCCGAGCTCATCGCCGGCACCACCATGGTGAGCCTCTTGTTCTTATCTTCTTTCTGAAAGGAAAAATATTCTTACTTGTATGTTTACATAGATACTTGTATTATTTTCTTACTTTTATTATTGCATCTTATATAGTGCGATGGATTTGGTATCCGCCCCCATCGGCCCTCGTCATGTCTATGATTCGGATGTGGTATATATATTATCTTTATAACTATTGGTTCATTTATTGTTTATGAAAATTATGCCGACCAGTGTGACATAGATTTTATTTATGTAGGATGTATGTGAATCGGAAATGCCAACCGACCCTATTGTCGAGAGGTTAAATTTAGTTGAAGAAGAAAACAATTTGTTGAAGGAAAAAATAAAAAAAATGAGGAGGATAAGATGATATTGGAGTTGCATGTTGCGGATGTCGTCGATGATCACAAGATCAAGATGGATGCAATGCGCTTGAAGATTAGAAAGATTAGAAAATATGCCATTCATACCGAGGCTTGGTATCATTATGCCATTGGATCAATTGTTACCTTGGTTGCGATTATGATCGCATTTGTTTTTGCATTGAAATGTTTTACATAGTTTCAATGTATGGTTTAATTAATTAGATACTCTGGAGAGCTATATGTTGTTAGATGAGAACTATGTATGCACTTTGGTTTTAATGTGATGATGAACTCCTATTAATTTGGACACTTAATTATATATAATGCACGCAGATGAACCGGCAATGGATGTACGGTGACAGACACACCTGCGAGTACATTAAGGGCGTGCATGAGTTTCTCGATGCGGCTGAGGCAAACAAGCAGAATGGTTTTATGTGTTGTCCATGCACTGAATGTGGGAATACGAGGTCTTACTCTAACCGGAAAATCCTTCACTCCCACCTGCTTTACAAGGGTTTCACACCACACTATAATGTTTGGACGAGGCACGGAGAAATAGGGGTTATGATGGAAGACGGCGAAGAAGAAGAGTACGATGACAACTATGTGCCCCCTGAATACGGTGATGCTGCAACGGGGGGAGCTGGTGAAGATCAAGAGGAACCAGACGATGTGCCCAATGATGCTGCAATGGGTGAAGCTGTTGAAGATCAAGAGGAACTAGACGATGTGCCCGATGATGATGATCTCCGCCGGGTCATTGTCGATGCAAGGACGCAATGCGAAAGTCAAAAGGAGAAGCTGAAGTTCGATCGCATGTTAGAGGATCACAAAAAAGGGTTATACCCCAATTGCAAAGATGGCAACACAAAGCTCGGTACCATACTGGAATTGCTGCAGTGGAAGGCAGAGAATGCTGTGGCTGACAAAGGATTTGAGAAGCTACTGAAAATATTGAAGAAGAAGCTTCCAAAGGATAACGAATTGCCCGACAGTACATACGCAGCAAAGAAGGTCGTATGCCCTCTAGGATTGGAGGTGGAGAAGATACATGCATGCCCTAATGACTGCATCCTCTACCGCGGTGCATACAAGGATCTGAACGCATGCTCGATATGCGGTGCATTGCGGTATAAGATCAGACAAGATGACCCTGGTGATGTTGACGGCGAGCCCCCCAGGAAGAGGGTTCCTGCGAAGGTGATGTGGTATGCTCCTAGAATACCACGGTTGAAACGTCTGTTCAGAAACGAAGAGCATGCCAAGTTGATGTGATGGCACAGTGAGAACCGAAAGAAAGATGGGAAGTTGAGAGCACCCGCTGACGGGTCGCGGTGGAGAAAAATTGAGAGAAAGTACTAGGATGAGTTTGCAAAGGACCCAAGGAATATATGGTTTGCTTTAAGCGCGGATGGCATTAATCCTTTCGGGGAGCAGAGCAGCAATCACAGCACCTGGCCCGTGACTCTATGTATGTATAACCTTCCTCCTTGGATGTGCATGAAGCGGAAGTTCATTATGATGCCAGTTCTCATCCAAGGCCCTAAGCAACCCGGCAATGACATTGATGTGTACCTAAGGCCATTAGTTGAAGAACTTTTACAGTTGTGGAATGGAAATGGTGTACGTACGTGGGATGAGCACAGACAGGAGGAATTTAACCTTAAGGCGTTGCTGTTCGTGACCATCAACGATTGGCCCGCTCTCAGTAACCTTTCAGGACAGACAAACAAAGGATACCACGCATGCACGCACTGTTTAGATGACACTGAAGGTATATACCTGGACAAGTGCAGGAAGAATGCGTACCTGGGCCATCGTCGATTTCTTCCGACCAACCATCAATGTCGAAAGAAAGGCAAGCATTTCAAAGGCGAGGCAGATCACCGGAAGAAGCCCACCAAGCGTACCGGTGATCACGTACTTGCTATGGTCAATGATTTACACTACGTAACCTTTGGAAAGGGTCATAGTGGACTAGCTGTTCCGAATGACGCTGAGGGACACGCACCCATGTGGAAGAAGAAATCTATATTTTGGGACCTACCCTACTGGAAAGACCTAGAGGTCCGCTCTTCAATCGACGTGGTGCACGTGACGAAGAACCTTTGCGTGAACCTGCTAGGCTTCTTGGGCATGTATGGGAAGACAAAAGATACACCTAAGGCACGGGAGGACCTACAACGTTTGCACGAAAAAGACGGCATGCCTCTGAAGCAGTATAAAGGTCCTCCCAGCTACGCTCTTACGGAAGAAGAGAAAGAGATCTTCTTTGAATGCCTGCTCAGTATGAAGGTCACGATTGGCTTCTCGTCGAATATAAAGGGAATAATAAATATGCCAGAGAAAAAGTTTCAGAACTAAAGTCTCATGACTGCCACGTGATTATGACGCAATTGCTTCCGGTTGCATTGAGGGGGCTTCTACCGGAAAACGTCCGATTAGCCATTGTGAAGCTATGTGCATTCCTCAATGAAATCTCTCAGTAGGTGATCGATCCAGAAATTGTACCAAGGCTAAGGAGTGATGTGGCGCAATGTCTTGTCAGTTTCGAGCTGGTGTTCCCACCATCCTTCTTCAATATCATGACGCACGTCCTAGTTCATCTAGTCGACGAGATTGTCATCCTGGGGCCCGTATTTCTGCACAATATGTTCCCCTTTGAGAGGTTCATGGGAGTCCTAAAGAAATATGTCTGTAACCGTGCTAGGCCAGAAGGAAGCATCTCCATGGGCCATCAAACAGAGGATGTTATCGGGTTTTGTGTTGACTTCATTCCTGGCCTTAAGAAGATAGGTCTCGCTAAATCGTGGTATGAGGGGAGACTGACTGGAAAAGGCACTCTTGGAAGAGACTCAATAATATGCAGGGATGGATATTCTTGGTCTCAAGCACACTACACAGTTCTACAGAACTCTACCTTGGTGACCCCGTATGTCGATGAACACAAGAACAGTCTGCGCTCCAAACACCCGGAGCAGTGCGACGACTGGATTACATGTGAACACATCAGGACTTTCAGCAGTTGGTTGGAAACACGTCTCAGAGGTGACAACACTGTTTGTGATGAGTTGTACCTGTTGTCCAGGGGACCATCTTTGACTGTATTGACTTACAAAGGATATGAGATAAATGCGAATACATTTTACACGATCGCCCAAGATCAAAAGAGCACCAACCAAAATAGCGGTGTCCGCTTTGATGCAGCAACCGAGAGCGGAAAGGACATATATTATGGTTACATAGTGGACATATGGGAACTTGACTACGGACCTGATTTTAAGGTCCCTTTGTTTAAGTGCAAATGGGTCAATCTGTCAGGCGGCGGGGTACAGGTAGACCCACAGTACCGAATGACAACAGTGGATCTGAAAAATCTTGGGTACACTAACGAACTGTTCGTCCTAGTCAATGATGTGGCACAGGTTATCTATGTGAAGGACATGTCTACCAAACCGAGAAAAAGAAAAGATAAGGAAGCGAATACATCATACGATGAGCCCAAGCGCCACATAGTTCTTTCAGGAAAAAGGGACATCCTGGGAGTGGACGGCAAGACAGACATATCTGAAGGTTATGAAAAGTTTCATGAAATTCCTCCCTTCAATGTCAAGGCTGACCCAAGCATCGTGATAAACAATGAAGATTATCCATGGTTACGGCGCAATAAGCAAATGACACAAGCGAAGAAAAAGTGAAGACTTTCTCCCGCAACTATTATGATGATACCATGCCAACTTTGTAACACATGAACATGCTACCATTGTCCGTTTTGTATATGCACATGCTATGTGGGTGAAATTATGATACCATGCCAACTTTCAACTTTTTCAGAGTTCATTTGAAATGATTTCATGTCTTATGGTTCGGCCCTCATAAACCATTATTCAAATTTTAACTATTCAAATTTGAAAACTAATGGCACTAACAGAAAGTTTATAATTTTTTCTAAAACTGATGGCACTAACAGAAAGTTTATAATTTTTCTGACCTAAAAGCAAAAAAGAATTAAAAAATGCAAAAAACAAAACAAAATAAATAATGCAAAAAACAAAAAAAATGGAAAAAGTAAATTTAATCACAAACTTGTGGTTCAAACAAATATCAAAGAATTCAAATTTTAACTATTCAAATTTGAAAACTAATGGCACTAACAGAAAGTTTATAATTTTTCTAAAACTAATGGCTCTAACAGAAAGTTTATAATTTTGCTCCTCGCCGCTGGCCCATGACCATTAGTCTCGGTTTGTGCCACAAACCGGGACTAAAGGGTTGGTCCTCGTTGCGGGCAGAGTTTAGTCCCACCTCGCCAACCGAAGGGGGCTCACACCAGTTTATAAGCACTTTCCTCTCTGCCTTGTTGAGCTCCTCTCAAAGTGAAAATAGATGCCCTAATAGAGAAAAGTTTAACCTAAATTCATAGTGAATTTCTCTGAAATTCATAGAAATTTAGTATGAATTTAGGTTGAATTTTCTCTATAAGCGCATTTATCCTCATTTTTTAGTAAGTTAATCACAAACAAATGATTCACACAAATTTCAAAGAATTCAAATTTTAACTATTCAAATTTGTAAACTAATGGCACTAACAGGAAGTTTATAATTTTTGTAAAACTAATGGCACTAACAGAAAGTTTATAATTTTGCTAACCTAAAAGCAAACAGAATTAAAAATTAAAGCAAAAAACAAAAGTAAATAAATAATGCAAAAAACAAAACAAAAAACTGGAAAAAATAGCAAAAATAAGTATTTTGTTGTAATTAGAAACAAAATAAAATAAATAAAGCAACAAAGAAAACAAAAAAAAAGGTGTTTTCAAATTTGAAAACTAATGGCACTAACACAAAGTTCATAATTTTTCTAAAACTAAAACCAAAAAGAATAAAAAAATAAAGCAGAAAATAAAAGAAAATAAATAATGCAGAAAACAAAACAAAAAAACTGGAAAAAAATAGCAACAATAAGTATTTTGTTGTAAGTAGAAAAAAAATAAAAAAATAAAGCAACAAAGAAAACAAAAAAACAAAAAAAGTGTTTTCAAATTTGAAAACTAATGGCATTAACAAAAAGTTTATAATTTTTCTAAAACTAAAAGCATAAAGAATTAAAAAATAAAGCAAAAAACAAAAGAAAATAAAATAAAGCAACAAAAAAACAAAAAAAATGCCACCTACTGGGCCCCCACGGCCTGAATACGACTAGAAACCCATCCAAGGGCCAGGATTCAGGCCCGCAGGAGGCCCAGTAGGCCCACAGGCATAGCAGTGACAATTAGGCCCGTAAGCCTGGAATGGAGAGAAGCTCGAGAGGGGTGCGGCAGTGGGGCTTATAAACCACTGCGCACCCCTCTCAACTAGCGAGGTGGGACTAAACTTTCGACGCAGCAGCCGCACAAGGCCTTTGGTCCCGGTTGGTGGCACCAACCGGGACTAAAGGGGGGCATTGGTCACGGTTGGTGACACGAACTGTGACCAATGCCCCCCTTTAGTCCCGGTTGGTGCTACCAACCGGGACCAAAGGCTGCCGCTTTCCGCCCTTTGGGCTGCTAAAAAGACGCCTTTGGTCCCGGTTGGTAGCACCAACCGGGACTAATGCCCACCTTTAGTCCCGGTTGCTGCCACAAACCGGGACTAAAGGCTCTGCTATATAAGTCCACACTTAGGAAATTTTCACTCTCATCTTGTAGTTGTCGCCCCCGACGACGCCGACACCGCCAGGCTGCCCCGAGGCCGCCCGCCCCGGCCCGCCCCCGTCGTCGCCGTAGCCCGCGCCCCTGCCCCGACGCGCGCCGCCCCGGCCCGCCCCCGTCGTTGTCGCCCGCGTCCCTGCCCCGACGTGCGCCACCCCGGCCCGCCCTCGCCGTCGCCCCCGCCGGCCCCTTCCTCGACGCACGTCGCCCCGGCCCGCCGTCGCCGTCGCCCGCGCCCCCTACCCCGAGCGCGTGCCCACTGCCCTGTTGCCATCCTCGCCGCCGACACCGCGGTCCTCCTGGTCCGCCGACGCCCTCCCTAGCTAGCATTTTTTATATATATGCCATTTTTTCTTATATATGCTTATTTTTTATATATATGTATATATGTTCTCTGTGTATATATATGTTCATGTATATATGCAATAGTTTTTTAGAAAAATTAGGATTTTTTTTCTGTTCATAGATTTTTTTGGTGATATTAATTATTGTAAATATGCAAATGTTTGTATATTCATATGAACAATGAATTAGGCAATACTACTTCATGTATTTTTAAGAAGGAAGAAGAAGAAAAAGAATGAGAGGAAAAAGGAAATAAGAAGAGGAAGAAAGGAGAAGAAGAGGGGAGAGGAAGACGAGGAGAAATAAATAAGAAGAAGAAAAAATAAGAAAAAGAAGAGGAGAAGAAGAAAGGAATAGAGAAAATAGAATATATATTCTATTTTTCTCTTCTTCTCCTCTATTCCTTTCTTCTTCTTCTCTTTTTTTTCTTCTTTTTTTTCTTCGACACGTGGGTGGGTCGAGAACGTCGGACATTCATGAGAGAGGCGAGGAAGAAGGGGAAGATCAGAGGGAGAAGAAGCGGAGAGGAAGAAGACGAAGTCTTCTCCTCTATTCTTTATTCTCTTCTTTTTTTCTTCTTCTTCCTATATGTATTAGTTTTTTTATTTAGGTTGCTAATTAGTAGATATTAATTTTTTTCATATATGTATGGATGCATGTGATATGTATGTATGTATGTACCGGGTATGTCGTTGTCGATATACCCCCTACCCGATAACTTCGACATGAGGGGGTCGAGAGGGGGTCTAGGGTCGCCGAGGGGTCGAGGGTCGTCGAACATGAGAGGAAGAAGAGGATAAAAAAAGAAGAGGAAGAAGAAAAAAAGAGAGGAGAAGAAAGAATAGAGGAGAAGAACTCCTCTATTCTTTCTTCTCCTCTCTTTTTTTTCTTCTTCTTCCTATTTTTTTATCGGGAACGAGGGTCGTCGAGGGTCGCCGAGCGGTAGAGGAAACCCTAAATAGAAAGTATCGTCTGTGTGAGATACATGTACCGTCGGTGTCAGACACTACATCCACGTCCCACAAGTGGCGCGGGGTTCGACGCCCACGTCACTTGTGGGACGTGGATGAAGTCTCCGACACCGGCGGCCATATGTATCTCACACCCACGATACTTGCTATTTAGGGTTTCCTGAACCGTTCGGTGAACCTGACCCTCGACGACCCTCGTTTCCGATAAAATAAAGAGGAAGAAGAAAAAAAGAGAAGAAGATTAGAAGAGGAAGAAGAAGAGAAAAAAAGAGAATAAGAGGAAGAAGAAGAAAAAAAGAGAAGAAGAATCTTCTTCTCTTTTTTTCTTCTTCTTCCTCTTATTCTCTTTTTTTTTCTTCTTCTTCTTCCGATAAAATAAAGAGGAAGAAGAAGAAGAAAAAAGAGAAGAAGAGAAGAAGAAGAAAAAAAAGAGGAGAAGAAAGATTTCGTCTCCTCTTTTTTTTCTTCCTCTTCTTCTCTTTTTTTTCTTCTTCTTCCTCTTTATTTTATCGAGAACGAGGGTCGTCGAGGGTCAGGGTCGCCGAGCGGTAGAGGAAACCCTAAATAGAAAGTATCGTCACTGTGAGATACATGTGGCCGTCGGTGTCGGACACTACATCCACGTCCCACAAGTGGCGGGCTTCGACGCCCACGTCACTTGTGGGACGTGGATGTAGTGTCTGACATCGACGACCACATGTATCTCACACCCATGATACTTGCTATTTAGGGTTTCCTCTACCGCTCGGTGACCCTCGACGACCGTCGTTCCCGATAAAAAAAAGAGGAATAAGAACAGAAAAAGAGGAGAAGAAAGAATAGAGGAGTTCTTACTTCTCTATTCTTTCTTCTCCTCTTTTTTTTCTTCTTCCTCTTCTTTTTTTATCCTTGAAGCATTGTCGAGGCCACCCCAAACCCTAGAGAAGCAGCATCGAGGCCACCTCAAACCCTAGAGAAGCAGCCTCGAGGCCACCCCAAACCCTAGAGAAGCAGCATCGAGGCCACTAATTAATATTAGTTCTACGTTTGCCACTAATATATCCATCTGTCATGTTTGAATAATAATTGCCATGTTGTCAATATTTGTAGAAACTATGGACACCGCCTGAGACGAAGTACAAGAAGAGTTGTTGGGGGACATAATCGCACAAGGAAGTGATGTCGTCGTCTCGTTGTTTCTCAACGACACCGATGGTCTGGAAGCAGCTGGCTATGATTATGATGGCTCCAGTGACCTAATGCCGGTGCAAGAAGGAGACTGTGAGGACGGCTCTGGTGACCCAATGCCGGTGCAAGAAGGAGACCGTGATGACGTCTCAGGTGACCGAACCGAGTCCGGCCAGGTATATATATTAGTTAAGCTTCTGCTGACTAGCTAATTGATGCATTCATTGTTTTGGTATGTACACATATTAATTAAGTCTTTGTTCTTTTTTCTAGCCCTCCGAATCGAGCATAACTTCGGTAAAGAGACGAGGCCCGAAGAAAAAGTTGAGCTCGGATGAAAAGTTTGAGATCATAGCAATCGCGCCCGACGGCCAACCGATTGAACCCCTCCGGACAAAGAGCGCATTTGTTGCTCAGTGCGGGGTTTTGGTTAGGGACAAGATCCCGATTAGCATCCAGCAATGGTTAAAGCCGGCTACAGAAGACCCTGAGGCGTCTTATGTCAATGATATGCAGAAAAATGATCTTTGGACTGAGCTGAAGTCAAATTTCACCCTACCGCCAGAGGATGATCCAGAGAAGCCAGCTAAAGAGCAATTAATCAAGTCTTTTGCTCTTAAGAGGATGGCAGAACTATTCAAGAGGTGGAAGAAATAGCTGAATAAGTTTGTCAAAAATAAAGAGACACCAGAATTCAAGGGCAGATATGAGAAGATCAGAGATCACTGGCCCGCATTTGTGACCCACAAGACATCGGAAAAGAGTAAGAAGATGTCGGCGACAAGCAAGCAAAATGCTGCGAAGAAGAAGCATCACCATTGCACGGGGTCAGGTAGCTACCTCGTAGCCCGGCCTAAGTGGGCCAAGACTGAGAATGATCTGGTTGATAAAGGGAGTGAACCAGAGACAATTAACCGGCCAGACCGTTGCCGGACTTGGTTCTTCGGGGCTGGTGGAACCTTGGACCCTGTAACAGGGAAGTGCATTTGGACGAACGATCAAATGGACATACCAGTTAGGAAGCTTCAGCAGTATATTGAAGTAGCGCAGCAAGGGACGTTCTTTCCAGATAGAGAGAACGACGAGCTCACAATGGCCCTCGGGAATCCTGAGCACCCTGGACGGACACGAGGCACACCAGGCTCCATTCCATGGAAGGTTGGGTTTCCGGACGCAGGAGGTTACAAATCCCAGGAGAGGAGGAAAAAATTGGAGCAGACCCAAATGCAGGCGCTGCAAGCAAGGGTACAAGCGATAGAGGAACGAGAAGCAAATCGCAGCAAACGTACTGCCGAAGCTTCCCCCGAATCTACCCCGCCATCTCAGCGGAGAAGCAACATGGCTTCCACCGAGTTGCTTCAGCCAGAGCATGCCTTGACGGCTCCTGCCAGCTATCCCGTGGATGCTATCACGGAGTCTCAAAATTCCCACCTTATGACGCAATGGATGAATTTGAAGGTCAAGGCGACTGTTGGCTCTGTTTATCCTACTGAACCCGGCGCAATTTTTCACTGCCGGCCGATTCCAGAAGGATATGCTAGGGTGATGGTGGATGAAATAACGGAGGGATTTGAGGACCTCCAGCTTGACCACCCTACCGGTGAAGGGGAGACTAGGCGGGGTCTGCTCTGAAGACTCCATGCCTATGGCGGAAGGAGCTCATCAACCTTCCGAACTGGACGCCTCCGCCTCATCCTCCTCCTCCGGCAAGTCAGGGAACTCCGCCTCCTCCACCGCCTCCTCCTCCGGCGAGTCAGGGCACCCCGCCTCCTCCACCGCCTCCTCCTCCGGCGAGTGACGATCAGGGCACTCGACCGACTCCTTCTCCGGCGCATGGCGGCACTCCGCCTCCTTCTCCGCCTGCGCCGACGCGCCCGAGCAGCCAGCCTCCTCCTTCTTCGCCTCGTCAGCAAGGACGGAAGAGACCTGCCGCCGCTCCGGCTGCTCTGGCGCGTCGTAGTCCTTCTCCTCTGCCTCGTAAGCAAGTAAAGAAGACAACTGCTCCGTCTGCTCTGCCAGCGTCTAGCAGTACAGCCAGAGGCGGGAGGAAATACAGATTCGGTCCTTCTCTGAAGACTCCAGAGAAGTTACCATACGAGAGGACCCCAGAGGAGAACGCCGAGATCGCACGAGAAGAAGTGAGGAACTACTTTGAAGGGGTGAAAGCAAAGAAACATCCACCTCCGGAGGAGAAGGTAGATCCGGTGAAAGCGAAGCGCACTCTGGTTGCCCTGACAAAACCACCCAAGTCTCCACCGAAAGGAAACTACGAGCGCATTATTGGCAAGGAATTTGCCGAAGCGGAGCGGTCGGGAAGTACTGTCAGTGATCAAAGGTTGAAAGAACGATGAGCTAGGAAACAAATTGCCCAGCTCGGTGAACAAGCGAAGCAATCGTGCCCCTCGCTCAATATGCCTAGAGACAACGTCGCTAATGATCCGAGGATGGTGCCCGGTTATAGCAATCTTGGCGATTACCTGCCCGACGATGTACATTATGATTTCATGGAGGTGCAGATACAAAGATACGAGTACGGGAAGCCTCTCGTCAAAGATGAAAGATCTCTATCAACGATGATGCGAAGATTGCATGATTGGTACTTGAAAATCTGCAGAGACTCTGGGGGGAGGAGTACTTTGTATGTGAAAGTTAAAAAGGAGCATGACCTCGTTGGAATTGAACTGTTGCCTGTTCCATTTGAGGAGTTCTTTCAGTTTTTCAATCAACTGGCCCTCGATAAAACAACGGTCACCTGCTACTGTCTGTAAGTAGTACTACTTCTGTCATTAAGTCTCTCTATATAGCTCAGCTCTTTCATTGCATGTATTTATAATCATCCTCACTATATTATGCAGATTGAAGATTGCCGAATTGAAGAAAAGACAAGTCGGTGATATTGGGTTCATTAACACATATCTCATAGATGTAACTCAGGTTAAATTTCATGCCGCGGCTACCGAGGCCAACTTGCTACGATCGTTGGTAATAAATGAAAACAAAGATATAATACTCTTTCCTTATAACTTCAAGTGAGTGTTACTGTCTTGTGCGTATTCGGTTTCCCTTATATATTAGTCAAGGTTATAGTAATGTAATTGATGAGTTATGCATGCATGCGTGTGCAGTTACCACTATATTCTCCTAGAGATTAAGCTTGAGCAGGGACTAGTAACCGTCTTAGACTCAAGACGAAAAGATTCCCAGGACTATGCAGACATGACTCAAATGCTCGAGAAGTAAGTTAAATCGATCATTATCCACCATATCAGCAACTTTGTTCATTTCCTGATATATCAAGTAATTGTTTTCTTTGTCTGGCAGGGTTTGGAAAAAATTCTCCAAAAAAGCTCCAGGGCTCCCGAAGAAGCTGCAATTTAGACACCCGAAAGTAAGTACTATAGTAGCATGTTCCGCGCATCTCCTATTGATTTGGCATTCTTGCTTATCAGTTTGATTGACCTCTATTTCTTGTAAAGTGGTTGTGGCAGGAATAAGGGAATGATTTATGTGGATACTACGTTTGTGAGTCCATCCGCCACACGACCTGTGAGCGGGGCTACACTGACGAACAATATGAAGTATGTAAATAACAACATTCACAATTTTATTTTATTACCATCATTTGTGTTGAGTTTCATTCATTCATATATATATATATATATATATATATATGTATGTATTGACCCCTTTCTTCAAATTAGATGTTTCGAAAGCGGGATGAACTCCTAGCACCAGCTCACACGCGAGCAATTCAAGAGGAATTGGCGGCATTCTTTCTTGACCACGTGATCGCTGAAGACGGAGAATACTGTGTGGACCATGAGTCCGTATGATTATATTTGTAAGAGATAATTATTGTCACTACAAGAAATATGTCAACTTGTGACCACCACTATTGGTCACTGAAAGGTCACAAATTTCCATTTGCGGCCTTTTTGTGACCAAAAACAGAAGGTCAAAAGCTGGCAGTCATAAACTAACTATAGCGACCTTTCTTCTGGAATGGTTGAAGACATTTACGACCAAAATACATCTACTGTGGCGTTTTGGTCACTAGCAACCTCCCCAAGCCACGTAGGCATCCAGCGTGGCAATCTGACGTGGCACAAGATTCAGCCCGGTCCAACTATATTTTCTACATGGGCCTAGCCCAATAATTCGGCCTTTTTACTGTATATTTTCTCTATTAATTTTCTCTAGCTACATGGGCCTGGCCCAACAATTTGGCCTTTTTATTTTATAGGCATGGCCTTTTGCGGTCCATTTCATTTTTATTTTCGAGGGTTTTTTGTGGTCCAGTTTTTAGATGGGTCCCAATTGTCAGATTTTTCCTGGCAGTGGATCCACATCGCTTTTTAAGCAGTATATATCAAACAGAAAGAAGAAAAGAATATGAAAATCTTCAAATAACAACCAAAATAGGTTTATTACAATATATTCTGTACAGAACAGACCATGTGAAACTCCATACACTCATTCACATCATAACAACCAGTTTAACCTACAAATATTGCATGCCCAGGAACTTAAAACTTCATGTACATAACCATACAATGTTCCACACAATCACAAATATTGCGATTGAAAAATAAAACACTCTGCCAAGTTAAAGCTAGCTACTCTTGGATACCACGAAACCTGCTCTTCAACATAGGAAGAAGCCATCAACGGAGTTCTACCAACAACACAAGCTCCATTCACCTACAAGAACAGAATGGAATATCAAGTACTGGATCGTTCAAGCAGATTACAACCAACATATATATGTAGAAGTACATCAAGAAATATGATAGAAAAACAGGACAATAGATACACTTATACAGCCCAACAAATGGGTGATGACGACAAGATAAAAATATAGAATAGGAAATTTATGAGATTACATATTTGCCAACAAATGGGTGATGACAACAGATACACTTATCGGGAAAATATATATTTAACGAAATTTCACATTAGAAAGTAGTTTATGCTTCAAGTTTTAAAACTCAACCATTCATCACTAATAGTAGCAATTCAAACTAGAACTTAAATTCTCTAGTAAGATATTCAATACAACATTGTTCTTTCAAAAAATTGAACAGTTGCAAGTAACAGCTTAATAGACATCAAACTCACTAGGCAGATTAAATTACTACAGTACACTAGTGCAGAATGAATCAGTGATGTTATTATAGGTTCTGAATTCACAATGCGGGCACGACATTTGCAAATTTGCTGCAACCAAAGGTTGTGCACCAAGTAAAAGTAATTCCCAGCAAAGGTTATTCACAAGCGAGCAAAGCAAAGCATATGGGTACAACGGTATGATGCAGCAGACATACATAGACACATAACAGGATTAGACGCCACTTGATTCGCTGATCCATTACCAACAGTATAGTTAGTTTACCCTTTACTTAAATGTCAGGTCATTTCATTTCAATGCAACTCTTGGTTGCAGATGTATTATTATTGCTCTAGTACGTACTAATCAGCAGCAGCAGCAATAGTACTAGATAGTAGTGTCAACCAATAAGCATCAGAACCAACCAACATATATTTATTCCTCATGACTTATTAGCAGAAAACAGAGTGAGTTTTTCTATGCGTATCTGCAATACAGTTTCGGTCTAAAACAGAGTTGGTCTACGAAAAAC
This sequence comes from Triticum aestivum, assembly GCF_018294505.1. NCBI lineage: Eukaryota > Viridiplantae > Streptophyta > Magnoliopsida > Poales > Poaceae > Triticum > Triticum aestivum. The sequence continues at coordinate 59,003,130 of NC_057794.1, forward strand.
AGGGCTAGGGAAATTGTTACCTAGTTGTGGCTGTGGTCGCTGAATTCAGGGATAGGGCCGCTGAGGTGGAGGTGGTCCTCCTGAATCTGCAGTTTGCCGGCGACGAAGACGAAGCGGAAGGCGAGGAGGGGCTGTGTGCCGGTACATCCATCCAGCGACAACTGCTCATTCATGGCAGGAAACCACATCACATCTCAGTCAAAGGAATGGAGGGTATGGGAAGAAGAAGAAGAAACTGAAGGTAAGAAGACCTGGATGGCGTCGGAGCAGTGGTGGAGGGGCGTCCTCCATGGGCGCCGCCTCTGCGTCCACCACCGGGAACATCTCATTCAGGTCCTTGGCCCGCAGCGCCTGCACGCACCAGATTCGATCACAACACGGCGTCGAAGCTAGAGATCGATGCAACTTAAATTCAAAACTGAATATCAAAGAACAATGTACAGAAGAACTTGCCATTTAGTTCTGCATGATCATCACGGTCTACAATAACAATACAGCATGGCCTTCTCGTTCTGTAGCTAATCAGCGCCAAGAGTAGATCTCCGAGGTAATTGCAGTGCCTTGCAATGCCCCTAAATGCAACAAAGAAGGGCTTGTTATAGTATTTTACATTCATTTAGGACAATAGCTTTTCTTTTTCTTGCAAAAGGATAGCAGTTAACAAGTATAATTACTCCCAAGAGAAGGTTTGAAAAACCCAACATGTCTAGGAAACAACTGTTCAGTAAAGTGCAGCGGCTGGATAAATCCATCATCCACATCATTTAAGCAAAAAGTGTTCCAACTAGTATGGAACCACATATTTGTTATCTGTGTATCTACACACCTTTTGGAGTAGCTGCAAAAAAATAACACTAAGCATAAGATACACTAAAGAACTTTCAGTGGAGCAGCTGCACATAATTAAGAAAGCATTAGCAAGTTAACAAGCTACTGAAAAACTACTGCAACCAAAACAGTACTACAAAATACAGAATTTGCAAAAATTTGTAAACTGAATTTTTTGCCAAGGAAACAAAAATTTATAGCTTCAGGCCTACAGAATAGCTTCAGGCTGGAGCACTACACTTGTTGGTTAGACTTCATATAGCTTCAGGCTGGTTGGAGTACTACAGCAGCAACCATTTCATGGTTAGACTACTCCATTTGCAGTAGCCAAATATTCATATATCTACAGTAGCAAAAAGTTGGTTGCCTGACTAAATAGTCATCCTCTCGTGAGGATTCTGCAGCAAAAGAGTTGCTGCTTAGGTAGTGGCAATAGTTGACCATGTGCTAAATTGCTCTTTGCAATTTTGGATTGAATGTATTGAGATGTTTAGCTACTATCAGCAGAGTTGCAGAGTAGTGTTTAGCTATCTATCTAGTACAATAGCTGCTAGCCATGAGAGCGATGAAGACTAAGGTGACCTGAGCAAGCGCCAAGGGCTGATGGTCAGTTGGTGATGCTGAACCCGGTGGCCCCATTTGTTCGCTGGTCATGGTCGCCATGGTTCCAAGGTCCTGCAGAAATTGGCAGCCACTCTGTTTCAAAGCTCCCCCGTGGCGCCTAATCAAAACAGAGCAAGAACGGGGGATCTAGCACACGGTGGATGCGAGCTAGGACAAAGTGGGGGAGGCGATTTACCTCATGTGCTCGACGGATGAAGGCGGTGGATCTCAGACGAACAGGTCGTAGTCGTAGCTCTCCATGCCCCCGCCGTCAGCGACGACGGGCGTCTCCCCGTCCTTGAGCATCTTCCGCGCCATGGCTTGGACTCCGGTCAGCCGCAGAACAGAACCCTAGGACGACGCTTGGGGGCGCAGGCGTGGGGGTGAGACATGGATCAGATGCCCACGGGCATCGCGTGGCGGCGGACCTCAGGCGGAGTGGAGGACCTCAGGCGTCCATGGCGGCCTCCTTGCATAGAGAAATACAGATGGGATTGAGACTTGAGAGAAAAAAAGGGAGACACAAACAGAGGGAGGAAGAAGAGCGGGGGAACACGTCGACATGCGGGAGTTCGGTCGACGGTGGACCTGCTCCGGCGAGACGCGAGGCCGAGGCAGCGGAGACCGAGGCTGGATCGTGTTGGATCTCCCTCCCTCGGGTTCTTCTCTCCCTTCTAGTGAGGGAAGGGGAGGGGCGAGAGGAGGAGGGTGTGGGGGATGCCATGGACGGTGGTGAGCTCCGTCGGAGGGAGGCGGCGGCGTTGATCTGGAAGGAAGGAGGCGAGCTCTCGTTTGCTCTCTCTCCATCGGGTGAGACAGCGAGGAGAGACGAGGGTAGGGATGGGATCGGGGTGGGTGGCGGCGGTGATGTGGGAGACGAGGGGAGCGAGATCTGGATCGAGCGAGGAGAGGGAGGCTGCTAGGGTTTGGGTTGGGTTGGGTTGAGAGGGGACCTGAGAGACGTTGGATCCGTCGGATGTGGACGGTCCTGATGGGCTAAGGGGGGTGATCCGTGTGAAGAGCTCTCATTGGCTCAGAAAAATTATGATTTAAAATAGTTTCTAAGTACTAAAACTAGGAGGGTTTTGTGAAGCAGCTATCAAAAATATTTTGCAAAATGGCACAACTAAAATTTTCTATCAATTTAGACCATATTTTATGGATGATAGCCAGTTTACATGCAATTTTTTAATCTTTGTAGCTATTTTAATCATTATTCGAGTGCCCAAAATGAGTATTTTTGTGAAGGGCCTACCAAATAATTGTTGCAAAATTGTACCAAATAAATTTTCTAAAATACTAGGCCATATTTAATGCACAATTGACCAAATGGTTGGGTGTCAGAAGTTTTGATCCACCTCTGGTGAAAAAGACAAATTTTCGCCAATTCAGATGGAAGCGGGTCAAATTTGAACTGCAGCTGCCTCGTAGTTTGCTCTTTATTTTTTCCAAAAATCATTTCTAGGTACATAAGTATCTATTTAATCAGAGAAACACCAAAAAAATTCCAAGATTCAACCACTAGCTAGGAACGGACATTCCCGCTGTTTTGACCGCATTTTGAAACAGGCATAAAAAATTCAAAAAAATTCAAAAAACTGGAAAACCTTCGCATTGAGTCATTATATGTGACCAAGTTACCAGGAAAAATTATAAACTTGTAATATGGCGAATATTTAAAAAAAGTGTTCTCAGAAATGAGCTATCATGCGTGAAGATGAATGGCTTTCAACCCAAATGCTCAATCTTATGGCCACATACATGGCATAGTTTGTTCAAATGATCTCATATTGTGCACAATGGTGCATATTGGAATGGCAAACAATGTTGCTTAAGGAAGTTTTCATTTTCTTTGGACGAAAAAACCATTTTCCATTTTTCGAGTGCCCAAAAGGAGGTATTTTTGTGAAGGACCTCCCAAATAATTGTTGCAAAATTGGACCGAATCAATTTTATAAAATAATAGGACATATATAATGCACAATTGACCAAATGGTTGGGTGAAAAAAGTTTTGATCCACCTCTGGTGAAAAAGACAAATTGCCGTCGATTCAGTTGGAAACGGGTCAAATTTGAACTGTAGCTGCCTCATAGTTTGCTCTTTATTTTTTACAAAAATCATTTCTAGGTACATAAGTATCTATTTAATCAGAGAAACACCAAAAAAATTCGAAGATTCAACCACTAGCTAGGAACGGTCAAGCCCGCTGTTTTGACCGCATTTTGAAACGGGCATAAAAAATTCAAAAAACATCAGAAAAATAGAAAACCTTCGCATTGTGTCATTATATGTGACCAAGTTTCCAGGAAAAATAATAAACTTGTAATACGGTAATTATTTAAAAAAGTGTTCTTAGAAATGAGCTATCATGTGTGAAGATTCATGTATTTCAACCCAAACGATCAATCTTATGGCCACATTCATGGCATAGTTTGTTCAAATGATCTTATATTGTGCACAAGGGTGTATCTTGGAATTACAAACAATGTTGCCAAAGGGAGTTTTCATTTTCTTTACACGGAAAATTCATTTTCCATTTTTCAAGTGCCCAAAATGAGGTTTTTTTGTGAAGGACCTACCATATATTTGTTGCAAAATTGTACCAAATCATTTTTATAAAATACTAGGACATATTTAATGCACAATTGATAAAATGGTTGGGTGTAAAAAGTTTTGATCCACCTCTGGTGAAAAAGACAAATTCCTGCCGATTCAGTTGGAAGCGGGTCAAATTTGAACTGCAGCTGCCTCATAGTTTGCTATTTCTTTTTTCCAAAAATCATTCTAGGTACATAAGTATCTATTTAATCATAAATACATGGTTTGGTGGCGATACGTCGAGGTTTGGGCGGTGGCCGAGGCCCCCAACTCTAGAGCGCGTAAACTCGCATGCCCGCCGCGTGGTCACCGCGTGGTCGTGGCATTGCCATGTGTTCTGGGCGGCCTAGGCATGTCTAGTGGGTTGGGCACTCCCCAGGTAGGTGCTAGGAAGAAAATCACAACATAAGATTCTCACGAGGAGACCGATCGATGCTCAAACATGAATAAGCAGCCAAGTGTTTGATTAGCGGTACGGAAAATGCACATGGCCAATGGGCGTGAGTTTTGGCCGAGGATGATCATCTACTAAGGATAATGTATTCACAAATTTTCAGCTCAAAAGGAGGATCCTAGGTGGTACTTGCTTTGCAAAGTACCACACTGGACAAAAATATGAATGTTGAAGCTGGGCTCAAAATAATGAATGGACTGAGCTGAAATTTGGTGGAGGATGGTTATTTGGGCATAGGAAAGCATTGTAGAAAATTGATATCATTTTTACATGCCAAAGTAGTACTTCCTTCACAATGCTCTTCTATGGAAAAAAACTTGGGAAAACTAGTGAGAGAGATTGGATGAACAAAATGAGCTAAAAATTGGTGTAGGTAAGTTACATAGGTATGGTCATGCGCTGGTAAATTTTCAAGTCATTTGGGTAAGCCTAGCTAGTACTTACTTCACAAAGCTTCTCTCGAGGTAGAAACTTTGGAAATTTCCTGAGAAAGATTTACTAGGAAAATTGAGCTGAATATTATCATGTGGCAATGATTTCGGTATGGAAGAGTGCCCGAAAAGTTTGAGGGTAATAGGAGGGGTCTATATAACACTTGCTTTGCAACGTGCCAATTTGGCCATAAAATATAAATTGAACATGGGCTCACATAGATGATTTGACTGAGCTGCAATTTGGAGGAGGGTGATAATTTGGGCATATGAAGGAGCTGTATAAATTTCATGTCATTTAGAGATATAAAAAAGGTACTTCCTTCACAATGCTTCTAGGTGGACAAAAACTTTGGAAATTTGCCAAGGAAGATTTGCTAGGCAAATGGAGCTAAATTTTGTCATGCGGTAATGATTTGGATAGGAAAGAGTGCCCAAAAATTCCGAGGGCAATCAAGAATATATAAATAACACTTCCTTCATAAAGTGTTGATGTGAACATAAGAGGAAATGAATATTGTTGAATTAGTTTTGAACTAGGCAAGGAAGGATTTTTACATATTTGATGAAGATATTCCCCAAAGAATTTATGAGATTTTTTTGGGAATTTTGGGAATGATAGAAATATAGGTTGGTTCACAACCTAGGGCAAAAACTGTCACATGGACATGACACATAGGCAAAACTGATGAGATGGCGCCTAGTCATCACAACCCACCACAATCTACAAGGCTATGACCATCTATATTGGTCATTAACAACTAGAAATAAGGCAGCGGACTAGCACTGTTTGCTTTGTGACCATTTCGCGTAAGGAAATTACGACCTTTCTAACCAAAATGGTCGCAATGGTTTAGGGTTTGGAGCCCCCGAACAGCTTTTGACCAATTGGTCTAAAATGGTCATAAATTTATGACCAATTCTTCGAGGGTCACTGACAGAAGGTCATAAGTTGACATATTTCTTGTAGTGTGTATATATGTAGCCGGTAGTGTCGGATAGATATACGAGAACTTGTTGTTCGACCAATCTCTCGGAGAAGGAGAGGTGGTCGATATCACACTTCTCTCTGTATGCATATATGTTCATGACGATCTTCTGTTTCCTTCGTTTGCTTACTAGCTAGCTAGCTAGCATGTCTAGTCCTCTCTATACGTATGTATAGTCGTAGCGTCGACCAAGCACGGACATAAGAGAGGACACTTCTCTCTATTAATTGTAGCTAGCTAACACAATATATGAAACACCTAAATTAACCCCCCAAAACCCCCAACCCCCCCCCTTCAAAAAAAACAAGAACCCCAGCCACAGAAATGCTGACGCGTGGATGCCTATTGGTCCCGGTTGGTGCCACCAACCGGGACCAAAGGGTCTCCTGCCTGGGCTCCGCGCACAGGCCGTGTGGAAGCCCATCAGTCCCGGTTCTGGATTGAACCGGGACTAAAGGGACAGGGCATTAGTACCGACCCTTTAGTCCCGGTTCAGGAACCGGGACAAAAGGCCCTTATGAACCGGGACAACAGGCCCTTTTTCTACCAGTGTGTGGCCGACCCCTCGATTGGATATGGGATGAAGAGAAGCCACTGCCACTCACGAACCGCCTCCGCAACTATCTCATACGAGTTACAACTCCGCCACTGTCGGTCAAGAGATGCCATCGCCGATCTCGATCATGAGCTGGTGGAAAACTGGTGAGAAGTTGGCTATGTTAGGCTATATGCATTGTTGTATGGGTTTTTATATGTGTTGCATCTCAGAGAGTGAGAGCGAGTTGGGCTAATGCGGCAATGCCTAATGGGTTTTTGTGTGATACACACAAAAACACTACAAGGTTATTTCGTTTAGTATTGAAATAGCATGGTATATGTGAATAGCATTGTAGTGAGAAAAATAGCTAAAATGTAATATGGACCTTCTAGATACACTATAGAGATGTTATAATCGTTGAAATAGCGTGCTATTTTTTCATTTCATGTAATTGCAATGCTTGTAGCAAGCTGCCATTTTCCAATCCTTGGTATAATTGCAGGATTTATAATAGAGTACAGTTAAATTAAATGAATGAATTGAGATCCAAATTTTTCAGGTTTGGTATAAGAAATATATCACTCTGAGAAAATTAGAGCAGGAACAAAAAATTTAGCAAATATCCATGATAGGGTGGAACAATTATTGTAACATCCCAATTTTCAAATTGGATGTTAATCATTAGGTCATCATATGCATCCATGATTCGTGCACTTTTGAATTTGATTTATTTGGACATGTTGATCCTAGAGATCTTAAGCAACTCAATGGCCATTTGAGAGAGTTGGAGGTTTTCACAAAAAGCCATTTTTGAATTTTCAAATTTTGAAAAATTGGATCAAGATGATTTTTATTTGAAATTATTTTTCCATTATTTCAAAATACATAAAATAATGAGAGAAGATAACATGACTTCTTCAAAGCAACTAAGAAATAATGAAAATTTAATTTTGAATAAAAATATACTTTATTTGAATTTTATTTGAGATTTTATTCAGTTAAATTATGGAAAAATGTGCATTTTTAAAAATTGCATTTAGTCCAGAAAAATGTTCTATTTATCCTAGATTTTAGGAGAGGACGGTGAAAATTATTTTGGGAATTTTAGGATTTTTATTTTATTTTATTTGGAAATTTTCTTCACGGTAAAATTTATATTTTTTTTAAATCTCGCGCGTGCTGACTGGGCCGGCCCAGCCGAAGCCAGGAGTCCAGGTCGGACCGCCGCCGCTCGACCCCGCTCCAAGTCAGCCATCCCCCGGGCCTTTAAAATCCAACCCCGCCACCCCTCTTCCTCACAAATCGCCTCCGCCCGTGCCGTCGCCGCTGCACGCCGAGCCGCCCGCGCCGCCGTTTGTTGCCGCACCGCCGCCTGCTGCCGCGCCGCCGCCCGCCGTCGCCGCCGGAGCCACCGCCCCGCCTCGTCGTTGACCTCGCCACCGTTTGACCGAACTGGTAAACCACCGGTCTTCTCGGTTATTTTAGTTTATAGGTTTAGATCGGTTTTTTAGTTTGTTAGTTTATATAATGAGCGTTCACCCAATTGGTTCCGTTAATGAACGAATTCGTTCGTTGGCCTCTGTTAGTGGACGTTCGTCCGATAGATTTGTCCTTTTCAGTTTATTTTCGGCCGAGAACTTATCCGCAATTAGTTTTCTTACAAATTAGTCCATGATCTTTAAACCCTCACTACTTTTTGCTCGTTTATCTAAATCCAACGAAACCAACACCAATTTCTTCATCTTGATCCCCTCTATTCAGATAACCAACTTAAATATGATATTGAAAATTTAAAATTTGATCTCAAGCAGATTTGAATTTGAACTTCTTTTGATCGTAGTTTGTGTTTCGTAGCTTCGATTTGATTGATTCTGCTTGCAAATCCAAGCTCTTCACTTGAACTTTCTGTTTAGATCTTTTCTTTTGGTTTTACCTTTGCATCTTATGCTTGAGTGCTTATGTATGCTATTGTTTGTCCATGATAGAGTTTCCGGAGTGCGAGGCTTGCTACTACGAATCTCTAGGGTTTTCCAATCATCAGCAAGGCAAGTAGCACTTTGATCATATCCCTTTATTACCCAGTTTTTATGCATTAGTCTCAATCCTCACACATTGCAAGAGTAGGTTTGTGAACATGTGGGTTTGGTTAAGTAGTTGATGAGGTAGGAACCTATCGTCCTCTGTCAACCCCATGTATTATACGTTATGCTTATACTGTTTTGCTATGCTCGTAGATGTGGTTTGGTATGTGAGACTTCATGCAAGTTGTGAGAGATTATAACTAAGGGAAACCTAAGGTGGCTACTTTAATACACATCAGGGCGGATTGGTTGTGGACATCTGGGAATCCAATGTTGTCCTAGGAGATCCCGGGGTACCCGTGTGATCATCCTATGGAATGCCACCCAGGCTCAAAGGGATCATAAGATTATTCATGCTAGGAACTTCTGTGTGCAGCCACATTACATTATGGGCTCTGTCATAGTTGAGTAAGTTGTGGGAATCCTTTTCTATGATAGGCTAGCAAATGTAGGGGAATTGTAGGTGTACCGGCCTATCTATCGGTTAAGGGGGCCTCTTTGGAAAGACTGTGTCTCGATCATCCGTTTCTCAAACATCCTGAAGTGCCACAAATTCAACGGAGGAGATTGAGTCTTGTGGGGGAAAGTGCGCAAACCTCTGCAGGGTATACAAACTAATCATGGTTAGCCGTGTCCCCGGTTATGGACATCCTGAGTATCTGGTACTTGAATTATTGTTTGATCTCATCACTATACTTAATGAATCTGTTGGGTTATAAATTATTATTTTGGGATTGAGTTGGGGGTACCTTCTCAATAATGAGATAAACTTTGTAGTTAAATAAAATATATTCCTTTGTTGTAGGGAAATTTTAGCTTTATGCAAATGATAACCATAGAGCCTCCACCATCCAAATATGCATGTAGTGATAGCTTTTATTTGTTCATTGCTCTATAGTGTTATCTTGCCAGCATATTCCATGTGCTGACCTACAAGGCTGCAACGTATCATGCTCCAGAATTTTCAGACGAAGAGTAAGGTGCGATAGGTCATTGTCATGTACCTAGTTTTGTCGTGGAGTTGGATGGAATCATTTTATCTTCGATGCTTCCGCAGTTATCTTGATTAGATGGCCTTCAACCATATTATTGTAATAATTACTCTATTTGAGACACTCGATGTAATAAGTGTGTGACTGAACTCTGTTATAAAGCCTCTAGTACTATGTGTGTCAGCAATACCGATCCAGGGATGACACTTAAGCACAAGGACTACGGTCCATTGGGATCGGGTCGCTACAAGATGGTATCAGAGCACACACTAATTATAGGGTGCAACCACTAGGAAAAGCAACATGATACTCTTCTCTACTCATTTCTAACTCTTCTCCATTTGTACACTATAGATGGCGGACCCAAGGAACAAGTTCGCTCAACCGGATGACGACACCCCTTTCGGACGACACTTGAAGGAAGTCATTAGGTACTTGAACATCGGCATACCAAGCTTCACCGGTACTTTCACCACCACTTTACCAAAAGAGGAGCGTTGGATGATACAAGTTCCTGTTCCAGGAAGGACTTCTACACCAGTTACCGAGCCCATCGAGTTTTCCTTTGATGCACCAACCCGGAGTTTAGGAAAGAGCATGGCCGCCCATATTGCCATTGGACGCATAGGCGAAGTGTACAACAAGTATCTTAAGGAAACCACCTACCAAATATGTGGACGCTGAGATGAGCAATGGGAGATGATTCGCACCAGGAAGGATAAATCCATTTCAGCCTACATACAGGAGTTGAACCAGCACATTTGATGCTACGAGAACCAGATGTGCACCAACATGATAGACACGAAGAAGGTGATGACACGGAACATGGAGCTAGAAGAGGAACTCAAGTCAACACGCGATGGATATGAAGAAGAAATTGATGTACTACTGGAGCAGAATGAAGACCTGAAGAGGAAGCTAGGAATATTCATGGGGGATCCCGAACCTGGAGTGGACATTCGTTCAGAAGATTACATCATACTAGAAGACACACACTCTGACCCCGACAGCGATGATGACTATGAAGACGGAGCTGGAGCAGATATTATGGAGTTTTCCACCGATCAAATTTTCTAGTCGACCACCATATTACCATTAGAGTTCTTCCATGTATATAGTAATCATTCGCGAAATTTTGTAACCATAGCTTAGATCGATTGTATGAATCTTGTTTGACATTGAGTGGTGTCGAATGAATACGTTTGTCTCATGTGCATATGGGTAGTGAAATATCTCTTTAGACCTCACTCTATTCTGTTCTCACCCATCTAAACCTATCAGATGCCTCCGAGACGTGACCCCACATTCGCCTTCCCACCGGAGCTCACTTAGTTGATCCAACAGCAGAATGCCTTGATGCAGTTGTTAGTCCAGAACCAAGGCAACAACAACACACTACAAAAAATACACTTCCATGATGATACGTTTTTGTCACAGTAGGTCGCGTTTTTTGTCATGCATGTACATTCGTGATGATTTTATGACAGAATCAAGATAGTCATACCTGTGCTGTCGTAGAAGTGTTCCATGACATTACCAAAATTATCATCACGGAAGTGTCCACTTCCATGACTATAAATCACGCGTCACAGAAGTGCTTTCGTCAAGGGTGACTGACACATGGCATCCACCGTAACGGAATGTTGTTAAGCTATCGGGTCCGGTTTTGGATCCGATAACCCATTAGCAGCCCCAACCAATGGGAATTTTCCACGTGTAAAAGCATCATTGGCTGGAGGAAACACGTGTCGGCTCACCGTTGGGACAGATGTCATCCACTCATTGGACCCAAGGCGCCTATGATACGTCGACACGTGGCACGGCCCAACAGAGGCCCATTCCTGTGAAAAGGCCGGTCCATTTGACTTGGTCAAAAGGTGGCGGGCCGGCCCAGGGAAAGCCTGTTAATGACATGTTCGCATATAGCCCATTTACAACCCGCTAACTCACGACCCGTTACGGCCTACCGAAATTAGGCCCAGTAGCGTCATCTGGGCCATCCAATATGATTCCAGCCCGTTGTAACTTCCGACCCATGTATGGCCTATGACGTATTTCGGCCCATATGAGTCCCTTTGTAACTCTTGGCCCATTAACGACCCGTGGTGAAATCGGCCCGTAATGAACAGTGTATTGCTTTATACCCATTACCGGCCCATTATTCCATTGGGTCATTTCCAGCCCATGTTACCTTTCGACCTTCTCAGGGCCCATTTATTCTTGGGCTCATTTCCAGCATTTGGTTACTTACGGCCCGTTACTAGCCTTTTCTGCTTGTGGGCAAATTCAGCCCATGGATACGGTCAACCCGTTTGTGGCCCGTTAATCTGTTGGGCCATTTTCATAGCATCATCAAATACGGCCTATTAACGGCCCATTATGGTCAGCCCATAAAACGTACAATTTCCACTCTAGCCCGTTTACGGCCCCTTATATGGCCCGTACAAGGCCCATAGATGAGACGGCCCATAGAAGGCCCATTGATCCGATGGCCCATAGAAGGCCCATTGATCCGACGGCAAATAGAAGGCCCATTGATCCGACGGTCCATAAAAGGCCCATGGATCCGATAGCCGATAGAAGGCCCATGGATCAGACATCCCATAGAAGGCCCACAGATCCGACGGCCATAGAAGGCCATGGATCGTCCGTCACGTAGATGGCCCATGGATCGTACGGCCTGTGGAGGGCCATGGTCACTACAACATTTGGGAGAGTTGGCCCCCATTTGAATGATATAGCATATTCAAAGAATTATCCTACTCTATACTATCACCTCTAAAAAAACATACACTATAAAATAAACAGACTAAGGCATAGAAACGTAGAATAATCCTACACTATACAATAAAGAAATTATAGCCGACCATACCCACTGGGCATTATGGCTCGGCACCAGTGATAATAAAGCATACACAAACAGCAAATTACATACACTGGGAAAATACAGCTCCTACATCATGGATGTGCATCAACATAACTTACCATTTGAACTATAATCTCTTCAGAAAATAGGATTGGTCAGACTTAGATAGCACAAATTTCAGTCTGCAAAATCTCTAATTCTTTCGTTGTTACCTCTATGTCTTGTTTCATTTTTTTGACTCCTGCATCTAATACCTGCATGTCCACTCTCAACTTGTTGATTGTACATTGAGAATCATGTACACGTTGTCTTGCCACCTCCAGTTGATGCTCGAGAACATCAGCACATTCCAATTCCAATCCATAATCATTCGGTAACGGCCATGCCGCACTGCTCGCAGATCTTTGTGTTGACGTCACATCATCCTGAAATGTTTCTGTAAGTACACATGACCAGGGCAAAAATATAGTTACAACACTGAAGCGAGCAAGACAGACTATTTTGTACATGGAAAAATAGGACTAACAATAATGTTACACGTCATGAAGCATAAGCAGGTGATATTTTAAAATTTATAAAAAAGGTAGTCTGTGCAACCTGCATACAGAAATCACTCTTAGCTCACCAGAGGAGCATGATGTTGGGGCCCAATCCAACACACAGACAAGTTACAAATTTAGACAGCACGTCGCGTAGAAGTAAGCAAGCAGTTCGCCATTCTGTAGCTCAATTGAAGTCTTAGGGAGCATAATGAACAGCAGAGGGTTTCATACAAATGTACTACAACAAGCAAAACTATGCAATCATTAGCCTTGTATAAACTAGATTGTGAGCCTCATGCAATAATAGTTGGTTAATAGACTTCAAAGCTTCAGGCACACTTCGGCAGAGTAATTAAATGGTAAGGCCTTTAATTATGTCAACTAATAGTTATACAAGTACCCAACATCAGGCATCTCATTAACTGAGGACAAATAAAGCAATTGAAAAGAGCAAATTAACTATGCCTGAAACAAACAAGGAATTGAACTGTTGAGTTGGATACAGTGACTTACCTTAACAGGTTGAAGAGGCTCAGCGCAGCTCCTACTTCTCTTGCAAGGCTCCTTCATAACATCTTGTACTTGGAAATCCTCAATCTTATCTTCATTGCACCCCCTCTGCAAGGTGACACAAACTAGTTACTTGTCTCATTGGAAGATATATATGCATACTTTCCAGTCTGTGAACACAAAAGGATGAGATTATAACAAAACAACACCACATAATGAAACATGCCGCATCTCTTACACTTGCACACAATGAAATGAGCATTTACTATGTCTACACTATGTAAAAACTAGGCATACCTTCGAACTGGATCTCCAGGTACTCTTGGAGAGCCTACTTTAGTGTACAGCCAAACCTTTATGTCACCTATGAGTTAGAAAAGGCCCCACTACAGCAGCCCTTAGTGTTTAAATCATTGACAAGCTCTGTTAGAGTGTTAAGTCAAGAACAACAAGTAATCAAAGCAAACATTCCTAGTATGGCTGGATGATGCAAACAAGCAATTGAACAGATGTGTGAGCAAATCTTACATATCAAGAAAAGAAGCAAAGAAGGAGGCTTAAAGACCATCACTTGACCGACCAGATTTAAGGGGCATTTAAACATCATGTGCAACATATGAACTAACATAAACATTGCATATTCCAGATTCTACAATGGAATGCACATGTATTAGGTTATGCCATGTATGATGATGCCTAAATGTACACTATATCAGGCAGGAGTGATTCATCATTGCACGCACAATTGAATTGCATGTTAAGGGCCAATTCTATTCCGCCTTTTTAGGGCTTCTTGTCAAAATAAGCCATAAAAGATGTAAAGAAGTCATTTTTGAGTTATGGGCTTAGGCTTAACTAATTTTGCTTTGGAGGGTGGTGTTTCGGGTAGAACCTCACTAAAAATTGAAGGGAGGGGGATAGTGAAATGACTTTGTTGTCTGCCCATATTACACTCAAAATGCAACTGCTGATGCCCGCGTCACACCTCACCCTCAAGTAAAAACAAACACCCAAGCGTTCATTGCCCTGCCCTCTTGCATCTCCTCTGCCCTTTCCCTCTACCTCGATCCCCTGCCTACAGCACTAGGGTTCCTCCAGCGAGCCATCGCCACTGGTCCCATCTTGCCTGGTCCTTGACAATGCTCTGTCCAGCTAGGCTACATGGCCAGCAGGTAGGGGCAAATCTCCCTGGCTGCTCCTCCCTCTGGCACTGCCCCTCATTCTCATGGTCTCCAGCAGCTGCTCCACTGTGGTTCGTCCAACGCACTACTCCGGCAGGCGCTGCACAACTACGGCTAATGCCACACTGTGGCAGAAGGCACCTTATTCCCCCTCCCCACCTCCCAGGCCGTGGCCTTGAGGTGTTATTGAAGGATGAGCTCATCCAACAAGGTGAGGATCTCCTAGGATTTTTTGCCAAATTTTCATTCTGATCCACTATACGATGAATTGCTATGAGCTGTTTCTACTACTGCTATATGATGCATTGCTATAAGCTGCTCCTGCTGCTGCTATATGATGAATTTCTTGAGTTGCTGCTATATAATGAATTGCTATGAGCTGCTGCTATATGATGAATTGCTATGAGCTGCTGCTACTATATGATGAGTTGCTATAAGCTGCTCCTGCTGCTGCTATATGATGAATTGCTATGAGCTACTCCTGCTGATGCTATATGATAAATTGCTATGAACTGCTCCTGCTGCTGCTATATGATGAATTGCTATGAGCCGCTCCTCCTACTGTTATATGATGAATTGCTATGAGCTGCTCCTGCTGCTGCTATATGATGAATTGCTATGAGCTGCTCCTGCTGCTGCTATATGATGAATCGCTATGAGCTGATGCTGGTATATGATGAATTGCACACTGCTGCTGCTGTATGATGAGTTGCTATGAGCTGCTGCTGCTATATGATGGTTTCAGGTGGTGCTGCTATATGATAATAACCATCCACTTGGACCATCGAATTTCAATAAATAATTGTTCTTCATTTAAATGTGGGTCATGCATTCTTCGTTTAAATTAGGAAATGTGATATCTATGGAAAACATTGACTAAAGTAGATTGTGCAAAGTAGATGGTATCTTTGTATTTGCATTTTGAGCAAATAGTGATGGTATGTTTTCCTATCATATTAGTTACTGCACTGGGTTCAATTTGTGATGTTTGCTAGTCAAATTAATTTTCATATGGGCAGCAAAATGAAAAAAATATAATGCAATCTAGACTTTTCACTGATCGTACCAAAGATAAGCTGAAAACACAATGAAAAGAACCGGTTGGCTTATTACATAGAGCTTATATTCATAGGTTCTTATTTTCTTTGGATAACTCGTAACAACTGTTCCTAAGAAACTTGGCCAATAGAACTAACATACAAATAACATGGCATGATGATTGCAATGGAGGAGTGACATACCATAGCACACTATATAGGCTCACTGCTGCCTCTCCTTTTTTGCGATGTTCCATGAAATTGCCACATACATCTTGTAATTTCTCATTGTGTAACCCTATCTGCAAGTTGACACGGCTAATTTAAGACATCTCTACATGATAATACATTGCATATCCCTTGCGCATATTTAAACCACCAATTAATGATTGTGTGCGTAGCATAAACTAGCAATGACTCTGTGTACTAGACTAGCAGGCACTCTAAGGGAGCCTAATATAGTGCACTGGAATTCCTACATGCCACCTAAGATTTTGTGTAATGTACTGCCTCTGTTCCTAAATATATGTCTTTGTAGAGATTCCAGTATGGACCACATACATATGTATATAGATGCATTTTCAAGTGTAGATTCACTCATTTTGCTCCGTATGTAGCCTATAGTGGAATCTCTAGAAAGACTTATATTTAGGAACAGAGGTATGAGGTAGTATCATGTATGACATCTACATATCTAATTTAGCAGCCAGTAGTAGAAATCATTGTCTACACAAAGGGATTACTGGTCGAAAATCCTTGCAAAGCACGCTGGCAGGCATAGAACAATACAAGAGAGAGAGACGCACTTACAAGATCATAGCAATGCCTCAGTCCAGGATCTTGGTTGGCCAAGCTTTTAGATCCAGAAGAAACATCGTTCTTGTAGTTTTTGCCAGCTGCATAACAGGTAGCAGCGACATGTTAGTATATTTGAAGTACATCAGGCATGTGATACTGGACGGGTTTAAAGGTGAGAAGTACCTAGGCCGTGGCGGGTGCTTGGCATCTTGCCAGACGGTGGGAATCAGGTTAGAAACGTCAAGGGTGATGACGCTGCGCTGGCTGTTGGGGTCAAATAAGGAGATCTAGAACCGTCGAGTAGGGTGTTTGTGGAGCGGCTCCAGTAGGGTGGACTACGGTGTGGGCGAAGCGGATCTGTGGTCGTGGACGAGGGCGTAGGTGAAGCTGCTCCGGTGGTTGGGTCAAGGATGGTGTCGATGATACGGATCTGCGGCCGTGGACGGGGCGTCGGAAGCTACCCCGGTAGGTTGGATGAGGGTGCGAGGAAGCGGATCTGAGGCCATGGACTTGTGAGTTGGCAAAGCGGCCCTGGTAGGGTTGAGAATGGTATAGGCAAAGCTACTCCGATGGGGTTGACGATGGTGGCGGCGAAGCGGCTCCGGTAGGGTTGAGGAAGGTGTCAGCGAAGAGGATCAGAGGCCGTCGACAGGGGCGTCAGTGGGGCAGGTCCGGGAGGGTGTGCACGAAGCGTCTCCGGTGGGGAGTACGAATGAGCCGCTGCAGATGCGCTGCGGTTGACGAGAGTACCGGCGAAGCAGATCCGGCGCCATGGACAAGGCCGACACTGAATGGGTTGTGGTACAGTGGTGGATGAGCAGTCTACTTGTTTCTAGGGGAGGTGGGAGGGTAGATGCGGTCGCAGAAGAAGATCCGGCGAGGTGGACACCGCTGGCAGTGAATGGGCTCTAGTACGCTGGTGGATGAGCAGTCTATGGTTTCGAGATGGGAGGGGAGAAAGGCCGATGAAGTATGGACGGCGTGATGTAAGATGCTCTGGTGTTGTGGAGTTAGTCGTTTTTGCGGGAGGGGGAGAGGAAATGGGGATGCCGTGTAGTGGGGGGAACCGGAAGTTACCAAAGCAGCCTCGACCTATTATGTAGATGAGGGCGGTATTGTAACTGTTGATCTCCGTGCACCAAGGACAAAAGGGGAATTTCGCGACTAAGGTGGCGGAAATTTTAGAAGGAGGCGGGAGATTTTTCCGCCCGCGGGATCGTTTGTATCCAGTTTCAACTAATTTTGGACCGTGCTAGCGGGAAGGTCATGCGAGACTGTGTACACGGGGCATGCGTCAGCAGTTAATAACTGGCGTGAAGTCCACCCCAGAAAAAAGACAATAACTCGAGATGATGCGCCGATAACTTGGACGTTCACATGGGTGCGGCCAATCGTACGGGTGTAGTGGCGCGTTCACAAAAAAGGGATCAAACGCTCAGCCTATGTATTTCTCGTGTAAATAGATAATTTAGTGCAATTGGTTATTTACTTTAAACATAATGCATTGATGTGTTAGTGTAGAGGCGCACAAAAAGAAATGGATATTGTAGTCCGCTACTTAAAATTGTTACCTCATATGATTACATAGCCTCCATTTCATAAATTGCGTACCCGTTGAATTCATATATGAATATTACATATATTAGTTCATAATAGAACCTTAAATCATCCAAGACTAATGATTTTAAATGCAAGAGTAACAATGGTGCATGTACATGATAGCTACATTGGTTGTTTGAAGAAACATCACTGTAACTTTGGCATGCACAACTGAAAAGGTTTATTTAAATAGAAAAAAATGTGATACGTGAGTGTCCAATCTTTATAGCGTTGAATCGATATTGTACCTTTGGCCATGATATGAAGTAGATATTGATTTATGTTCAAGCGATGCACGTCCACGATCGCGAGATAGTGATACGTGAATGGATTGTGAAATCTATCTCACACGCATACATATCTCATTTCCCTGTGGGCATCGGAATCACACACGCGCACTTCATGTATTTCTCTCCCTCCATCAAGGTTAGAATTCGTCTTTCTACCCCATCCTACAAGTCTCTCACACAGAAACACACATGCTCTATCTCTCAAACACGCCCACCCCTTTAATTCCGCCCACCCACAGCCACTAATGTCTCAAAGTATAATAATGTCTCTCACACACATGCCTAAGGTTAACTCGAGTTCCGGAACCATATGAATACATACAATGGGATTCCAGCAGAGCACCTTTTATTTTGATATTTTGTTCTCTCTCTCTCTCTCTCACACACACACACACACACTCTTGTATTTGAATGCACACCATTTTGTTTATCTTCGTGATGCTTTTAAGTATGCCTCGCACAAATGCTATCTACCTATCCCTTAATATAGCTAGATATGTGTCACACAAACTCCTTCTCCCTACTAGCAAGATGCCCATGCGTTGCACGGAATATCAAGATGCATTTGTATGAGTAGTTTATCTTGTGGGAGAAAAGGATGAATGAGGGAATGCCTAATTTGCAAATGCGGAGAGGGGTGTGGGTATCTTTTTGCAAAATTGCCACAGTTTCCTTCCTATCCGTCGGATATAAATCGATGGCCTATATTGCAGGATGGCAGGAACACCATCATCACCAACTTTGATTTTTATAAGAGTATAGATATGTAAGTGTCACTGCCCCCCCCCCCCCCCGACACACACACCCACACCCACACAACCACACACACACACACTTCCCAACACCGAAGGAGTAGGGTGACACCTCGATCTTGATACTAATCTATTGACTGGCTTCTCTCTCAAACACACACACACGCACACACACTACCCGACACCGAAGGGGTAGGGTGGCACCTCAATCTTGATAGTAATCTATCTACTCCTCTTTCGAACACACACACACACACACTCGCTAGTTGTGCCTCTGTGCCTACCGCGCACACTCTCGATACGTCTTTCTCTCCCCCCACCCCCCACCCCAACAATGATAGCAGAAGGGTGACAACTCGATTTGATCGTAATTTGTCAATTGGTTTCTCTCTCGAACATTGTGTCTCTGTGCCTCGCTACTAGTGAATCTGAAATCATTCGTGGCAGACATAAAATATATCACTTCAACCCAATTATTGCAGTAACTATTTTAAAAGAAACTAGCTAGATGCCCGTGTGTTGCACGGAACATCAAGATGCATTTGTATGAGTAGTTTATCTTGTGAGAGAAAAGGATGAATGAGGGAAGGCCGTATTTGCGAACGTGGAGAGGGGTGTGGGTATATTTTTGCAAAATTGCCATAGTTTCCTTCCTATCCATTAGATATAAATCCGACGGCCTATATTGCAGGATGGCACGCACACCATCATCACCAACTCTGTTTTCTACTCCCTCCGTTCCTAAATATTTGTCTTTTTAGAGATTTCAACAAGCGACTACATATGAAGCAAAATTAGTGAATCTACACTCTAAAATATGTCTACATACACATCCGTATGTGGTAGTCCATTCGAAATCTGAAAAAGACAAATACTCCCTCTGTTCCTAAATATAAGACCTTTTATAGATTCTACTATAAACTACATACGGATGTATATAGACATACTTTAGAGTGTAGATTCACTCATTTTGCTCCGTACATAGTCTATAGTGGAATCCCTAAAATGTCTTATATTTGGGAACAGAGGGAGTATTTAGGAACGGATGGAGTATAAGAGTACACATGGAGATATATCTCCATCATGGTCTAAGACAAAAATGTGTTGGACTGGTTAGCGTCGGATGCTCGCAACGCGATGACATGAGTTCGAATTATGTCTTTAGCTTTAGATTTTTATATTATATATTACTTATTTAATATATACTTCTTTCGCTACTGTACTAACAGTGGAACCCACAGAGTACTTAGAATACAAGATTACAGATGGACTTGTTTCTTTTTAACTTTCTGTACGAAGCTGTAGCCACCCTGCAAGTCGCGTGTACACTGTACATGCAATTAACTTTTTATAGAGGAACAATCATACATGCAATTAACTCAAATGGATTGGATGTCACTCTATTATTTCCAGCATAAAGCATCTCTAACGGCAGCCGGCAAATTTCCTCCCGCTTCCTTCCGCGAAGGACGACATCAAAGGCCAGCGGCATACATTTTCACAACTCTAACCAACCAGATGAAATTCGTGCAAACACAGAATGATTTCATATAAGCATGAAGGATTTCGTATAAAAAAGCCGGATCTTCATATAAACATGATGGATTTCATTACATTTAAATGAACTAAGCGATGCCAATCCGGCTCTCTTGGTATAATTAATACTCCCTCCGTCCGGAAATACTTGTCCTAGAAATGAATGTATCTACACTTATTTTAGTTATAGATACATACAATTTATCCATTCTTAGAACAAATATTTCCCGCCAGCTGGAGAGTGTGTATATAATCTAAATGGCCGCATGCGGATCCCTTTGTCTTCCTCATGTCCGGCAGACACTTGCGGGGTTTACGAAGGTCTTCGGAAGAGACGAAGCAGCAAAGAAACCACCTGAATGCGCAGTCGTCGCCTAGGCGGTGGCTGAGGGAGTCCTGGATTAGGGGGTCCTCGGATAGCCGGACTATATCCCTTGGCCGGACTGTTGGACTATGAAGATACAAGATTGAAGACTTCGTCCCGTGTCCGGGTGGGACTCTCCTTTGCGCGGAAGGAAAGCTTGGCGATTCGGATATGTAGATCTCCTTCCTTGTAACCGACTCTATGTAACCCTAGCCCCTCTGGTGTCTATATAAACCAGAGGGTTTTAGTCCATAGGACAACAACAATCATACCATAGGCTAGCTTCTAGGGTTTAGCCTCTCCGATCTCGTGGTAGATCAACTCTTGTAGTACTCATATCATCAAGATCAATCAAGCAGGAAGTAGGGTATTACCTCCATCGAGAGGGCCCGAACCTGGTAAACACTGTGTCCCCCGCCTCGTGTTACCATCTGCCTTAGACGCATAGTTCAGGACCCCCTACCCGAGATCCACCGGTTTTGACACCGACAGTGGTGCTTTCATTGAGAGTTCCACTACGCCGTCACAATCAAGGCTTGATGGCTCCTTCGATCATCGGCCGCGATGCGATCCAGGGTGAGGTTTTCCTCCCCGGATAGATCTTCGTGTTCGGCGGCTTTGTACTGCGGGACAACTCGCTTGGCCATCTGGAGCAGATCGAGAGCTACGCCCTTGGCCATCAGGTCAGGTTTGGAATCTTGAACTATACCACCGACATCCGCGGAAACTTGATCTTCGACGGATTCTAACCCATGTCAAGTACGCCGCATAGTCATGATGAGCATGATTTAGCTCTGCCATCGGACAGTGTTCGGGAGATCACACCTGTACCTACTCTGGCCCTCAATCCGGAACAGATTGTGCTGTCCGAGGATGGGTGGATGGACCCCGCCACGGGGGCCGCACACTTAGTGGCGATAGAGCCGAATTCTGACTTCACCTCTATGAGACATGTGTTGTCGGACACTCGGATTCGCTCCCCGGCCACAGACTCGAACCGCCCGCGTTCGTGCCCATCCAATCTGATTGGGCACCGATCATGGAGTTCACCTTCGCGGATATCTTTCAGCACTCACCCCTAGGTGATGTGCTAAACTCATTACGGTCTCTCTCCTTGTTAGGAGACCCTTAGCCGAACTATGTCCGGCTCAAGTGGGAAGCGGACGGCGAAGAAATTTGTTCCCCACCCACCACCCACTTAATAGCCACTGTCGACGACCTAACCGACATGCTCGACTTCGACTCCGAAGACATCGACGTTATGGACGACGATGCGGGAGACGAACAGGAACCACCGCCCACAGGGCACTGGACTGCCACCTCATCGTATGATATATACATGGTGGATGATGTCTACTACACAACCTTCTTCTTGTGGACGTTGCTGGGCCTCCAAGTGCAGAGGTTTGTAGGACGGTAGCAAATTTCCCTCAAGTGGATGACCTAAGGTTTATCAATCCGTAGGAGGCGTAGGATGAAGATGGTCTCTCTCAAGCAACCCTGCAACCAAATAACAAAGAGTCTCTTGTGTTCCCAACACACCCAATACAATGGTAAATTGTATAGGTGCACTAGTTCGGTGAAGAGATGGTGAAACAAGTGGTATATGGATAGTAGATAAAGGTATTTGTAATCTGAAATTATAAAAACAGCAAGGTAGCAAGTGATAAAAGTGAGCGTAAATGGTATTGCAATGCGTGGAAATAAGCCCTAGGGTTCATACTTTCACTAGTGCAATTCCTCTCAACAATACTAACATAATTGGATCACATAACTATCCCTCAACATGCAACAAAGAGTCACTCCAAAGTCACTAATAGCGGAGAACGAACGAAGAGATTATGGTAGGGTACGAAACCACCTCAAAGTTATTCTTTCCAATCAATCCGTTGGGCTATTCCTATAAGTGTCACAAACAGCCCTAGAGTTCGTACTAGAATAACACCTTAAGACACAAATCAACCAAAACCCTAATGTCACCTAGATACTCCAATGTCACCTCAAGTATCCGTGGGGATGATTATACGATATGCATCACACAATCTCAGATTCATCTATTCAACCAACACATAGAACCTCAAAGAGTGCCCCAAAGATCTACCAGAGAATCACGACGAAAACGTGTGCCAACCCCTATGCATAGGTTCATGAACCCGCAAGTTGGTCACCTTAACATACATCAAGTGGCACGCGGTATCCCATTGTCACCACAGATATCCACGGCAAGACATACATCAAGTGTTCTCAAATCTTTAAAGACTCAATCCGATAAGATTACTTCAAAGGGGAAACTCGATTCATTACAAGAGAGAAGAGGGGGAGGAAACATCATAGGATCCAAATATAATAGCAAAGCTCGTGATACATCAAGATCGTAACATCTCAAGAACATGAGAGAGAGAGAGAGAGATCAAACACATAGCTACTGGTACATACCCTCAGCCTCGAGGGAGAACTACTCCCTCCTCATCATGGAGAGCGTCGGGATGATGAAGATGGACACCGGTGAGGGTTCCCCCCCTCCGGCAGGGTGCCGAAACAGGGTCCCGATTGACTTTTGGTGGCTACGGAGGCTTCTGGCGGCGGAACACCCGATCTATGTTGCGTTCTGGAAGTTTTATGGTACGACGATATATATGGGTGCAGGAAGTACGTCGGAGGAGCCACGGGGGCCCCACGAGGTAGGGGGCGCGCGTGCCCCCCACCCTCGTGGGCAGCCTGTGTCTCCCCTGACATGCACTCCAAGTTTCCTGGGTTGCTTTCCTTCCAAAAATAACTTCTCCAGTTGATTTCGTTCCGTTTCGACTCCGTCTGATATTCCTTTTCTTCGAAACACTGAAATAGGCATAAAACAGCAAATCTGGGCTGGGCCTCCGGTTAATAGGTTAGTCCCAAAAGTAACATAAAAGTGGATAATAAAGCCCAATATTTCCTAAAACAGTAGATAATATAGCATGGAGCAATCAAAAATTATAGATACGTTGGAGACGTATCAAGCATCCCCAAGCTTAATTCCTACTCATCCTCGAGTAGGTAAATGATAAAAAGATAATTTTTGATGTGGAGTGCTAGTTGGCATAATTTCAATGTAATTCTTCTTACTTGTGATATGAATATTCAGATCCGAAAGATTCAAGACAAAAGTTCATATTGACATAAAGATAATAATACTTCAAGCATACTAACTAAGCAATTATGTCTTCTCAAAATAACATTGCCAAAGAAAGTTCATCCCTACAAAATCGTATAGTTTAGTCATGCTCCATTTTCGTCACACAAGAATGCTCTCATCATGCACAACCCCGATGACAAGCCAAGCAATTGTTTCATACTTTAGTAATCTCAAACTCATAAACTTTCACGCAATACATGAGCGCGAGCCATGGATATAGCACTATGGGTGGAATAGAATAATGAGGGGGTTATGTGGACAAGACAAAAAAGGAGAAAGTATCACATCAACGAGGCTAATCAATGGGCTATGGATATGCCCACCGATTGATGTTAATGCAAGGAGTAGGGATTGCCATGCAACGGACGCACTAGAGCTATAAATATGAAAGCTCAACAAAAGAAACTAGTGGGTGTGCATCCAACTTGCTTGCTCATGAAGACCTCGGGCACTTGAGGAGGCCCATTGTTGGAATATACAAGCCAAGTTCTATAATGAAAAATTCCCACTAGTATATGAAAGTGACAGAACAAGAGACTCTCTATCATAAAGCTCATGGTGCTACTTTGAAGCACAAGTGTGGAAAAAGGATAGTAGCATTGTCCCTTTAATTTTTTTTATTTTTTTATTTGGCCTTCCTTTTTTTGGGACAATGCTCTATTGAATGATGATCATCACACTTCTATTTATTTACAACTCAATGATACCACTCGATACTAGAAGAAAGATGACTCTATATGAATGCCTCTGGCGGTGTACCGGGATATGCAATGAATCAAGAGTGACAAGTATGAAAAAATTATGAACGGTGGCTTTGCCACAAATACTATGTCAACTACATGGTCATGCTAGCAATATGACAATGATGAATGTGTCATGATGAACGGAATGGTGGAAAGTTGCATGGCAGTATATCTCGGAATGGCTATGGAAATGCCATAATAGGTAGGTATGGTGGCTATTTTGAGGAAGGTATATGGTGGGTTTATGGTACCGGCGAAAGTTGCACGGTACTAGAGAGGCTAGCAAAGGTGGAAGGGTGAGAGTGCGTATAATCCATGGACTCAACATTAGTCATAAAGAACTCACATACTTATTGCAAAAATCTATTAGTTATCGAAACAAAGTACTACGCACATGCTCCTAGGGGGATAGATTGGTAGGAAAAGACCATCGCTCGTCCCCGACCACCACTCATAAGGAAGACAATCAATAAATAAATCATGCTCCGACTTCGTTACATAACGGTTCACCATACGTGCATGCTACGGGAATCACAAACTTCAACACAAGTATTTCTCAAATTCATAACCACTCAACTAGCATGACTCTAATATTATCACCTCCATATCTCAAAACAATTATCAAGTATCAAACTTCTCATAGTATTCAACACACTCATAAGAGAATTTTATTATTCTTGAATACCTAGCATATTAGGATTTTAAGCAAATTACCATGCTATTAAAGACTCTCAAAATAATCTAAGTGAAGCATGAGAGTTCATCTATTTTTTCAAAATAAAACTACCACCATGCTCTAAAAGATATAAGTGAAGCACTAGAGCAAATGACAAACTACTCCGAAGGATATAAGTGAAGATCAATGAGTAGTCGAATAATTATGCAACTATGTGAAGACTCTCTAACATTTAATAATTTCATATCTTGGTACTCTATTAAAAAAGCGATCAAAACTAAATAAAATTACATTCTAAGAATGGCAAACATCATGTGAAGAAGCAAAACCTTAGGATCAACCGATACTAATCGATAGTTGTTGAAGAAGAAAGGTGGGATGACAAACGGGGCATCCCCATACTTAGACGCTTGAGACTTCTTGAAATATTATCTCGGGATGCCTTGGGCATCCCCAAGCTTGAGCCTTTGTGTCTCCTTAATTCCTCTCATATCACGGTCTCCCTAAATCTCAAAAGCTTCATCCACACAAAACTCAACAAGGACTCGTGAGATAAGTTAGTATAAACATTGCAAAAACCTTATCATACTCTACTGTAGCAAATAACTAAAATTATTATTCAACATTTCATACTAAATTCCACTGCATATTTAATAGTCCTATCCTCAAATAGAATCATTAAAGAAGCAATCATATGCAAACAATGCAAACATAACAGCAATCTGCCTAAACAGGATAGTCTGTAAAGAATGCTGCAACATCCATACTTCCCTAGCTCCAAAAATTATGAAATAAAATTCCCACAGTATTAAATTTATCAGAGCTTAATATGCAAAAGGTTTCAACATTTTATCACATTCTGACTTTTCTAGGGAATTATTGCAACAGCGGTAAACTTTCTGTTTTCAAACAGCAACATGTATACTTGTAACATAGGCATAGTAAAGGCTATCAATGCCACTTTTATTGAAATAAAAGATGCAAAACATTGTTCTAAATAACATCAAGCAAATGCAAACAAAATTAATTGACGCTCCAAGCAAAACACATATCATGTGGTAAATAAAAATATAGCTCCAGGTAAAGTTACCGATGAACGAAGACGAAAGAGGGGATGCCTTCCGGGGCATCCCCAAGCTTAGGCTCTTGGTTATCCTTGAATATTACCTTGGGGTGCCTCGGGCATCCCCAAGCTTAGGCTCTTGCCATTCCTTATTCCATAGTCCATCGAATCCTTACCCAAAACTTGAAAACTTCACAACACAAAACTTAACAGAAAACTCGTAAGCTCTGTTAGAATAAGAAAATAAATCACCACTTCAAGGTACTGTAATGAACTCATTCTTTATTTATATTGGTGTTAAACCTACTGTATTCCAACTTCTCTATGGTTTATAAACTATTTTACTAGCCATAGATTCATCAAAATAAGTAAACAACACATGAAAAACAGAATCTGTCAAAAACAGAACAGTCTGTAGTAATCTGGATCAAACGTATACTTATGTAACTCATAAAATTCTCAAATAAATTGCTGGACCTGAGGAATTTATCTATTAATCATCTTCAAAAAGAATTAACTAAATATCACTCTCCAAATAAAAATGGAAGGAGTTCTCGTGAGCGCTAAAGTTTCTGTTTTTTACAGCATGATCAACAAGACTTTCCCCAAGTCTTCCCAAAGGTTCTACTTGGCACAAACACTAATTAAAAGCATAAAACCACATCTAAGAAGAGGCTAGATGAATTACTTATTACTAAACAGGAACAGATAGCAAGGAATAAAAATAAAATTGGGTTGCCTCCCAACAAGCGCTATCGTTTAATGCCCCTAGCTAGGCATGATAATGACAATGATGCTCACATAAAGGATAAGAATTGAAACATAAAGAGAGCATCATGAAGAATATGACTAACACATTTAAGTATAACATAATTCCTATGCATAGGGACTTTGTGAGAAAACAACTTGTGGGAACAAGAATCAACTTGCATAAGAAGGTAAAACAAGCACAACTTCAAAACTTTAAGCACATAGAGAGGAAACTTGATATTATTGCAACTCCTACAAGCATATATTCATCCCTCATAATAATTTTCAGTAGCATCATGAATGAATTCAACAATATAACCAGCACCTAAAGCATTCTTTTCATGATCTACAAGCATAGACATTTTATTACTCTCCACATAAGCAAAATTCTTCTCATGAATAATAGTGGGAGCAAACTCAACAAAATAATTATCATGTGAGGCATAATCCAATTGAAAACTAAAATCATGATGACAAGTTTCATGGATATCATTATTCTTAATAGCATACAAGTCATCACAATAATCATCATAGATAGCAACTTTGTTCTCATAATCAATTGGAACCTCTTCCGGAATAGTGGATTCATCACAAAATAAAGTCATGACCTCTCCAATTCCACTATCATCAATATAATCATCATAAATAGGAGGCATGCTTTCATCATAATAAATTTTCTTATCAAAACTTGGGGGACAAAAAATATCATCTTCATCAAACATAGCTTCCCCAAGCTTGTGGCTTTGCATATCATTAGCATCATGGATATTCAAGGGATTCATACTAACAACATTGCAATCATGCTCATCATTCAAATATTTAGTGCCAAACATTTTATAGATTTCTTTTTCTAGCACTTGAGCACAATTATCCTTTCCATCATACTCACGAAAGATATTAAAAAGGTGAAGCGTATGAGACAAACTCAATTCCATTTTTTATAGTTTTCTTTTATAAACTAAACTAGTGATAAAACAAGAAACTAAAAGACTCGATTGCAAGATCTAAAGATATACCTTCAAGCACTCACCTCCCCGGCAATGGCGCCAGAAAAGAGCTTGATGTCTACTACACAACCTTCTTCTTGTAGACGTTGTTGGGCCTCCAAGTGCAGAGGTTTGTAGGACAGTAGCAAATTTCCCTCAACTGGATGACCTAAGGTTTATCAATCCGTAGGAGGCGTAGGATGAAGATGGTCTCTCTCAAGCAACCCAGCAACCAAATAACAAAGAGTCTCTTGTGTTCCCAACACACCCAATACAATGGTAAATTGTATAGGTGCACTAGTTCGGCGAAGAGATGGTGAAACAAGTGGTATATGGATAGTAGATAAAGGTATTTGTAATCTGAAATTATAAAAACAGCAAGGTAGCAAGTGATAAAAGTGAGCGTAAATGGTATTGAAATGCGTGGAAATAAGGCCTAGGGTTCATACTTTCACTAGTGCAAGTCCTATCAACAATACTAACATAATTGGATCACATAACTATCCCTCAACATGCAACAAAGAGTCACTTCAAAGTCACTAATAGCGGAGAACGAACGAAGAGATTATGGTAGGGTACGAAACCACCTCAAAGTTATTCTTTCCAATCAATCCTTTGGGCTATTCCTATAAGTGTCACAAACAGCCCTAGAGTTCATACTTGAATAACACCTTAAGACACAAATCAACCAAAACCCTAATGTCACCTAGATACTCCAATGTCACCTCAAGTATCCGTGGGTATGATTATACGATATGCATCACACAATCTCAGATTCATCTATTCAACCAACACATAGAACCTCAAAGAGTGCCCCAAAGATCTACCGGAGAATCACGACGAAAACGTGTGCCAACCCCTATGCATAGGTTCATGAACCTGCAAGTTGGTCACCTTAACATACATCAAGTGGCACGCGGTATCCCATTGTCACCACAGATATCCACGGCAAGACATACATCAAGTGTTCTCAAATCTTTAAAGACTCAATCCGATAAGATTACTTCAAAGGGGAAACTCGATTCATTACAAGAGAGAAGAGGGGGAGGAAACATCATAGGATCCAAATATAATAGCAAAGCTCACGATACATCAAGATCGTAACATCTCAAGAACACGAGAGAGAGAGAGAGAGAGAGAGAGAGAGATCAAACACATAACTACTGGTACATACCCTCAGCCTCGAGGGAGAACTACTCCCTCCTCGTCATGGAGAGCGCCGGGATGATGAAGATGGACACCGGTGAGGGTTCCCCCCGTCCGGCAGGGTGCCGGAACAGGGTCCCGATTGACTTTTGGTGGCTACGGAGGCTTCTGGCGGCGGAACTCCCGATATATGTTGCGTTCTGGAAGTTTTAGGGTACGACAATATATATGGGTGCAGGAAGTACGTCGGAGGAGCCATGGGGCCCCACGAGGCAGAGAGCACGCCCTAGGGGGTTGGGCGCGCCCCCCACCCTCGTGGGCAGCCTGTGTCTCCCCTGACGTGCACTCCAAGTTCCCTGGGTTGCTTTCCTTCCAAAAATAACTTCTCAAGTTGATTTCATTCTGTTTCGACTCCGTCTGATATTCCTTTTCTTCGAAACACTGAAATAGGCATAAAACAGCAAATCTAGGCTGGGCCTCCGGTTAATAGGTTAGTCCCAAAAGTAACATAAAAGTGGATAATAAAGCCCAATATTGCCTAAAACAGTAGATAATATAGCATGGAGCAATCAAAAATTATAGATACGTTGGAGACATATCAGTGGACACCACCAAAGAAAGCGATGGCAATAAGGCAATAGAGGATAACCTCCCCCCCAGAAGCAATCCAAGAACCGGCGTCACCGACGCCGCTCCAAACCCTGCCATAGCAAAAACAGCGATACCGGCACAGGAGATAATAACGCCGCAAATAGTGCCAAAGACGAAGACAATCCCCTCCAGCCAGGCTTTGAGCAGGAGGTTGGCAAGCCAACCCCAAGGAACAGCCAGCATACGGAGAATCAAAGGATGACAATTACATGCCTCTCTCCGAATATGAGGTGAGCCTCGGCGACGAAGAATTTATCGTGCCTGAGGATCCCGTCGAACAGGAGCGCTTCAAGCGCTGGCTTATTGCCACAGCAAAAAGCCTAAAGAAAAAGCAACAACAGCTTCAAGCTGAGCAAGATCTGCTAGCGGATAGATGGACTGAGGTCCTGGCAGCCGAGGAACACGAACTTGAGCGCCCAATCAAAAGTTTCCCAAAGCGCAGGTTGCTACCCCAGCTTGAAGAGGAAGCATTAAAGCCTGTGCTTCCAGCGTATGATGCGGCAGACCGGCCACCTCATGGCCAAGACAAAGTGGCATATAAGCCCGAAGTCCAGCCCGCACCCCGTCGCCAGTCAAACAAGAACAACAAAGCCCGGGGTAACATGCAGGACCTGCGAGACATATTGGAAAACAAAGCATGACACAAAAGATCGATCTTCGGATCACGAGGGCGCGCCCCAACACATGACGATGACCGTCATGCCAGATATACCAAAAGCAAATCCGTCCGGGACGAACACAGCAGACAAGACTCATATGAACTGCGTCGTGACATAGCCCGGCACAGAGGCGCCGCACACCCCCTATGCTTCACTGATGAAGTAATGGATCATGAATTCCCGGAAGGGTTTAAACCCGTGAATATTGAATCATATGATGGTACTACTGACTCCGCGGTATGGATAGAGGATTTCTTCCTCCACATTCACATGGCCCGCGGGGATGATCTACACGCCATCAATACCTCCCGTTAAAACTCAAAGGACCAGCTCGGAATTGGCTAAATAGCTTGCCAGCAAACTCCATAGGAAGTTGGGAGAACCTGGCAGACGCATTCCTAGACAACTTCCAGGGCACTTATGTGCGACCACCGGATGCTGATGATTTAAGTCACATAACACAACAGCCCGGAGAGTCAGCTAGGAAATTTTGGACTCGGTTCCTAACCAAAAAGAACCAAATTGTGGACTGTCCGGATGCCGAAGCCCTAGCGGCCATTAAACATAACATCCGTGATGAGTGGCTCGCCAGACATCTCAGCCAAGAGAAGCCAAAGTCCATGGCAGCCCTCACAACACTCATGACCCGCTTCTGCATGGGCGAGGATAGCTGGTTGGCCCATAGCAACAACACATCAAGCAACCCTGGCACATCGGAGGCGAGAGACAGCAATGGCAAACCACGTCGCAACAGATACAAGCGCCGCAACAATGGCGATAACGCCGAAGACACGGCCGTCAATGCCGGATTCAGTGGCTCTAAATCCGGTCAGCGGAAAAAGCCGTTCAAAAGAAACAATCCGGGCCCGTCCAGTTTGGACCGCATACTCGACTGCTCGTGTCAAATTCACGGCACCCCCGATAAGCCAGCCAACCACACCAACAGAGAATGATGGGTGTTCAAACAGGCCCGCAAGTTAAATGCCAAAAGCAAGGAAAAGGGGCTGCATAGCGACGACGAGGAGGAGCCCCGGCCGCCGAACACAGGAGGACAGAAGAAATTTCCTCCCCAAGTGAAAACGGTGAACATGATGTACGCAACCCATATCCCCAAGTGGGAACGGAAGCATGCACTAAGGGACGTCTACGCGATGGAGCCAGTCACCCCAAAGTTCAACCCATGGTCTTCTTGTCCGATCATTTTTGATCGTAGGAACCACCCCACTAGTATCCGTCATGGAGGTTCTACTGCATTGGTCCTTGATCCTATCATTGACGGATTCCACCTCACTCGAGTCCTTATGGACGGTGGCAGCAGCCTAAACCTGCTTTACCAGGATACAGTGCACAAAATGGGTATCGACCCCTCGAGGATCAAACCCACAAAAACAACTTTCAAAGGTGTCATACCAGGTGTAGAGGCCTGTTGCATGGGCTCAATCACACTGGAAGTGGTCTTCGGATCTCCGGATAACTTCCGAAGCGAAGAGTTAATCTTTGATATCGTCCCCTTCTGCAGTGGCTATCACGTACTACTCGGACGAACCGCATTCGCTAGATTCAATGCGGTACCACATTATGCATTCCTCAAGCTCAAAATGCCAGGACCTCGTGGGGTTATAACAGTTAACGGGAACACAGAACGCTCGCTCCGCATGGAGGAGCACACTGCGGCCTTGCAGCAGAAATGCAAAGCAGCCTTTGGAGGCAAACCGCCAATTCGGCGACAAGATCCACAGACACATTCAAGCGAGTCCGGAATAACCTACAACAGAATCGCCAGGCGCATTTAGAGCTCGCCTAGCAATTCGGCCTCCGTCCTAGTCCCAGTCAAGCGATGAAATTTACGCCGCGCGTACATAACTACGCACTAAAGATACCATGGGTATAGGCAGAGGCACGGCTATGGCACGTCCCACAACGCGGTTCAACCGCCTTAGGACCAGTATATCTTTATCATTTCCTTCCTTTCAGGACCCTATTCTCTGAAGGCCCTTTCTGATAGCTAGATCATCGGACCCATCATGGGAGGGAAGCACCAAGGGAGTAAGAAGCTTTGACGTACAAAGGAATACCTAGGTGGTCTCTCATACCGATCGTTATACCTGTTTTACATACCCGCACGCAGCTCGCCCTTGGATCGGACATGTTAGATAGTCCTATTTTTTCTTATTGTACTACTTATACACATACGCTTTGACGTATCCTATAAAAAAACAATGCACAGCGTCAGCTTATTATTACATTTCTTCATCTTCTTCTTTTTCCTTGTTTGTCTATTCACGACAAGTTGCTCCCGTACATTCTGGTACGTTCAGTACGCCAGAGGCTTCAGTGTACCCCATAACACGGCAAGAAAAGTCTGAACACTTTTGACAGTGCGGCACCCCGAACTTATAGCATTATATGCATCAGCTCTGAATCATGTCTTGGATCAATAGTTGGGTTTGCCCGGCTCCCATGTTTTGGTGCCTTACATTCCACTATATCGGCTAAGGTATCACTAGGAGAACTACTGCGATTGTGTCCCGGTTCTTCCGGACGAGCACCTCAGTAGAGAAAGCCAAAAACTGACTGTCATGATGCAGCGAGAGCTGGTCGCTGTTCGAGAGGTCCCAAATCCCTAAAGATTGTTTCCGCTTCAGGAGAGGAGTCGGCCTTGTCCGATTTAGGCGTTCATAGCGCCCCAAGTTCGGCCTTCCGAATACTAGGGGCTTTGCCAAAATTTAGAATTGGAGACTTCTATGGCTAAGTGAGAGTGATAAAGCCTTATAGTCCGATTTGCCTGGTTCGTTGTGCTGAGCACCTCCTTCGAAGGACCCAAAACAGGGAGAAAGAGTGATTAGATTTATCCCGAACACCTCAGTACTAGCTACATGAGGGCAGAAGCCGACGACTGGCCAACTCTTAGATTTTATAAACAGTCGCATAGAAGGTAATATTTTAAATCAACAAGCGTTATATAGCGCAGACGAACTCGTTTTCATATTACAGGACCACATGAGTACATTCATTCAAATATTACATCCTTAGAACATTCCTCCACCACAAGGCGGGCACCCTTCAGGACGTTTTCATAATAATTTTCGGGGCAGCAATGCTCCTTGCCCTCCGGCGGCCCCTCCTTCACCAGCATCTCGGCGTCCATCTTCGCCCAGTGCACTTTCGCTTGGGCAAAAGCCTTGCGTGCACCCTCAATGCAGAAGGACCATTTTATGACTTCAAGCCGTGGGCAGGCATTCACAAGCCGCCTCACCAGGCCGAAGTAGCTGCCAGGTAGGGGCTCGCCAGGCCACATCTGGACTATGAGGCCCTCCATGCAGTGGCGGAGCTAGATGCAGACTACGCCTGGGGTTGTGCTATGTTGAGTGATAAACTTCTATGATTTTCTATGCTTTGCATGAAGAAATTACAAAGGAAGTTGTTTCTAGGCCTGGGGCTATAGCCCTAGATGCCCCAGGCCTGTCTCCGCCACTTCCTTCATGGCCTGTTCGTCCGCCTTGTGGAGCTCGACCAATTGCTTCAACTGGTCGCTCAAGGGCATCGGATGTTCGGTCCCAGTATACTGAGACTAGAACAACTTCTCCGTCGAGCTCCCTTCCTCGGCCCGGTAAAATTCCACGGTATCGGACACACTGCGGGGAACATCTGCGAACGCTCCTAGAGAGCTCCGAACTCGCGTAAGTAAAAGGAAAGTTTCCTTCACATGATTGCTTTGCATAATGAATTCCTTACCAGCCGCTATCTTCTGGACTGCCTGAAGCTCCTGGAGGGCCTTGTGGGCTTCGGCCTTGGCATTTTTTGCGTTCTCAAGGGCCTTCACAAGCTCAGACCCTTGCGTCTTAGAGTCACTCTCCAAGGACTCATATTTTTTGACGAAATCCTGGAGCTCTTGCTACACCTCGCCGAATCGAGCCTCTTGCTTCTCGCGCTTGGTGCGCTCCTTGGTCGCTTTGTCTTCGGCCTCGGACAGCGCCTCCTTCAGGGCCGCCACTTCAGTCGTGGCCCCTAGCAAAATTCATGATGATCATGTGACTTAACAACCACATCGCCTTTTATTCCGTATCAATATATGGACGGGTATTACTTACCTTTGTTCTCTTCGAGCTGCCTCTTGGTAAGGCCGAGCTCTTTTTCGGACCGCACAAGGTCCCGCTTCAGTCCGGAGACCTCCGCAGTGCGAGCGGCAGCGGCCAGTAGTGAAGCCTGCTTATTCACATAAGACACATTCTGATTAGACTCCTGTGATTATTATTTGATCCTCTATTCGGCCTTTCTTTGCAAACGCCAAACAGAGCATTAGGGGCTACTGTCTATGCTATAGCATTTTATTATAAATTGATTACTTACTGCAAAGCCTGTTAAGAGGATGGCACGGGCTTCAGTCAGTCCGCTTTTAGCGGACTGGACCTTCTCTACCACCGCACTCATGACAGTGCGGTGCTCTTCGTCAATGGAAGCACCACGAAGCGCTTCCAGCAAGTTGTCCGGTGCCTCTGGATGGACAGAGGCCATCGGCACAGATGGCTCATCCCCTTCATGAGGGGTCGCCCGACAGAGTCCGGAACCACGGGAGGTTCCAGCGTAGTATTCGACCGGGGGCCGAACTTGCTGCCCCCGTCCTTAGGGCCCACGGGAGCCTTGCCTCCCTTGTGCCCGGCGTCTGGGAGGTCACCTTGGGGCGCCCCCAGAACTACCTTCCCTTGGTTGGGTGCCCTTCGGGACAACACCTCGGCATCGTCCATAGGGCGGGGGGAGGAGGCGGTCGGGAGTGAATCACTGTTCATCTCCGACAGGCCCAGAGACCCATCCGAAGAGGATACGTCGAGACGACCCTTGGGTGGGCTGCATGACCATGTTCGGCATGATAAGAAACAATAAATCAAAATATACCAGAACTGTTATGGTATCCATATAATTACGACTTCGCCATGGGCTTGTCCCTAGGCAACCACTCCTCGTCATTGAACGCGGCCGTGGTGGAACAGTCCGGAAGGAGGGCTCTTCCCTTATTGGACCCTTCGGCCTCCCCGGATGGGGCGGCCTTCCTTTTCTTATCCCCCCCCCCCCGGCTGGATGGGGAGAATTTTCCTCTTCCTCCTCCTCGTCTTCGTGGGAGGAGGGCGTCTTGGTGTTATCGGATGATTCCAATACAACCTTGCACCGGAGACCTTTCCTGGTCCCCGCGGCCTTCTTCTTGGCCTTCTTCTCCTGCGCCTCATAGGGCGCCGGAACCAGCATCTCCATCAGAAGAGTACTTGCTGGATCTTCAGGCAGCAGGGCCGAACAGTCGATCCGCTCCGCTGTCATGACCCATTCCTGTCAAAAAATGTGGAGGCTCAGATCCCTCACATAATTGTACTAGGGAAAGAAACACCTTATGAGATATAAGGAGCTTACCGGATTAGTAGGGCGCTTTGCGCTGAGTCCGTGGTCCTCGGTAAGGGGAGGAGGTACCTCGGCAGACTTGAACAGCACCCTCCAGATGTCTTGGTGCGTCGTGTCGAAGAGTTCTCGCAGCGTCTCGTGCTTTGCCGAGTCGAACTCCCACATATTGGTGCCCATCTTTGACATGGGAGAATCCGGCGGAAGAGCATGACCTGGACCATGTTGACAAACTTGATTTTCTTGCTTATCATGTTCTTAACACAGTTCTGGAGTCCGGTCAGCTCCACCGATGAACCCCAAGATAAGCCCTTCACTTTCCAAGAGGTTAGCCGCATGGGTATGCCGGATTGGAATTCGAGGGCCGCCACCCAGTTGGTGCCGCGCGGCTCGGTGATGTAGAACCATGCCGATTGCCACCCCTTCATGTCTCCACATAGGAGCCTTCGAGCCAGGTGATGTTGGGCATTTTGCCCACCATGGAGCCTCCGCACTCCGCTTGCTGGCCGACCACCACCTTCGGTTTGGCATTGAAGGTCTTCAGCCACAGGCCGAAGTGGGGCTTGATGTGGAGGAAAGCCTCGCACACGATGATAAACGCCGAGATGTTGAGGATGAAATTGGGGGACAGATCATAGAAGTCCAGCCTGTAGTAGAACATAAGCCCGCGAACAAATGGGTGGAGGGGAAATCCCAGCCCGCGGACGAAATGGGTAAGGAATACAACACTTTCGTTGGGCTCGGGGGTAGGAACGATCTACCCCGCACTTGGAAGCCGGTGCATGATATCCACGGCCAGGTATCCGACTTCCCAGAGCTTCGTGATGTTCTGCTCCGTAACAGAGGAGGCCATCCACTTACCTCCCGCTCCGGACATGTTCGGAGTGTTTTAGCGGAGAAGATGCAAACTTGGGCGTTGGAGCTCGAGTGTGTGAGAATGGATGGGCAGGGAAGAAGAAGGCGTGGGTAAAAAAGAGGAGTCCTTATCCCTTTATAAGGGCGGTAGAAACTACGTGCCTCCCCACTTTCCTGGTAAAACTCGCTTATTCCCCAAGCATCATGATTGATGGCGCGGTTGGGTTACCCACACCCGTATTGATGAGAATCCCGTGATAAGGGGACACGATCTCTGCTTCGACAAGATGTGCCAAGAAAACCGCCTCGCAATATGTGCAGTAGCTATTTGAGAAAAACGGTTCAAATAATAACACGAGCCATGGCGTGATGTCACGTTATGAAAAGTTGTCACCAGATTAGATTTGTGGAAATATTATACTCTCTACAGTGGTATGTGGTATTTGTTTTGCAGAGCCGGACACTATCCTTGTGTTCAAAATCTTCTATGGAGTATTCAGAGGAGGAAACCGCCTTGCAATGCCGAAGACGATCTGCGCGCCGGACTCATCATCATTGAAGCCTGGTTCAGGGGCTACTGAGGGAGTCCTAGATTAGGGGGTCCTCGGACAGCCGGACTATATCCCTTGGCCGGACTGTTGGACTATGAAGATACAAGATTGAAGACTTTGTCCCGTGTCCGGGTGGGACTCTCCTTTGCGTGGAAGGCAAGCTTGGCGATTCGGATATGTAGATCTCCTCCCTTGTAACCGACTCTGTGTAACCCTAGCCCCTCCGGTGTCTATATAAACCAGAGGGTTTTAGTCCGTAGGACAACAACAATCATACCATAGGCTAGCTTCTAGGGTTTAGCCTCTCCGATCTCATGGTGGATCAACTCTTGTAATACTCATATCATCAAGATCAATCAAGCAGGAAGTAGGGTATTACCTCCATCGAGAGGGCCCGAACCTGGGTAAACACTATGTCCCCCGCCTCCTGTTACCATCTGCCTTAGACGCATAGTTCGGGATCCCCTACCCGAGATCCACCGGTTTTGACACCGACAGTGGTCTTCATGGGACCCAAGTGGCGGCAGCCTCCCGTGTTCTACTTCTCCTTGATGATGGCGGCGGACACGGAGAAGCTGGCCACCGACTCGTCGTTCTCCACGCACCCGGTCTGTCTCTCCCTGCATGGCGCTGCCGCGGGCAACGACGCAGTAGTGACGACGCCCGTACCGGTTCTCACCGCCGTGCCAGCGTGGAGCAACTCACCACTCCTCATCGAGCTGAACTGGAGCGGCGAGTTTCTGAACCACACGCCTGCTTGGGGCGGCAACTGGCTCTGTCGGGCCAAGCGAGGTTGGTGAAGCATCGAGGGGCCTCGCCCATATCTAGAGGGCTCGGCGGGCCACCCAGCCGGGTAATATGCTGGACAACGGCTCCTCAGCAACCATCAGAAGAGTGGAGAAAATGGTATTTCTGGCAAAGCCACAGTTCATAATTCTTTCATACATGTCACTCTTGATTCATTGCATATCTCGGTACATCGCCGGAGGCATTCATATATAGTCATCTTTTGTTCTAGTATCGAGTTGTAATCATTGAGTTGTAAATAAATAGAAGTGTGATGATCATCATTTTCTAGAGCATTGTC
Source organism: Triticum aestivum (assembly GCF_018294505.1). Classification (NCBI taxonomy): domain Eukaryota; kingdom Viridiplantae; phylum Streptophyta; class Magnoliopsida; order Poales; family Poaceae; genus Triticum; species Triticum aestivum. Next base: position 59,041,844 of record NC_057794.1, read on the forward strand.
CCAAGTGAGGAAAAATAAATAATAAAAAAAGAGAAAAGGCCATAAAAAAGGCCCAAAAATGAGAGAAAAAGAGAGAAGGGACAATGTTACTATCCTTTGCCACACTTGTGCTCCAAAGTAGCACCATAATCTTCATGATAGAGAGTCTCTTGTTTTGTCACTTTCATATACTAGTGGGAATTTTTCATTATAGAACTTGGCTTGTATATTCCAACAATGGGCCTCCTCAAGTGCCCTAGGTCTTCGTGAGCAAGCAAGTTGGATGCACACCCACTAGTTTCTTTTGTTGAGCTTTCATACATTTATAGCTCTAGTGCGTCCGTTGCATGGCAATCCCTACTCCTTGCATTAACATCAATCGGTGGGAATCTCCATAGCCCATTGATTAGCCTCGTTGATGTGAGACTTTCTCCTTTTTTGTCTTCTCCACATAACCCCCTCATTATTCTATTCCACCCATAGTGCTATATCCATGGCTCGCGCTCATGTATTGCGTGAAAGTTTATGAGTTTGAGATTACTAAAGTATGAAACAATCGCTTGGCTTGTCATCGGGGTTGTGCATGATGAGAGCATTCTTGTGTGACGAAAATGGAGCATGACTAAACTATATGATTTTGTAGGGATGAACTTTCTTTGGCCATGTTATTTTGAGAAGACATAATTGCTTAGTTAGTATGCTTGAAGTATTATTATCTTTATGTCAATATGAACTTTTGTCTTGAATCTTTCGGATCTGAATATTCATATCAAAAGTAAGAAGAATTACATTGAAATTATGCCAACTAGCACTCCACATCAAAAATTATCTTTTTATCATTTACCTACTCGAGGACGAGCAAGAATTAAGCTTGGGGATTCTTGATACATCTCCAACGTATCTATAATTTTTTTATTGCTCCATGCTATATTATCTACTGTTTTAGGCAATATTGGGCTTTATTATCCACTTTTATGTTACTTTTGGGACTAACCTATTAACCGAAGGCCCAACCCAGAATTGCTGTTTTTTGCCTGTTTTAGGGTTTCGAAGAAAAGGAATATCAAACGGACTCCAAACGGAAAGAAACCTTCGGGAACGTGATTTTCTCAACGAACAAGACTCGAGAGACTTGGACCCACGTCAAGAAACAAGAGAGGAGGCCATGAGGTAGGGGGCACGCCCACCTACCCCAGGTGCGCCCTCCACCCTCGTGGGCCCCCTGTTGCTCCATCGACGTACTCCTTCCTCCTATATATATCCATGTACCCCCAAACGATCAAATACGGAGCCAAAACCCTAATTCCACCGCCGTAACTTTCTGTATCCATGAGATCCCATCTTGGGGCCTGTTCCGAAGCTCTGCCGGAGGGGGCATCGATCACGAAGGGCCTCTACATCAACACCATAGCCCCTCCGATGAAGTGTGAGTAGTTTACCTCAGACCTACGGGTCCATAGTTATTAGCTAGATGGCTTCTTCTCTCTTTTTGGATCTCAATACAATGTTCTCCCCCTCTCTTGTGGAGAACTATTTGATGTAATCTTCTTTTTGCGGTGTGTTTGTTGAGACCGATGAATTGTGGGTTTATGATCAAGTCTATCTATGAACAATATTTGAATCTTCTCTGAATTCTTTTATGTATGATTGGTTATCTTTGCAAGTCTCTTCGAATTATCAGTTTGGTTTGGCCTACTAGATTGATCTTTCTTGCAATAGGAGAAGTGCTTAGTTTTGGGTTTAATCTTGCGGTGTCCTTTCCCGATGACAGTAAGGGCAGCAAGGCACATATTGTATTGTTGCCATCGAGGATAACAAGATGGGGTTTTCTTCATATTGCATGAGTCTATCCCTCTACATCATGTCATCTTGCTTAAGGCGTTACTCTGTTTTTAACTTAATACTCTAGATGCATGCTGGATAGCGGTCGATGAGTGGAGTAACAGTAGTAGAATGCAGGCAGGAGTCGGTCTACTTGTCTCAGACGTGATGCCTATATACATGATCATGCTTAGATATTCTCATAATTATGCTCAATTCTGTCAATTGCTCAACAGTAATTTGTTCACCCACCGTAGAATACTTATGCTCTCGAGAGAAGCCACTAGTGAAACCTATGGCCCCCGGGTCTATCTTTATCATATTGTTCTCCTACTACCTTGCTATTTACTTTGCCTTTATTTTACTTTGCATCTTTATCACAAAAATACCAAAAATATTATCTTTACATATCTATTAGATCTCACTCTCGTAAGTGGCCCTATCGGGATTGACAACCCCTATTTGCGTTGGTTGTGAGGATTTATTTGTTTTGTGCAGGTATGAGGGACTCGCACGTAGCCTCCTACTAGATTGATACCTTGGTTCTCAAAAACTGAGGGAAATACTTACGCTACTTTGATGCATCATCCCTTCCTCTTTGGGGAAAACCAACGCAGTGCTCAAGAGGTAGCAGTGGCAACAATACAATACGTGTCGTTTCCATTTCTGTCACTGGGATCGAGTACCGCAAGATTGAACCCAAAGCTAAGCACTTCTCCCATTGCAAGAAAGATCAATCTAGTAGGCCAAACCAAACTGATAATTTGAAGAGACTTGCAAAGATAAACCAATCATACATAAAAGAATTCAGAGATGAATCAAATATTGTTCATAGATAATCTGGATCATAAACCCACAATTCATCGGATCTTGACAAACACACCGCAAAAGAAGATTACATCAAATAGATCTCTAAGAAGATCGAGGAGAAATTTGTATTGAGATCCAAAGAGAGAGAAGAAGCCATCTAGCTAATAACTATGGACCCGAAGGTCTGAAGTAAACTACTCACACATCACCGGAAAGGCCATGGAGTTGATGTAGAGGCCCTCCGTGATCAATGCCCCCTCCGGCGGAGCTCCGGAAAAGGAACCAAGATGGGATCTCTCGGGTACAGAAGGTTGCACGGTGGAATTAGGTTTCGTGGTGCCCCTGGATGTTTGGGGGTACGTGGATATATATAGGAGGAAGAAGTACGTAGGTGGAGCAACGAGGGGCCCACGAGGGTGGAGGGCGCGCCCCCTGCCTCGTGGCTTCCTTGGTTGTTTCTTGACGCCCACCCCAAGTCTCCTAGATCACGTTTGTTGAGAAAATCACGTTCTCGGAGGTTTCATTCCGTTTGGACTCCGTTTGATATTCCTTTTCAGCGAAACTCTAAATAGGCAAAAAAACAGCAATTTGGGCTGGGCCTCCGGTTAGTAGGTTAGTCCCAAAAATGATATAAAAGTGTAAAATAAAGCCCATTAACATCCAAAATAGATAATATAATAGCATGGAGCAATCAAAAATTATAGATACATTGGAGACGTATCATCGATAAGCCTCTTGTTCCTCATTGGCTCTTCCAAAACAGAACCGTTCACTTTTGTGAAAATTAATCTTTAACCCGGTCAATTGTTCAAATAAGCATAACACCAGCTTCATATTTCTCGCTTTTTCCAAGTCATGCTCCATAAAGATGATCGTATCATCGGCGTACTATAGGATAGACACACCTCCATCAACTAGATGAGGCACCAAGCCACCCACCTGACCAACCTCCTTAGCCCTTCCTATCAGGATTGCCAACATATCAACTGCAATGTTGAACAAAATAGGAGACATCGGATCCCCTTGTCTCAGGCCCTTATGTGTTTGGAAATAATGACCTATGTTGTCATTCACTTTAATTCCAACACTCCCTTTTTGCGTGAACAATTCGACCTGGCATCGCCAGGCTTCATCAAAACCTTTCATATGCAAGGCCTGTTGAAGGAAAGGCCTTTTGACTTTATCGTATGCTTTCTCGAAATCCACCTTAAAAACAACTCCATATAGTTTTTTCGTGTGAATTTCGTGGAGCGTTTCATGGAGGACCACAACCCCTTTTAGGATGTTTATGTCCGGCATGAAAGCATTTTGGGAATGATGCACCACAGAATGCGCAATCTGTGTGAGCATATTAGTCCTAGCCTTGGTGAAAATTTTGAAACTAACATTGAGAAGACACATCAGCCTGAACTGCTCAATTCTCACAGCCTCTGTTTTCTTAGGAAGCAATGTTATTGTTCAAAAATTCAAGTGAAATAACTGAAGCTATCCAGGGAATAAATCATGGAACATTGGTAGCAAATCCCCCTTAATAACATGCCAACACTTTTTATAGAATTCTGCCGGAAAACCATCCGTCCCTGGAGCCTTATTGTTTTTCATCTGCTTAATGGCTTCAAACACCTCTTTCTCAGAAAACAGGGCAATCAAAATATCATTCTCATCAGTAGTAAGTTGAGGCACATCCTCAATCCTGGACTCATCCAGGGACACACAATTATCCTCCGGAGGCCCAAACAACTGCTTGTAGTATTCAATTATGTATAATTTTAGGTTATCCTGTCCTAAAATTGTTCCTTCATCTTGTTCAAGCTGAAAGATTCTCTTCTTTTTGTGCTTGCCATTAGCGATCAAGTGAAAGAATTGAGTGTCCGCGTCCCCCTGGACAACTTTGCGAACCTTAGCCCGCAGCGCCCACTTTAATTCCTCTTCACGGAGAAGCTCTTTCAACCTCATCTCCGCCTCCAGTTTAGCATGATGCTCCATGGCTTGCAGAATTGTGGACTTGGCTTTCAAATCTAGGGACTGAATAAGTGTAAGGAGCCTTTCCTTTTCGACCTTATAAATCCCACTAAGATGCTTAGCCCACCCACGCAAAGAACTTCTCAAATGCCTTATCTTATTCTGCCAGCACTCAACCGAAGTCCTACCTCCTGCATCCTTAGCCCATTCCCTAGCTACCAGATCCAAGAAGCCTTCATGTTCAAACCATGCCAGCTCAAACGAAAAGGACTTTTTGTTCCCCATGTGGGTTGGCTCGCCTGAGTCCACAAATAAAGGCGTGTGATCAAAAATGCCACGCGAAATTGCCTGGACCGTTACGAAAGGGAATTTCTGTTCCCACTCGATGCTCGCTAGGACTCGATCCAGCTTCTCAAATGTCGGATTTGGCAAAGCATTAGCCCAAGTAAACTTTCTACCCGAAAGCTCTATCTCTCTCAGATCCAAGCTTTTGATAATGGTATTAAACATAAACGACCACCTGCCGTCGAAATTATCATTGTTCTTTTCCTCTATCCTCCTAATGATATTGAAATCACCCCCAACCAGAATTGGGAGTTGCTCAGAGCCGCAGATCCTAACAAGATCCGCCAAGAACTCTGGTTTGAGCTCAGGCTGCGCGACACCATAAACCGCCACCAGAGCCCAATTAAACCCATCATCTTTTGACCTAACCCGAAACTTAACAGCGAAATCTTCCATCACTACACTTCGGACTTCCAGCGAATCACATCTCACTCCAAGTAAGATCCCACCCGATCTTCCTCTCGGAGGCAGGCAGTGCCAATCGAAATCGACACCTCCTGATAAAGTATTGAGAAACTGGGGCGCAAAATTATCTCTGCCAGTTTCCGAGAGAGCAATAAAATCCAATCTATGCTCGATAGGCGCATCTACAAGAAACCTTCTTTTAGCCAAGTCTTTCAGACCTTTGCTATTCCAAAAGATTCCTTTCATATTTCATCATGAAATTTTTTTAGTTGTACGGATCCTAGCACTCCTACGCACCACTGAAGCAGGGTAGATCTTCCGCTTCCATTTGTGTTAAGGTTTTTTTGATCCTCCACCCGGTCCTCACAACCAGGCTCAGTGGATCGAACTACTGCAGCCTCAAAAGTGTCATCCGCTTCCTCTGACTCGGGAATGGATGGTGCAAGATCCGCACAAAAATTATCGAGTACCCTGACACCCAACGCATCGATATCTGCATCATTCATGGGTTTTACCGCTGCTAAGTTTTGAATCGTTTCTAAAGCGCGTTCCGCTTCCAAATCTAAGAGATCATTAACAGAGTTGGAAATTTCACTATCATTACTACCTAGTGAAACTCCTAATTGATATGCATTATTAATAATCTCATTATTAGAAAAATGCAGAATAGAATTAGAAGTGTTGACCGACATACCAGTAGTGACCTCAATGTCATGAAGCTTGGCCGCCCTCATAGCACACCGCTGCTGCACGTCATCAACCTCCGGATGATCCTGGAGACGGCAGCTCATCCATCGCCCCGTAGAGACCGGATCCGGAATCCCTCCAAAGGTGATGACCTCCTCCCGAGTCAGCACACCCCCAGCACACCGTGAAGCTGCACCCCTCAAAGAGTTGGCAGGAGCAGCCGGGGGAAGCGTCATGGATCTCCCTGGTTCCACTGACGTCTGCCTCGGTACGCCGGGAGAGGGATATTTGATATACATGTTATTGATGTGTATTCTACTAGTGTTCATAGTAACCATAGGGTATTTGATACCGATTCAGTTGCTAAGAATAGTAACTCAAAACAGGAGTTGCAAAATGAACAAAGACTAGTTAAGGGCGAGGTGATGATGTGTGTTGGGAGTGATTCCAAGGTTGATAAGATCACCATCACACACTCCCTTTACCTTCGGGATTAGTGTTGGACCTAAATAAATGTTATTTGGTGTTTGCCTTGAGCATGAATATGATTGGATCATGTTTATTGCGATATGGTTATTCATTTAAGTCAGAGAATAATTGTTGTTCTGTTTACATGAATAAAACCTTCTATGGTCATACACACAATGTAAATGGTTTATTGAATCTCGATCGTAGTGATACACATATTCATAATATTAATGCCAAAAGATGCAAAGTTTATAATGATAGTGCAACATATTTGTGGCACTGCCGTTAAGTCATATTGGTGTAAAGCGCATGAAGAAACTCCATACGGATGGATTTTTGGAATCACTTGATTATGAATCATTTGATATTTGCGAACCATGCCTCATGGGCAAGATGACTAAAACTCTGTTCTCCGGAACAATGGAGCGAGCCAATGACTTATTGGAAATAATACATAGCGATGTATACGGTTCGATGAGTGTTGAGGCACGTGGCGGGTATCGTTATTTTCTGACCTTCATAGATGATTTGAGCAGATATGGGTATATCTACTTAATGAAACACAAGTCTGAAACATTTGAAAAGTTCAAGGAATTTCAGAGTGAAGTGGAGAATCATCGTAACAAGAAAATAAAGTTTCTACGATCTGATCGCGGAGGTGAATATTTGAGCTACGAGTTTGGCCTTCATTTAAAACAATGTGGAATTGTTTCACAACTCACGCCACTTGGAACACCACAACGTAATGGTGTGTCTGAACGTCGTAACCGTACATTATTAGATACGGTCTGGTCTATGATGTCTCTTACCGATTTACCACTATCATTTTGGGGTTATGCATTAGAGGCATCCGCATTCACGTTAAATAGGGCACTATCTAAATCCTTGAGATGACACCGTATGAACTATGGTTTAGAAAGAAACCTAAGCTATCGTTTTTTAAAGTTTGGGGTCGTGACACTTATGTCAAAAGGCTTTAGCCTAATAAGCTCGAACCCAAATCGGAGAAGTGCGTCTTCGTAGGATACACTAAAGAAACAATTGGGTATACCTTCTACCACAGATCCGAAGGCAAGATCTTTGTTGCTAAGAATGGATCCTTTCTAGATAAGGAGTTTCTCTCGAAAGAAGTGAGTGGGAGGAAAGTGGAACTTGATGAGGTAACTATACCTTCTCTCAAATTGGAAAGTAGTACATTAGAGAAATCTGTTCCCGTGATGCCTACACCAACTAGAGAGGAAACTAATGATGCTGATGAAACTTCAAATCAAATTACTACTGGACCTCGTAGGTCGAACAGAGAATGTTCCACACCAGAGTGGTACGACAATCCTGTCCTGGAAGTCATGTTACTAGACCATGACGAACCTACGAACTATGAAGAAGCTATGATGAGCCCATATTTAGATAAATGGCTTGAGGCCATGAAATCTGAGATAGGATACATGTATGAGAACAAAGTGTGGACTTTAGTGGACTTGCCCAATGATCGGCAAGCCATTGAGAACAAATGGATCTTCAAGAGGAAGACGGGCACTGATGGTAGTGTTACTATCTACAAATCTCGACTTGTCGCAAAAGGTTTTTTGACAAGTTCAAGGTGTTGACTACAATGAGATTTTCTCACTCATGGTGATGCTTAAGTCTGTCTGAATCATGTTAGAAATTGCTGCATTTTATGAAATCTGGCAAATGGATGTCAAAACTGCATTCCTTAATGGATTTCTTAAAGAAGAGTTGTATATGATGCAACCAAAAAGGTTTTGCCAATCCTAAAGGTGCTAACAAAGTGTGCAAACTCCAGTGATCCATCTATGTACTGGTGCAAGCATCTCTGAGTTGGAATATACACTTTGACAAGGTGATCAAAGAATATGGTTTTATACAGACTTATGGTGAAGCCTGTATTTACAAGAAAGTGAGTGGAGCTCTATAGCATTTCTGATATTATATGTGGATGACATATTGTTGATTGGAAATGATGTAGAATTTCTGGATAGCATAAAAGGATATATGAATAAGAATTTTTCAATGAAAGACCTCGATGAAGCTGCTTACATATTGGGCATCAAGATCTATAGAGATAGATCAAGATGCTTGATAAGACTTTCAATGAGTACATACCTTGACAAGACTTTGAAGGAGTTCAAAATGGATCAGTCAAAGAAGGAGTTCTTGCCTGTATTGTAAGGTGTGAAGTTGAGTAAAGAATCAAAACCCAACCATGGCAGAAGATAAAGAGAGAATGAAAGTCATTCCCTATGCATCATCCATAGGTTCTATAAAGTATGCTATCCTGTGTACCAAACCTATTGTGTACCTTGCCATGAGTTTGGCAAGGGGGTACAATAGATCACTGGACCGCAGTCAAAATTATCCTTAGTTAGCTTAAAGAGGACTAAGGAAATGTTTCTCGGTTATGGAGGTGATAAAGAGTTCGTCGTAAAGAGTTACATCAATGCAAGCTTTGAAACTGATCTAGATGAATCTAAGTCTCAATCTAGATATATATTGAATGTGTGAGCAATTAGCTAGAGTAGCTCCATGCAGAGGATTGTAGAAATAGAAATTTGCAAAATACATATGGATCTGAATGTGGCAGACCCGCTGACTAAACTTCTCTCACAAGCAAAACATGATCACACCTTAGTCCTCTTTGGGTGTTAATCACATAGCGATGTGAACTAGATTACTAACTCTAGTAAACCCTTTGGGTGTTGGTCACATGGCGATGTGAACTATGGGTGTTAATCACATAAAGATGTGAACTATTGGTGTTAAATCACATGGCTATGTGAACTAGATTATTGACTCTAGTGCAAGTGGGAGACTGAAGGAAATAAACCCTAGAGGCAATAATAAAGTTGTTATTTTATATTTCCTTATATCATGATAAATGTTTATTATTCATGCTAGAATTGTATTAACCGGAAACTTGATACATCTGTGGATACATAGACAAAACACCGTGTCCCTAGTAAGTCTCTACTAGACTAGCCTGTTGATCAAAGATGGTTAAGTTTCCTAAACATGGACATGTGTTGCCATTTGATGAATGGGGTCACATCATTTGGAGAATGATGCGATGGACAAGACCCATCCATTAGCATAGCATATTGATCGTTCAGTTTTATTGTTATTACTTTCTTCATGTCAAATACATATTCCTTCGACTATGAGATAATGAAACTCCCGAATACCGAAGGAATACCTTGTGTGCTATCAAATGTCACAAGTAACTGGGTGATTATAAAGATGCTCTACAGGTATCTCCGAAGGTGTTTGTTGGGTTGGCATAGATCGAGATTAGGATTTGTCACTCCGAGTATCGGAGAGGTGTCTCTGGGCCCTCTCGGTAATGCACATCATAAGAAGCCTTGCAAGCAAAGTGACTAATGAGTTAGTTACAAGATGATGTATTATGGAACAAGTAAAGAGACTTGCCGGTAATGAGATTGAACTAGGTATGTGGATACCGATGATCGAATCTTGGGCAAGTAACATACCGATGGACAAACGGAATAACGTATGTTGTCATAACAGTTCGATCGATAAAGATCTTCGTAGAATATGTAGGAGCCAATATGAGCATCTAGGTTCCGCTATTGGTTATTGACCGGAGAGGTGTCTCGGTCATGTCTACATAGTTCTCGAACCCATAGGGTCCGCACGCTTAACGTTTGTTGACGATATAGTATTAGATGAGTCATGTGATTTGGTGAACAAAAGTTGTTCGGAGTCCCAGATGAGATCACGGGCATGACATGGAGTCTCAAAATGGTCGAGAGGTAAATATTTATATATAGGACGACGGTATTCAGACACCGGAAGTGTTCCGGAGGGTACCAGGTACTTATCGGGTCACCGAAAAGGAGTTTCGGGCACCCCCGACAAGGATATGGGCCTTATGGGCCATGTGAGAGAACACAATAGCCATGGTGCGCCCCGATAGAGGCTAGCCCTATGAGGAGGAGAAGGAAAGAGGGGAGGGCAAGGAAAGTGTGAATTAAGATTCCTACTTCCTTCCCTCTCCCCCCCCCCCTCTTTCTTTCCCCCTCGGTTATATATGGCAGGGGGCGCGGCTTGGGATGGACTCCAAGTAGGATTCTTCCTACTTGGGCGCCTCCTATGGCTGCTCCTCCCTCCCTCCTGTAACGCCCTCGATGCGGCTATATCTCCCACGTGTCGAAGCACGACTTAGAGGCATAACCGCATTGAAAGCAATGTCGCAAGTGAGGTAATCTTCACACAACCCATGTAATACATAAGGGAAAGAGATACATAGTTTGCTTACAATCACCACTTCACACAATACATGAATAAAGCATTACATCATCCAGATACAAACAAGGTCCGACTACGGAACCCAAAATAAAAGAAGACTACCCCAAATGCTACACAGATCCCCGATCGTCCCAACTGGGCTCCACTACTGATCAACTGGAAAAATGGAACAACATAAAGAACACGATCTTCATAGAGCTCCTCCTGGAGCTTGGTTGCGTCACCTGCAAGCTATCATCGGCACCTGCAAGCTGGTTTTGGAAGTATATGTGAGTCATGGGGACTCAACAATCTCACACCCTCGCGATCAAGACTATTTAAGCTTTTAGGAAGGGTAAAAGGTATGAGGTGGAGCTGCAGCAAGCGACTAGCATATTTGGTGGCTAACATACGCAAAAAAGAGCGAGAAGAGAAAGGCAAAAGCACGATCAAGAAACTATGATCAAGAAGTGATCCTAGAACAACCTACGTCAAGCATAACTCCAACACCGTTTTCACTTCCCGGACTCCGCCGAGAAGAGACCATCATGGTTACACACGCGGTTGGTGCATTTTAATTAAATTCAACTTCAGGTTTTCTACAACCGGACATTAACAAATTCCCATCTTCCCAAAACCACGGGCACGACCTTCGAAAGTTCAAATCCCTGCAGGGGTGTCCCAACTTAGCCCATCACAAGCTCTCACGGTCAACAAAGGATATTCCTTCTCCCAAGATAATCCGATCAGACTCGGCATCCCGGTTACAAGACATCCTCGACAATGGTAAAACAAGTCCAGAAAAGCCGCCCGAATGTGCCGACAAATCCCGATAGGAGCTGCACATATCTCGTTCTCAGGGCACACTCAGATGAGACTAGCTACGAGTAAAACCAACCCTCAAGTTTCACCGAGGTGGCCCCGCAGGCAGCTCAGTTCGGACCAACACTTAGAGAAGCACTGGCCCGAGGGGGGTTAAAATAAAGATGACCCTTGAGTCTGCAGAACCCAAGGGAAGGTGGTAGGTTGTTAGTGTAAATGGTAAAACCAAGGTTGGGCCTTGCTGGAGGAGTTTTATTCAAGGAGAACTATCAAGGGGTTCCCATTATAACCCAACCGTGTAAGGAACGCAAAATCCGGGAACATAACACCGATATGACGGAAACTAGGGCAGCAAGAGTGGAACAAAACACCAGGCATAAGGCCGAGCCTTCCACCCTTTACCAAGTATATAGATGCATTAATTAAAATAAGAGATATTGTGATATCCCAACAAAATATCCATGTTCCAACATGGAACAAACTCCAATCTTCACCTGCAACTAACAACGCTATAAGAGGGGCTGAGCAAAGCGGTAACGTAGCCAAACAACGGTTTGCTAGGACAAGGTGGGTTAGAGGCTTGACTTAACAACATGGGAGGCATGATAAGCAAGTGGTAGGTATCGCAGCATAGGCATAGCAAAAGAGCGAGCAACTAGCAAGCAAAGATAGAAGCGATTTCGAGGGTATGGTCATCTTGCCTGAAATCCCACAAGGAAGAAGAACGAGTCCATGAGGAAGACAAACGGACGAAGTCGAACGGATCCTCACAAACGCGACGTTATCGGAACCAACCCGAAGAAGCAACACCGAAAAGGAGCAAACAACATAGTAAACAACCACCACATAACATGGCATGATGCACAACCAAGTATGATGCATGTCCGGTTTAAAGAAGCATGGCATGGAAAAGTGCACAAACAATCCTACAAATTAAGTGGAGCTCATTATGCAATGGAGTTGCACATTGACGGAACACCACATCAATTATTTAGTTCACTCTCGGTTAGGTACTCAATAATATTAAAGGTTGGTTAACATGGCAAGAGGTGAAACATGAGTGAAAATGAGGCCGGAAACAACAACAATTCTGGTAAATCCCCATATGCATTTATCGATTTGGTGCAACAACAATTTAAACATTTTAATTGTTGTTATCATGATGCGGATGACGTGAACAAGTTTTATGCAATTATTATTAAAAGTTGACAAGAGCATTACGAAGCATTTGTCATCGTGGCGGAAACAAAAGGGGTGCCACGACAATGACAGCGGAAATGGTGCCACGGCAACATTCCGGTTCCGATAGCTTACGGAGATACCGGTGCAAAAGGAAAAGTGACGGGAGCGTGACATGCGATAGAAGGTGGGGTGATCCTGGTAACCAGGTTCCCACGAGACGACGGCATGGCAACGGGGAACATGCAATAAACACGTCTGGCACGGTGCAACCGCGAGCATTTCATACAACATGTGCATTCGTCCACGGGTGGTCGTTTCGGGGTTATACCTTCGAAGCGTGCGTTATCGGAGCGGTTCGGGTCAAGCGGTGTAGTCGTTCACGATCGTCGTGGGAAGTAGTGGTACTCGGTGATGGTAGAGGAAGTAGTTTTTTTCACGCGACGGTATTCGAACTTGATGGTTCCGAGCTCTTCGAGGGTCGTCGTGGTACTCGGGGTCTTCGGACCCGCCGGTCTCGTTCTTGCGACGTTAGTTGAACTTGACATATCCGAGGGATCTGGGTGTCGTGGTACTTGGCGTTCTTGACAATTCCGAAGACGGCGGTAGATGTACTTGGTGCCAATATGGTCTTCAGGTACTTGACGACTCCGAACGAGGCAACAAAACATAGTCGCACTTGACGTTTCGGTGTTGTAGTGGAACGAACGTCCGTGTAGCCTTGCCGGTGTAGGTACTTGGCGGTATCCGTGCGTAGAGGGACTAGGCAGTTTCATGTAGACGAACTTGAGGTACTCCGGGGCAGAGATCACAACATCGCGTCTCGACACATCCAGATCGAAACAAGGCCAAGTGGCCTCGGGCATCGTAGATCGAGGCAGCGGCGGGCGCTCGTCTCCTGCTCGAAGCAGAGGCGAGGCCGACGGCACGGAGCTTTGGGGGCGCATGGAAGCTGAAGGGCGGAGCAGGTTCGGGCGCAGGAGGAGGCTGGCGAAGCAGGCTTGGCGGCTCAGCAGGCGAGCTGGGAACACCTGGAACGGACGCAGGACGGACCGATCTCGGCCAGACCGGGTCAAAAACGGGGCACAGCGGCGTCGGGGTGCTGCGGATGAGGACCGGCGTTGAAGCTGCGCTCCTGTGATGTGAACTGGGGACCCGATCTTTCGATGAGAGAGGATAACTACGATTTTGGGTGGGACTTGACCCTCACGATCCGGCTATCAACCGTATAGGGAGAACCGTACACGACTGATATCCACGGCAATCGCTGAACCAACTCCACGACGTTATCGACCGAGCCAACGGCGCCATCGACCTATCCACGAAGGATTTTTCCTGCAAGCAAATCGAAGAACATGCAAGAAAATAATAGCCAAGCAATCTTAAAATTGCGAATATGCTAGATGGGATTAATCTCACAAGATGAGGTTCCGATAAGATGTCTTACGGTCGCACTAGCCGCTACGAGCGAAGACAAATAAAAGTAGCAGTATAGCTGAACTTCTCTAAACAAAACCCCGGTCTAACCCTAAATGTGGCTAGCTATTTATTGAAGGAGTATACGACGGAGCCGGGATGCGTAGATCTCTTGGACGGACGTAGATGCGTATCCGTTCTGGTGTTATGTTGGTGTCGCCCGCTTCTAGGCTGATGGGCCCTAGCACCAGGGATGGGCCATAGCTCCTCGTCTATGTTGCATGTGTGTTTGCCACAAGCAAAACTCCTCCCGAAACGCATATGTGAAAACATGCCAGGATCTTGATTGCATGCACACGTGGGACCCATTGTTTGACTTGATTGCATGCATCTTCTAGGTTGCACGTAGCATACAACATGGATGGCTGGGCTGATTCCATGCATGCATCTAACTCCATGTAATCTTCTTTCGTCAACACCTTTGTGCCTGAGTACAAGCAGATTAAAACATGAAGGTAGTATTGGCTTCTTCTTATAGTCAAATTATATGCACCGAGGAACAACATTACCTGGTCATTTATTTGTCGTGTAATATGTGTAAACGTTTTTATACTAGCTATGTCTGCATCATCCTCCCTTTCTTGAAAACAAAGCCGTCCTCGGCTTTCATTTACCTGAAACGCATCATAAAGCCAAGCAAAAATAGATGCAACGTATATAGGTTGTTTCAAAGGCATTAGCTCATGAGGATCTGAGAATGTTGTAATACCACCATTATGAATATCATGATAATTTTTCTCATGTCGGAGCATAACATTATGAATATTATGATAAATATTATCCCACACGGAGTTTGTATATGATTTATAAGGATGCAAACAAATTATATGGCCACACGGTATGTTCAACTCAGAAGTTGAGACACTCAACGGAAAAATTCCAGAATTGATAGCAAGCATACTATGTGTAGTATGATCCATTCATTTAGCTTTTTCAACTTTTATTATTTCCTCGGGGGTCATAGGAAGCAAGTTAATGGTTTTTCCTTCAAACACGAGAGTATACGAATTTGTTCTACCATGATGAATAACACTATTATCATATTGCCAAGGTCGACCTAACAATAAAGAACATGCTTGCATAGGAACGACATCACAGTCAACATAATCATGATACGAACCAAGTGTAAAATGGACTCTCACACGACGCGTTACCTTCAACTTACCACAGTCGTTGAACCATTGGATGTAATATGGACGGGGGTGTCTTGTAGTGGCGAGGCAAAGCTTCTCTACCATTTCAATACTCGCCAAATTATTGCAGCTTCCACCATCAATGATCACACGAACAGAATGCCCTTTGACAACAAACTTAGTTTGAAAAAGATTATGGCGTTGAGGCATCTCATCATGCCCCACCTGGGCACTAAGTACTCGCATGGTTACAAGGCTTGGGTACTGATCTGCCATCTCAGCACTAATATGTATCTCATCCGTGTCATGCTCCTTAGAGTCACCTACATTATTAGTGGCAAGCATAGCACGTGTATCTTCATCCAAATCACTAGCAGAAGAGTACTCACCATCTTCCTGCACAATGAATGTTTGTTTATTTGGACAGTCCTTCATCAAGTGCCCGCCACCTTTGCATATATGACACTTCATGTCCCTTGTGCGTCCAAACGAAGTGGTGGGTGCTACAGAAATTGCTCTCGAACCCTCGGATGATTGTGGAGCTGATTTTGAACTTGATGAGTGTGCACCATTGTGCAAGATAGGTGGTGTTGACTCAGTAGTGGACGGAACAGTAGGAGAGGGTGTCCATGATGAGCGGCGACCTGCAGAAAAGTTACCTCGTCCCTTGTTGTGTCGTCCCTGTACTTCTCTTTCAGCTTTACAAGAAAAATGAAACAAACGAGTAATAGAATTGTACTCCTTATAGTCCAATATATCCTGAATATCACGATTCAAACCACCTAAAAATCTAGCCATCGTAGCATCTTCGGTTTCAACTAATCCACTTCGCACTAAGCCAGTTTGCAATTCTTGATAATAATCCTCTACAGAACCGCTACCTTGTTTTAAACGTTGCAATTCATTTAGTTTATCACGAGCATAATATGAAGGAACATAACGTTGTCGCATAGCTCGTTTTAAAGCATCCCAAGAAGTAGGTATATTATTTGCATTAATACGACAATATTCACTCCACCACATGGAAGCAAAGTTTGTAAATTCACTAGTGGCTGCCCTAACTCGTTGGTTTTCAAGAATGTCATGACATGCAAATTTTTGTTCAACAGAAAGTTACCAGTCAAGATAAACATCTGAATTATATTTACCATTGAAAGCAGGCATAGTAAATTTGATTTTGGCATTAGAGTGTTCATAATCTCTAACATCATACCTGGGTTGACCTCATGCCATACCATGACGGTTGAAACGTAGTTGTTGATGAGCACAGTCATTGTGGTGGTTGACCATTTTGTAACACCCCGGATGTAACTTTCCCAATTTGTACTCCAACTCTTGTCGTTTCCGGCGTTAAGATATTTTATTTCCTCGGGTTCGGGTTTTTTGTCTCCGTGTGTTGTTATCGTTGTCATGCATCTCATATCATGTCATCATGTGCATTGCATTTGCATACGTGTTCGTCTCTTGCATTCGAGCATTTTCTCCGTTGTCCGTTTTGCATTCCGGCGCTTCGTTCTCCTCCGGTGGTCATTTCTAGCTTTCTTTCGTGTGTGGGGATTAAACATTTCCGGGTTGTACCAAGACTTGCCAAGCGGCCTTGGTTTACTACCGATAGACCGCCTGTCAAGTTTCGTATCATTTGGACTTCGTTTGATACTCCAACGGTTAACCGAGGGACCGAAAAGGCCTCGTGTGTGTTGCAGCCCAACACCCCTCCAATTTGGCCCAAAACCCACCTAACTCTGCTCCATCATCTAGAGCGTTCGATCACGATCGCGTGGCCGAAAACCGCACCTCATTTGGACTCTCCTAGCTCCCTCTATGCCTATTTAAAGGCCCCCCGATTTTTGGATCTTCTCCTACCTCCGAAACCCTAAAAATCATCTCCGCGCGGCCGGACGTGTCTGCCCGCCGCCGGAAGAAAAGTCCCGCCGCCACCGCCGCCACGTGGCAGCCTCCCATTCGCCCGCGCGCCACGCCCACTTCCCCGCGCCACCTCCCGCGTCCCCGGCCCGCAGGGCCTAGGCGGGGCCCTCCCCGGCCCGCGGCCGCCCGCGCCGATCTGCCGCCCGCGCCCGTCTCCGCCTCCGGCGACCGGACCACGCCGGCCGCCGCGCGCTGCCGCCTCGCCACCCGACGGCCTCG